>NC_142539.1:9934166-10635833 GCF_056151865.1 Erythranthe guttata
CAAAAATTAAAATCAATTTGTTTTAAGTTTAATTTTAGAAATCTGAAATATTTTTTTTTTTTTTTTTTTTTATTATTTTTTTTTTTTATTTTCAGTGAACCGGTTCGGCCCAACCGGTCTGACCGGTTCGGACCGAAGCGGTCCGGTTCTGTCCGGTCCAGCTGACCCAAATCAGTGGGCCGGGTCAGTCGGACCGGGAACCGGTCTGACCGACCCGAATCCACGTGGATTCGGTCAACTAAATCGCACACAACCATCGAACCGGCCGGTCCGACCGGTTCGATCCGAACAATTAGAAAACCGATGTTTTAAAAATAATTTCAGATCCGATTTTCCAATTTTAAACAATTTTAAAGCTGGAAAAATTCTAAACAATATTTCGAAAATATTTTAAACTTACGAAAACTCCCAATTACATAATACGACAATCACTACTTCAATAAATCGAACATGCATAAAATCATAGCATATTATACGACGCAATTAATTGCGCAACGAGCTCTGATACCACTGTTGGGTTTCGGGCACGTGTACGCAGCGGAAAACAAAAATTTAATGCGATTTAAACAACTTTAAAACACATAAGCACATGCCCGATGATTTAAATCAATTAATTGCGTACCTTTGCGCTTCCAGCGAAATTAAAAACAACATACATTGCGTACCTTTGCGCTTCCAGCGAAATTAAAACAACATACATGCTTAATTACTTAATCGAAATTAAATCTATTAGCATGCTCGCGTTTAAACCAATTAACATGCTTGCAAAGATTAAAACGATTACACATAATCACATAAAATCATACGATAGCAAACATGAATTCATAGTTTAAACAAAGACGAATCGAAACAAGGGATTCGTGTGTTTACCTCTTGAAGCGTGAGGTAGGAGCGCTTAGCAAGTCGAGATTGCTACGGAAACCAATCCGTACAATCGGGGCAGCAGCGGTGCAGCGGCAGCAGCAGCAAATCGGCCACGGCGGCGCGTGAGGTACACGCGCGGTCTTCCGGGGCGGCGCGTGGGGCAGCGTGCGGCTTCGGCTCGTGCGCTGCTCTTCGATTCCTCGATCTTCGATCTTCCTCCTCTCGGATTTCACCTCGTATACTTCGATCTACTAAACACGTGGCACTAGACACGTAATAGTTAGAAAAACGGAAGAAAAAGAGAAGGAAAGAGACTACCAAGCCAATCGGCCGATCAACGGCCGATTCCGGCGAAACGGCGGAGTGGGCGGCGGTGTTGGCCGTGGGAGAGAGAGGCCGAGAGAGAGGTGGACGGCTGCTAGGGTTAGGGTTGTGTTGTGTTGTTTGCAAGACCTATAAATCAAGTATTTATATGTCTTGCATAAAACCCTAGCGGGCTTAAGTTGGACCGGGCCCAACAGCTTAAGTCCGTTAGTACTTTTACTTGCTCGTCTCTCTTAATTCAATGACCGAAAAATTGCAACGATTACATTTTCGGAATCATTATAACTTCCTCGTCATTACGAGTGCCATCTCTTATTTTCCAACTTTCCAAAAGTGGAAACCCTAGTTCAGTGCACTTTCTAAATTTGGAAACTTCCCGATTTAGAAAGTTCACTAATACGTTCGCCTATTCTTTTCCTTTTCTTATTCTCATTCATAATTCCAAATTACGAATGTTGGATCCAATCATATTGACTTCCAATCATGCAAAGATAAACTATTTTATCTCTGACCGTTTATTCAAAGATCTCATGTGCACGAGCAGTGTGACCCTCGATGGTTCAGGTGTAAGCTAGGCGTGGGCCCACAACTCTTTGTGGTCAAAACTCGTCCCTTAGAGTTACGATTAAGATGAAGCTCGTTTCACCTTGATCACCCAACGAATCAGGATAGGCGTCTAGCAACTATGCGTCATGATTCCCTAGATACAAATGAAGTGCCTGCAAGAACCTTCATATATAGTTAACGTACAGTACGGTCCCTTCGATTCATATGTCCCGATCGAACTAGAGGCATTGGTTCATCGAGACCTCTTTATATGTTCGATGACGGTGCGATCGTTCTAAGTGTTGTAATCCTTACGTGCATGACTTAGAGAATCGAATTCTCTAATCATCACTTAGTCAGCTCTGGCCAGAGACTTAGAATGATTACAAACTTTCAGAACACACATGACATCCAAGACAATTCTAGCGATCGAATCCCCGACTACAATGCACAGACCTCCCACTAGATTTCGGACTGCACGAACACTGGCCCTTGGGATGGTCCTCGGTGGAACTCAGGGACACGTCACGATACAGCTGGTCCTCTAGTGAAGTCACGGTGATGTCTAGGTCATAAGGACTAATGGTGTACAACTATACCATAGATATCTCTACTCGATTATTGGGAACCACTTAGAGATTTCTAGGGTGAGGGAGTTCAGTGAACTCGTCAACTTACGAGCACCCACTTATGCATGCCGATATCACAATACCGTTTACTGATGAGATGCAGTACACATACACTAAGTGCTAGTCTTAATGGGAAAGGCCGATATCCTCATTAGTGGCGTAACCCTTCGACTAGGAACACGTTTAACAGTTATAATACTTGAGTAAATATCTCACGATCCTAACGATCAATTACTAGTACTTGTAATAACTGTAAGGACTATATCTATGCTTGTGACAAAGGGACAAAGATATAGAATGCCAAGGTGTTTTATCATTAATACGAATAAAGGTTCGTTTATTACAATAACAAATACGAAAGACCACAGCCACATGTTGGCTTGTTGGTCACCTACTCTAACACACTGGCCCTTCGGGCGGTCCTCGGTGGAACTCAGGGACAGGTCACGATACAGTTGATCCTCTAGTGAAGTCACGGTGATGTCTAGGTCATAAGGACTAATGGTGTAAAACTATACCATAGATATCTCTACTCGATTATTGAGAACCACTTAGAGATTTATAGGGTTAGGGAGTTCAGTGAACTCGTCAACTTACGAGCACCCACTTATGCATGCCGATATCACAATACCGTTTACTGATGAGATGCTATACACATACACTAAGTGCTAGTCTCTTAATGGGAAAGGCCGATATCCTCATTGGTGGCGTAACCCTTCGACTAGGAACATGTTTAACAGTTATAATACTAAAGTAAATATCTCACGATCCTAACGATCAATTACTAGTACTTGTAATAACTGTAAGGACTATATCTATGCTTGTGACAAAGGGACAAATATATAGAATGCCAAGGTGTTTTTATCATTAATACGAAAAAGGTTTATTTATTACAAGAATAAATGGAAAGACCACAGCCACATGTTGGCTTATTGGTCACCTACTCTAACATTCGTAACTTGTGCAACCTCTTTGGGTGTTGAGCAAAAGTCTCAGATAAAAGTCTAATCCCTGTTTCAAGGGCACATTGGTGAATCTTCTAATTGAAAACGTTGATCCTCTAGTGAAGTCACGGTGATGTCTAGGTCATAAGGACTAATGGTGTAAAACTATACCATAGATATCTCTACTCGATTATTGAGAACCACTTAGAGATTTATAGGGTTAGGGAGTTCAGTGAACTCGTCAACTTACGAGCACCCACTTATGCATGCCGATATCACAATACCGTTTACTGATGAGATGCTATACACATACACTAAGTGCTAGTCTCTTAATGGGAAAGGCCGATATCCTCATTGGTGGCGTAACCCTTCGACTAGGAACATGTTTAACAGTTATAATACTAAAGTAAATATCTCACGATCGTAACGATCAATTACTAGTACTTGTAATAACTGTAAGGACTATATCTATGCTTGTGACAAAGGGACAAATATATAGAATGCCAAGGTGTTTTTATCATTAATACGAAAAAGGTTTATTTATTACAAGAATAAATGGAAAGACCACAGCCACATGTTGGCTTATTGGTCACCTACTCTAACATTCGTAACTTGTGCAACCTCTTTGGGTGTTGAGCAAAAGTCTCAGATAAAAGTCTAATCCCTGTTTCAAGGGCACATTGGTGAATCTTCTAATTGAAAACGTTTTATTTCCCGGCACCCACACACGAGGATCCTCATTGTACACATAATGTTGTGGCAACTTTGTGTACCTAATTTTCTTGCTAGTGGTACTTCTTATTCGCCTCAAACCAAGTCATGAACATGGTTTGCTACAGACGGCCTGTCGAAGACACTCTTTAAAGTCTGGTTCTCATTGAATATCATCGGTGTATTGTCGGGGAAGTGGAAGCTCAATGTGATCACAGGTGGATCCGGTACTGTACATTAAAATATCCTCGAAATCAAAAAATAGTTGGTATTCCTCATGAAGGACCATAATTCAACCTTAAATTAAGCAAATTAAGCTATTAAAGGTTAATATTAAACTTCGAGTTTATATTAGGAAAAAAAAGAAAAATATGTTTTAGGTAATTTATTAAACGTAAGTTAAGAAATTGATTAATAATTAAAATACCAACTAATTCTTATTGATTGATGCGGCCCCATAGTTTAGGACTGGCAATGGGGCGGGTTGGGGAGGGTATTGCAATCCCCGCCCGACTATGAAATTTCCCAACTCTCTCCCCGTCAACTTTTTGCATTTTTTTAATTTTAGTACACATATCCGTCCTGGTCCCAGTTTGGTTAAAGAACCGTTGACCCCGGTTTGATTCCGGTTATCGAACTAGTGATCATGTCGACGCGGGAACGATTAAGGGACGTAATTATTCATTATACGTGTGCTTGTTTGATAAGATGTCATCATTTTTATAATCACATGAGCTATCGAATTATGTGAAAAAAAATTGTTTTCGCTGCTTATACATGCATCGATTCCCAACAAAAGCTAAATTGGTGGTAAAATGATATACTCAAAGACAAGGCATTGACTATGAGGAAACATTTTTCATCAGTCGATATGCTTAAGTCCATTAGGATTATGCTCAATGACTATGATATATGGCAACTGGATGTGAAAACCACTTTCCTCAATGGTGGCATTGAAGAGGAAATTTATCTCGGCAACCGGAAGGCTTCATATCATATAGAGATGAGCAAAAGTTTTGCAGACTCTGACGATCCATTTATGGATTGAAACAAGTATCCCGAAGTTGGACATCCGATTCGATACTACAATCAAAGAGTTTGATTTTGTAAAGAATCCTGAAGAGCCTTGTACAAGAAGTTTAGTAGGAGTGCCGTGACATTTTTAGTGATTTATGTTAATGACATACTACTCATTGGAAATGATGTAGCTATGTTGCAATCAACTAAAGCATGGTTATCAATTCACAATGAAGGATATATGAGAATCATCCTACGTATTAGGAATACGACTCTATATAGATAGATCAAGAAGGTTGCTTGGATTATCACAATCCTTGTACATAGAACCTATTCTAAAACGGTTTAGAATGAAAGAGTCCAAGAAATGATTCTTGCTTATGTCCCATGGATTCTTCCGATTTGAAGATATAGGCATATACTGCCTCTCGTTTTCAATCTGATGTGAATGACTCAAAGCGTGTTGGAAAAGTTCCAGGAAAAACACGACGGCGGATTCCACCACCGAAGGGGAATGAATATATTGCAGCGTCAAAAAATGCAAAGGAGGTTGTTTGGATAAGGAACTTTGTCCAAGAATTGAGAGTCGTGCCAAACGCAATAGATCCAGTACATTGTACTGCAATAACACCAGTGTTGCGGCGCAAACTAAGGAAACGAAGTCTCATAAAAAATCTAGGCATATACTGAGGAAGTATCATGTCATCCGAGACATCATTGATAGAGGCGATGTTAAAGTCGAGAGAGTTACCTCAGTAGTAACATAACAAATCCATTCACAAGCCTTTACCTGGAATGGTCCACGAGAAACATCGCGAGTCGATGGGACTTAAGTACATGAGTAGTTGACTTTAGATCAAGTGGGAGATTGTTAGAGTAGGTGACCAACAAGCCAAATTGTGGTTGTGGTCTTTCCTTTTACTTACAATCACAATCTATTTCTAATTAAAGGAAGATTATTTTTAGCAAGCCGTATATATTGTCCTATTTATTTATACATAGACATAGATAGACCTTATAGTTATATCAAAGTACTATAAATTGATCTAGGAGAATGAAGAGATGATTCATTAAGAATAATCACTATTAAATAAGTTCTTAGTCGATGAGTTATGACAATAATTAGGATAGTGGCATTTTCCATTTGAGATTAACACTTAGTGTATTTGAGTTGAGTCTTATCGCCTACAATGTAGACACATTGACATATATAAGTGGATATTCATAGTCGATGAGTTCACTGAACTGTTGAAATCAGGCACGTGTACGCAGCGGAAAACAAAAACTTTATATGAAAAACAATTTCATTCATATAAACAAGTACTCGATAATAGCAATTAATTACGTATCTTAACGCTTCCAGCGAAATTTAAATAACAACATGCATATTAAATCGATAATTAAATCACATATCATGCTCGCAGTAAATCATGATTCATATACAAACGATTTTACGAAAACGTTCAAGCAAAATCCTACATAAATAATTTCACAAAAACATTCAAGCAAAATCATACTGCGAATATCAATGTTTATTTAATCTAATTAAATTAAAACCTAATCCATTAGGGATCCTAAAATTTACCTCTTGAAGCGTGAGGCGGGTTCTCGGATTGAAGCAAACTGCCACATAAACCAATCTGTGCAGTCGGGAGGAGCAGCGGCGGCAGACGCGCGGATTAGCGGCCGCGCGTGAAATTCACGCACTGTCTTCGGGAGGCGCATGAGGGCGCGTGCGACGGTGGTTCGGCGGCGGCGTCTCGGCGGACTGACTCCTTTGTCTTCCTACTCTCAGATTTCACCTCGTATACCAAGTTCTACTAAATACGTGGCACTAGACACGCAACATTTAGAATAAACTGAAGAATAAGACAAAAAGGAATAGATCTACCAATGAATATCGGCGTGTGGGGCACCGATTTTCGGCGACGGCGGAAGAGAGGCAGCGGCCATGAGATGAGGTGAGGTGAGCGGCTAGGGTTTTCAATGTGTGGTGTATCTTTTGATAGACCTATAAATCTTTTATTTATAGTGTCTTGTATAAAAGCCCCAACGGGCTTAAGTAGGACCAAGCCCAACAGCTTAAGTTCGTTAGTCTTTCTTCGCTCGTTTCTCACAACTCAATGATTGGAAAATTATAACAATTATATTTTCGGAATCATTGAAACGTCCTCGTCATTACGAATGCGAATTCTCGATTTCCAATTTCTAAAAGGAGGAACCCTAATTCAGTGGACCTTCTAAATTTGGAAACTTCCCAATTTAGAAAGTTCACTAAAGATGTTCGCCTATTTCTTTCATTTTCTTATTCTCATTCATAATTCCAAATTACGAATGTTGGAATCAATCATATCGAATTCCAATTATGCAAAGACTAAACATTTTTATCTTTGACCGTCTATTCAAAGAACTCGAGTGCACGAGCAGTGTGACCCTCGATGGTTCAGGTGTAAGCTAGCCGTGGGTCCACAACTCTTTGTGGTTTAAACTCGTCCCTAGAGTTACAATTAAGATGAAGCTCATTTCAACATAATCACCCAAAGAATCAAGATTGGCGTCTAGCAACTACACGTCATGATTCCATAGATACAAATGAAGTGCCTGCAAGAACCGTGTGATATAGTTAAAGTACAGTATGATCCCTTCGATTCATATGTCCCGATTGAAGTAGAGGTATTGGTTCATCGAGACCTCCTTTGTAGTTGAATAATTGTACGATCGTTCTAAGTGTTGTAATCGGTACGTGCATGACTTAGAGAATCGAATTCCCTAATCATCATTTAGTCAGCTCTAGCCAGAGACTTCAAGATTACAAACTATGAGAACACACAGGACATCCAAGACTATTCTAGCGATCGAATCCCCGAATACAATGCACATACCTCCCACTAGATTTCGGACTGCACGAAAACTGGCCCTTGGGGCGGTCCTCGGTGGAGCTTAGGGACAGGTCACGAGACAACTGGTCCTCTAGTGAAGGCACGGTGATGTCTAGGTCTTAAGGACTAATAGTGTACAACTATACCATAGAGATATCTACTCGATTATTGAGAACCACTTAGAGATTTCTAGGATGAGGGAGTTCATTGAACACGTCAACTTACGAGCACCTACTTATGCATGCCGACATCGCAATACCGTTTACTGATGAGACGCAGTACACATATACTCAGTGCTAGTCTCTTAATGGGAAGGGCCAATATCCTCATTGATGGCGTATTCCTTTGACTAGGAACACGGTTTAACAGTTATAATACTTAAGTATATATCTCACAATCCTAAAAGATGAATTACAAGTAATTGTAATAACTCTAAGGACTATATCTATGTTTGAACAAGGGAAAAATATATAGAATGCCAATGTGTTTTATCATTAATACGAAAAATGATTATTTATTACAAGAATAAATTGAAAGACCACAGCCACAAGTTGGCTTGTTGGTCACCTAACATGAACTCCCTCGTCCTAGAATCTCTAAAGGGTTCTCAATAATCGAGTAGAGGTTCTATGATTATAGTTGTACAAGTCGTGTTGTGACATGTCCTTGAGTCTCCTCGAATACCGTTCCAAAGAGCTAACATTTGCACAATCCGAGATCTAGTGGAAGTCTGTATATTGTACTTAGGGATTTGTCCGCTTGCGTAATTACAAGGATGTCATGTGTGTTATTCAATTATATCGTCCAAGGAATCATTGGCCGAAGTAGAATTTCGGTGATTAGAAAAAAGAGTTTCTCTAAGCCAAATACAAATGAACTTTATAGATTTAGAACGATCGGGACATATGTTTGTCAACGGGATCGTATTGTACGCGAACTATAATTTAAGGTTAATGCCGGCACTTCTTTTGTATCTAGGGAATCATCGTACGTAATGGCTAGACGTCAATCATGATTAGTTAGGTATTAACCGATATGATCAACAATTAAGATTAAAATATGTTTTAGTCTAAATAGGGACACTTGGGACAAGTCTGTAATCGAATGAAGAGTTATTCGAATCAGAAAGAGTTAAGGGCCCATGACTAGTTTACACCTGAACCAATGAGGGTCACACTTCTTGTGGAGAGGATTCTTTAATATGGTGAACTAAGATTAATTAGTTAATTTTAGCTAAATCGGAATTTAAAATAATTGAATCTAAGATTCGTAATAGTCGATTCTGAATTAGAAGAGGAGGAGGAACACATTTTTATATATTTCAAGTGAACTTTCTAAGTTGGATTTTTTCCCAATTTGACAAGTACCGTTAAAATAGAAGTTTCCAAGAGTGCAAAAAAAAAAAAAAATGCAATATGGTACTTGAAAGGACAAGGAGATTATAATTGTCACAAATATATAATTGTTATATTTTTGGAGTTACCATTTAATTAACAGTTATTAGGAATTCAAGAATGAGTTCTAGAATATTCTTAACGGGTTTGGGCTTGGACTTCTAAGTCAAGTAGGAGACTTGACCTACATGTCAAATAAACCTCTATAAATAAAAAGGTTTGTGATAGAGAATAACAACACAACACAAGCTCCCACTCTCCTCAATAGCTTGGTCGACCTCCGTCCTCGCCCCTCATTGCGTCGCCATCGCTGCCGGTACACCACCGTCGAGCTCCTCTGTTTTCTTTTTTCGTTTTCTTCATGTTGGAACCACGGCTGCAATTTGACGATTGATCACAAAACTTGTGGATTGAGGCTTGTACTTCATTTGATTCATCTTTACATAGTTGACGATTAGTTGCAATAAGATTCATAATAATATGAGGCAAGGTGAGGCGCGGACTAGGTCGCTCTCTTAAGACGAATTTCATGACCCCTTCTCTAATGAGTTGCAAAAAGGTTCCGATCGTGTCGCCTATGGGATACAACGACCCAGCCTATCTCTCCGCTGTAACTTCACCGAAATTGCACGTTCAAGTGAAGCAGAAGCTTACACCCGACACAGAACAAAAGCTCAAAGTATATGTATATAGTATAAAAGAAAAGCTTTTATCTTCTCTTGTACTCTCTTCTCACATACATTTACAAAGCTACAAAAGTCCCATTTATATAGTATAAATTATGAGCACCATAAACCTCTATTTAATATAGAATTAAAGAAAAATATGAAGGTTTTATGAAGCAAAATAAAGTCTTTGTACGTTTCAAAATGTTGTTCCAATTGACCTCATCAATTGATCAAAGAAAATATTTAAGAAAATATTATTTTTATTAAAAAAAACCCAACACTTCACCTATTAAACCTTGGTATTTTCTTGTGCAATTACTTTGGTGGATTAATGTCTTTAAGGTGAAACCTAATTCTTGTGAAGAAGATTGACGAGAATTGCTCCAACTAAGGACTTTGGTGAGACCACATAAATTGTTATAGAGTGATTACACATATACGAGTAAGTATTCAAATATTTTATTAATTATGAATAAATTATTTTATTACTTCAAATTCACATGGTTTAGTATTTGATCAGGGCTGATTCAGCTGGGCCTGAAGTACGAGATATAAAACACCCTCCACACAGCCCATGAAAAAGGAGCCGCAAGTGGGAGGCCCGTTCAGCGGACTAACCCATGCCAAGGAGTTCGCTTATTTTAGAACAAGAGGGGGCCCATGGGCGAATAAAGCCCAACTACAGCTGGGACTTATCCAGGCCCACCATCTAAACCCTAAGAAGAGTGTTAGGGTGGGCCGTCAAAAGAGTTAGTTTCCATAAGTCACGCGGTTATAAATATGTAAAGAGAATCAATTACGATTATGGATTGATATGAATTAAAGATCCTCTACATTGTATATAAGGCCAATAGAGTCATATCTAAAGACACATTTTTAATAAAAACTCTCTTTAATACTCTCTTACATTAAAACATATTCCGTTCGTAAACCTACCCCGAGGAATCGAGATTTTGGCCTTCAAGGTACGTTCTTACGGTCTTAAAGGAGTAGGGTTTTGGAGAGAGGTCCTGAAGGTGTAGATCCGACACCATCAGTATTCGATTTAAATTAAATACATGATTATGCATGCTACTTGATTATGCTATGTTGATGAGTTTGCGTTCATAGAAATCGCATGACATAATTCTTTTTTAAATTCCACTGCGTTATACGTGACGAATACCGACACAATTGGACCCTCATGAGGTAGCATTGAAAAAAAAAATGTATGCTAAATGCATTCTTTTTTCTTTTGTTTCTTTATATCTACATACACATAGGAATAAATTTGCGCTACATGGCATTATAAAATTAGGAGGTTTAACTCAACAAATATATAAACACATTCAAATAATATAAATATATATATATACGAAATTCATTGGTAGGGAAAATTGACAATATTTTTTTTAAACTTAATAAAAATTATAGTATAGTACCATGTACCAAGATATCGTACCGAAAATAGCGGCACACCAAACACCAGTATACAGGGGCGGATCCACTATGGTTCTAGGGTGTGCAACTGCACACCCTTGATTTAAAGAAAAAATATTCCTTATATATTTATGTTTTATATTTGTTTCGATGTGTTTCTTTGTTGTAATGTTGTTTTAGCTTCAACGGTAAAACATTCAAAGTAAATTTTTTGGAGGTACAGAGTTCAAAACTCATATAGTGCATTTTTTTTTTGTAATATTTATAACTTTTTAAATATTTAAGGCACTATATTTTAAATATACCTTTAAATTCTTATTTTTTATATATATTTATGACACCACTATTTAAATACACATTTTGCTACTAGAAACTATAATTAATTTCCATTTTTGCGAATATTTTCACCAAGTTTATGTCCAAATATTTTCTAAATGTTGTCTTATTTGACAAAAAATACCCCAAGTAAAAAGATGGAAGAACTCTCTCTCTCTCTGAACTTTACCCTGAACGACAAAACCCACCGGACCCACCCCCGCCGTCGTTAGAGACATCGGAACTCATCATGGAAGAAGCTACAACCAGTAGCCAAAAACCAACTTACTACAGCACCCAACAAACAGAAAACATAAATCAAAACATAAATCCATATACAAAAGAAAACTGCATGGTAAACAAAGACAACCGACAATATCACAACCAGCAAATCAACAGTGTTCATGGCGTGAAAGAAGGAATTTCTAACACAAATGGAGACTACGGTAGTACTGAGAACAACTCATATAAACATAAGCTTATTAAAGAATCAAAGCATGTGTACTTTGACACATGGTTTGAATAAATTGAAGAAAATCAACAAACGGATGACGCAGAACACACCATACCACAGGAAGACAAACCCCCAAGAGTTATATTCACAGATCTAGAACTTCAAGAGATCAGAAAACCATGGAAAAAAAAGTTTAATTTTACAAACAATAGGATACAAAAAATCGATCCCGGATATTGGACATAGGCTGCAACGTATCTGGAAAACACAAGAAATCCTAGCAATTACAGAACTTGGCCAAGGTTACTACATCGCGAAATTCAAGAACCCGGAGGAATATTTTCTTGCTTTGGCTGGAGGCCCATGGTATATGTTCCAATACTACCTGGACATAAATCAATGGTTACCAAACTTTAAAAAGGGAAACAACAAAAAAGGGAAAATGTTTATATGGGCACAATTTACAGACTTATCCATAGAATATTTCCATACAACTGCTCTTTTTAAATTAGCCAAAGCTGTTGGAAGACCCATCAAGATGGATTGGCATACAAACGACCTAACTAGAGGAAGATATGCTAGAGTCTGTATTGAAGTGGAAACCCAAAAATCGTTACCCTCGCACATACTTATCAATAATTTTCGACAGCCTATTGCCTATGAAATCAACTCCCAGTTTTGTATGGTATGCGGCAAGATCGGACATATACAGGACCACTGTGTTCAAAACGCCACTTCAAAAGCTGCGGAGGAAAATATGACAGAGGAAAATAGAGATACCCGATCAGAATGGAGCATCATTAATAGGAAAAATAGGGGAAAAAAGAAAACAAATCTGATAGAAACCTATGGACGGGGCAGTAGAGATATGCAAACTCAACAAAATATTAACATACCTGAAGGTGCTGGAGAATCAGTTACATTGAATACACAGGGACAGAAGCAAAGCTACTTCTGGCGGGCCAAGCAAAACCAAAATACGGAAAGAATGGCTAGCAAAGGAGAACAAGGAAAAAAAAGTGAGTTTATTCAAAACAAATTTCATGCAATAGCGTCGGAAGAAGAAAAGTGGCAGATCACCGGAATTACACCACCGGAGAAGTTGACGGAGAAGAAACCAAAGCAAACATGACTACGGAACATGCATACACCCAAACAACTATTCCCGAGGAGCACCGAGCCACGTGTGCGACGGAGAAAAAATCTGACAGACATGAAACATCGGGAAAAAAATAAAATAAACCAGAAAAGAAAAAAGATAATAAACAAATAAAGAATAAAGAAAATATAAACGAAAAAAAAAAAAAAAGGGAAAAAGATAGAGGCAGAAAAAACAAAAGGAGATATCCGAGGAGAATTTATTGCGTACCCTAATCAACTTCCGCCTTTTGAGTTTCCGAGGACACCTGACGACATCAATGATGAGCAAACAGTAGCCTCCACTAGGGTTAAAAACCCCTTTTTAAACGCCATGCACACGCAAAACAATCCACTCGCAATACCTCCCTTACAAACCCTTCCCTGCAAAAAACCCGAAACGTCACAACCAACTCCGGAAAACCCTAATCTCAATGGCTTCTCCCTAGCAAAACAACCCCTCCCAGACCTTGTCAACCCCTCAAACGGAAACACCAACAACGCTTCAACTCTTACCCACCGAACCAGTGAACCCATCCCTGATCCAGAGCCCAACCCTGCAAAGACCAAACGGACACCACTACTCCTACTCTCGTCCGATTGCATCTTATTACCGGAGATGGGTCCGACCGCTATCCAATGGGAACCCCACCCTGTCACTCAGACCTCCACACACGAATGGTGTGTTCCATCTGTTAGAGTAGGTGACCGGCAAGCCAACTTGTGGCTGTGGTCTTTCTCTTTTCTTTGTAATAAAACAATCGTTTTTCGTTCGTAATAATAAAATATCTTATTTGGCATTCTATATCTGTTATCCCATGCAAGCATCATAGATATAGTCCTAACGAGTTACTCTATTACTGTGAGTTGATCTAGTAGAATCGTGAGATAACTCAGCAATGTAATGTAACTGTTAAACCTTGTTCCTAGTCGATGGGTTACGCCAATAATGAGGATACCGGCCTTTCCCTTTTGAGACTAGCACTTAGTGTATGTGTACTGCGTCTCATCAGTCCTCGGTGTTGTGACATCGGCATACTTGAGTGGGTGCTCATACTGGATGAGTTCACTGAACTCCCTCGCCCTAGAAATCTATAAGTGGTTCTCATTCATCGAGTAATAGGTTTCTAAGATATAGTTGTACACCATTAGTCCTTAAGACCCAGACATCACCGTGACTTCACTAGAGGACCGATTGTATCGTGACCTGTCCCTGAGTCCCACCGCGGACCGCTCCAAGGGCCAACGTTCGTGCAATCCGAAATCTAGTGTGAAGTCTGTGCATTGTAATAGGGGATTCGAGCGCTTGAGTAGTCATGGATGTCCTGTGTGTTCTGACGGTTTATAATCCATGGAATCTCTGGCCAGAGTTGATAGTGGGGTGATTAGGGAAATGTGTTTCCCTAAGTCGCACACGAACGAATTTATAATACCTAGAACGTTCGCACGGTTATTGAACTTTATAAGAGGTCTCGGTGAACCAATGCCTCTAGTTCAATCGGGAGATGTGCTACGAAGGGATCGTACTGTACGCTACCTATATCATAAGGTTCTTGCAGGCACTTCATTTGTATCTAGGGAATCATGATGCGTAGTTGCTAGACGCCAATCTTGATTCGTTGGGCACCGATTTGATCGGGATTAGGTAAAATGAGTTTTACTCTAATCGGGACTCTTGGGAGGAGTTCGTATAAGAACAATGTGTTGTTCGAATCACAAAGAGTTGTGAGCCCACGGCAAGCATACACCTGAACCATTGAGGGTCACACTTCTCGTGTAATATAGATCCTTGATAACAACAAGCATAGATTAATGTGTTAATCTTTGAACGATTGGATGTCGATATGATTGAATCCAAGATTCGTAATTGTGGATTGCGAATCGGAATAAACGTAGAGAAAGAGAGAAATGCGGAATTTAGTGAACTTTCTAAATTGGGAAGTTTCCCGATTTAGCAAGTCCACTGAAGTGGAAGTTTCCAATTTTGGAAATTGGAAATTTCGAAGAGGCACTCGTATCGACGAGGGCTTAGAGCTCGTCAGAAATATAATTTTGTTATAATTTTGTGAACGATCGTTTATTAGAAACGAGGCCGACGAGGGAATGGGTTTAATGCATCAGTGGGTCAAGCCCAATGACTTAAGCCCGCTAGGGTTGAAAACCCTAGGTATAAATAGACCTCAAACAAGAGTTTGAGATCAGATTTTCAGCACCAAACCCTAGCCGCTCAAGCCCTAGCCGCTCCCCTCTTCGGCCGTTGCTCCACCGGCGCGCCACCGCCGACCACCGCCGGAAAACCGCCGGTTTTTCTTCTCTCGTTTCCTTCGTTTTATTCTTGTTGTTGTCTAACTCGTTTACATCTAGTGCTGTAGTTCGAGTGGGTCGAAAATACGAGGTGAAACCTAATTGGAGAGGAGCTGCTGCCCCGACGAATCCACGCACCGCCGCACGCGCCAATACGCCGCCGCTGCCGCTGCCACGCGCTGCCGCTGCTGCTGCCGTTCACTGCCGTTCGTCGCTTGCTGGATCAGCTTGGTCCAGCCGTGAGTTGCAGCCCCGTGGATTGGTAATTAGCAGCTTGTACGTGACTTGTTCTAGGATTTCGATTCGTCGAAATCGCACGCTACAAGAGGTAATTAAATCGGAACTTTCGTAATTCGATTCGAACATGTTTGTATGATTATTAAATTGCGAGCATGAGTAATACGTGATTACATGTTTCGATTTTGTGAAATGAAGTATAAGCATGTTTCGTAATTTTCGGTTTTACGCGTTTTTCAATTAAATCGATTATTACCATATGTATGGCGGAAGCGTTAAGGTACGTTGACTATGTGATTAGTTTATGCATGTAATCGAAACTAGTTCGATATAAAATTTTTAAATTCCGCTGCGTATACATGCACGATCCCCAACAGTGGTATCAGAGCCACGGGTTAATCGTTTATTTGTCAACGTGTTTATCGTTTTCGAAAGCATGCTTCGATTTGTTGAATTGTTGAATTATTGGTGTTATCTAATTGGGTGTTTTAATATTAATTAAATATTTTGAATATTTCAGAAAATATAAAAAAAAATTAATTTTGAAAAATTCGATTTTTGCTGCTGTTTTTCAGCTGACCGAACCGGTCCGGTCGGACCGGTCGGACCGGTCCGGTCAGCACAACAAAAAAAAAAAAAATTTAATTTGATTTTCTGAAATTAATATTAAAAATTAATTGATTTTTAATTTTTGAAATTATTTATCAATTAAACCCAAATTAGATAATTGATCCATTAATTTAATTTGAATTCAAAGAATAGTGTTGGATTAATTATTTAATTTAATCGTTAAATTAGTTTAATTAATGGAACACAAATTAGATAGCAAATAATTAATGGGCTTCATTCTTATTTGAATGATTTATGAATGAAGGAGGTCCGTTAATTATATTTGCAATTTATCGTATTAATTAATTAATTCATGAGATGAATAATTGTGATTAAGTACGATGATGATCGTATCTCTCTTAGGATCAATATGCGTTTCCACATACCTAGAGAACATAGTTGTAGGAATCACAAACGATCATAACCTAAAACTTCCGATGAGCTAATAAAATCCCTCATTCTTAATCAAGAATAATTATCAAGCTATAAAGAAAAACCAAATTGTTGAATTTTTCTTTCCTTCTACCAACAATTAAATTATGTGTAGCCTCTCATAATAGTGCAGTAAGCCGTGTTAGCGGGGAGTGCTATTGTGGGATAAGCTGTAATTTAATTGACATTAGATGGAGATACGGTCATAGATAAAATTATGTTGGATTAATGTGGTCGGCTAGATTAACTAGGGATTGCATTAGTTCGATATAGTTGGATCTATGACGTCTCATATTGGTAGGCTAGACTTGACACACGAAGATTTTGATATTCGCTAGATTAACTTAGGTCATTATCAAGTGTGAGGTAAATCGAATTTTAGGGTCACATAGTGATGTGATTGATAGTACTCTACCTTTAGGCTTATGTAATCGGGATAGATTAACTACGGGTTACCTTAGCGCTATTGGACCTAAAGCCCATTAAAGAAAAATAAGTTTTCTCGATTGTCTGCTAGAGGGTGGTGGAATTCGATAAAATTAGTGGGAGAACAATTAAAACATAAAAGTCCAAAATTTTAATTGTAACGATTATTACGAACTAAACTCTAATTATTGTCTTCTTAAAATTTTCTCAGCAACAATGTCCAAACATCCCCTTTCCTCAATCCTCGACCAAAACAAACTCACCGGTCCAAACTATTTGGATTGGCTTCGCAATCTGAAACTTGTGCTCCAAGTCGAGGAGCGTCTCTATGTGCTCAATGAACGTCCCCCCGCTGCTCTTCCTGCGACAGCTACTGCTGACGAGACTGCCACTTTCGAGGCATGGAAGAAGGACGACCTCCATGCGAGGTGCTACATGCTAGCATCCATGGTGCCAGAGCTCGCGAGGAAGTATGAGTCTCACGTGCATGCTTATGATATCAAGCACCATCTTGAAAGCATGTACAGTGAGAATACTAGGGCATCAAGGTACTCAGCTACCAAGGAGTTGATCACCATGAGGCTGCGTGAAGGGGCTTCGGTCCACGAGCACGGTCTCAAGATGATCACTCTCCTTGAGAAGCTGGTGAGCCTCGATGTCACCCTCCCGGCCGAGCTCTCGGTGGATTTGATCCTACTGTCCCTTCCTAGTTCTTATGAATCGTTCATAGTGAACTTCAACATGAACAAGCTCGATCCACCATTGGATGAGTTGTTGAACATGTTGGTCAGCTATGAGTCCACGATCAAGAAGGAGAAATCAGTTCTCCTAGTTGCTCCTTCTGCAAAGAAAGGTTCTTTCCAGAAGAAAAGGAAAGAAAGGAGTTTCGGCCCGAGCAAGAAACTTGAGAAGGGCGAGTCGAGCGGAGTGAAGAATGACAAGGTCACCAAGCAAGTTGATGACGCTTGCCATCATTGTGGAAAGAAGGGACATTGGCGACGCAACTGCAAGGCTTACCTCGATCAGAAACGTTCTGAAAAGGGTACGTATTTAGTTGAAGTTAACTTGTCCGTTAAATCTTCTGCTTGGGTATTGGATACTGGTTGTGGCTCACATCTTTGTAATGATTTGCAGCTCATGACAAGAAGTAGGAAGCTTAATGTGGGTGAGACCTACCTAAGAATGGGCAACGGAGCAAGGGTTGCTGCTGAAGCCATTGGGACAATTTATCTTTCTGTTTTGGATTCTAGTTTTTCCATTGTTTTGAACAATTGTTTATTTGTTCCGTCACTTATTCGAAACCTTATTTCTATTCCTGTTTTGGATAATGAAGGTTTTACTTTTGTTTTTGGAAATTCGATTTGCATTATACAAAAGGAACAAAATATGATTTGTAAGGGACAACTTATAAACAACTTATATGAACTGAATCCAAATGAAATACCTATTAACGTTATATCAGCAAAACGAAAAGATATAAGTCTTAACCCCGCACAACTTTGGCACGCTCGACTAGGTCACATTTCCTTGAGAAGGATGGACAAGTTTGTAAGTGAAGGAATGTTCTCCTTGGAGGACGTGAAATCACTTGAAACTTGTGTATCCTGCCTCAAAGGAAAAATGACCAAGACTCCCTTCAAAGGGAAGATGGAACGGGCCGAGGGTCTTTTGGATTTGATCCATTCAGACTTGTGTGGTCCACTAAGCGTTAGTGCTAGGGGTGGTTTTAACTACTTCGTTACCTTTACCGATGATTATTCTAGGTATGGTTTCGTGTACTTAATGAAGTATAAGTCTGAAACTTTTGAAAAGTTCAAAGATTTTAGACACCAAGTAGAAAACCAACTCGGTGGACGTATTAAGAAACTACGATCCGATCGTGGTCGCGAATACTTAAGTACTGAGTTTATAGACTATCTTAAAGAGAATGGGATTCTGTCTCAATGGACTCCTCCTGGAACTCCTCAACTTAATGGAGTTTCCGAACGTCGGAATCGAACACTGTTAGACATGGTTCGATCTATGATGGGGTTCACCGAGCTACCGGCATACCTGTGGGGTCATGCACTCCTAACTGCCGTGTATTTGCTGAATAGGGTTAATACCAAAGCAGTTAACTCCACACCTTATGAACTTTGGCACTCCAAGAAACCCACGTTTAAACATATTAGGATATGGGGTTGTCCCGCTTACGTGAAGCGGCTAGTGGGAGATAAGTTGGATGGAAAATCCGACCTATGCTATTTTGTGGGGTATCCCGAGGATTCCATGGGATACGAATTCTACTATGTTTCCGAGGCTAAGGTGTTCGTCTCGAGAAATGCCGTGTTCCTTGAGAAGGAATTTCTATCGGATAGAAAGGGCAGTGTAGTTGATCTCGAAGAAGTTCGAGAACCACAATCTGAAGTTCAAGCACAACAATCAGATAATGAACCAATTCAACAAACCACTAACATACCTCCTGAACCGTCGCTGCGTAGATCCGAAAGAGTTCGGAGAGCGCCCGATAGGTTATTCCTCGTTGATGAAGTTGACCAAGGATGTGATCCTAGAACTTTCAACGAAGCTGTATCGGATACAGACAAGGGACATTGGCTTAATGCCATGAAATCCGAAATGGACTCTATGTACTCCAACAAGGTATGGACCTTGGTAGATCCACCCGAGGGAATTGTTCCCATAGGCTGCAAGTGGATCTATAAGAATAAAATTGGAGTAGATGGAAAGGTATCGACCTACAAGGCTAGATTGGTAGCGAAGGGTTATACTCAAAAGCAAGGAGTTGACTATGAGGAAACCTTCTCTCCAGTTGCTATGCTTAAGTCCATTAGGATTTTGCTGGCCATCTCTGCGTGGTATGACTACGAGATATGGCAAATGGATGTGAAGACCGCTTTCCTTAATGGGGACATTGAGGAAGAAATTTACATGGCGCAGCCGGAAGGCTTCATATCTTCTGGAGATGAGCAAAAGGTTTGCAAACTCCAGCGGTCCATTTATGGATTGAAACAAGCATCCCGTAGTTGGAACAAAAGGTTCGACACAACTATCAAAGAGTTTGAATTTGTGAAAAACCCGGAGGAACCTTGTGTCTACAAGAAGGTTAGTGGGAGTGCAGTGACTTTTCTTGTACTTTATGTTGATGACATACTACTCATTGGGAATGATGTAGGGATGTTGCAGTCGACTAAAGTATGGTTATCCACACGTTTCTCGATGAAGGATTTGGGAGAAGCATCCTACGTATTAGGAATACGGATCTATAGAGATAGATCGAGGAGATTGCTTGGCTTGTCCCAATCCATGTACATAGACACCGTTCTTAAACGGTTTAGCATGGAAGAATCCAAGAAGGAATTCTTGCCAATGTCCCATGGGGTTCGTCTCTCGAAATCCATGCGTCCTCAAACGCAAATGGAAATCGAGGAGATGAAAAGGACACCTTATGCATCCGCTATAGGAAGCATAATGTATGGCATGCTGTGTACACGACCTGATATTGCGTATGCTGTGAGCGTCACAAGCAGATATCAGTCCGACCCCGGCCCAGCCCATTGGAAGGCTGTGAAGGACATTCTCAAGTACTTGCGAAGAACTCGAGATTTGTTTTTGGTCTATGGGGATACCGAGTTGAAAATAGAAGGCTTCACGGATTCTAGTTTTCAATCGGACGTGGATGACTCAAAGTCAAACTCGGGGTATATATTCAAAGTCAACGGAGGTGCCGTGTGTTGGAAGAGTTCCAAGCAAGGCACGACGGCTGATTCCACCACCGAGGCTGAATATATTGCAGCATCAGATGCTTCAAAGGAAGGGTCATGGATTAGGAAATTCATCCAAGAGTTGGGTATATTTCCGAACGCTAGCGATCCAGTACGGCTGTACTGCGATAACAACGGAGCCGTAGCGCAAGCTAAGGAACCAAGAGCTCATCAGAAGTCGAAGCACGTGTTGAGAAAATACCATGTGATCCGAGAGATCATAGAGAGAGGTGAAGTCAAGCTAGACAGAGTCACCTCGGAGGACAATATTGCAGATCCCTTCACCAAGCCATTGTCAGGATCAGTCCACGAGAAACATCGAGAGTCGATGGGACTTAGATTTATGAGTAGTTGGCTTTAGGTCAAGTGGGAGATTGTTAGAGTAGGTGACCGGCAAGCCAACTTGTGGCTGTGGTCTTTCTCTTTTCTTTGTAATAAAACAATCGTTTTTCGTTCGTAATAATAAAATATCTTATTTGGCATTCTATATCTGTTATCCCATGCAAGCAGCATAGATATAGTCCTAACGAGTTACTCTATTACTGTGAGTTGATCTAGTAGAATCGTGAGATAACTCAGCAATGTAATGTAACTGTTAAACCTTGTTCCTAGTCGATGGGTTACGCCAATAATGAGGATACCGGCCTTTCCCTTTTGAGACTAGCACTTAGTGTATGTGTACTGCGTCTCATCAGTCCTCGGTGTTGTGACATCGGCATACTTGAGTGGGTGCTCATACTGGATGAGTTCACTGAACTCCCTCGCCCTAGAAATCTATAAGTGGTTCTCATTCATCGAGTAATAGGTTTCTAAGATATAGTTGTACACCATTAGTCCTTAAGACCCAGACATCACCGTGACTTCACTAGAGGACCGATTGTATCGTGACCTGTCCCTGAGTCCCACCGCGGACCGCTCCAAGGGCCAACGTTCTTGCAATCCGAAATCTAGTGTGAAGTCTGTGCATTGTAGTAGGGGATTCGAGCGCTTGAGTAGTCATGGATGTCCTGTGTGTTCTGACGGTTTATAATCCATGGAATCTCTGGCCAGAGTTGATAGTGGGGTGATTAGGGAAATGTGTTTCCCTAAGTCGCACACGAACGGATTTATAATACCTAGAACGTTCGCACGGTTATTGAACTTTATAAGAGGTCTCGGTGAACCAATGCCTCTAGTTCAATCGGGACATGTGCTACGAAGGGATCGTACTGTACGCTAACTATATCATAAGGTTCTTGCAGGCACTTCATTTGTATCTAGGGAATCATGATGCGTAGTTGCTAGACGCCAATCTTGATTCGTTGGGCACCGATTTGATCGGGATTAGGTAAAATGAGTTTTACTCTAATCGGGACTCTTGGGAGGAGTTCGTATAAGAACAATGTGTTGTTCGAATCACAAAGAGTTGTGAGCCCACGGCAAGCATACACCTGAACCATTGAGGGTCACACTTCTCGTGTAATATAGATCCTTGATAACAACAAGCATAGATTAATGTGTTAATCTTTGAACGATTGGATGTCGATATGATTGAATCCAAGATTCGTAATTGTGGATTGCGAATCGGAATAAACGTAGAGAAAGAGAGAAATGCGGAATTTAGTGAACTTTCTAAATTGGGAAGTTTCCCGATTTAGCAAGTCCACTGAAGTGGAAGTTTCCAATTTTGGAAATTGGAAATTTCGAAGAGGCACTCGTATCGACGAGGGCTTAGAGCTCGTCACAAATATAATTTTGTTATAATTTTGTGAACGATCGTTTATTAGAAACGAGGCCGACGAGGGAATGGGTTTAATGCATCAGTGGGTCAAGCCCAATGACTTAAGCCCGCTAGGGTTGAAAACCCTAGGTTTAAATAGACCTCAAACAAGAGTTTGAGATCAGATTTTCAGCACCAAACCCTAGCCGCTCAAGCCCTAGCCGCTCCCCTCTTCGACCGTTGCTCCACCGGCGCGCCACCGCCGACCACCGCCGGAAAACCGCCGGTTTTTCTTCTCTCGTTTCCTTCGTTTTATTCTTGTTGTTGTCTAACTCGTTTACATCTAGTGCTGTAGTTCGAGTGGGTCGAAAATACGAGGTGAAACCTAATTGGAGAGGAGCTGCTGCCCCGACGAATCCACGCACCGCCGCACGCGCCAATACGCCGCTCACGCGCCGCCGCTGCCGCTGCCACGCGCTGCCGCTGCTGCTGCTGTTCACTGTCGTTCGTCGCTTGCTGGATCAGCTTGGTCCAGCCGTGAGTTGCAGCCCCGTGGATTGGTAATTAGCAGCTTGTACGTGACTCGTTCTAGGATTTCGATTCGTCGAAATCGCACGCTACAAGAGGTAATTAAATCGGAACTTTTGTAATTCGATTCGAACATGTTTGTATGATTATTAATTTGCGAGCATGAGTAATACGTGATTACATGTTTCGATTTTGTGAAATGAAGTATAAGCATGTTTCGTAATTTTCGGTTTTACGCGTTTTTCAATTAAATCGATAATTACCATATGTATGGCGGAAGCGTTAAGGTACGTTGACTATGTGATTAGTTTATGCATGTAATCGAAACTAGTTCGATATAAAATTTTTAAATTCCGCTGCGTATACATGCACGATCCCCAACAGTGGTATCAGAGCCACGGGTTAATCGTTTATTTGTCAACGTGTTTATCGTTTTCGAAAGCATGCTTCGATTTGTTGAATTGTTGAATTATTGGTGTTATCTAATTGGGTGTTTTAATATTAATTAAATATTTTGAATATTTCAGAAAATATAAAAAAAAAAAAATTTTGAAAAATTCGATTTTTGCTGCTGTTTTTCAGCTGACCGAACAGGTCCGGTCGGACCGGTCCGGTCAGCACAACAATAAAAAAAATATATTTAATTTGATTTTCTGAAATTAATATTAAAAATTAATTGATTTTTAATTTTTGAAATTATTTATCAATTAAACCCAAATTAGATAATTGATCCATTAATTTAATTTGAATTCAAAGAATAGTGTTGGATTAATTATTTAATTTAATCGTTAAATTAGTTTAATTAATGGAACACAAATTAGATAGCAAATAATTAATGGGCTTCATTCTTATTTGAATGATTTATGAATGAAGGAGGTCCGTTAATTATATTTGCAATTTATCGTATTAATTAATTAATTCATGAGATGAATAATTGTGATTAAGTACGATGATGATCGTATGTCTCTCTTAGGATCAATATGCGTTTCCACATACCTAGAGAACATAGTTGTAGGAATCACAAACGATCATAACCTAAAACTTCCGATGAGCTAATAAAATCCCTCATTCTTAATCAAGAATAATTATCAAGCTATAAAGAAAAACCAAATTGTTGAATTTTTCTTTCCTTCTACCAACAATTAAATTATGTGTAGCCTCTCATAATAGTGCAGTAAGCCGTGTTAGCGGGGAGTGCTATTGTGGGATAAGCTGTAATTTAATTGACATTAGATGGAGATACGGTCATAGATAAAATTATGTTGGATTAATGTGGTCGGCTAGATTAACTAGGGATTGCATTAGTTCGATATAGTTGGATCTATGACATCTCATATTGGTAGGCTAGACTTGACACACGAAGATTTTGATATTCGCTAGATTAACTTAGGTCATTATCAAGTGTGAGGTAAATCGAATTTTAGGGTCACATAGTGATGTGATTGATAGTACTCTACCTTTAGGCTTATGTAATCGGGATAGATTAACTACGGGTTACCTTAGCGCTATTGGACCTAAAGCCCATTAAAGAAAAATAAGTTTTCTCGATTGTCTGCTAGAGGGTGGTGGAATTCGATAAAATTAGTGGGAGAACAATTAAAACATAAAAGTCCAAAATTTTAATTGTAACGATTATTACGAACTAAACTCTAATTATTGTCTTCTTAAAATTTTCTCAGCAACAATGTCCAAACATCCCCTTTCCTCAATCCTCGACCAAAACAAACTCACCGGTCCAAACTATTTGGATTGGCTTCGCAATCTGAAACTTGTGCTCCAAGTCGAGGAGCGTCTCTATGTGCTCAATGAACGTCCCCCCGCTGCTCTTCCTGCGACAGCTACTGCTGACGAGACTGCCACTTTCGAGGCATGGAAGAAGGACGACCTCCATGCGAGGTGCTACATGCTAGCATCCATGGTGCCAGAGCTCGCGAGGAAGTATGAGTCTCACGTGCATGCTTATGATATCAAGCACCATCTTGAAAGCATGTACAGTGAGAATACTAGGGCATCAAGGTACTCAGCTACCAAGGAGTTGATCACCATGAGGCTGCGTGAAGGGGCTTCGGTCCACGAGCACGGTCTCAAGATGATCACTCTCCTTGAGAAGCTGGTGAGCCTCGATGTCACCCTCCCGGCCGAGCTCTCGGTGGATTTGATCCTACTGTCCCTTCCTAGTTCTTATGAATCGTTCATAGTGAACTTCAACATGAACAAGCTCGATCCACCATTGGATGAGTTGTTGAACATGTTGGTCAGCTATGAGTCCACGATCAAGAAGGAGAAATCAGTTCTCCTAGTTGCTCCTTCTGCAAAGAAAGGTTCTTTCCAGAAGAAAAGGAAAGAAAGGAGTTTCGGCCCGAGCAAGAAACTTGAGAAGGGCGAGTCGAGCGGAGTGAAGAATGACAAGGTCACCAAGCAAGTTGATGACGCTTGCCATCATTGTGGAAAGAAGGGCCATTGGCGACGCAACTGCAAGGCTTACCTCGGTCAGAAACGTTCTGAAAAGGGTACGTATTTAGTTGAAGTTAACTTGTCCGTTAAATCTTCTGCTTGGGTATTGGATACTGGTTGTGGCTCACATCTTTGTAATGATTTGCAGCTCATGACAAGAAGTAGGAAGCTTAATGTGGGTGAGACCTACCTAAGAATGGGCAACGGAGCAAGGGTTGCTGCTGAAGCCATTGGGACAATTTATCTTTCTGTTTTGGATTCTAGTTTTTCCATTGTTTTGAACAATTGTTTATTTGTTCCGTCACTTATTCGAAACCTTATTTCTATTCCTGTTTTGGATAATGAAGGTTTTACTTTTGTTTTTGGAAATTCGATTTGCATTATACAAAAGGAACAAAATATGATTTGTAAGGGACAACTTATAAACAACTTATATGAACTGAATCCAAATGAAATACCTATTAACGTTATATCAGCAAAACGAAAAGATATAAGTCTTAACCCCGCACAACTTTGGCACGCTCGACTAGGTCACATTTCCTTGAGAAGGATGGACAAGTTTGTAAGTGAAGGAATGTTCTCCTTGGAGGACGTGAAATCACTTGAAACTTGTGTATCCTGCCTCAAAGGAAAAATGACCAAGACTCCCTTCAAAGGCCGAGGGTCTTTTGGATTTGATCCATTCAGACGTGTGTGGTCCATTAAGCGTTAGTGCTAGGGGTGGTTTTAACTACTTCGTTACCTTTACCGATGATTATTCTAGGTATGGTTTCGTGTACTTAATGAAGTATAAGTCTGAAACTTTTGAAAAGTTCAAAGATTTTAGACACCAAGTAGAAAACCAACTCGGTAGACGTATTAAGAAACTACGATCCGATCGTGGTCGCGAATACTTAAGTACTGAATTTATAGACTATCTTAAAGAGAATGGGATTCTGTCTCAATGGACTCCTCCTGGAACTCCTCAACTTAATGGAGTTTCCGAACGTCGGAATCGAACACTGTTAGACATGGTTCGATCTATGATGGGGTTCACCGAGCTACCGGCATACCTGTGGGGTCATGCACTCCTAACTGCCGTGTATTTGCTGAATAGGGTTAATACCAAAGCAGTTAACTCCACACCTTATGAACTTTGGCACTCCAAGAAACCCACGTTTAAACATATTAGGATATGGGGTTGTCCCGCTTACGTGAAGCGGCTAGTGGGAGATAAGTTGGATGGAAAATCCGACCTATGCTATTTTGTGGGGTATCCCGAGGATTCCATGGGATACGAATTCTACTATGTTTCCGAGGCTAAGGTGTTCGTCTCGAGAAATGCCGTGTTCCTTGAGAAGGAATTTCTATCGGATAGAAAGGGCAGTGTAGTTGATCTCGAAGAAGTTCGAGAACCACAATCTGAAGTTCAAGCACAACAATCAGATAATGAACCAATTCAACAAACCACTAACATACCTCCTGAACCGTCGCTGCGTAGATCCGAAAGAGTTCGGAGAGCGCCCGATAGGTTATTCCTCGTTGATGAAGTTGACCAAGGATGTGATCCTAGAACTTTCAACGAAGCTGTATCGGATACAGACAAGGGACATTGGCTTAATGCCATGAAATCCGAAATGGACTCTATGTACTCCAACAAGGTATGGACCTTGGTAGATCCACCCGAGGGAATTGTTCCCATAGGCTGCAAGTGGATCTATAAGAATAAAATTGGAGTAGATGGAAAGGTATCGACCTACAAGGCTAGATTGGTAGCGAAGGGTTATACTCAAAAGCAAGGAGTTGACTATGAGGAAACCTTCTCTCCAGTTGCTATGCTTAAGTCCATTAGGATTTTGCTGGCCATCTCTGCGTGGTATGACTACGAGATATGGCAAATGGATGTGAAGACCGCTTTCCTTAATGGGGACATTGAGGAAGAAATTTACATGGCGCAGCCGGAAGGCTTCATATCTTCTGGAGATGAGCAAAAGGTTTGCAAACTCCAGCGGTCCATTTATGGATTGAAACAAGCATCCCGTAGTTGGAACAAAAGGTTCGACACAACTATCAAAGAGTTTGAATTTGTGAAAAACCCGGAGGAACCTTGTGTCTACAAGAAGGTTAGTGGGAGTGCAGTGACTTTTCTTGTACTTTATGTTGATGACATACTACTCATTGGGAATGATGTAGGGATGTTGCAGTCGACTAAAGTATGGTTATCCACACGTTTCTCGATGAAGGATTTGGGAGAAGCATCCTACGTATTAGGAATACGGATCTATAGAGATAGATCGAGGAGATTGCTTGGCTTGTCCCAATCCATGTACATAGACACCGTTCTTAAACGGTTTAGCATGGAAGAATCCAAGAAGGAATTCTTGCCAATGTCCCATGGGGTTCGTCTCTCGAAATCCATGCGTCCTCAAACGCAAATGGAAATCGAGGAGATGAAAAGGACACCTTATGCATCCGCTATAGGAAGCATAATGTATGGCATGCTGTGTACACGACCTGATATTGCGTATGCTGTGAGCGTCACAAGCAGATATCAGTCCGACCCCGGCCCAGCCCATTGGAAGGCTGTGAAGGACATTCTCAAGTACTTGCGAAGAACTCGAGATTTGTTTTTGGTCTATGGGGATACCGAGTTGAAAATAGAAGGCTTCACGGATTCTAGTTTTCAATCGGACGTGGATGACTCAAAGTCAAACTCGGGGTATATATTCAAAGTCAACGGAGGTGCCGTGTGTTGGAAGAGTTCCAAGCAAGGCACGACGGCTGATTCCACCACCGAGGCTGAATATATTGCAGCATCAGATGCTTCAAAGGAAGGGTCATGGATTAGGAAATTCATCCAAGAGTTGGGTATATTTCCGAACGCTAGCGATCCAGTACGGCTGTACTGCGATAACAACGGAGCCGTAGCGCAAGCTAAGGAACCAAGAGCTCATCAGAAGTCGAAGCACGTGTTGAGAAAATACCATGTGATCCGAGAGATCATAGAGAGAGGTGAAGTCAAGCTAGACAGAGTCACCTCGGAGGACAATATTGCAGATCCCTTCACCAAGCCATTGTCAGGATCAGTCCACGAGAAACATCGAGAGTCGATGGGACTTAGATTTATGAGTAGTTGGCTTTAGGTCAAGTGGGAGATTGTTAGAGTAGGTGACCGGCAAGCCAACTTGTGGCTGTGGTCTTTCTCTTTTCTTTGTAATAAAACAATCGTTTTTCGTTCGTAATAATAAAATATCTTATTTGGCATTCTATATCTGTTATCCCATGCAAGCAGCATAGATATAGTCCTAACGAGTTACTCTATTACTGTGAGTTGATCTAGTAGAATCGTGAGATAACTCAGCAATGTAATGTAACTGTTAAACCTTGTTCCTAGTCGATGGGTTACGCCAATAATGAGGATACCGGCCTTTCCCTTTTGAGACTAGCACTTAGTGTATGTGTACTGCGTCTCATCAGTCCTCGGTGTTGTGACATCGGCATACTTGAGTGGGTGCTCATACTGGATGAGTTCACTGAACTCCCTCGCCCTAGAAATCTATAAGTGGTTCTCATTCATCGAGTAATAGGTTTCTAAGATATAGTTGTACACCATTAGTCCTTAAGACCCAGACATCACCGTGACTTCACTAGAGGACCGATTGTATCGTGACCTGTCCCTGAGTCCCACCGCGGACCGCTCCAAGGGCCAACGTTCGTGCAATCCGAAATCTAGTGTGAAGTCTGTGCATTGTAGTAGGGGATTCGAGCGCTTGAGTAGTCATGGATGTCCTGTGTGTTCTGACGGTTTATAATTGATAAGTGTTCGTTTTGCACAACTTTTACTTATCGAATCTTCGAGTTTTGGTGTTCATTCGTCCGAGTTTTCGGCTTTATTTGTATATATTATGCGTTTCTTGTTTTATTTCTATTATAGGTAAAGAGAAGCTATTTTTTCTGATTCGAAACGATTTTGAAAGCGAAGCCGAGAATCAAGTCAAACAAGAGCAAAAATTGCAATCTAGTGGATTGTGGCAGCGTTCGGTATTTTATGCATAACTTCTTCATACGGCCTCCGATTGAGCTGATTCAAATGGATTTAGAAAGCCAACTGCAAGGGCTACAACTTTTGTGAAATGCAAAATTGTCAAATTCGGGCTGCAAAAGGGTCAAAACAGAGTTTGAAGTTATTGCAGCGACCATATCGCGATATTCCCTTCCATATCGCGATATGGGAGAAAACGAAACAGAGAGCTTGCATTTTTGCCATATCGCGCGATATGCCATTCCATATCGCGATATGGGGAGAAACGAAACAGAGAGCTTGCAATTTTACCATATCGCCCGATATTGCCTCTCATATCGCGATATGGGCCTTGGGATGCGTAAAAAATATCTTAAAAGGCAAAGCATACTATAAATAGATCCCTTGTGTCATTTAACAAAGGAGGACTTCTTGGTTCGATTTTCTTCGACTTCTTCTTCGGTTCTCGCCAGTTCTTCGCGGGAAGCTTCGACGAGGGTTTCGACTCTGGTTTTTCATAAGCTTTTTCTTTACGTTTAGTTTATGATTTCTCGTGTTCTTCATTTGGATGCTATGTTTGTAATGAACTAAGCATTTTCCTTTAGGGAAATGAAACCTTGTATATATTGATTTTGATTTCCAGATCTGTGATCTATTTGTCGTTCTTTGATTCTGTTTATGTTTTCCTGTATTAAATGCTTTCGATTGTTTGGCCAGCAGTTGAATTGATTGTAAATGGGAATGAACTCGAGAGAGGATTTCTCGTTTGAAGTTAGGAAAACATAGCTCGGGGTGTGGAAACGGAGACGTGATGCACCTCGGGTAGCCCTTAAGGACTTGACCTGAATGCTCTCTTAATATCAGGTTCTGAACGGAGACGTCGGACCTGTGGGTAGACTCTAACTACACTGGAGACGGGGGTTAGAGTATTTTAGTGTCTGGGTTAGCGAATATAGAATTGACATTAGATTCGGATATGTAGATCTTTATTGATAGTACACTGGTGGATTTTCCCTAGAAGCCATCACACGTCGGAATTCCTCATTTATACTGGCGGACCGTTGCTTTTATTATTGTTTCTTTATTTTTAGCTTCATCCCCCACCCATTCGATCGTCTAGATAAAGTTTAGGATAGTATAATTACGGTACTTGGTAGATTTAGGAACTTAATTCCCTGTGGATCGATATCTGGAATTCACTATTCTACAAAACGCGATACTGTACACTTGCGGTTATTTATACGTAGGTTTTACGCGTATCAATAATCCATGGAATCTCTGGCCAGAGTTGATAGTGGGGTGATTAGGGAAATGTGTTTCCCTAAGTCGCACACGAACGGATTTATAATACCTAGAACGTTCGCACGGTTATTGAACTTTATAAGAGGTCTCGGTGAACCAATGCCTCTAGTTCAATCGGGACATGTGCTACGAAGGGATCGTACTGTACGCTAACTATATCATAAGGTTCTTGCAGGCACTTCATTTGTATCTAGGGAATCATGATGCGTAGTTGCTAGACGCCAATCTTGATTCGTTGGGCACCGATTTGATCGGGATTAGGTAAAATGAGTTTTACTCTAATCGGGACTCTTGGGAGGAGTTCCTATAAGAACAATGTGTTGTTCGAATCACAAAGAGTTGTGAGCCCACGGCTAGCATACACCTGAACCATTGAGGGTCACACTTCTCGTGTAATATAGATCCTTGATAACAACAAGCATAGATTAATGTGTTAATCTTTGAACGATTGGATGTCGATATGATTGAATCCAAGATTCGTAATTGTGGATTGCGAATCGGAATAAACGTAGAGAAAGAGAGAAATGCGGAATTTAGTGAACTTTCTAAATTGGGAAGTTTCCCGATTTAGCAATTCCACTGAAGTGGAAGTTTCCAATTTTGGAAATTGGAAATTTCGAAGAGGCACTCGTATCGACGAGGGCTTAGAGCTCGTCACAAATATAATTTTGTTATAATTTTGTGAACGATCGTTTATTAGAAACGAGGCCGACGAGGGAATGGGTTTAATGCATCAGTGGGTCAAGCCCAATGACTTAAGCCCGCTAGGGTTGAAAACCCTAGGTATAAATAGACCTCAAACAAGAGTTTGAGATCAGATTTTCAGCACCAAACCCTAGCCGCTCAAGCCCTAGCCGCTCCCCTCTTCGGCCGTTGCTCCACCGGCGCGCCACCGCCGACCACCGCCGGAAAACCGCCGGTTTTTCTTCTCTCGTTTCCTTCGTTTTATTCTTGTTGTTGTCTAACTCGTTTACATCTAGTGCTGTAGTTCGAGTGGGTCGAAAATACGAGGTGAAACCTAATTGGAGAGGAGCTGCTGCCCCGACGAATCCACGCACCGCCGCACGCGCCGATACGCCGCTCACGCGCCGCCGCTGCCGCTGCCGCTGCTGCTGCCGTTCACTGCCGTTCGTCGCTTGCTGGATCAGCTTGGTCCAGCCGTGAGTTGCAGCCCCGTGGATTGGTAATTAGCAGCTTGTACGTGACTCGTTCTAGGATTTCGATTCGTCGAAATCGCACGCTACAAGAGGTAATTAAATCGGAACTTTCGTAATTCGATTCGAACATGTTTGTATGATTATTAATTTGCGAGCATGAGTAATACGTGATTACATGTTTCGATTTTGTGAAATGAAGTATAAGCATGTTTCGTAATTTTCGGTTTTACGCGTTTTTCAATTAAATCGATAATTACCATATGTATGGCGGAAGCGTTAAGGTACGTTGACTATGTGATTAGTTTATGCATGTAATCGAAACTAGTTCGATATAAAATTTTTAAATTCCGCTGCGTATACATGCACGATCCCCAACACCATCCTCGAACACCCAACCCACCCCAGAACTGGCACATGAATCGGCCGTACTCGAACGGTCATCTGACCCCACCCAATCATCCCACCAGACCGAATGCTCAAATGAACCTACATTCCCACCAGGGTTCGAACCAGCTTTTGAATTATGTGCCAACCGCGAGAACACCACGAGGGTCGATGGCTCGCCCAAGCGACTTTCCCATGAGCCCAACACCTTTGGCAGCAAGACTCCGAAGCATAATGATACGCATTTCTCCCAGCGAGTACATCATCCAAACTTTTCACACTACGCCGCATCTTTTCCTCGGTCACCCTTTAACCCACAGCTATCAGATAGAAATCGGCCAAGAACGAGAGGTGATGCACAGAGACAGAGAGTTCCAATACCGTCTGATCATGAACCCACTCAACCAACCAAACGAACCTTCTCCTCTACCGAACTTGCTTCCCACCCAAAACGGAGATGTAAATCCCGATACAACAGAAACAAGAACCAACATAGTTCAACCACCACCCACACAACAACCACCAATGAAGATCTTAGTATGGAATTGTCGGGGGGCCAATAGGCCTGATTTCCAAAGTGCAGCTAGAGATCTAGTTGCACGAAACCACCCTTCGATATTTGTGGTTCTAGATACTAAAATGAATACTGGCCCTGCGTCTCATGCTGTCAGGAGCCTCCTATTTGATGAATCTATTTTGATTCCGGCAGATGGCAATGCAGGAGGAATATGGATCTTATGGAACTCAGGACAAGTCATGCTATCACATGTGCAGACTACTAACCGAATGGTGAATGCAATCGCCACAATCAACAATGGAGACCCACCGTTCCTCTTCTCCGCAGTCTACAACTATCCACAACCTCACTTGCAAATGCAGGTATGGAATCAATTAATGCATATTGCTACTACCAATTCTATGAACTGGTTAATTATGGGTGATTTTAATAATATCTTAAACGAAAACGAAAAAAAAGGCGGAAGACGACCATCCTTGAATATAATGCAACAATTTCGAGACTGCGTAGCTAATTGTGAATTAATTGACTTAGGTTTTAGTGGCCATCCTTTTACATGGAATAACCGTCAATATGGTAGATCATTTATCTGTGAAAGACTTGATCGTGCACTTGCTAATATGTCATGGTATAATTGCTTTCCAAATACTAAAATCTATCACTTAGCCTCCAGTACATCTGACCACAACCCTATTCTTTTAGACACACATCACTCGTCTTCCCCTAGAAGGAAACAATTTCGATATAAAAAAGTTTGGTCTAACCATGAATCTTTTGCTAATGTTGTGGCTGAATCGTGGGCTAGAAAAATTAACCCTAATTCTAATAATGAATTTCAAAAATTTTGCTGGATTTTCCGATATAGAGCCAGTTGATGGAAAAGAAATGTTTATGGAAATCTGGATAAAAATATTGAATATATTATGAATAGGATTGAAAAATGCACTTTTGAACTTGATAACAATTATTCGATCCCCATTTATGAGGAACTAAACAGACTCAGAAATCAACATCAAAACCTCCTTAAAGAAAAGGAAATCTTTTGGAAACAAAGGTCTAGAGTCCTTTGGCTTAAGGAAGGAGATAATAACACAAAATTCTTTCATGCATATGCCACAAATAGATAACGTACTAATACTATACATAGCTTAAAAATCAATAACCAATGGATTTACAACGTGGAAGATATTCAAAAATATTTTTTGGAACATTTCAAAACTATCTCTACCTCCTCGAAACCTAATCCAAACATTTTTCAAAATATTTGTTGCCCACGGCTAGGTTTGGAGGAGCATATTCCCCTTATCAAAGATATTTCAAATAATGAAATAAAACAAGCTCTTTTCCGCATTGGCCCAGACAAGGCCCCCGGACCGGATGGTCTTAATGGGCATTTTTTCCAAACATACTGGGACATTGTGGGACCATCCATCCATCGAACAATTTTTAGATTTTTTGAATCATCTGAACTTCCCCCTTTTTTAAATGAAACCAAAATCATTCTTATTCCGAAAAATAATAACCCCTATAATATCAATCATTTTCGCCCAATAAGTTTGTGTAATGTTCCATATAAAATCATTTCAAACATTTTGGTCAATCGAATTAGACCGTATCTTAGCAAATTGATTACTCCACTTCAAAATGCGTTTGTCCCCAAACGGCAAATTGGGGATAATATTATCATGGCTCATGAACTTCTTCACACAATGAAATCAAAAAAAACAAAATCATCTTTTATGGCGGTAAAAATAGATATAGAAAAAGCCTATGATAAACTAGAATGGAATTTCATTAACATGGTTCTTCATAAATTAAACTTCCCGAATCTGTTAATAAAATGGATTATGGCTTGCATTACATCGGTATCTTTTTCTCTATCCGTAAACGGACATACTTCTGAAACATGGAAACCGGAAAGAGGTCTCCGACAAGGAGACTCATTATCTTCGTATATTTTTATTCTTTGCCTAAATTTTCTCATTTTAAAATTTCTGGAAGGACAGAAACGCTCATGTTTTGATGCTTTGCAAATAAACAAACAGTGTCCGCCTATTCCAATTTTAGGTTTTGCGGACGACTGTATCATTTTTTCAAAAACCAGTGATAAATCATTAAATTTTATTCAAGATACCCTAAAAAATTTTCCTCTTGAATCAGGGCTTAGTATCTGCTGGACAAAATCCAAAATCTTCTTCTCCAAAAACATCACTCAAAACAGAAAACGGGAAATATGCCAAAAGCTACAAATAAAAAAAGGCAACGTCGGGGATAAATATCTGGGTCTGCCCATTATCATTAACCGTGTGTCTAAAGCAACGTTTTTTGATATTATTTCTAAAACCCAAGCAAAAATCTCGACATGGTATAACCAATTCCTATCCCATGTTGGTCGGTATACTCTGATTAATCACGTTATTAATGCCCTACCAAATTATACCATGAATTCTTTCAAACTTCCGGACGTCACCATTAATATATTGAACTCTATAAATAAATTCTTTTTACGGAATTCCTCTCCTAACTCTAATAGAAAGAGCCCCATCCTATGGAATACTATTTGTCAACCAAAAATTTACGGAGGACTTGGAATTAAAAACCTTAAAATCCTAAATAAAGCTTTCCTTTTAAAACTGGGATGGAGACTCCTTACAGATAAAACATCCATTTGGGCACAATTGATGAAAAACAAATATTTCCCCCAAACAAACTTCCTGAATGCTCCCAAACCCAAAGGTTATAATAGTGGCATATGGAAAAATATACACAAAACTATCGACATTATCACAAAATGTAAATTTTGGATCCTTGGAAAAGGTAATAAAATCAATTTTTGGTTTGATAAATGGATTGGAAATTTTACTATTGCAGAATACACTCATAGCATCTCCCACGAACTCATCAACCTTAAAGTCTCAGCTCTCATTAATCCTCAGACTAGATCTTGGAATCTATCTCACATTATTAACCATGTGCCAGATTTCATTATAAAACGCATAACTGCTGTACATATATATTCCCGCTAATCCTATACAAGATAAATTTGTCTGGGCATTTTCCAAAACTGGTATATTTACACTCAAAAGCGCCTACTCATCATGGCTACTTGATTGCTCAAACCCTACACAAAATCCCACCCTCCCATGGAATTCTATATGGAAACTTCAAGTTCACCCTAGAATAAAAAATTTCATATGGCAATCAGCCCACCAAGCCATACCAACAGCTGAATTTCTTTTCAAAAGAAAAATGTTACCAACAAATCTCTGCCCTTTATGTAAAATAGAACCGGAAACCATATCCCACATTTTCCTCTCATGCACTTTGTTTAACCCCACTAGAATAAAAATCCCATGGACAAATAATACTACAAACTTTAACATATGCTCCCACCTTTTTAGAGTTGCAAGATCTCACATTTCTTATAATCAGACTGCAATTGTATTTTGGTTAATATGGAAAGCTAGAAATGAATACATATTCCAGAATAAACCTATAAATAACCATCTAATCTGGAATATGTCATCACACTACTCTCTTCGAAATACTCAAACTAACCCTCCACAAATTACCATAACTCTTAAATGGAAACCCCCACCAACAAACTGGTTTAAACTTAATTCAGATGGCTCGTCAAATAAAAACATGGGAATAGCAGGTATCGGTGGCATTATCCGTGATGATGTTGGAAATTTCGTATCTGCTTTCTCAAAAAATATTGGATGTACCACGAATAATAAAGCAGAAATTTGGGCTTGCTTCTTTGGTCTCCAACAGGCAAGAAATCTTGATATTAAACAACTTGTAATAGAAACAGATTCAACTTCAACTTTCTTGTTATCATGCATCAAGAAGGAAGCACCTCACTGATACGATATATTATTTAATATATCGTTTAATTATTAGTTTAGTTAATAGTTTATTATTAATTAATTAGATTAGTATATTTATAATAAATATTACCGTGAGTTAGTAGTGGTTAGGATATTATTAAGTATTTTATTAGTTAGGTCATTACCTTTCCTAGTTAGATTAGGATTCTAGGGTTTTATTCTCTTTAAATAGTCGTCTTGTGCTAGGGTTTTATAATGAAGAGAAATAATAAAAAAGAGTTTTCTTACGTTTAGTAAAGAAATCTTATGATACACAAGAGATCGCATCAATTGGTATCAGAGCGAAGTTGCGATTAACACCAACGCTTCGTTAGCAAGGCAGCGATTACATCAAAGCTACGCAGGAGCAAAGTTGAGATCACATCAAAACTTTGTGAAAATCATGATGTCAGAAACAAGACGGTTGGAGCGATTGGAAAAATCCGTAGAGAAATTACGGATTAATTTTCAGAAATTACTCGAACAAAGTCAAGGACGACGTCAACGCCATCACAAAAGCCGAAGGGACCGCTGCCGAAGGGACCGCCGCCCGTCACCGCCACCGCCGCTGCCGCTGCCGAGCCTATTCCCGGAGGAAGAGGAAGAAGACGACGATGACTTTTTCGAACAGTCACCGCCACTACCACCGCCGCCGCCGTTGCCGAGCCTATTGCCGGAAGAAGAGGAAGAGGACGACGATGATTGTTTCGAAGAACCCCAATTTTTTGTGAGTTCGCCAAAAGATGAATTATCGGATTCACTTGAGGTAATTTGGGACGAAGGTGAGGAATTAACTAAGGAAGAGAACGAAGAACTACAGTGGATATTAGAAGAGTCCCACGATATTCAAAAGAAAGGAGACGAACAAGATTTGGTGACTGTGAATGAGCCCGGATCTGTTAAGACGACCGAGAAAAATAAAAGCATGATATTGATTGTGAAGGAGATGAAATTTGAAAAGGCAATTGAGAAGGTTGATTTGTCGGGAAAAAGATTGAATATTTTCGCTAAAGTAGCCTTTGTTATTTCATTGGATCAGCATGAACAATGTGGTAAAAAGCTCGGTCGTTCATCGTGTTTTTCGGAGTCAATCGGGAAGCAAGTCGATGAAGTCAAACATAGGTGGAAACGCAAAGGAGAGAGACCAAATTGACTCGAACCTTGAGGACAAGGTTCATTTCAAGAGGGGTGGTTTGATACGATATATTATTTAATATATCGTTTAATTATTAGTTTAGTTAATAGTTTATTATTAATTAATTAGATTAGTATATTTATAATAAATATTACCGTGAGTTAGTAGTGGTTAGGATATTATTAAGTATTTTATTAGTTAGGTCATTACCTTTCCTAGTTAGATTAGGATTCTAGGGTTTTATTCTCTTTAAATAGTCGTCTTGTGCTAGGGTTTTATAATGAAGAGAAATAATAAAAAAGAGTTTTCTTACGTTTAGTAAAGAAATCTTATGATACACAAGAGATCGCATCACTCACACCGGCCACCAAACACTTCTCAGGGATCTACAGAGGGATCTACAGGCACTACTGACTGAATTCCAGAATGTCGTCATCAACTTCGGCTATAGGGAAATAAACAGCGTAGCGGACGTATTAGCAAAACGAGGAGCGGAGCTAAATCTCGATGAAGTTTTATTCTATGATGAATGTCCCCCGTTTCTTACTAGTTATATATATGCAGATAAAACATCAAACTTTAATAGATGTACTACCCGTGTTTGTAACTGCATCTTTTGTTAAATATGTAATGTAGTTCGGCTTTATGTGTTCAAAAAAAAAAAAAAAAAACTCTAAATTATCCCAAAATTTATAAATGATCTTTTTATATTTGAAGTTTTACATATTCCTATTATTTTACGTGTATATTATTTATTAAAAAAAAAATCAGGGGCGCTGCCCCCGAACCCCCGTAAATTTTTAGTCTAATCTCGCACCTCCTTAGCGAAAAACCTGAATTCGCCACTGCCTGCCAGTATACCACAATTGTTTTGGTACAGTAATGATATGCAACCTTCCATTAACATAAGTTACGATTGGTATGCAGTAATGATCAAAAAGTTTGATATCCCTACCAATATCACTCCTAAATGACACAAGGCATTTAAAACAAAAGGGTTTAGTTTAAAGGCTGGTAAATATCAATAAACCAATATCTTGGTGTGGCCTGATACAAATTAAAACATTTTGGAGAAAAGACAAGAAAAAACAAATATTATATTATATATATATATATATATATATATATATATATATGAGGGATTTCAATCATAATTTTCCCCCTTAAATGCAACATGTGATCATGTTTATAGCAAGAATATGGATATTAAGAGCTAAAACAAAAGATAATAGTGTTAAAATTTGTTCCCTTGTGGTGGCACTATTATTTCGTTATGTGGAGCAACCCTAGTTGAACCAACATCCTCAGACGCTCCACTCCCTCTTGTTGCTTCTCCACGCGCCTCACCTATCTCCTCATCACCAATCTCGGCACTCTTCTTTTTGCTTTTATCACCCCTGTCATTTTTCATTGGTTTAAAACATCATTAATCACTCTTTTTCTCATACTATTCTTATACTTATTGTTATAATAATAATAATAATAATAATAATAATAATAATAATAATAATAATAATAATAATAATAATAATAATAATAATGGTAAATTACGAAAACCAGCCTAAACTTAGGCTAAATAACGAAAAACACCCCCACCTATTCGTAATTACCAAAAACTATTGAGGTTTGTTTCCGTCTTACACCAACCCCTCACAGTGTGACTTCTCACGGATTTTTTTTATCCCAGGGAAGAGACATTACACAATTTCAGAAATTTTTTATTTTATTTATCACCTCTTTCACAAAAGGTATAATAGACTGTACACATGTTTTGTTAAAAAACTCGATCAACAGTTAATCAGATGGGGCTTTTGGCTATTACGGATATGTGGGGGTGTTTTTAGATATTTAGCCTAAATTCAGGGAGTTTTTTGTAATTTACCCTTATTATTATTATTTAGGGTAAATTACACCCACACCCCTGAGGTATGCTTAAATAACTATAAGGTCCCTATGGTATCGATAATTACACTCACCCCCCTGAAACATAGTTATAAACTCTAATGGGATAATGCATTGGATACGTTATTGCGATAGAGTTCTAACGGACTATATATTGATTTCAGGAAGTGGTGGAGACGATAAAGAGTTATGGGTGATTTAAGTAATATTTCGGGAGGCATGTCACCTCATTACTCCCCATAACTCTATGTTATCTCCACCACTAGCTAAAGGTAATAGGCCATTAGAACCCTATCGGAATAATATATCCAATGTATTATCCCGTTAGAGTTTCTAACTACATTTCAGGGGGTGATTGTAATTATCAATACCAAGCGACCTTACAGTTATTTAAGCATACCTCAGGGGTGTTGGTGTAATTTACCCTATTATTTATTTAGTTTACTTTCTCTTTATCTCTGCTTTGCTTCTAAGGTCTACAAATTAAAAATGCTGAGATTTTGCGTACCTTGAGTATATAATAATGCCAACCGCAACAGTAGCAAAGGCTACAAAGTACATCCAATCAACCTGGATAAATAAATAACGAATCCTAATTAGATAACTCATAAAAAAAAGATTAAATTTATAAGTGAAAAATCATAATTTAATTTGCTTCCGTTTCTTTATTTTTTATTTTTTACCATACCTTCTGATGGTATGCAAAGACTCGAATAAAAACAGACCACATATCAGATGTAAGCAGTGACAGATTTAGCATTGCAGATCCACTCATCTGCATAAATACATATACATATATAAGGAAATTTTATTGAATCAAAATAAAATTCGAAGGCTTGTTTGTATCCGAAACAGAGAAACAAATAAATAACCACAAAATAAATAGCTGACCGTTACACTCAAATATTGACCTCCATACTTATGTCGTCGTATCAATTTCGCTATAAAAATTTAAATAGTACGTACCTTAAGTAAAATTGGAACTCCGGAGTAAAACAGAAACATGGCCAGCGAAAATCCGACAAAAGGAAACGTCTGCTTCCCAAAAAAAAAAAGTAAGCTAAACAGTTTTCCGAATTCCAGTAAATAATAAATTTGGGAGAGAGAGAGAGAGAGAGATACCGTGCCAGATGACCACTGAATAGACTTGAGTTCATTGCGTTCAAATATGCTTCTGTACATATGGTTAAAGAAGTAGCATTTATACCATTCCAACATGATCCAATTAAATTGAACCATGCAGTGGTGAGTGAAGAACTGCAACACTCAGTGGGGAAGCCAGTGTAGGGTCCGGGGGGCCATGCCCCCACTTTAAATTTTATTTTTCTTTACTGTTGTATATGTATATATAATTTATTTGTTTTGTATTGTGCCCCTATGATTTTTAAAACTTTAGTTTTATTTTAAAAATAAAATTTATTATTTCTATTGAAGAGAACAAAAAAATAATAAATGAGTGTAAAAGGTCGTATAAGGAAGTTACGAATTGTGACTCGAAACCGGGGCGACTCCCACCCTATTTTGAAAAACATTCCACTATGTTATACCTTTATATTTAGTTAGTCCACCCAAAATTCAAATTAATTCAAAAAGAGTCCTAAAAAGTTTTTTTTCTTTTTTTTTTTCACATCTTTTGATTTTCTCAAAAAAAAAAAAAAAAAAACCAAATCCTAAAAAATTTCGGGGGCTCTGCCCCCGAACCCCCCAAACTTTAAACCCCCATATAACAAAATTTTACACTCGTCGCTCTTAAAACAATCATTGTTTTCATATTTTTACGTTATTTTTTAATGTATGTTCGCCCCACCCGATGATAAAATTCTGGCTTCGTCACTGTGCAACAATAGAAACTAAAAAAAGAAAAAGAAAAAAAAAAACAGAGAAGGATACATTTGAATACCGCTGATGATGGAACCAAATATGCCTAAGAAAGCCATAAGCTCAACTCTGTCACCATTTTTAACAAAATATTCCTGCATACACGACGACGACGACGACGACAACAACAACAACAAATTGAATAATTGAAAATAAAAATAGGGTAAATTACAACCACCCCTGAGGTATGGTAAATTTACGAAAAATCCCCTCGTGTTTGGATAATTACATCTACCTCCCTCAACTATGATATTTTCCTACACCCCCACCCTTATGGTGTCAAATTCAACATAATCATCTAGATTTCGTGGAATGTGCTCTAGTTTGTACTCGTTTTATGTAAAAATACAGTTTCTGATGCACCACAATCTGATATATACAACCCAAAAAACACATATTATTATCATCTTGCTTCAAAATGTGGAGTTGGAATGAGATAAAACGGGTACAAAAGTAATCATATTCCATAGGATCTCGAAGATTCCACTAAATTTGAAACCGAAAGGGTGGACGTATAAGAATATTTCTAATTGAGGGGTGGTTGTAATTACCCAAACAAGAGGGAGGTTTTTGTCATTTGACCATACCTTAGAGGGTTGTAATTTACCGGCTTAGTTCCACTTTGCACCCTTAAAATATACCATTTTGGCACTTTGCACCCTCGAAATAAATTAATAGCACTTTGCACCCTCAAAATACAATAAATCATGCATAATGCAATTTTTAAAGCTAAAAAATATAAATTTAATATTTCTAGTGATATTTTTTTAGGACGCCAAATGTCAAATATTTTTTTTATTCATCAATCATTTTGAAACTTAAAGTTCAAAAATAAAAATACTTTTCATCAACATATTTAAAATTTATATTTTTTTTATCAAAATAAACTATTTTACGAAAAAAAAATCATTCAGCTATTCCGTTATCAAGTTATCTGAAAATCATATTTTCTTCCAAATATTTTCACCTATATTTTCAAACAGTTACATAAAAGATCCACCAATCGAATAACTTAGTGATAAAAGCTTTTTTTTATTTTTCTTTTGTAAGAAAATGTAGTTTTTTTAAATAATCCGGTGTAATTTTTACTTTTTTCGCACTTTGTCTGCTCAAAATTAGGTTTGAGGTTCAAGAAAATAACTTTATTTATTTATTTTGTACCCCGAAAAGAAATTCTCCAATGAAAAATGAAATTGCCTTTATTATTCAATTGAGGGTGCATTGTGAATGATTTATTGTGTTTTGAGGGTGCAAAGTGCTATTATTATTTTTCGAGGGTGCAAAGTGCCAAAATGGTATATTTTAAGGGTGCAAAGTGGAATTTAAGCCTAATTTACCCATATAAATGAATAGAAAGAATAAATATCCAAAATCCAGATGATACATACCTCAGTGACGTTAGTGACAGCATAAAGAGTGGCACCAGCAATAACAAGCATATCCCCTTTAAGAGGGTTGTTACCGCCTACATATATACTCAACATTAATTCATTAATTTATTTATGTATTAACTAAAAATAGAAAGAAAAAAAAAACAATTAATTATATGATTTATTTAGATAAAGAAAAAAGAAAAAGAAAAAAAGAACTTACTTGATTTCCTATCAGCAGAATGTACATCAGAGAAAACAACAATGACAAGACCAGCAATACATATTACTACACCAATCAGTTTTGTGTATCTATATTTGGTCTTCAGAACAAGCCATGTAAGAAATAGTACACAGGGTATTGTCCAACAACCCAGCAGCATTACACTTGTAATCGTTGTATACTGGTATGCCTTCACCACTGCATCCCCCACCATTATTAATTTTGTCACTTAAAACTATTTTTAATAGATTAATAATAATTAATAGTATAAGTATTAATACTAATACAAATTAATATGCAACTTACCAAGAAAGTTGGCTTCCACATCAACTAATCCAAGCAATATGTAGTAATACCATTTCGCCTGCTTTGTCAAATCATTTCATTTTGCAATTCTCTCATTTAGTAAAAAATACATTTAATGCACTATATACCAAAACCAGCATACAAAAACTTTCCTAAATATTTTTCTAAAAATTAATGTTAGAAAAACTCGTGTTTTTAGCGTTTCATCCCATATTATTAATAGGTTAAATGACACGTACACCCCTGAGGTACACTAAAGTAACTTTAAGGTTCTTGTGGTATTGATAATTACAGCCACACCCCTAAAAAAAAATTACCGGACCCAAGATTTCATGTCCTGGGGACACTCGCGGAACTTCTATGGGGCAAGGGGGACTCTTGTCCCCCCATAATTTTTTATTTTTTTTACTATATATATACAAATAATTAGTAATTGGTTGATATATTAACTTTTATCTACTATTATATATTGATTTTTTATTACAAATATTTATATATAGCCCACATTAAAAAATAAATTATTATTCCACATTTTAAATTTAACTTTCTATTATACTTTATCCTATAAAATATTTTTCACAATCTCAATCCCTAATCTCTATTAAAGCTTATGATAAAAAAATAATATAACATAACAAAGAAAGTACTTTTTTTCTTTCTTCTCAATGTTTAAAGTATTCAATCTATCGAATTTCTATGTATTTCAAGATTTTATTTTTTTTAAAAACACTTTTACTTATTCGACTAAATGTTTCTATATTGCAATTTATTTTATATAAGTTTATGAATATTGTTCTGAGGGCACTGCCCCCGAATCCCACCATATTTTTATTAACTCTCTAAAGTTTTCGTCCCCTCCTACCGAACTGGTTCCGCCCCTGCCTGGACCGATATGCACTATATTTGTTTTCTGCAAGGGCGTTAACGCTACCATAGACAAAAATTTATAAATAATATGGATCGAATAAATGTTGGGGGAGTCATATCACCTCCTAACTTTATGTTGTCTCCACCACTTCCTGAAACTAATAGTCCGTTAGAACCCTAACGGGATAAAATATCCAATGCATTATTCCGTTAGAGTTTCTAACAATCTTTTAGGGGGTTGTTGTAATTACTGATACCATAGGCACCTTAAAGTTATTATAGCATACATCAGGAGTGTAGGTGTAATTTACCCTTATTAATATTATGCCCAAATAGAATTAAAATGGAGCTGAGACAAACACCACATCACTGCTAATAGCCAGTTAGTTACTGAGAAAGAAAAGAAAATTAACTACATTCACCATAGCATCAAATAATACACATACTATCCCCATTCGAAAATAATTAGCATATATAATATGAGCAACGATAAAATTCACTGTAGTTGAAAGTTCAAATTACTGTTTTGCCATCTACAAAAACATTAAATATCAGCAATGATCTTATTGTAATTTGCATAAAAAAATCTTGGAAATGAATTTTTTTTAATAGCGCAATAAAAGTTAACGTCGATAACTATTTTTTAATAGCGCAATAAAAGTTAACGTCGATAACTACTGACCTTGACAGGTTGCCTTCTGTAGAGCATAATGCTTCCATACACTAATGCCAATAGTACATAGTTGAAAAAAGACTGAGAAGTTGGTGCATTAATTCCTATCATAATTTTCACACAAATCATTAGAGATTATTGGATAAATTATGAATACACTAAAAATACACACTTACAAAAAAAATTATAGAAATAAATACTTATTTTGATGAAAAACTAAATACCCATACAAGTTGATATATAATATGTGACACATGTAAACATAATAATTACTTAGGGGCTAAGTTGGAATATATTCAAAAAATGAAGTTATTTTTAATTTTTAAAATAAATATATTCAAAAAATTATGTAAAAATAATTAAATATATCTCGTAACTTTAAATTTTTTTAGTTGTTTTGTAATTTTTTTGTTTACATTTTTATAATTTTTTATTCCATGAAATCGATTTTACATATTTTCATAATTTTTATTCTATAAAATTGATTTTATGTTACAAATATTTCATTATTATTAAATAAGTTAGGAATAACTCGAACAAGATTCTCCCATAATTCTCCGACAACATACCCCGGCAGGTTTTCATAATATCGCATAAATGGGGAGATTTTCATAATTAGACACTACCTCAGGGGTTTGTAATAATTTATCATATGTCCTTTTTCAAATAACAAAAATGTAAAATGGAATATAATTTTTATGTGAGTGTAAACGGTCAAACACCTGTGGGGATTTTCATAATAACACAAACATGGAGGGATTTTCGTAATTAGACCTTATCTCAGGAGGTTTCGCGTGATTTGCCATTTTTCTTTTCCTCTCATTCTTTTGAGTTAAACGGTCAAATTATAAATATATTTATCTTAACAGTTTTATGTGTAGGGTCTTTCTAATATAATTTTGTGATCTTATGATTTGTGGTGTGGTATGTTTTTTTTTTCAATTTAGTAAGAGTACAACAGTCTTTTAATATATCATTTTGGTGGAAAATTGGATTTGATCTTTCCCTTAATAATTTGTGGTATTTCGAATGATCGCGGCCAAACAATAAAAAGGGGCAAATGATGAATTAAAAAATATTATGTGCAAAAGTTTCATAATTTATTAGGGTAAATTACAAACACCCCCTGAGGTATGGTCAATTTACAAAAAATCCCTCTTCTTTGGATAATTATATATACCCCAACTATAATTTTTTCTTACATCTCCACCTTTATGGTGTCAAATTCAACATAATCATCTAGATTTCGTGGAATGTGCTATAGTTTGTACTCGTTTTGAGTAAAAATACAGTTTCTGATGCACCATAATCTGATATATACGAGCCAAAAAAACACATATTATGACCATCTTGCTTCAAAATGTAGAGTTCGAATGTGATAACACGGGGTACAAAAGTGATAATATTCCATATAATCTCGAAGATTCCACTAAATTTGAGGAGTTACGTTGAGAGGATGGTTGTAATTATCCAAACAAGAGGGGTTTTTTCGCAATTTGATCATACCTCAGGGGTGGCTGTAATTTACCCAATTTATTATTTCATTGACATAAATGATACTAGTAAAAGAGAATGAGGGCTTCCACCAGCCGCATAACGTGGACTGAACTTGTTATGCCCTTTCATTCTATGTTTCAAGGAAAAATCAAATGTTTTTTTTTTTCTTCTTTATTCTCATTGTCAATTATTATTTATGTATGCTTTGAATTGAACCATATATTTTATCCTAAAAATACCATTTTCTTTTTCAGTTTGTTACTTCATTGATTTTTTTTACATATTGATAGGTTTCAATTAGTATCATTTTGTTGGCTTTGTTTGATATTTACAAAATAACTAAATAATTTGGTGATAAATTAGTAATAATCAAAACTGGTTGATGGATATGCAATTTAAAGAAAAATAAAAAACAAGTATAATTTATGAAAGGAAAAATCTCATAATTGGAAATATATCCTTTTTTGGAAATATTAAAATTTCGATGTTCGGAAAGTTTCTAAATCTGTAATTAAATCATATCCCGTCTATAATTATTTATAATTTATGTAATCAAACAATACCATTGCTAATTTCTAGTTTTATGTAATCAAACCCGGGGCGAGTCCACCTTCAATTTTTAAAATTTCCCTATATTATACATATATATTTATTAAGCCCACCTTATTTTTATTAATTAGTCCAACCAAAATTCAAATTAATGCAAAAAGAAGCCCCAATTATTGTTAATTAGTCCACCAAAAATTAAAATTAATGCAAAAAAACTCTAATTTTTTTTTCTTTTCTTCATTTCTTTTCCTATTTTCTAATGTTGTCACAAAAAAATCCCATTCAAATTTTCGGGGGCACTGCGCCCCCGTACCACCGAAAATTTAAGCCCCCCCATGTACCAAATTCTTGAACCCGTCACTGAATCAAACCATCGATGCAAATGAGAGAGAGAGAGAGAGAGAGAGAGAGAGAGAGAGAGATGTAACCTCTTTTGGCCAAGGCGGAAGATGAAAATCCAGTTGAAGTGATGAGAAGAGAGAGGCATTGTCCCAAACCAAGTGCCAATAATGTTTTTTTGTTCCAAAGCTTGTTCAAATTCCCACCGCAGGATTCCTTCATTTTTTACTCTTACTTATTGTGTGTTGTTGTTCTAAACAAAAAAAAAGAGCAAACCAAAGAAGAATAAATAGGCAATTATTCAAAGATAAAGTTTCTCTTTCAAATTTGGTGAGGATAGCACATATTGATATAGGCATCACGTTGGCAAATATTAGTAAACTCATCATTGTGAAATAAAATAATATTAATACATGGATATGGTGTGTGGTTGACATTTGACAATGATTGAAACGTTGACAAATGTATAATTATGTGTGTATTTAAATTCTCTTAATCTCAAATCTCAAAAATGAAAACAATTCTCTTAGTCTCAAATATATAAGTATGTATATATATATGTATATAATTATGTGGTTCACCAAATTTTGTTTTTAGAAAAAACATTAATAAATAAAAAATTAAAGATTAAAAAAAAATCGGGTGAATCAGTCTATGTATAATCCGTCAGAACTACAATTTTCAAAATTATCCCAAAAATATATATAAATTTATGTCAAGTGCTTCATTTCTTGAAGAGATGCTCTATTTCCACCTTTTAATAATCTCTCTACACCGCAATCTTTACAAACTAAATATAATTCCTTAGAAAATGTCTTCAATACCCTTGAACACTAATTATTTTACATAGTTATTTTCTTACTCACAACCATCCATAAATCAATCATTAACATTGCATACAGTTGAACCTCTATAAATTATTATAGTGGGAACACAAATTTATTTATTTATTTAGCAAAATATTATCAAATTATTAACTATTAATTTATACATGAATTAATAATTCATTCATTTTTTAAAAAAAATTCAATAAATTAACGAGAACTTACAAAGATGATGAAGTGAAGAGTTCTACTACAAAGCTCAGTTGTCGGAGGGAAGCTCTTAAAACAACAATCATTTTGAATATTTTTTTGTTGAACTATGACAATAATGCACTGAAAGTTGATGCAAAATGATAAATTGGATTAGAATTGCAAAATAACTATTTAATTCGGAGAAAAACTATTAATAAACATTGGTGGAAATATCGAAAGAAATTATACGAACTCAAAGTGTATTTGAGTGCGAAACGAACTCTATCTCAATCAAAATGGCCCAAGGAACAAAACTCATGAGTAAAGCTCACGAATCACGTATGATTTCAGCAATCCAACCTCGTTTAAACTCCCAAAACTTTGTTTTTGCTATTTTAGGAAAGATGTAGAAAATTAATATTAAATCATAGAAAATTTAGGTTAGAATGGCTTTTGAGATCCTACACTGGGTGAAATACACCGGGTAGATCTTTACCATTCATATACACACAAACACACACACACCCACATTGGTATGTGTAGATCAATGGTAAAAAATCACCCGGTGTAACCTTCACCGGGTGTAGGATAGATAAAACCGGTTAGAATTCTATAAATTGGGTTATTTCCAAAATTACGAGAAATGGTAGAATCAGGCTCTAACTCCCTTTTGCTATTTTTGGTAATTTTTAGTATTTTCTTAGTTTAATTAGATTTTCTGTTATGTTATTATAAATATTTAGGACTTCATTTTGAGGAGAATTTTCGAATTTTATTAAAATCTTTACATTTTCTCTATTTTCTGTTGGATTCCCGAGTTTTTGATGGATTCCGAATATTCTTTTGTTCTATAAGATTAATTCGTAAGAATTAATTCCTCTTTCACGCTTTCGTTCTGCGTCAAAAGTCCTCTCACTATGTTCAAAAAGGTGAAAAATGAGATTGTAGATGATGCCAACTTCAACGAGAAAACAAAAGAAAATTTAAACATATTCCAATCAATTTTATAGATTAATCATAAATGTACAGTATGAAAAGTTATTTCTATACATTATTAATTTATTTTAGATGGGGTTCATAATAATTTTCAAATGGGGAAATTGGCTAGAAACTTCTTATTCTAGACTTATATAAGTGGATATTCATTCTAATAGATGAATATATGTGTAAGTCCTTGATCAATTAAATTAAATTATTAGTGTATAGACATAGATACCTCATTAATATTTATATGTAAATAGTTATTTATTCAGAGAACAAATCCCACAAATCTTTCACTCTTTCTCTCCTCTCTACATGGTCACACCCCTCTCTCCTCACACCTAACGCATCTCTCTCTCTCTCTCTCTCTCTCTCTCTCTCTCTCTCTCTCTCTCTCTCTCTCTCTCTCTCTCTCTCTCTCTCTCTCTCTCACACACACACACACACACACACACACACACACACCTATTTCTCTCTCTTTCAGGGCAGCTAAATGCGCTATCTCTCTCTCCCCTATTTCTCTCTCTTTCAAGGCAGCTAAATGTGAAAATTAATTCTTCATTTTTTAAAAAAATATTTAATTTTATTTGCATAAGTATTTTATAGCAATCTTCAATTATTAATTTTGTTGAGATCATATGAGTTGGATTTTAATTGTTATTTTGTATGTTTGCATTTTCTAATTAGTTTTACTTCAACAAACAATAAAAAAAAAATATTGAACAACAAAATAAATTTGCAACATATAATAGAAAACTGCAAATTGTAACTTATAACTGAAAATTAAATTGTAAGATTATTATATGATGTGCATCAACAATCTTAAAACAACCAATGAACAATTGTAATTGTTTAAGTTTCCTGATGGGGTAATATATTTACAAGAAATTGATTATGCTTTATCAAACAGTAAAAATAACTTGAAACAATAAAATGATCGTGAATTATGAAACGATAATTTTTTTGGCGCTCTAGAGGACCTTGTACATGTTAGCAACATGTACAAAAATGGATCGTCGTTCTCTTTTTTCTGGGCAAATACGAGTTGACACGCTTTGACGAGTATAATATTTATCACACACAAGGACTGTCTAGTTCCGAAGTTTGTCAATGGGACGTTCACATGAATGCAACGGGAAAACAATGTAACTAAAATCGCTCATATTCTCACACCGTGAACTTTTTCTCCATTGACATTGATTTTGTGGACGTCCGCATGCATTTAATATTGCTTTTTCTTTCTTCGATGTTGTTGAACAATGACTTGATCCTTTTTTTGCAGTGGCTGTTGAATGTGAAACAAAAAGAAATAATGATTGTACGATACAAAACAACAAATGTAATAATTGCTAATATTAACAACCACTAATTATAAACTACAATTACAAACGTGAAGGCAAACTGTAAACGGAAAATGATAAAGAATAAAGTATAAACTGTAAACTGTGAAGTATTAAATGCAAATACAAGAAGTTAATTATGAACTGTAATTAAACTGCAAACAAATAAAATAACAAACACAATAAACTTCCAAAAGAAAACAAAAAAAAAAATCCAAACTGCAACTTTTATAATTAATGCATTTGCAATTTGTGAACAAATAAATTTTCTATATTCACAAATGAAGAAAAAATAACAATATGCACACTACCCTACATCATCGTATGCAGTGGCGAATCCAGTTTTTTTGCCAAGGGTGTTCGAAATTAAATATAGTAAAAAGTATAATGGTTGGCTAATAGTTTACGGGGGTTCGGGGGCAGCGCCCCCGGATTTTTTTTTTTTTTTGAATATTGTACACATTAAATAATAAAAATCTTTAAAAATTTTAAATTTAAAGGGATTATTTTACCATTTTTGGGCAAATTTAGGAAATATTTAGACATAAAATTGGTGAAAATATTAAAGAAGTGGTAAACATATTAAAGTTGCAAGTGACAAAATGTACATTTCATTAACATATTTTGAATTCTCAAAAAGAAAAAAAAAACTCACGTAGTTGTTAATTTAGAAAAAAGAATTGAAATAATACATATATATATACAATATTTAGAATTTTGGAATAATTTATATTATATTTAATATAATATAAATTTAAAAATAAAAAAAAATTGAGTAAAATAAATTAAATTATAAGTTACAAATAGCAAAATATATGTTATATTAGGAGTTTTTTTTTTAAATATTAAAAAATACCCACATATTCAACAATTTTTAAAACAATTGAAATATTGTATGTAATGGAAAGTTAGGAATAAAAAAGAAAAAATAATACGGAGGTTCAGACTCACAATGTCCAATCTATTAGATGATTATAGCTATAGGTCCCTTGACCAAAAAAATAATATAAATTAAATAAAATGATAAGTAAATATATACATAAATACCCCAAACAATGTATTGTTTTATTTCAGGAAATAAGAGAGCAAATCTTTCATATTAAATGACGTGATTCATTACTTATATAAAAAAAAAAGTGACATGACTGCTGAGAAAAGTTTTGAGGGTGGAGGAAGAAGAAGGTGAGCGGCGTATTAGAGATTGAAGGCGGTGGAGTTTGATACGATGGAATGCAATTAAGAAAATTATCGCCCCGATCTTGAGTAGTGGTTCTATGGCAAGCGACCCACCAGATTTGATGACCTCTTCACAGGCGTTTCGCTTCCGCTTCCGCTTTGTCCCCTACAGTATCTCCGTCTTGGGCCCCACCATCCTCGCCGACTTTTACTGGTTGCACTCCATTGATTGGGTTAATTACGACGGCGACAACCCTAGGGTTTGTGGCGGAGCGAGGGGTAGCGTCAATGGATTTGGGGTGAGATGTTGTTTGTTGGCAGTAAGTCTCTTTTTCCGTTTTATTGTTTGCAATTTGCAATATCATGTTGCACATTAGTCTTTCATTCAAAAAGTTAGTGTTGCTTTCATTAATTTGTTTTCTGTTAGTTTTAGTTGTTTTCAATTTGCAATTTCATGTTACATATCATTTTCTCTTTTTGAACTTTATTTTATTTGGAAGAGTAGATTTATTTTTTGTTGTTTGATGTTTGTATTTACATGTGTATATTTATTTTTCATTTTGCAGTTACTGTTTGCATTCAGATAATGCAGTTGCTTGTTTGCATATGTCAAGTCATTGGCGACAGCGCCGCGGCAGCGGTGGTAATTTTTTCAAGCTTATGTTGTTGTTGTTTTTTTAATTGGGATGAGAGAGTTTATGGGATAATTTGATTTGAAAGAGAGATTTTTACGTGATTTGATTTAGGAGAGAGATTTTGAAATTTTGATTCGAAAGTAATAATGTCCTTATATTTCTTAACGGTATTTTTGGCACAAGATGTATAATGAACCTATAGAAAAATAGGACTTATGACTTGGATTTATTTCTATAAAGTTTAATTTCTAGGGGGCTACAGTAAATTGCCCCTTAATAAAAATAGGAAATTCTTAGTTGGACTTTTACCCATAAAATCTACTACAAGAGGACCTATAGCAAATTGCGTCTTTTCAAATATATATTATCTTACAAATCTTAAAAACTGATAATCGGGCTTTTTGCAAGGAGATCCCTGACCAACCATCTTTATTATTCTAGGTTTAGGTGTTATATCCCTTTCGCCAATAAGTCCATCCATTTTATATGTATTATAAATAAATGTAAACTTAATGTATATGACAAAACTACCCCATACCCTTTAAACTAAATCCTGATTGCAACCTCAATTTAACTTCAATTTCATCAATTTTGATCACAAAAATCCAAATTTTTTATGACTTTGTCCATTGTTAACCGGCGGTCAACGCGGGTCAGCGGCATTGACTTTTTTTTTTCCCGTCCGTCGCTGACCATTGACATTAAAATTATTATAAACACAATAATATTACTGTCAACCACATCAATATTAATATTCATTTTGCTTTTCTATTTTGTTTGATTTGTTGACCGGTCAACGTAATATAATGTGATATCTACTATTGTAATATTACTCTCGTTGCCAATAAAATTACTGTAAACACAATAATATTATGTCAACCACATCAATACTATTTTTTTTCTTTTTTATTTTGTTTGATTTGTTGACTGGTCAATGTAATAATATAACTGTCTACTTTTGTCATAATATTGTTGTTGATAGTAAAATTACTGTAAACAATAATATTACTGTCAACCACATCAATATTATTTTTGTTTTTTTATTTGTTTAATTTGTTGACTAGTCAACGTAATAATATTACTGACTACTATTGTAATGTTACTGTCGTTCACAATAAAATTACTTTAGACAATAATATTACTGTTGTTGACAGTAATATTACTGTAAACCAAATCAGTATTCATTTTTTTGGCTTTTTACTATGTTTGACTTTGTTGATTGATCAACATGTTAATATTACTGTATTACACAATAATAGTGATTTTTGTTGTGTTAATATTACTGTGCTAGAGAGTAATATAACAATATTAATGTGTTAAATAGTAATGTAGTTAATACTAATGGCAACCACAGTAATATTACTGTTTAAACGGGCCAAAGAATGTTCAGAAAAAAACTGAAAAAAAGTCAACACCGGAAACTACCGGGGACAGAAAAAAAAAACTCCATGCATGCGACAGTCAAAATTGAATAATTGGTGAAATTTGGGGTCAAATTGAGATTAAGTTAGATTAAATGGATGAAATTGGATCATATTAAAATGTAAGGGTTATTTTAATCTTTTACACACCTATGGATATTTTCTAGACTTTTTTGTAGAAGAGTTTTTGTCTGGATCCCATGAATAAATAGTTCATAATGGGCTTATTTGTGATAGTCCCTTGATAACTTAGCAAGTTATCCATGAGTTGGGATTGGAAAACAATATTACTTAAACAAATTTATTAATTTATTAAGTATTAATTCACTGAGATTTTTCTGTATATTGTTTACAAAATGAACAGTTGAGGCAGTTGTCTTAATTTATTGAATAATATTTGTAACTATTTCCAACGTGCAAAGGGGAAACATAAAAAAGAAAATATATGGCTTGATTATTGAACTTCTCTACCTACCTACCATTAATATAAAAAAAAAAAAAAAAAAGCCAACAAGTGAAGCAACTCCTAAAAAAAAAGATAAACAAGTGAAACAAAGCATTACTAAAGATTAAATATATTAGAAAGAACAATAATATATTATGAAATACCTTGCTTGATTACCTCTATGGTATTACAAGCCTGTTACATGAAATGCACCAAAACAATCTTGGCTAATTATGTCAAGCAAACGGTTTATGTGTATAAATCCAACTATTAATTTCTTATGTTTGTTAAGTGTATTATTTTTATTGAGTCTAACATACATCTAACAAAATATGGAAAATAAAAATCCAAAAATTATAGTCCATTTTATAGAAAGAGAGAGAGATTTATTTTCTCATTTTACTAACGTAAATAGACACCAGAGGTCTTTATGTCTTTGTATAATTAGTTTTGTTTATTTTTATTATTTTTTTGGATAATAAGACCTAAGCCTATATTCAACTAGTAAGTAGGACCTCCACCTATATAATTTCAACATATAGAACCTCTAGCCAATTTCCCCATGTTATTAATGGGATGCACTTTGCCAACTCTCGAGGTTACAATCTTAAGTTTTTTTATTTTTATTTTATGTTTGACTTTTATCTAGAATAATAAGTTATTATATAATTATCTACCAACTCTAAATATGATAAAATATAATATATTCACATTGATGTACGGTTATTGTGATAATAAATTGCAAAAAAATAAAAAATATTAATTAATAAGGTTAAAAAAGCCCAATAAATATGGCGTTTGACTTTGATCATTGTATTTTAATTTAGTATAATCTAATTGTTTTGATAAGCAGAACGACTATTTTCTTAAAACTAAATTAGTGATCAAGGAATTGATTTCTCAAATATATCGTTGAAGCTTTCTCAAATAATATTTCATATGAAATCTTTACTCTGTGTAAATAGTTAAACACATTGACAAAAAATATAAGAACTTACTTCGTACAAGGTTCTATATTATTTTTAATTTTTTTTTTTTTTGAAAATTGATCTTATGACTTGGCTTCCCAATATACGCGCCCTAAATGAATATTAAACATGGCAACTGTAAATCTTAAAGTATGCACAACAAAATTAAAAATAAATACAAGAAAAACAAATCTCCAACTGCGTTCTTCTGCTAAGTAATTATTTTTTAATCTCATCCAATCCCTTAACAACATACGTCGCCCTATGATTACTTTGAACATGATACTCCAGTGTGATGATGCTAAAATGTAGCTCATCTAGGGTGGTGTAGAAAATGAGCTGGGAGAGCAAAGCAGATCAGTAGCTTGACAACTTGATGATCTTGAGGTACCTGCAATCATAGAACACATGAACTAAGTCGGGGGTTGATACGGCGGAAACCCCTCCGACGCTCAAGTCAGACGTGCTGATCATAGAAATAGTCCAGAGAATACAATTAGTAGTATTGCTCAGTTAATAGGACGCACCTTATGGAATGAATTCAAACATTTATTTATAGCTTAGTTGAGATTGTCGGGCCCAAACCTTACTTGAAGGTGATTGGGCCTCGGTGATATTGGTCTTCGATATTGGGCTCGTGGCCCAGTACGTAAGTAATTTGTAGGCCCATTGGGTTGGCCCAATTATGCATATCATTAAGTCCCCCACTCTCGATTCGATGTGGGGGCCATGTTGAAATGGGTGTCAGATCGTGTTGAGAGTAAAATTTGTAGAAGTCGATCGTTGGCGGCGTATGGTCTAATGGTGTGCGAAAACGCATCGGAGCGTGTGTCGGAGGGGCGTGAAGGTGCGTTGGCGCGTAGCGCAACCAAGTTGTCGCGATGTAAGTTGCTTGAGTCGTCGGTGTTGTCCCGCGACGATGTAATAGCTCGGATCAAGTTATCTCCTCGTGGGAGTTGTCTCGTCGCGGGGTAATAGAGTTGATCGAGTTATCTCCTCGTGGGAGTTGTCTCGCGATAATGTAGTAGCACAGAGCGAGTATTCTCCTCGTGGGAGTTGTTATTTATCGACATTGTCAATATTGTGACGCGTTGCTTGTATGTGTTTACATATAGCCTTGTGCGTGATGTACTTGAGGAGGGGATCAGGCTCTCAAGATTTTTATATGGGGATCGTGCCCTTTGTTAGACCTCGTGGGTCGTAAGTATGTTTGGACCGTGGCCACGTTTTAATGAAGGACCCATCGAAAACAAGTAGATAAATTTGAGTAATCAAGCTGGCCAGGCCATATAGATTCCCATAATATTTCTAAGTGTTTCTAGGGTTTTAATCGTGCTAACTTGAGCTTGCGATTATATAGTGAATTTCGGGCGAGTTGTCTCCTCATGGGAGTTGTCTCGCAGCGAAGTTGTAGAATCATTGGATGACGCGCGACTGACGAGTGTGCGGATTGATGTCGCTCTGAGCGATTTCTCTCCTCGTGGGAGTTGTCTCGCAGCGAGTCTTATTATCGAGCGAGGTGGCTGCACGTGGGAGTTGCCTTGCAACGGATTTGTAGTGTCGAGCGAGTTGGCTCCTCGTGGGAGTTATCTCGCTGAGGGTTCGTAGTACCGAGCGAGTTGGCTCCTCGTGGGAGTTGTCTCGCTGCGGGTTCGTAGTACCGAGCGAGTTGGCTCCTCGTGGGAGTTGTTTCGCTACGGGTACGGAGCGAGTGGTCTCCTCGTGGGATTTTCCTTGCAAGATTTTGTAGGTCCGAGCGAGTTGTCTCCTCGTGGGAGTTGTCTCACTGCGGGATGTAGGACAGAGCGAGTTTGCTCCTCGTGGGAGTTTCCTCGCAAGGGGTTGTAGGTCCGAGCGAGTTGTCTCCTCGTGGGAGTTGTCTCACTACGGGATGTAGGACAGAGCGAGTTTGCTCCTCGTGGGAGTTGTCTCGCTGCTGGTTGTAGGACCGAGCGAGTTTGCTCCTTATGGGAGTTGTCTCGCAAGGGTTGTAGGACGGAGCGAGTTCTCTCCGCGTAGGAGTTATCTCGCTGTGGTTTCGTAGATCCGAGGGAGTTGGCTCCTCATGGGAGTTGTCTCGCTGCGGGTTGTCTCGCAAGCCCCCCACTCTCGGATCGATGTGGGAGCATAGTCGAAAAAGGTACCGGATCGTGTCGAGTGTAGATCGGTGTTGTGGTGTAACGTACATTGCTGGCGTGGTGTGGAGAAATAATAATTTTTATTTATCTGTGTGAGAGCGTGCGCGTTATGGTGAGGCGCACGGGAAAGCTCGTGCAATTTGGTGGAGCGCGTTGAAATTCTCGCGCGATTTGGTGACGCGAGGTGAAATCTACGCTCAATTTGGTTGAGCGGGTCGAAATTCGCACGCAATTATGTTTAACCAGTAGAAAACCGCGCGCGATCGGTTGGGTGTAGACATACCCGCGCGACTTGATGTAGAAGCAAGGGGCTCGCGCGATTGTGATGGGGTGATGGGATGCGCATTAATGGAGGAGAGAGAAAGATTTGCTTTGGGAGGTGTGTTGATGAGCTCCACGTGCTGTTGCCTCTTTTTCTTTCTATTATTTTATTTTATTTATTTATTTTATTTTTTATTAGTGGCGCATGCGCCCTGAGGCAGGTAAAGGCGGCCATGTGGGGCTGACGCGCGGTTTGGAGGGAGTCGTTTTCTAGGAGGCGCGCGGGCGGGCTGACGCGCGCGATCTGGGCGCATGTCTGGCGCGTGCTGTGCACGCCCAATTCTGTTTGTTTTTTTTTTTCTTTTTTTTCTTCATTTCTTCTTTATTTTTCTTCTTCTTCTTTTTCTTTTTTCTCCATCTTCTTTATTTTTCTTGTTCTTCTTTTTTTTTTCTTCATCTTCTTCTTTTTTGTTCTTTTTTTTTTCTTCATCTTCTTCTTTTTTGTTCTTCTTCTTTTTCTTTTTTCTCCATCTTCTTTATTTTTCTTCTTCTTTTTTTTTTCTTCATCTTCTTCTGGGGTCTTGCGTGCGCGATTTTACCCCCCCCCCCCCCCCTTTTTTTTTTGGTGGTTGATGTGCACCCCTTGGGATTTTGTATTTTTTGAGTTGGAAGATTATACTCGTCTCTTGCGATGTGATGTGAACCCACTTGGGGTTGAAAGGTAAAGGTGATGCCCAACCTTGGGATGGGTTAACCACCCACTGTAGGATGAGGCGCTTGAGACCTATGGTCTGAGGTGACAACACGAGTTGAAGCTTTCGCGGTCGTATGCTGAAGGTCCTTGTCGGTTATCTGAACCGTTAGAGGAGCAAGTAGATGTTGATATTGTTGAAGTTTCGGCGATCATACGCTGAAGGTCCTCTTCGGTTATATGAACCGTTCGAGGGGGGGCGGAAGTAGGCCCCCAGAAAGTCGATGACCCATGGCGAGCCAAATATTTTGGGGGCACTATAAACCCCCAGGGAGTCGATAACCCTTGGCGAACGAAATATTTTGGGGACAGATGTAAGCCCCCAGGGAGTCGATAACCCTTTGCGAGCGAAATATTTTGGGGGCAGATGTAAGCCCCCAGGGAGTCGATAACCCTTGGCGAGCGAAATATTTTGGGGGCAGATGTAAGCCCCCAGGGAGTCGATAACCCTTGGCGAGCGAAATATTTTGGGGGCAGATGTAAGCCCCTAGGGAGTCGATGGCGGTGGTGCCATAGGTGGCTCCACATGTGGAGCAGGTGCTGGTATCGCGTTGGGAGCATTTGCTCCCATCGTGGCGATATATTGGGTCACGGCCTCTGTGGCAGCGCGAGTTGAAGCTTCTGCTATCATGCGTTGAAGCGCATCCTCGGTTAGTTGAACCATTCGAGGAGGAGAGAGTGGTGGATCGGCGAGCGGTGGGTCCCGAAGGGGGATCACCTGAACCTCGCGAGGCGGATCCATGGGACGTGGAGGAGGTGGCAAGCCAGAGCCTCCACGAGGTGGGAGGTCGTTAGTTGTGTCATTTTCTCTCCGAGCAGACGCCTCAGGAGGATCTTGTTGGCTACGTGATCTGGTTTGCATCGTTCCCACAGACGGCGCCAAAATGATGATGCTAAAATGTAGCTCATCTAGGGTGGTGTAGAAAATGAGCTGGGAGAGCAAAGCAGATCAGTAGCTTGACAATTTGATGATCCTGAGGTACCTGCGATCATAGAACACATGAACTAAGCCGGGGGTTGATCCGACGGAAACCCCTCCGACGCTCAAGTCAGACGTGCTGATCATAGAAATAGTCCAGAGAATACAATTAGTAGTATTGCTCAGTTAATAGGACGCACCTTATGGAATGAATTCAAACCTTTATTTATAGCTTAGTTGAGATTGTCGGGCCCAAACCTTACTTGAAGGTGATTGGGCCTCGGTGATAGTGGTCTTCGATATTGGGCTCGTAGCTCAGTAGGTAAGTAATTTGTAGGCCCATTGGGTTGGCCCAATTATGCATATCACAGTGGTAAAAATAGATGAGATGTTCATCTCTAATGAAAATATGTAGGGGTTATTTTGGAAATTCATGTGTTCGTAGGTTTTTATTTGAAATGAAAGTTTAAGGGTTTGATTTATAGCAAAACTTCATCCCATGAACCTAAATTCAACCTTATTTTTATTTTATAAACAAACCTTAAAAAGCACACGAATGTGTTTATGTGTGTACATTGTTTGTGTGAACAAAGTCGAACCGATCCACTGCAGTCGTATGCGTAAACTATATATGCGAGAAAGTTGCACAACCATGTCTTCCTACACTTGGAAGAGAAATGCAGAGTAGTTGAACAATTTTCATTATTTCCTTCTTGTTATTTATTTTAATTTCATCTTAAGTAAGTGGTGTCTACCCAAACAACATGTAACCTATTAATTTTGTCCGCAACGTTTTATTTTTAATAAATGTATTATTGATTCATCCCTAGACTCATAAACATAGATTTATTGAATTGTTTTGCATGTTAATCAATGTTAAATTCGTGGACCATTTCCGCCACCTACTAAAGGGAATCAATATATAATTAATATATTAAGAATAAATAGTAATTTATCCATCTTATACATTATATATTTTGTAAGAATTATTAAAAAAAGTTCTCTTGTAATTAATTATTGGAAGTTACTCAAAACATTCGTGGAAGATTGTTGTGGATGCATTGCACACCCATATTATTTGTAGCAACAAAATCTTATCTGCGATTTAGACAAACAAGAAAAACTTGCACAAAAATAATTTATTGAATTGAAATAAAATATTGCGGGTTACAAACTCTAATTTAATCCTCTGATTCTTCTCTCAAGAACAATATGCGTTTGACTTTGAATTTCGGAGTCGGGTCGTTGACTTGATCTTCTCCGGATTTGATTTGGATTTGAATAACGTCTTCCAAGGGTCTTGCGACGTGAATCTCGGATCGAACGCTGAACTTTGACGGGTTTTGACTTGAAGATCTTGGAGTTCTTGATGGATTGGGCCCTTCAATCTTCCTTCGGTCTTGATTTGTTGAACTTTGACGGGTTTTGACTGAAGATCTTGGAGTTCTTGATGGATTTGGCCCTTCAATCTTCCTTCGATCTTGATTTGTGGAAGAACGCCCTCGATTTGATGAAGAACGCCTTGAATTTGTTGAAGAATGACTTGAATATTGTAGAGAGAATTTTCTCCTACGGTTTTTCTTCTTCTTGAGTTGTCTTTTGAATTGTGTAGAGAGGGTCCCTATTTATAGTGGTAGAATAAGAGTCCTACTTAAAGTCTACTTGATGACGTGGCGCGATTTGATTGGCTCTCTTCAAATTGATATTTATCTCTTATAACTTGGAAGAGAAGAAATAATCCTATTGGCCAATAATTAATTGATAATTATCTCCATAACTTATTTTGTAAGATAAATTATAATTTAATTTAGACACAATTTAATTGACTAATTTAAGTAACCAATTAATTAATTTTATGCGTCTACAAATGCCCCCTCGAGACTTGTTCACGGACAATGCATCTTGGAGTGGATGAGTCTCGATAATTGCTCAACTTTGGTTGCAGCTTGATCTAGCAAAGAACATATATCTTTTGAAATCATGACTGAACTTAGAGAGATTCTAAGTTGCCTACGTACCCTATAAAGGGATCAAGTCATAACGTAGTTCAAAATATATCCTTTTGAGGGATGTCGTGCACAGTTTACACTCATGTGAACAAGGAGAAACATTTGCAGTTTAAGCTCGTACTGAAGGAGCATTTGACTTGAATTTGTAGATAGTTTATGCTCGTATCAAGGAGGCTTGACTTGATTTGGACATATAGATAGTTTATGCTCGTATCGAGGAGCCTTGACTTGATTTGGATATGTAGATAGTTTATGCTCGTATCAAGGAGCCTTTACTTGATTTGGATATGTAGATAATTTATGCTCGTATCAAGGAACCTTGATTTGACTTGGATATGTAGATAGTTTATGCTCGTATCAAGGAGCCCTGACTTAACTTGGATATATAGATAGTTTATGCTCGTATCGAGGAGCCTTGACTTGATTTGGATCTATAGATAGTTTATGCTCGTATCGAGGAGCCTTGACTTGATTTGGATATGTAGATATTTTATGCTCGTATCAAGGAGCCTTGAGTTGATTTGGATATGTAGATAGTTTATGGGCGTATCAAGTAGCCTTGATTTGACTTGGATATGTAGATAGTTTATGCTCGTATCAAGGAGCCTTGACTTGATTTGGATATGTAGATAGTTTATGCTCGTATCAAGGAGCCTTGATTTGACTTGGATATGTAGATAGTTTATGCTCGTATCAAGGAGTACTTCAGTTGATTTGGACTTGTAGACCTTTTAAACTCGTGTCAAGGAGTATTTCACTTGATTTGGACTTGTAGACCTTTTAAACTCGTGTCAAGGAGTCCTTCATTTGATTTGGACATGTAGACCTTTTAAACTCGTGTCAAGGAGTGTCTCACATGATGTTAACGTGTAGACCTTTTAAACTCGTGTCAAGGAGTGTCTCACTTGATTTTAACTTGTAGACCTTTTAAACTCGTGTCAAGGAGTGCTTCATTTGATTTGGACATGTAGACCTTTTAAACTCGTGTCAAGGAGTGTTTCACTTGATTTGGACTTGTAGACCTTTTAAACTCGTGTCAAGGAGTGCTTCATTTGATATGGACATGTAGACCTTTTAAACTCGTGTCAAGGAGTACTTCATTTGATTTGGACATATAGACCTTTTAAACTCGTGTCAAGGAGTGTCTGATTTGGACATGTAGACCTTTTAAACTCGTGTCAAGGAGTGTATAATTTGATTTGGACTTGTAGACCTTTTAAACTCGTGTCAAGGAGTGCTTGATTTGGACATGTAGACCTTTTAAACTCGTGTCAAGGAGTGCTTCACTTGATTTGGACTTGTCATATTGCATAGGGTGTTGCTTCTTAAAAAGACTTGCCCCCATCCTCATGATCTTCTTGTTCTTCTTCAACATGTTCTTCTTTGAGCTGATACGACTTTTGGAATGAAGGTTCTTCGACTTCATTTGCAGTTATGCTCAATTCCATATCATGTGCTCGAGTGGCCAACTCTTCAAAACTTTTAGGTTGAATTACTTGAAGGATATATCGGAGTCCCCATTGCATTCCTTGGATGCACAGTTCAATAGCTGATGTCTCAGACAGTCGATCCTTGCAATTAAGACTCAAATTTCTCCAACGTTTGATATAGTCGATGACAGGTTCCTTCTTCCATTGGCGGGAATTGGTGAGCTCAATCATGCTGACTGTTCTTCGAGTGCTGTAAAAGCGGTTGAGAAATTCTTCCTCTAAGTGCTTCCAACTATCGATGGAGTTTGCCCCCAAATCAATGTACCAATCAAACGCGTTGTCTTTGAGCGATCAGACGAATTGCTTGACGAGGTGATCTCCGTACGTCCCGACATCATTGCAAGTCTCGACGAAGTGTGCCACATGTTGCTTGGGGTTGCCTTTGCCGTCAAATTGTTGAAACTTTTGAGGTATATAGCCCATTGGCATCCTTAGATCATCAATCCTTTGCGTGTATGGCTTGACATAGGTTGATGGAGACTTCGAGCTTCCTTCCAACTTGTCTTTGATGGTTCCACTGATCAGCGTCATCACTTGATCTACATGAATCATCCCTTCTGGAGAAACTTGAAGTTCTTGAGCTGGAGCCTTCTCGTTTTCAACTGGTTGTTGCTTTGTGGATGTCTCGACTTCGTCTTGAACTTCTATTTGATTCTCCACAGCTTGACTAGCATCGGCTTTGTCCATCTTGTTGATCAACTCGGCAATTTGAGAATCTCGTTGTTGAACATGCTTTGCGAGTCCCTCAATGGCCTTTGTCAAACTTGCAATTTGCTCCTCCATGGTTGTAGCGTTTGTTGTCATGACGGATGCCACCTCTGAGTAGCTTGATCTTGAACGAGGGGTGGGCTTTGAAATCTCTCGTTTTGAACCTTCCACGTCCGCGCTTGTGTTGACAAGAGGCGGTAAGCCTTTCTGAATGGTTTGAGGCGTCGAGTTAGTCTCGGAGGATGCTTGCAGCTTCTTAGCCATACTCCTTGTACCTAAGCCCACACTTGATGAATCCGAAGAAGCAATCTTCATTGTGAACGTAGAGTAGTTACTGCAACACTTCGAGGATCTTCGAGAGAGAGAAGAGATGAGAGGTAGAGAGGTCACACTGGGCGTGCCAAAATTTGTAGCAACAAATTCTTATTCTAATTTAATCCTCTGATTCTTCTCTCAAGAACAGTGTGCGTTTGACTTTGAATTTTGGAGTCGGGTCGTTGACTTGATCTTCTCCAGATTTGATTTGGATTTGAATAACGTCTTCCAAGGGTCTTGCGACGTGAATCTCGGATCGAACGCTGAACTTTGACGGGTTTTGACTTGAAGATCTTGGAGTTCTTGATGGATTTGGCCCTTCAATCTTCCTTCGATCTTGATTTGTTGAACTTTGACGGGTTTTGACTTGAAGATCTTGGAGTTCTTGATGGATTTGGCCCTTCAGTCTTGATTTGTGGAAGAACACCCTCAATTTGATGAAGAACGCCTTGAATTTGTTGAAGAACGACTTGAATATTGTAGAGAGAATTTTCTCCTACGATTTTTCTTCTTCTTGAGTTGTCTTTTGAATTGTGTAGAGAGGGTCCCTATTTATAGTGGTAGAATAAGAGTCATACTTAAAGTCTACTTGATGACGTGGCACGATGTGATTGGCTCTCTTCAAATTGATATTTATCTCTTATAACTTGGAAGAGAAGAAATAATCCTATTGGCCGATAATTAATTGATAATTATCTCCATAACTTATTTTGTAAACTAAATTATAATTTAATTTAGACACAATTTAATTGACTAATTTAATTAACCAATTAATTAACTTTATGCGTCTACACATAGATTTATTGAACTGTTTTGCATGTTAATCAATGTTAAATTAATGGACCATTTCCGCCACCTACTAAAGAGAATCGATATATAATTAATATATTAAGAACAAATAGTAATTTATCCATCATATACATTATATATTCTGTAAGAATTATTAAAAAAAAGTTCTCTTGTAATTAATTATTGAAAGTTACTCAAAACATTCATGGAAGATTGTTGTGGATGCATTGCACACCCATATTATTGTATTTTCTCCTACATAACAAAAAAATCTATAAATGATGTGAGCTATATACTACAAAATTGTTTAACAATTATTTTATATTCATTTCAATATATATATATATATATATATATATATATATATATATATATATATATATATATATATATATGTGGGTAAAATGAAATAAAAAAGTAAAAAAAAATAACTATTGATATGAACCGCGACAAACATGTGACAAGACCCGATAACAATAATTCGGTATAAACCGTCCAAAAGAAGGAATCAAAAGGGGTGGAACCGCGACCCGTTGTCTATAAGGAGACAAGAACCTTGGTATGTGAAGACGCCACAGTCAATTGTGACAGATTGATTGATAAGTCGGGTGAACGTACGGAATCCTCCGATATGTTCGAAGAGTTCTTACAGAACTAGAGAGAATAATCTCACAATTAATTAATGATCAAAAGTTGTCTTTCACAATGAATAAGAAGGCATATATATAGCCCTCAAAACTTAGTCTTCAAGAAAAGAAAATAAAACCCTAAAGCTACTCAATAAAAATGCTCTAAACAAGTGAGCCACAAAATTAAAGAGGGTCTAATTAGGAAAGACCCATAAACACACTAATATGAGCTGATTAAGATGAAACCCACGAATTTAGGGTTTTTTGCAAAACCACCCCTGTATAATCTCGAATTGCCGAAAAAACACCCGTGTTAAAAAAATTAGCACATAACCCCCTATGAAAATTAGTCAAAACCAAAAAGGACCCTCCGAGCTCAATGTGTGATACACTCGCGGTTTGTGCGACTGGGAGTCTGATTTTTGACCTAAAAAGACCCAAATACCCCTAACTCATCATTTTCGAAAATTACAAATTTATCCAGGATTTTTCACATGCCTAAAATGAAGTTTTTAGAATTTTCGATTCAGTCTCTAATAATTTCAAAAACGCCCTCTCTCCAAATTACATAGGACCAAATTGCAATTTTCATAATTTCTTAAAACCTAATCATCTTCCTTCTCCCTCTCCTACTTCAGATCTTGCTCATTTGCTAAAAAGAAAGGGGACATAAAATTCCAGCCCCCCATACTCTCTCCATAATTCCAGCCCGTTTGCAAAAGAAGGAAAAACAAAAAAAAAATGCTTTCTCCATCGAAACCCAGCGGAAAACGAAGGCACTTCACATTGAAAAATTGATAGATGAGAATTGGAAGAATTGCCCGTCCCTTCTCCGTTTCTCTAATGGTGGATTTGAATTAAAAACGTTTTGAAGTAATTGTTTGAAGTGGGGCGGCGGGTGTGTTGGCAGTGGTGGTGCGGCGGTGGAGGGCTGGATGGAAGAATTGGGTTGGGGGAGCAAGATGATGCCATGAGTTGACTGCCCTGTGCGTGATAAATTTTTTGTTCTTCTTTCTTTCTTTTTTTTTCATTTTTTTTAATTATTTTATTTTATGCATTTTATTTATTTAAAATTGAAATATCATTAAATATTATCATGGTTAGTTTAGTAATTTCATATAACTTAGCAGCCAATTTCAGAAAAAGGGGCGAAGTTCTTTGTCAAACAAAACATAGGGGGGTATTTACTAATTTTTATAACACAAGGATTTTTTTGGCTATTCAAGATTACACATGGGGTTAGGTGCAATTAGCTCCACGAATTTAAGGTTGGTTGGGCTTTGGTCTTCATCTTCTTGCTCTTATTTGCTCAAGTTGGACTGATTTTTAGCACGGATGGTTCCCACACTTTCCCGGTGACTCCGCCACTTGAATATGCATAATCCAACCTGGTTTATCCCCATTGAATGAAGCTTTCTTAGTTAAGACATTTCTCCTTGAATTGCTTAGCTCGACTCCTTGTTACTGGCCCGGTTCGGACTTGGATTGGATCATCTTGCCAACTGTTGGTTGACCTCCATCATTCCCCTCCTCTTGAAAAGGATTGGTCCTCAAATCATCACCTACATCAAAGTAACTCATATCAGCAACATTGAAGGTGGTACTAACATTATACACACCTGGCAAGTCCAAGTTATACGCATTATCATTTACTCGCTCGAGAACTTGAAAAATACCATCTCCTCTCGGCAGCAACTTAGAACGCCTTTGTACTGAAAATCGTTCTTTTCTCATGTGCACCCAAAACCAATCTCCAAGTTCAAAAACCAACTTGCGACGTCCCTTGTTCGCTTGCTTTGCATATTGTTTCGTTCTCCTCTCATTATTGAGCCTTGTTTTTTCAAGAATCTGTTTCACAAGTTAAGCCATTTTCTTTCCATCCAAGTAACACGCTCAGATAAATGTACTGCAGTTAAATCCATTGGAGTTAAAGGATTAAAACCATAAACAATTTCAAACGGTGAAAACTTAGTAGCAGAATGAACAGCTCGATTATATGCAAACACAACATGTGGTAAACACGCTTCCCATGTTTTAATGTTCTTCTTGATAATAGCCCTCAACAAAGTAGACAAAGTCCTATTTACTACTTCAGTTTGACCATCGTTTTGTGGATGACAAGTAGTAGAAAACATTAATTTTGTTCCTAGCTTACACCACAAGGTCTTCCAAAAGTAACTCAAGAGCTTAGCATCACGATCAGAAACAATTGTCCTAGGTATGCCATGCAATCTAACAACTTCTTTAAAGAACAAATCAGCAACATGCGACGCATCATCTGTTTTGTGGCATGGTATAAAATGCGTCATTTTAGAAAATCTATCAATGACAACAAAGATCGAATCCCGACCATGTTTGGACCTAGGCAAACCTAACAAAAAATTCATAGAAATATCAATCCACGGTTCATTGGGAATAGACAATGGTGTGTGTAAATCATGGGGTTGTACTCGAGACTTAGCTTGACAACATGTAACACATCTACCACAAACTCTCTCAACATCTATCTTCATGTGTGGCCAATAAAAGTGTTCTTTCAGCATGTGTAATGTCTTTTCGAAACCAAAATGACCCATAAGACCTCCCCCATGCGATTCAAGCACAAGTATTTCACGTATAGAACACATAGGAATTCAAAGTTTATCTTCCCTAAACAAGAATCCCTCATGCCTATAGGACTTATCAAATGCACCTTTTTCAGATGCTTGATAAGCAGTACCAAAATCACCATCTTGAATGTACAACTCCTTAATTTGTTCAAAACTAAGTAATTTAACATTAAGAGTAGAGATTAAGGTGTACCTTCGAGACAATGCATCAGCCATAATGTTCTATTTACCTTGCTTGTGTTTGATGACATAAGGAAATGTCTCAATGAATTCCATCCATCGGGCATGCCTCTTGTTCATCTTGTGTTGTCCCTTCAAGTGCTTCAACAATTCATGATCCGTGTGAATCACAAACTCCTCAGGCCAAAGATAATGCTTCCATGTCTCTAAAGATCGAACCGAGGCATATTGCTCCTTATCATAAGTCGAGAAGTTTAAGGCTGCCCCACACAACTTCTCACTAAAATATGTAATCGGTCGTCCCTTGCATCAAAACAGCGCATATGCCTACTCCGGAAGCATCGCACTTGATCTCGAATGTTTTCGCGAAATTTGGTAGAGCAAGTAAAGGATCTTTGGTTAACTTCTACTTAATCAATTGAAATGCTTTATCTTGGTCGTCCCCCCACTTGAACCCCACATTATTCCTTATAACCTCGGTCATCAGTGTTGCAATAGTGCTAAAATAAGCACATTCACGAACCTCCTATAGAAACTAGCAAGGTCATGAAAACTTCGAACATTCTCTACACTCGTCGAACTTGGCCACTATTGAATAGCTCGAACCTTTTCTTCATCAACCTGAATACCTTGTGCACTCATAACAAAACCAAGAAAGACAAGCTTATCCGTGCAAAATGTACATTTCTGCAAATTAGCATACAACTTCTCTTCCCTAAGCACATGCAAAACGGATTTCAAGCGCACAACACGATAACCCAAACGGCATAACTAACCACTCTTATAAACCATACTTTGTTTTGAACGCAATTTTCCATTCATCTCCCTCTTTCATTCTTACTTGATGATACCCACTTTTCAAATCAATTTTCGAAAACAAAGAAGCACCATGAAATTCCTCTAACATATCATCTACGCGTGGAATAGGTTGACGTTATATTATTGATTGCTCGACAATCAACACACATTCTCCACTTTCCATCCACCTTAGGCACCAAAAGTACCAGAACAACACACGGACTCATGCTCTCCCTCACGTCCCCTCTTTCTATCAATTATGTGACCTGCCTTTGTATCTCCTTAGTCTTATAGAGATTGCTTCGGTAGGCTGGTTGGTTTGGAATAGAAGCTCCTGGCACAAAGTTAATTTGATGTTCAATGCCTCGAATTGGTGGCAACCCTTGTGGTAGCTCCTCGGGGAATACATCATCAAAGTCCTGCAAAAGAGAAACAACAGAACTAGGCAACGAAGAGGTAACATTGTTAGTGTTCAAAAAGGCCTCCTTGTGCATAAGTACAATCATCGGCTGATTGGAATGCATAGCTCTTTTCACATCAATCGCCCTCACATATAAACTTGTTTTTCCCTCTTCTGTTTTCTCATTGGCCGAACTCACTTTTTTATTTTCTCTCTTGCTTTTCTCAGCCTCACTCTCTATTTCTTTTGTACTCTCACTCATTTTCTTTTGATCACTCTCTTTTTATAACCTCACTTGATCCTCATGGACCTACTGTGGCATTAAAGGAACTAGAGTGATTGTCCTTTGGTTGAACGCAAATGAGTACTTGTTGGTGAAACCATCATGCTTGGCCCGTCGATCAGATTGCCACGGTCGACCAGGTAACAAGTGTCCAGCTTGCATCGGAACAACATCACACAGTACCTCATCTTCATACTTTCCAATGCTAAATGATACTAACACTTGCTCGTTCACCCTCAGTTCTCCACTGTCATTAAGCCATTGCATCTTATATGGTTGTGGATGTTGGGTTGTAGGCAACCCTAACTTCTCCACCATCGTAGTGCTAGCAACATTGGTGCCACTCCCTCCATCAATGATCATACTACACACCTTGTCTTGAACATGACATCTAGTGTAGAAGATGTTTTCTCGCTGTGCTTCTTCATCTCCCTTTGTTTGCACGTTTAGAGCTCTCCTTGCAAACAATAGTCCACCATGTGGTGCATATTCTTCTTCTCCATCATTCTCTTGTGGTGGTGTAGAATCCTTCTTTTCTTCGGTCTCAAACCCACCATCATCACGAAACAACATAACTCTCTTCTTTGGACATTGGCTTGCTATGTGAACCCTACCATGGCATTTAAAACACTCTATATCACGATTTTGTGTTGTATTAGAATCGATTTTACCTTGGACTGCATGGTTGGTAGTGTTTTGCTTTGCTCGAATTTGGGTTTAGTTATAGCTGGCTTCTCATCTTTGCTAATAACATTATGCCTCCAAGATGAGCTAGAACTAGGGGCTGATCATGGATTGTTACCCCTCAGCTGATTCTCAATCTTGATGGCCATGTGTACCATGTCCTCCATCTCAACATAGTGTTGCAACTTCACTACGTTAGCAATCTCATCTCTCTATTATTCAACCCTGACAAGAACCTTGCCATAGTAGCCTCCCAATCCTCCTCAATATTCACTCGGATGATTAAAGTTTCCATCTCCTTAAAGTACTCTTCAACGCTCCAATTTCCTTGCTTCAAATTCTGCAGGTTTTGATACAACTCTCGAAAGTAGTAGCTTGGCACGAACCACTTTCTCATTAGGGTTTTCATCTCGTCCCAAGTTGCCACTGGATTCTCCCTGTTTCTCCTCCTATTCAGCACCAATTGATCCCCAAAATGATTGCATAATCGGAGAATTCAATTGATGTTAACTTGATCTTCTTGTGTTCCGAGTAACTGTGACAATCAAACAACAACTCCATCTTTCGCTCCCACTCAATATATTCACCTTGATGTTTCCCAAATTGTTATCCTCGCAGTTTCGAGCATCGCGAACCCTCGCCCCAAACCTTAGATTTGCAGAAACGGAATGTTGGTCATCAAAGTCATCACTGTAATACTCATCCTCTTCTGCCCTAGCCTCTATAGGTGGAGCTCGTCCTCTCCATTGCATGTTAGGAATGGTTTTGGGGAAACTCTTGGCGTGAGTTTTCCATTTGATTCCGCTCATGAATCCGCTCCATCTCTTCCCTCAGGAATCTCTTCATCTCACTCATAAACGTCTGCATCATAAAGTTTGGACCAACTTCCCTATGTGTGTCTTCCAATTTTGTTTGATTGTTAGATATGATTCCAGCAAAACAATCTTAGAAAGAAAATTTGGACCTCACACACTCCCTTACGTATTTCACTCAATAAATGGATATCACTCAAGTTCACTCGTGTTTGAGCACAATCAATTTTGGCTTTTACCCTCTTATAAACTCACCACTTTTGCCTTTTTCCTCTCAAATTCTCAATAGTCCCAAACAAACTCACCAAACAATAATCAAAATTTTCAGCAACAATTCAACACGAATTATCAACGAATAGATATAGAAGATGAACGATGAAATTAAATCGAAATAGGATATGAGCATAATTTAATGGCCTTTGGATAGTCACGAGTAATTTATTTGTTTGAATTTCGAAATTAATATTATAGGAAACAAAAGAGTGTATGAAAGAACTAGATATGGAGTAGAAAACGAGATATTCAAGGATCCCAAGGATAGGAAACAAAATATACCTTTCATAACTTAAGATGCAGTGTTCGGATCCTTTCCAACTACTTTTAATACCAACAAGGAATTTATTCATTTCAATAATTTTGATTTTGCTTCTTTTTTTTTTCGAATTTTTTTTTTCATAATTTCTTTTATTTTTCCTTTTTTTTTACAATAGACTCAAGATGAACAAGATAAGTAAGGCCTGGATGAATTTAATGACTCATGAACAGATGTGATGAACGAAACAAAACAAAAGAAGAAAAGATGACACCAGAAGGAAGAAAGATATGGAATACGGAAAGAAACGAAACAAAAACAACAAAAGACTAAAAGGATAGACGAAACCTTCTTGGAAGATGGCTCAGATTACCAAATGATATGAACCACGCCAACCATGTGACGAGACCCGAAAACAATACTTCGGTTATCAACTTCTGGACCATCCAAAAGAAGGAATAAAAAGGGGTGGAACCGCGACCCATTGTCTATAAGGAGACAATAACCTTGGTATGTGAAGACGCCACAATCAATTGTAGAAGATTGATTGATAAGTCAGGTGAACGTACGAAATCCTCCGATATGTTCGAAGAGTTCTAAGGAACTAGAGATAATAATCTCACAGTTTAATATGATCAAAAGTTGTCTTTCACAATGAATAAGAAGGCATATATATAGCCCCCAAAACTTAGTCTTCAAGAAAGGAAAATAAAACCCTAAAACTACTTAATAAAAAATGCTCTAAACAAGTGAGCCACGAAATTAAAGAGGGCCTAATTAGGAAAGGCCCTTAAACACACTAATATGAGTTGATTAAGATGAAACCCACGAATTTAAGGTTGGTGAGCTTTGGTGTTCATCTTCTTGTTGTTATCTTTAGGGATGGTTCCCACACTTGCCCGGTGACTCCGCCATTTGAATATGCATAATCCAACCTTGTTTATCATCATTGAATGAAGCTTTCTTAGCTAAGACATTTTGGATCAATGCACCAAGCTTCTCCTTGAATTGCTTAGCTCGACTCCTCACTACTGTTCCGGTTGGGACTTGGATTGGATCATCTTGCCAACTATTAGTTTAGCCATCCATCAACTGTAATTTGTTATGTTTTAACCTTTGCAACTTTCTTTAAATCCTCTTTCTAGCGGTTATACAATATGAATATTGCAACCTCTTGCAGAGATCTAAACTTCTTGCACACTTTTTCATGGACACATAACTAAAATACATGATAATATGTTTGAGGTTATTTAAAAAGATATAACTCAGTGTGGATATTACTGTTTGAACTAAAAAGATTATACTAATTAAAAAATATAATAATGCAAAATATTAACTACAATACCATGTCTCTTTTTTCTGGGTTACTATATTCTCTTTGTTCGACGGTCCATTTCCCCAACCATTTTCATCGAGATAGTTGGCATCTCGGTTGGACGTAAAGACAGTTCAAAATGTGCAGTCTAGGGGCAACATTAATGTTATTTTGACCAGAAAAAACCTTAACATGCACATCATTTTCATATACGACAAATTGATAAGAAGAAAAGTTTGCGCTCTCAACCTGTGATATAATTTATCAGAAGAATATATACTAAAGCCTTGATTGGTTGTCAAGATAAGATTAGCCAACATAAGATAATTCTCCCAATAAAATAATAGGCCTATTATTTTACAGAAAATTTTGACAAAACCCCTCCCCATACAAGTGCAATTACAATGAGAACAAATTTATTTTGTATTTTTAAGATAAATCCAAAACGTCTTTTATTAATAAAAATAATTAAGTATCACTATTATGCTCGTACCTTATTATAAGGTATCTTATGGCTGAACATAAATATACATAATATTTTTTCTTAATATCACTTTCTCAATCACACCCACAAATCTTGCTCCTTGAATATGGAATACTATTTCATTGTAGTGGGAATTCTAATCGTTAAAACTCTTTCCCATTTATCTGAGCGGGAAAATGGTTTTTTTCAATTATTTTAGAGTGGTTTTTGATTCCAATACATGTATCGCTTGTACGTAGAGTGGTTTTCATATTTTCATAACTGGATTAATTTGATAAATAATTTATATACGTATCAACATGTTTGATACATAGTGGTTTTCAAATTTCGTCTTTTATGAAGTTGATATCCATTAAACAATACTAAAACTGCATATGCTAACAATACAAAAACAATACATATATTCTTAAAAGCCACACATGAAAAAACACTCTGCAAATAAATGGTGTGTTTAATTATTAAATCCACAAACTGTGTCTTTTATGATGTTGTTACAGAGTGGTTTTTAATTTACTTGTAGTTTTCGACTAATTGGTTTAAATCAAAACAAAGTGGGCACTAATTACTTAATTTTCGAGGATGATTCGAACCATCTTGTCGTGCAAATGATTACAGTGAACAATGGCAACAAGACAAAAATCTTAATGCTATATTGTTGTTGTTTGTATCTTCATCCTCTCAACAGCGACGGATCTCCATTATTGGGTACTCGCGGTGTGTGGGTAGGTAGCTAGATTTTCGTGGGTGGAGTGTGAGCGAGATTTGGGGGCAAGATTTTCGGAGGAGATTGTGGTGTAATTAAAAATGGGGGAGATTTGCATATATCACAAGATTCGTTTTTTATTGTTTTTCCATTTTATTGGTCCATTTTAGTATTTTGGGTTAATTGGGTTTATATCAAATATCAATTAAAAAAATGGATTTAACGTGAACTCAAAATTCAATAAAGGGGTTTTGTTTAATAGCTCCTATTTTATAAGATATTTGTTATCAAAATCTGAATTTTTTATCTCCTCATTATTTAATAATGTTTAATGTTTGGATTCCTTGATATCAACTCAATTACTAAAAAAATGACCGAATTACCCTTTGTTATTGTACATAGTTTTTTCTTCTTTCTTTTAATATTTCTTTTTTTTACTTTATTTTTCAAATTCTTTTTTGTTATTTTTAGAACTTCTTTCTGTTGGGTTTCGGGCACGTGTACGCAGCGGAAAACAAAAATTTTATGCGATTTAAACAACTTTAAAGCACATAAGCACATGCCCGATAAATTAAATCAATTAATTGCGTACCTTTGCACTTCCAGCGAAATTAAAAACAACATACATGCTAAAATGTTTAACTGAATAAACCAATTAACATGCTCGCGTTTAAACCAACTAACATGCTCGCAACGATTAAAACGATTACACATAATCACATAAAATCATACGAACGCAAACATGAATTTAGTTTAAACGTAAACGAATCGAAACATGGGATTCGTGTGTTTACCTCTTGAAGCGTGAGGTAAGAGCGCTAAGCAAGTCGAGATTGCTACGGAAACCAATCCGTACAATCCAGGGCAGCAGCGGTGCAGCGACAGCAGCGGCGAGACGGCCACGGCGGCGCGTGTATCTCACGCGCGGTCTTCGGGCGGCGCGTGGGGTTGCGTGCGGCTTCGGCTCGTGTGTTGCTCCTCGATTCTTCGATCTTCGATCTTCCTCCTCTCGGATTTCACCTCGTATACTTCGATCTACTAAACACGTGGCACTAGACACGTAATAGTTAGAAAAACGGAAGAAAAAAGAAGGAAAGAAACTACCAAAGCAATCGGCCGATGAACAGCCGATTCCGGCGAAACGGCGGCGTTGACGGCGGTGGTGGCCGCGGGAGAGAGAGGCCGAGAGAGAGAGGGGGACGGCTAGGGTTAGGGTTTTTCGTGTATGTTTGTGCAAGGCCTATAAATCAAGTATTTATAGTCCCTTGCATAAAACCCTAACGGGCTTAAGTTGGACTGGGCCCAACAGCTTAAGCTCGTTAGTTCATTTACTTGCTCGTCTCTCTCAATTCACTGATCGGAAAATTGCAACAATTACATTTTCGGAATCATTATAATATCCTCGTCATTACGAGTGTCAACTCTCATTTTCCAACTTTCCAAAAGTGGAAACCCTAGTTCAGTGCACTTTCTAAATTTGGAAACTTCCCGATTTAGAAAGTTCACTAACACGTTCGCCTATTCTTTTCCTTTTCTCATTCTCATTCATAATTCCAAATTACGAATGTTGGATCCAATCATATTGACTTCCAATCATGCAAAGATAAACTATTTTATCTCTGACCGTTTATTCAAAGATCTCATGTGCACGAGCAGTGTGACCCTCGATGGTTCAGGTGTAAGCTAGCCGTGGGCCCACAACTCTTTGTGGTCAAAACTCGTCCCTTAGAGTTACGATTAAGATGAAGCTCGTTTCACCTTAATCACCCAACGAATCAAGATTGGCGTCTAGCAACTACGCGTCATGATTCCCTAGATACAAATGAAGTGCCTGCAAGAACCTTCAGATATAGTTAACGTACAGTACGGTCCCTTCGATACATATGTCCCGATCGAACTAGAGGCATTGGTTCATCGAGACCTCTTTATATGTTCGATGACGGTGCGATCGTTCCAAGTGTTGTAATCGTCACGTGCATGACTTAGAGAATCGAATTCTCTAATCATCACTTAGTCAGCTCTGGCCAGAGACTTAGAATGATTACAAACTATCAGAACACACAGGACATCCAAGACTATTCTAGCGATCGAATCCCCGACTATAATGCACAGACCTCCCACTAGATTTCGGACTGCACGAACACTGGCCCTTGGGATGGTCCTCGGTGGAACTCAGGGACAGGTCACGATACAGCTGGTCCTCTAGTGAAGTCACGGTGATGTCTAGGTCATAAGGACTAATGGTGTACAACTATACCGTAGATATCTCTACTCGATTATTGGGAACCACTTAGAGATTTCTAGGGTGAGGGAGTTCAATCAACTCGTCAACTTACGAGCACCCACTTATGCATGCCGATATCACAATACCGTTTACTGATGAGATGCAGTACACATACACTAAGTGCTAGTCTTAATGGGAAAGGCCGATATCCTCATTGGTGGCGTAACCCTTCGACTAGGAACACGTTTAACAGTTATAATACTTAAGTAACACTAGGCCAAAACAGCTCACTTGCGTTTTTGTTGGCGACGATTCCGGAATCGTCGCTAGTTTGCGACTATTTTGACTAATAAACGTCGCAAGATATCGGAAAATAAGATTTCGATGGAATATCTCGCGACGATAAACGTAATCGTCGCCACCTTTGCGACTAATGTCACTAAATCGTCGCAAAGGGGAAAAAAAATTAATAAAGCACTCTCGTAGCGACGTTTTTATATAACCGACGCACGAAAAATATTTTTTGCAATTTATTTTTTTTACCTTCGCGACGAAAATAATGTATTCGTCGCAAGTAAAATACTTTGTTAAAAGAATTATAATTATTATTTGCGACGATAGTGTATTAGTCGTCGCCAAAATAATTATATAAAAAATCTCGCTTTTCTATAGCGACGTTTCTAACATAAACGTCGCAAGGTTATATATATTTTTTTTTTGGTTTGCGACGAAAGGCGTTAAAACGTCGCTATGAGATTCGTTTAAATCTGACTTGGCAACGATTTGTTAGGAATCGTCGCAACAAATTGAATTAGAAGTCAGGCCCTAATCCCCTTTTCCCCATTTTCTCCGATATTCTTCCCCTCCGCCAATTTATTTCTCTCTCTTTCAATCTTCCCCTCCGCCGGCGCCCCCCCTCCGCCGGGTCCTCCCCTTCCGCCTCCGCCGCCGCAGTCTGCCGCTGCCGCTCCTCTCCGCCGTCTGCCGTCCGCCGCTGCTCTCCTCCGCCCATCTCTCTGCCGCTGCTCTCCACCGCTGCTTTCCACCGTCAGCCCATCTCTCTGCCGCTGCTCTCCGCCGTCCGCCGCCGTCATCCCACCGCCTGCTGCCGATCCGTTGCCGTCGCCAGCCGTTGCCGTCGCCGACAGCCCTCCTTTCAAGGTAATTTTCCTTTTTTTTAAATCTTTGTTCGTTTATGTTGAAAAGCTTGTATATGTTAAGGCAGAAATTGTCTTTCGAAATATTTAATTGCACTTTTGAGCTATGGCGGTGTTCCTCAAGAATTCTTTCTAAATTTGGTGGCAAACACTTTAGAAGATGCTCGAAATGTGTACACCAATAGACGTGCAGCTTTGAGAGGTAATTATCGAAATATCATATAGTAAAATGTTTCCTAAATATATAGCATATATAAATGTGTATTTTATTTCTTCTAAAAAAAACGTATTCTCGTTGCAGTTGCATCCAACCATGCTGGACTAGATTATGGCTTTTTGGCACAAAGAATGATTTGTTCGGGGGTGCCCCTCGACGAACCCTACCTCCAACTTTGTCTGTCGAATCTCGAAAACGGCGAAAAAACAAAACTGAAAACCGGAAAAATACCGCTCAACGAAAGCTTTTATCTGATGGGGACAGCTGACCCTATATTGAACAACGATGAAGTTTGTGTTATCCTGTATGTGTGTAACAAGTACTAAACAGAATCATTTTAGATTCTTGGGAATATTCTGTTCCAAAATTACGATTTTACCCCGGCATGCGTGTGATGTTTTGTAGTGGAAACGGGCAAATATCGGGGAAGGTGTTGGTGTACAGAAATCCGGGAATGCACTTTGGGGAGGTTCATGTTATGGAGGCTGTTTACATGAAGGAATTGGAAGAGTTTGTGGGTAATGCTAAATATGGTGTTTTCTTTTCGACCAAAGGGGCCACGTCAGCAGCTTACGAAATGGCGACTGCTGATTTTGATGGAGACATGTACTGGGTTTCTAGAAATCCCGAGGTTTGAGATCTTTTTAGCATTTTCTTTATTTGTTTACGGAAAATAATGTTTGCGAAAATAAGAGAACTTTGTTGTATAATAAACATTTCAACTGTTGAAATATTTTAAAGCGAGTAAACCGTGGAAACGTGTCTTGTCAGCACCGGATTCGAAGAAGAAAAATCCGAAGGAGTTTTCAGATTTGGAGTTAGAAAACGAACTTTTTCAACTATGGAAAAGGGGTCCGAATTAAGCTATCACTCCTCCTCTGTATTGGGTCAAATATATGATAGAGTCGACGCTTTGAAAAACGATTTTGTGCCGAGAAAAGGTGAACATTTCTTGAATCACGGTCTCGCTGAAATGATTCTATAGAGTGAATTTCAAATCCATAATAATATTATAAAACGAGGGTTGAGGAATTGAAATTCATTATCAAATACGCGGATTAGTTATTATGGATTTGTAATTTCTTTGGATAAATTTAGTCATGAGTTGGTTAGAGCCAATTAGATGTTTTTTTTGTTCCGGGGTGCTTTCTGGCTATGATATTTTACGATACTTGTATATAATATCAATTTGTTAATATGCAGTTTGTGATCAATTTGATTTTTTTATTCGGGACTTCGGTGTGTTACTTAAATCTAATTCTAGTGCCACTCAATATTTTTCAATTTCCCTTGTTATTTGATCACTCGATTAACCATATTCTCATATGAATCGCCGTAAAAACGCGAAGGTACTATACTGGCTACCCAAAGGATCTAGGACCGTCCAAAGTTATTCATTTCACCTCAGAACGTGAGTTCGTCCAGCTCCTTCATTTCACCAAGGTCACCCTGTGGTTGTTGCATTTACAATCAAGTAACTGTTCGACTCACTTTTCTTCGTTTTTATTTTCATAATTAGTGTAATTATTTGTCAGTATTCAAGTCTTTTGCAATTGCAGGTGTAACCTAACGAAACCTCTTGACAAAGTACTGGAGGAAGCCGCTGCAGAGTTCGATCCACATGTCAAATTTTTGCGCGTAAGTCATCTCGCTGGCATGTGCTACATGATATTATTCTTGATTGATAAAAACATCTCATTTACACTATAGTAAAACTTGTTGATTTTAGCTTAAGATTTTTTGGCATAGTTATCGTGTTTTTTGTTTCTTAGGTTGAGTGCCCAAAGTATCCGGGGTTCTGTATTACACGGCAGAAGACAGAATATCCATTTATAGAAATGTTTCACAGCCCAGAACAGGTAAAAGTTGGTTTTTATTACCAATATTCAACTTCAAATGTGCGAGTGCCTCTTCGATTGGAAGATAATCGTTATTTATATTAACTATGTAGACAAATTAATTGAGAGATTTTAAATTAGGGTGAATCGGATTATCGTACTTCGATCTTAGCATGTAATGAGCATCTGTTATTATATGACACAGGCAACTAATCAAGGAAAGGCTGTTGATCTAAATATCACAAAATACTCCGTCAGAGTTTTACCGGTGAGTGTTTGAAGTTGTTCCCATCATCCCATACAGTACACGACTACACATCTATTTTAAATTATACGAAAAAACAAATATTTGAGATATATCTTTTTTTTTTCCAGTTCAACAACGATCTCAGTCCGTATGGATTCAGAGAATTTTTCAAGCACTATGGAATTCAAACGTCTGACCGAAGTGAATAATAATATGTAGTAGGACATGTTCGGCATTTCCTGAAAACTATAATTTATGGATCAATTTCTTTCTATTTCCACTCCTGAACAACTTCGCATTTCGGTAAGTGTAATGCAATTTTATTCTTCAATTGGTTGTATGTTAATTATTTATGTTTATTGTTGTCGCATGTTTATCATATGTAAATTATTTGATATGTTAAATTAGTACGTAGTTGAGATATTTGGATATGAATATTTGTTTTAAATAATGTTAAGTTGTTGCATACATGGATGGTTTTTTGGGGATGTTCATTTATTAGTTGTTATGCTGTCGAATTTTTTGCTAAACAAGTGTACTTAATCATTTTCAGGCTGATTTGGAACGAGTGTACGATGAGACAATTCGTGATGGAAGTGACGAAAGCACGTCCAACTCAATTGCGATAGAATAAGTGCTCGGAAAAAGCAAAGGGCTTGGAATTAAGATTGCAACCACCACAAAGAGTATAAAAAGGGATGAACTTTGTTTGGTTTTTGAATAAAAGTTTGAAACACTACATCATATGCTTTTAAGTTTTTATGTACTTTTTTAATTTATGTTTTGTGCTACCTTGATATTTAATCCGTATAATTGGTTTTAATATTTTTGATATAAGTGTATTTTTTTTTTTTGTGTACAACTGCTGAATACAGGTTGAATTTGTTAATTGAAAAAATAAATAAACCAGAATTTATATATATAAAAAAAAAACTTGCGACTAAAATACAAAATAGTCGCAAACTGAAACTGTAGTAACTAGCGACGAATAAACAAAACAAATCGTCGCAAATAACTCGTGGTCTTGCGACGAAAAAGGACATTAGTCGCAAAGATTTTCGCAAATGTAGCGACGAAAGTAGAGGATCCGTCGCGAATATTTAAAAAACATTTTTTTTCCAGAAAATACGAAAGTTGCGACGATTTATGACATTCGTCGCCAAAGTTGGCGTCGAAAATGACTTTTCGTCGCAGACCTTGCGACGGTGCGTTTGGCGACGTTTTTTTGTAGGATTTGGCGACGAAAATAATTCGTCGCAAACAGTAAAAAAACGTCGCCAAATATACATTTTCGTCGCCAAATTTCGTCGCCAGTCGACCATTTTGGCCTAGTGTAAATATCTCACGATCCTAACGATCAATTACTAGTACTTATAATAACTGTAAGGACTATATCTATGCTTGTGACAAAGGGACAAAGATATAGAATGCCAAGGTGTTTTATCATTAATACGAATAAAGGTTCGTTTATTACAATAATAAATACGAAAGACCACAGCCACATGTTGGCTTGTTGGTCACCTACTCTAACACTTTCTTCAGTTTTTCGCACAAGTTTTTTTTCGGAAAAAAAATCGACAAAAAAATATTATTATTTTTTTTTTTCGGAAAAATAGAAAAATCGAATTTTTTTCTGATTTGTTTTTTTAACAAAATATTTTTTATTATTTTTGGATTTTTTTTAAGAAAAGTCTAATTTGTTTTTTTAGAAAAATCCATTTATTCCTCAAATTTCTTATTCTTCAGTTTTTTTCGATATTTATTTCACTTTTTGAAAAAAAAATCGAATGTTATATATATATATATATATATATATATATATATATATATATATATATATATATATATATATATTCAAATAACAAAATTAATGAAATGGTAAATTATAAATGATGTCGTTGGAGGTGGTGGTAAAAAATGGCCTGTTAAACCTTTTTTTTTTTTTTTTTTTTTTATAAAAAAAAAATGGCCTGTTAAACCACTGTTCAAAAGCTAAAAAAAATTATAACATGTCCATTTTTAGCTTTTAAGGTTGGAGATGCCCTAACTCAATTTTTTTTACCTTTTCATTCCTTTTGTCTTATGTTTTATTTTTCTCCACCTCTTAACCCTACTCTTCTCTCTCTCTCTCTTACTTCCAATCTCAACCACTCACCATATATGCCGCCACAAATTCTTCTTTCTTACTCTAAGCTAGCAGCTCGTCTTAGTTATTTTGCTCGTCGGAGGTATTCTGCTCGTCGGAGAGATCCTGCTCGTCGGATATCTCTTTTGCTCGTCCGCGGGATCCTGCTCGTCGGATATCTTCAGCTCGTCAGAGAGATCCTGCTCGTCGGCGAGATCCTGCTCGTCGGAGGTATTTTGCTCGTCGGAGAGATCCTGCTTGTTGGATATCTCCTGCTCGTCGAAGGTATGCTCCTCGTCGGAGAGATCCTGCTCGTCGGATATTCCTTGTTCGTCGGCAAGATCCTGCTCGTCGGATATCTCCAGCTCGTCAGAGAGATCATGCTCGTCGGCGTGATCTTGCTCGTCGGCGAGATCCCGCTCGTCGGATATCTCCAGCTCACCTGAGTTATTCTACTCGTCGGAGGCATTCTGCTCGTCAGAGATCCTGCTCGTCGGCGAGATCCTGCTCGTCGGATATCTCTTGCTCGTCGGCAAGATCCTGCTCGTCGGATATCTCCAGCTCGTCAGAGAGATCCTGCTCGTCGGCGTGATCTTGCTCGTCGGCGAGATCCTGCTCGTCGGATATCTCCAACTCGCCTGAGTTATTCTGCTCGTCGGAGGCATTCTGCTCGTCGGAGAGATCCCGCTCGTCGGATATCTTCTGCTCGTCGGCGAGGTCTTACTTGTCGGAGGTATGCTCGTTGGAGAGATCCTGCTCGTCGGATATCTCTTGCTTGTCGGCAAGATTCTTCTCGTCGGATATCTCCAGCTCGTCAGAGAGATCCTGCTCGTCGGCGAGATCTTGCTCGTCGGCGAGATCCTGCTCGTTGGATATCTCCAGCTCGCCTGAGTTATACTGCTCGTCGGAGGCAGTCGGAGGCATTCTGCTCGTCGGAGAGATCTTGCTCGCCGGATATCTCCTGCTCGTCGGATATCTCGTGGCTTTATTTCCTCTTTCTGCATGGGCCCGATTCAATTGGGCATGGACCAATTCAATTGGGCCTTGCCTTGTTGGGTCGTGCTAAATCTGGCCGGATCAACTAGCCCCCACTCCAAGTTGAACGCGAGAGTATGAATAGGTCGGCTTGGAGTATGCGAAATCTTCTTAACCCACCTACTACGTTTTTTGCATTTTTTCTTGGTGTGTAGTCTTTGTTGATGCTCTTATTTCCCACTCCCTCTTCTAGTTATTTCCTCGTAAAATGCATTTATCTATAAAAAGACAACGTATCTTTTATCTGGTGTGACTACTCGATGACCAGTAATTTATGCCCGCCGTCGTGAAGTAAGTAGCTCATGCTTCTCGACTGCTTAGATTTTTACATCCTAACGGGCTCGGGCTCTCCTCTCAAAATGCTTGATATACTTTATTTTTCTAGAAAACTCGTGCTTAATATCTGAATGATCAAACAACTTTTTATTTTATTTCAATGAACTCGTGTTCACTTCAAGAATACTTGAATAGTTCATGCATTTTAATAATCTCGGGCTTACTATCCGAATCTCTGGTCATAGTTTTCATTTGAACGATCTCGGGTTCGATATCCGAATCTTTGGGTATATTTTTCATTTTAACAAGCTCAAGCTTGCTACTTGAATACTCATATTATTTTTTCCTATTTAACGAGCTCGTGCTCGCAACCACAATACTTTGATAGATTTTTTCTTTTAAACGAGCTCGTGCTCGCTATCCGAATACTCGGATAGATTCTCTGTTTCACGAGCTCGTGTTCGCTACCCAAGTACTCGGATAAATTATCCGTTTAACGAGCTCGTGCTTGCTACCCGAGTACTTGGACATATTTTTCGTTTTGACGAGCTCGTGCTCACTACCCGAGTACTCGGATAGTTTTTCCGTTTAACGAGCTCGTGCTCGCTACCCGAGTACTCGGACAGTTTTTTCGTTTTGACGAGCTCGTGCTTGCTACCCGAGTACTCAGATAGTTTTTCCGTTTAACGAGCTCGTGCTCGCTACCCGAGTACTCGGATAGTTTTTCCGTTTAACGAGCTCGTGCTCGCTACCCGAGTACTCGGATAGATTTTCGATTTTAACGAGCTCGGGCTCGCTATCCGAGTACTCGGATAGATTTTTTGTTTTGACGAGCCCGTGCTTGCTACCCTAGTACTCGGATAGATTTTTTCGGTTTAATTAGCTCGGGCTCGCTACCCGTGTACTCGGATAGGTTTTCATTTTTAACGAGCTCGTGCTTGTTATCTAAAGTATGAGAAGCTCGTGCTTCCCAAAATACTTCGATTTTTCCAAAATCACATAGAGGTTTTAGAACTTAATCAAATTCAATAGATATTATGTGATCACTAAAGTAAATAGAACATAATTACTTATAATGACGATTTAACATGCTAGTGCCAATTAGCAAAAAACTCATCTTGTTCAAAACCTTCTCATTCAGTTGAGCAAATGCTTGCAAACTTGACTGGCGACCAAATCTTGTCGAATAAACGTCGGGTTGCATTCTTTCGATTTCTAGGCTTAAGAAATCAATCTTCAAGAAATATGGTAAACCTCGAGCTTTTTGAGTCATCCAATCCAATCGGCGAACTTGAAGACCAAGAATATTCATCACACAACAAATTAAGTCTCTAGCTTTCCCTGTTCATTGTTAGTATACTAGCAAGGTCCAAATCATCATTAATAATGACTCGTAAATATCGATCGAGCAATCAACTAAAGTGATAAGCATATTTTATAACGTCTCAAATTCGTTTGCTTTCCAAATATCACAAAGATTCAATGCTAAAACTCGTTATCATTAGGAAGTACTTATACGTGATCAACTCAAATATATGTGAATCATGACTCGTACCTAAGCCATATATTTCATGCTCGAATTGTTCTCCAAGTAGAAAACATTGTAGCTAATGGAAATATGTACTTATAAACTAACTTCACCGATTTATAGAGATAAATTTGGATATCAAGGGTCCGGAATCGATTAATGCATTCGAGCTCTAAGGAAATTACCTGCAAGTGATCAGAGATAGAGAGTAGCCAGGAAAGCCGAGCTCCGATACCTTCGCAAGTAAGAGAAATGTCTAAATCCGTGAGCTCTTTTGAGATATCATCTTTTCAAAATCCTTCTCGCCAAGTGACTAGCTTTCTAGAGTCATTCTACTCTACACCCAACGGAAAACGAATAAAAAATCATGAATCAAATCACAAACAAGAAATGCATTGCCGCATATTCGGTGTAAAACCTTGGAGGCAGTTACTCTTTTATAAAATAATTACCTTACCCGCAGTAAGCGAGCTCCATCAAGAATTCAATTCGGTACCATGGTCATGATTGACTAACAAATGTACAGATAATACGCGATAAACAAATAAATTCCTCTTAATTGCTCATAACGAAGATCTAACATGCTTGGAAAAAATAGCAAAACGAATTCAAGCCCTTATCGAGAAAAAATGAAATTCGCATTTGGGAAAATTCATGGCTGCTCGCAACATTAAAATCGAATAAAAATCTTATTATGATTAACTTTCATGTATAATCGTACTTGTTTGAAAAATTAAAGGAGATTCATTCTAGAAAGCATTGACGAGCACAAAAGCATGGTTTGATAATCAAGCTACAAAAACACCTAATCTCGACAAGCATAAGTTCAAGTATCCGCAAAATTCATATTCCAGAAAAATCATAAATTACCTTTCCCAAAGGTATTAATCCAAGCTCCACGAAAACTATTTCTCGAAAATCATAGACATAAATTCTATTTCCTAGACAAATCGCGCGAGGTTATAAGACTAAATAATTTGTAGCAAAGTCTAGAAACGATCATGCATGTATCTATAAAAATTCTCGAGCCCGCTGCAAATACTATCATGCTAATCTCAATTAGGAACCTTTATATTCCTTAGAAGTTCAATTCTAAATAGGTGTATTTAAGTGGTCAAACAAATATGGACTTAATCCAGAAAAGTCAACCCATATAATCAAATCATATCAAGTTTACGCGGATCACGAAGATAATTAACTATGATTTCTCGATTAAAAGGTTTTTCAGCAAAATATTTCAGATATTCAACTCTTGCTAAATGATCAAAAATCTTACAGGTTTCCAAGGATATTAATCGAGTCACATACTTCATGCCGGCAACTTATTCACAATTCGAGAAGAATACTAAAATTCGTCATAATATCTTATAAACTAACCTGGCAATATCATTGAAAGAAGCTTTTAACTTCAAGTAATTTTAAGATACATACTCGAGTTGTAAGAATTGACCTCGCATGCAGACTCAAGAAATCCCTCAAAATTTCCAACCTTTCAGCATGCTAGCTCAGGAGCTTAATGCTCAATTTTTATGTGCTTTTTTATTTTATTTTTTCAGCCATCGTCATGTAGATCTTCCTGCAACTCCATACCCTGTTATGTAAATTCCAGAAATCCGGTCTACGGCATCGAGGTCAAGAAATCCAAAACAATCAACAAACTGATTAACCATAGCAAATAAGTTATGAGATGTATTGAAGTCGTCGTAAAAAACAAATATGCTCTCTAGCTCTTTCTTAATAATCGATTCACCTAATCGTCTCGAATATTTAAAACTTGCAGAACCATAAGAAAAAGGTCCAACTCTTGTAAGATAAATTCGATTTATAAAACGAGCATCCGAACACTCTAAAAATCCCGATGGAGAGATAACCCTGAGCTTGAGGGATTGAGCTTCTTATCTGATTTTCTCCTTTTTCAATTGAAAGGGCAGTAGCAACATGTAACTCTATTTCTCATGCAAGAATTAATACATTGCCAAAAAAGTACTTATTGCTCGCTTTAATTACCAAATCAAAATATCTCATATAAGAATCAATTAAATCCTAAAATCACGAAAATATTCATAGAGCCAGATGATTATCCATTGATATGCTCAAGTACAACGAACCCACTTCAGGCAACTTAATCGTTATGAGGCGTGCTACCAAAATCATCACAAGCATTTTCTCAAACATATGGTAGGCATGCAATTCCTAGGTATATGCGCCCTTTGGACTACCAGATGTTGATTTTCAACCAAACAGCTGGTATTTTAATAATTCACTCTTATCATCGGAAATATGCAATATCCATAACAACTAATTCTCTCAGCGCACACATGTTAATACTCATTCATAATCAGATAAACTCAATGTGCCTATTCCTCGAGCTTAAAGGAAATCAATCAGGAGACTCGTGAACAAAAGGAGTATGCCAGCACCCCAAAATTCATGAAAATTTAAACCACTTTGTACCTTCACCGATTATCGGACTCACTTTTCCATCTTCTCGTATTTACTCCGATATCTCTGATCGAGGTTTTGGGCTGCTTTCTTTACCAAGGTCTGCCCCATATGTCTTGAAATAGCCGAAGTAATACCCCTATGGTGCTGCAGCGGATTTTAAGATAGGGCAATGGAGGGGAACACCTGCTCGTCCCAAAAGTGTTTTGCTTGTTACAGAATAGGAAGTTGAAAAATCGACATCTTAACGCGCCATTTGATGCGGCTGGGTTTCTCCGCTTCAAGGAATTCCGAACCTCCAAGTCCATTCCGTATTGGGCTGTTCATCGTGGACCTACAAAAGGACCGGGAGAGGTGCTCCCGGCATTAGCACTCCGACGCCCAAGTCAGAACACCTCAAAGGCTCTCATTCTAAAATATATTCTGTAAAAAAATTTAAAATGTTTATGTGAGAGTTACTTACCTTGAGAGCTGAGTACCCTTATTTATATAGAGGAAACCGTCCGGATGTCATTAGTTTTATTCAATTATGTTAATTGGATGATTTCAAATCCATGATATTTTTAAGTCTTAGCACTTAAGTTACCAAGATATTTTTATGTGTCTTAGTGATTAAGTCATGAGGTGGCCCATGCAATTCTCATATCGCCATTTGGTAGTTACTCTAAGCAAGCAGCTCGTCTGAGTTATTCTGCTCGTCGGAGAGATCCTGCTCGTCGGATATCTCCTGCTCGTTGGCGAGATCCTGCTCGTCGAAGGTATGTTGCTCGTCGGAGAGATCCTGCTCGTCGAAGGTATGTTGCTCGTCGGAGAGATCCTGCTCGTCGGATATCTCTTGTTCGTCGGCGAGATCCTGCTCATCAGAGAGATCCTGCTCATCGGCGAGATCTTGCTCGTCGGCGAGATCTTGCTCGTCGGATATCTCCAGCTCGTCTGAGTTATTCTGCTCGTCGGAGGTATTTTGCTCGTCGGAGAGATCCTGCTTGTCGGATATCTCCTGCTCGTCGGCGAGATCCTGCTCGTCGAAGGTATGCTGCTCGTCGGATATCTCTTGTTCGTCGGCAAGATCCTGCTCGTCGGATATCTCCAGCTCGTCAGAGAGATCCTGCTCGTCAGCGTGATCTTGCTCGTCGGCGAGATCCCGCTCTTCGGATATCTCCAGCTCACCTGAGTTATCCTGCTCGTCGGATATCTCCAGCTCGTCTGAGTTATTCTGCTCGTCGGAGGTATTTTGCTAGTCGGAGAGATCCTGCTTGTCGGATATCTCTTGCTCGTCGGCGAGATCCTGTTCGTCGAAGGTATGCTGCTCGTCGGAGATATCCTACTCGTCGGATATCTCTTGTTCGTCGGCAAGATCCTGCTCGTCGGATATCTCCAGCTCGTCAGAGAGATCCTGCTCGTCGGCGTGATCTTGCTCGTCGGCGAGATCTCGCTCGTCGGATATCTCCAGCTCACCTGAGTTATTCTGCTCGTCGGAGGCATTCTGCTCGTCAGAGAGATTCCTGCTCGTTGGCGAGATCCTGCTCGTCGAAGGTATGCTGCTCGTCGGATATCTCCAGCTCGTTAGAGAGATCTTGCTCGTCGGCGTGATCTTGCTCGTCGGCAAGATCCTGCTCATCGGATATCTCCAGCTCGCCTGAGTTATTCTGCTCGTCGGAGGCATTCTGCTAGTCGGAGAGATCCTGCTCGTCGGATATCTCCTGCTCGTCGGCGAGATCTTGCTTGTCGGAGGTATGCTGCTCGTCGGAGAGATCCTGCTCGTCGGATATCTCTTGCTTGTCGGCAAGATCCTGCTCGTCGGATATCTCCAACTCGTCAGAGGGATCGTGCTAGTCGGCGAGATCTTGCTCGTCGGCGAGATCCTGCTCGTCGGATATCTCCAGCTCGCCTGAGTTATTCTGCTCGTCGGAGGCATTCTGCTCATTGGAGAGATCCTGCTCGTCGAATATCTCCTGCTCGTCGGATATCTCGTGGCTTTATTTCCTCTTTCTGCATGGGTACTCGCCCCTATCTCTAAAGGGGCTTATGCAACCCAATTCAATTGGGCATGGACCAATTCAATTGGGCCTTGCCTTATTGGGTCGTGCTAAATCTGGCCGGATCAATGTGGAACATAAATGCCAACCAGTTGAGCAATTATGTCTTCTTTCATTATTTTCTTCTTATTATTTATTTTAATTTGATTTCTCCTTAAATCTGTAATCTAGTAATGAACAAAAGATCATATATATTGAAATATTGGAGACAATTTGTTATGGCTTAATTCCACTTTGCACCCTTGAAATATACCATTTTGGCACTTTGCACTCTCGAAATAAATTAATAGCACTTTGCACCCTCGAAATACAATAAATCATGCATAATGCACCCCAAATGATTTTTTAAAGCTAAAAAATATAAATTTAATATTTGTAGTGATATTTTTTTAGGATGCCAAATGTCAAATATTTTTTTTATTCATCAATCATTTTGAAACTATAAAGTTCAAAAATAAAAATACATTCCATCAACATATTTAAAAATTATATTGTTTTATCAAAATAAAATATTTTACGAAAAAAAATCATTCAGCTATTACGTTATCAAGTTATCTGAAAATTATTTTTTCTTCCAAATATTTTCACCTAATATTTTACAAACAGTGACATAAAAGATCCACAATCGAATAATTTAGTGATAAAAGATTTTTTTTTTTTTATTTTTCTTTTGTAAGATAATGTTGTTTTTTTTTAATAATTCGGTATAATTTTTATTTTTTCGCACTTTGTCCACTCGAAATTAGGATAATGTTATTTTTTATAATATTGTAAGATAATGTTATTTTTTATTTTTATTTTTTCGCACCAATGAAAAATAAAATTGCCTTTATTATTCAATTGAGGGTGCATTGTGAATGATTTATTGTGTTCTGAGGGTGCAAAGTGTTATTATTATTTTTCGAGGGTGCAAAGTGCCAAAATGGTATATTTCAAGGGTGCAAAGTGGAATTAAGCCATTTGTTATTGTAATTATCCTTAGTTAATATTAAAGAGATTTAAAGCAACTCTTATTAATATCATTCACTTTGCTAATAATCGATGTTACAATCTTAATTTCTGTTTTTTTACTTTTACCTGGAATAATAAGCTATTAATGTAATAATCTACCAGCTATGCATATGATAAAATGTATTAAAATCATATTGATGTATGATTATTCAGGTAATAAATTACAAAACAATAGAAATTATTAGTTAATAAGGTTCAAACATTGATACCTAATAATTATATTGTTTGACTTTGACCCTTGTATTTTAATTTAGTATAACCTAACTAACATCTTGATATACAGAAAGGGCAATTTGCTATAGGTCCTCCTATAGTACATTTTATGTCTATAAATCCAACTAATAAATCTCTATTTTAATTAAATTTATTGCACTTATTGTATCTAAAATACCCCTTACAATATATGGAATAAAATCCCAAAATAATAGACAACTTAATACTTGATTTTTATCCCAAAAGATCCGTATCAACCCCTCTCTAAAATCCCAAGAATCCTGAAATTAAAATTCATCGGCAAAAATTAAAAAAGCCAAAAATTGAAAAATTAAAAAACCTAGCCAAAAATTGCATCGTGTATGCATAGCATGGGCCTTCGGGTTGTTTTGAAATCTTCAAATTTCGTTTGCTGTTTGTGATGTGGTAATTGCTTGCTCGTTCTTCGTTTACTATTTTGGAGACACCGCTTGCTATTTTGGGAGCTTTTTTCGTTCTAGCTTTGTTTAGTGTTTGCGATTTTCACTCCTCCCGCAAATAATGGTTCATACACGTACGAGTCTCGATAAGCAACAAATGTAATGGATATTATGCAGAAAAGTAAAAGTCTGGGTATGTAATTACCTTTTTTGCATTTCTCTCATTTGTTTTTAGATGTTTTGATGATGATTTAATGACAAATGTTATAGATTTTTCTTTTTCTTTTTTTTCTTTTTTTATCTGAAGAATTTTTTTGCTGATACATGAGTATCAATCTCGTTAATTATCCACACATTTCAAAGGTTTCGATTTACATATTTTGTACATTTATTAACCATACTTTTTACATTGTTGTTTGCATTTTTTTTTTTTTTTTGCAGTTGCTTGTTGACAGTTATCGTTGTTTGTATTTTTTATCTTATGAAATTTGCATTACATTGTGCATTATTGAACCTTTATATTTACGTTTATTAGTTATTCTTATGATGATCTCCACTTTGTTGTTCTCGAGGTCTGCTATTTATTGTTGTTCATTTGGTTTGCAGTTTGCTGTTTGTTTATAATTGAACCAACATATTCTTGTTAGCAGTTTTTTGTTTGCAATTAGAAGTCTCTTGTTTGCAATTTCGTGTTTGATATTCATTGTTTGTAATTTCTTGTTACTTTGAAGTTATTGTTTGCAATTGCAGTTATTGTTTGTAAATTGCTATTTCATGTTTATCTTCGCAATCGAAAATCTTATTGATTTTTTTTATTTTTTTTTGTGCATGCTCAAACAATTACGTCAAAAAAAGGGGCGAAAAATTACATGACTCCTCAATGTCTTCCCGAAAGGTAAAAACAAGATCAAATCAGACTACAAACGAAGCCCTGAAAAAACGACGACTTTAATTCGTAGAGAACATTGTAGGATCATTAGTTCTATATTATTGTTATGTAAAGGCATTTGTACAATAACATTTTAAACATAACTTAGTTGGTTCATATTCTATTTGAAATGCTATTTATTTTATTGTTGCAAATTGCAGTTTGTTTATCCTTTCATTTGTATTTCTCGCTTGATTGTTGTAATTTGTTGTTACAACTTCAAAAGATAAAAATTTGGTGGATAAAAAATTGGATAATAAAAAATAATGTCGAAAAATTATGAAAATAAATGTATGAAATCCTACCAAAAAATGTAACAAGTAAAAACACATATTACAACGATTTTTTGACGTTAAATATGCGTTCAAATTATTTTGTTGTTTGACGAAGCATAAATAATTAGAAAATGCAAATAAAAATTATAAGTCTGCTACAAATAGGTAATAACAAATAGATATTGAGAAAGAGAAAGAGGGGAGAGTGATTTACGTGAGAGAGAGAGAGAGAGAGAGTGTTTCACGTGTTGTGTGTTAAGAAAATGAGTGATATGTGGGATTTGTTTCCTCATTTGCCATAATTAATTATTTTCATATAAATATTAATTAAGGGTGTTTATGTCTATATACTATTATTTTAAATTAATTTTTTGGATCAAAGGACCTATACCTATATTCATCTAACAACTTGGATCTCTACCTATATATATATAAGTGTGGAATAAGGGGTGTCTAGCCAATTTCCCCTATACAGAACAACCATTTTTGTAAAAACTAAACTAGCAATTCTCCTTGTGCGATGCACGTGATTGCAGAAAGAAAGAGAAATAAAATATATGATAATGAAACTGTATAAAAAAAATCCACATCGACGTGTGCAAGAGAGAGAATAAAAAAATACTATCTGAACGGATTATGATTTAGCTAGTGGGTTTGCAAAACTGAATTACTATGGAAGTCATGAGAGGAAAAAAAACTGGTACTAGCTGAAATAGGAGATGAAAAAATAGAATCTTTCATGATCTCTACTGCCTAATTTAGATAAGGATAATTCTTTTACAATCTTTACTAATCTAAAATAAATACAAGGAAATAAATAAAGTCCTTCTTAAATAAATCTCTACAAATTCGGACTACATAAAATTTCCTAACAAAAACATGGAATAAAATCACTGCCAATCTTTATCAACAAGGCACATATTTCGCCAAATCTTTACAAATGAAATATGGTGTCAACAGACCACAACATTAAGTAAATATCATTGTTCTAAAAATTGGTCGCATCTGCTGATTAGTCGGTCTCTGATGCGGAGACGGTCCAATACCTTTATGATTTTGGTGTTAACGTTTGAAAATTTGAATTTTGTCCTGTGAGGCGATTTGAGGTGGCCCGATGCAGTTTGAGGCGGCCTGATGCAGTTTTGAGGGGGTCCAAGAAGGGTAGAGGTGGTCAGACTTTGATGGCAAAAATCGGACAGAAATCAAGGTTTTTTTTTTGTAAACCAAAACAAAAAAGAGCAGGGTATTAATAAAAATGAGTGTATGCTTTGTTTTGTTTATGTTAATTGTTATTTTGAATAGACCTAATGATATATGCTTGCAACATTCATACATTATTTTGAATGCGAAACATTTTTGTTTTATTTATATATTGTAATGATTATTATTATTATTATTATTATTATTATTATTATTATTATTATTATTATTATTATTATTATTATTATTATTATTATTATTACAAAGTATAAATGATTTGGATATAATCATGTCTAAATAGCTTTTTATATGCATTTTGAGTATTTACACATGATATCTACAAATATATTACATTAAACTTGACGACAATCTTGTGATCAACAGTAATATAGAAATATATTATTGTTAATCATAACATAATAGCTACATATTACTGTTGACCACAACATAATAACCGAAAAAGATATTTTGTCAAAACAAATACTATTCTTGTGGTGATTGCGGCCAAAAAAGAAAAAAAAAAGAGAAGGCCGGGGGTGCTGGTCGGTGGTGGTGGCGGCAAATAGGTGGTGATGGTAGTGGTGGTGGTGGGTGGTGGGTGGAGGTAGTGGGTGGTGGCGGCAGGTGGTGGCGAATTGGTTTGTGGTGGTGGTGCAGGTGTTGGTGGAGAATGGGTGGTGGCTACGGATGGTGTGGTAGGAACAGGGGGTCAAAATTGGTTAATGTACAATATATATTAGAATTGAGGTCAATGTAAAATATGAGTAAGCTGGAGCTTAAATTATGGATTGAGGGTGTTCAAAAGGAATAGGTGTATTGTATGGCATATATGGTAAGATTTTCCCGTATTCGCAATAAGTGTTGGACGGATAGATTTATTTGCAAAAGAGAAAATTAGTATTTTTTTTTTTTTTTTTAATGTCTCCCTGCATAATATCAAACCTCAAGTGTGGTAATTTTCCATACCACGGGAATTCGTCTGTAGGTGTAATTAACCGGTAACTTTATACAGCTGAAAGATATATTGCCGTTCCGGTAAAGTGAAATCTCATGTGTGGAGTCCGGAGAAGACAAAAATACGATACAAAAATAAATTTTGATAGTGAAAGATCCAAACAATGCAGAACAATTCCAATGGTTTCAAAACAATATGAATGGTGTTTACTCTTCTAATTAGGTACTTCAGAATTGAAATATCAACCAACAAATGTAATGACAAAGATAAGACTAAAGAGTAAAAAAGAATGAACTTTATTGCAAAAAAAAAAATATATAATAAGGGTAATTTCCAACAGAAAATGGATTAAGTCATAATAATGATTCTCACTAATGTGTGTCCAGTATCATTTAATACTGTATAGGGTTTTGCTGACAAGTTTTAACCTTATATATATACCTTGGGAAAATTCGAAGAATTCTTCAAAATTGTATGATGCTGTGTCGAACAGAAAATTTATCCAAACAGTATTTTCTTCAAACTGATAAATTCCAATTGCATTTGATATTTTTCCTAATATACATTGCCATTATCTTCTCTTCTGCTCTATAACCTGCCGGGGATTGTCGCGCAGCTCCGAGGAAACAACCTGCAAATACATTCGACTTTGAACGAGTGGCAATGACAATACGTTGAATCGTAGAACGGCAACAAAGTTCCATAACCAGACATGAAGATATACACCACAATGACACGTTATAAACACACTTAAAAACATTACTAAGTCTATTTTCGTATATGGTACTACAGGAAAAGTATTTAATGTAAGCAAAATACAGGTCGTCTTATATGAAATTGTGATACAGGAATGGTAAATTTAAAAAAACAAAAGTAATAATAATAATAAATAAATAAAAAATAAGAGGCACACTACCCAAACATTCATACTCAGACAATATCACTTTTAATGAGAGGGACTCTTACTTCACCATCCTTATATTCAATGAGATCAGATTTTTTATTATGAAGGACTGAGAAGTGGAATCGGGATTTGCCACTTGTTGACCTTTCCCCATCTGGTTTTATTAAAATCAAGTGACCCTATTTGACTTCTACTTCAAGTGATTGTGGCGCTTTTTATTGATCTATGATAGCTCTTGATGCTAGTACGACTCAGAAAGTGTACTTAAGGAATAATAGTTCAGTCCGTGCAAATCCAATAAACCGAAATCCGAAAATTAAGGAAATAATGTCAACCCAGAACATGACCACATCCTATAATAGCGTTTAGAGAAGGAGCTAAGGAGTGCGGCAATTTGGCCATTTTGCCCCCACCAGCATGTCATTTCAGAAATTGTCATCAACAAATACGACTTGTCTCACAAGTTAGAATAGCATATCAACAAATGGATTATCGAGAGATACTTGCCCTAGCAGTGAAGAAGAATTTACCACAGAACTCTACTATATTCTTGACTGCAAATTATAACTAGGGTCTGACAGCAATAAGATGTCAAAGATGCAATTTTGCAAGACCAAATCCTATAGATTTTAGAGAGGAGATCTGTAAATACGCAAAGCTCAAAAGAGGCCTTGTACATGCTTAAGAAAACCTCAAACGGCGTGGTCTGAAAGATGCCAACAAGAACTAGGGTACAGATAAAGCCAAGGAGATCAATATGTTGTTTCATGGTAAATCATGGTCTTTATATTAGTCTGGGTCAAATTAAAATTGAAAAGTTGCAAGGTAAATAGAATAAAACAGCGAGGTAGATACCACATCGAATTTTGAAGAACGTGCATCAACTCAATAGTAATTAAGAGGAATAAAGAATTTAACCTTGAGCAGCACAAAGTTAACTTATGTGGGAAGAAGAGGTTGTCTCTCATCAATTCCTACACGATGACTAGCCTGGAGAAAGAAAATAGAAAAAATAAGAAAATGGAGTCCTTCACAAAGAAGAATTTTTGCATCTTTAACAGAATAAGAATGATAACGGACTGTACCTCCTCGTTAGCTCCAGCAGCCATATTTATGAAGGATGACTCCCTTGACCTGGAAAGGAAGGGTAAGAGAATATGCAGTGTGACACTAACTTCATAAAGTTGTCAAAAATGTAAAGAAAAGAAAACTCGGGAAGCTAGTACAGAATGAAATGATGTGAACTGAAAATGAGGAAAATTCACCAAATATTGACTTATAAGAGCCAAAGTCAAGCAATGTCTTAGAATATATATTCAACATACTAAAGCTGATTGTATTTATGACCTTTCCCATAATGGCGTTTAAATCCTTTGAGTGCGTGTGTGTGTTGTAAAGTCAGGTTATAAGCCAAAAAAAAAAACGGATTGTACTTCATTGTTTATGATCATTTATTTTTTGACAACAGAACATGTAACATTAGCCACTCTCTACCCTGTCCTTTCCCCTCAGCATGCAAAACCCCTACCCCTCCTACATGCTCAATAAACAAGGAGAGAGAATACAGTTCCTCAATACAAATGAAAAAAAAAAGATAATAGAACACGTCGAAATAGAACAAAAATGTTCATGTTTGAACAATCAACAGGGAGACAATTCACAATTCATAAGTGCATATGGAATCAAATAATGTCAGTATATGCCATACTAAATGGAGTGTCATTATAATCTACAAGCTCTGAAGCTCTTTACAAGAAACAAAGTTGTGAAGTAAATGACATTAAGCCTTGTATGGTCATATTTATACGCAAGATAAGTCGGACTGTATTACTTATATATTGCAGGAAGACAAGAGAAGCATCATTATTTTACACAATTAGTAAGCAAAGACGGTGAAACATTGTTGTGTAGCATGTAACTAAAGAAAAACAGAATACCTATGATTATCCTGCACGCCAACTGCCCCAAGCCCACCATTTTGTTGTTCCTCCTTAGCTTTTGAAAGAGGTGAAAAGAACTGACAAACAGAAGAAAACAAAAAAATAAGCCTCAACAGATATAGATGACAAGATAGATACTTCTGTTACTTATGGTACCTGGTGCATTGAGATGAATACCACAGAAATTCCTAACATAAAGTTTACGGTTAAAGTATGGCCAAATAAAACGGCAGATGCTATGCCTGTAAATATCGTGGCAACAGTTGACGAATACTTCTTCAAAATTGTATCTGGGGACAGAATGGAAGGCTTGTGTAAGCATTTAACAGAAAATAATAATTATAAGGCTAAAAGGAAATAATCACCAATCCTCAGCTCCTACAATCACACTTACCGGCATATTTGAAGAAAAAGGAGGATAGAATTCCCTGTGCAGCATTGTTACATATCAAAAACATGGTAGCTTTTGAATGTCCTTCCAATATATCAAAGCTGCTTGGACCTGACACATTTATAATGATGTTATTTACGTAAACAAGGAAATCGATTTCACCCTCCAACAGCGAACATAGCCATGTAGTCTATAATGTGATGATAATCAAATAAATGTAAAGCCTTATAATCAAGATATTACATTCAGTTAAAACTAGTATGAAGACTAGAGAAACGAATTGCCCTGCTACCTTTAAACATGGCAGATACAACAATTCCTAGAAAGTTGAATAGAGCTCCATATCCATATAAGAATAAGTTCTGCATATTAAAAACAAATCATAATCATAAAACCAATAACTCAGTCAGAACATCAATGTTAACGACAGGAAACTGAAAGAAAATTCCAGGTAAAGTGAAAAAACAACATTCATTGACTTAATTGAATCTCCTACAAATGATTAAATCAAATCATTCTCACCACATCATTCTTTGAAAAAAAAAAAAACCCAAATTACACTTATTTCTAAGACACTGCCAAAAACCGGTAAACTTGAGCTATACCATCTTCACAATTATAATGGCATTTCTTCATGACCACAGAATGCATGGCGTAATCAGGAAGCTGCTGAGACAATTAAAAAAAACTATGCTTCCTATATTAAGGAGGATGCGGTGACATTGAAAAATTCAGATCTGTTGCTTCATTAATACAACTATATTCATACCATGACACTTACAGACAGAGCGTGTTTGAATGGAGCCATATAACACATATACAGGAAAAGATAACAAGACAAGCCCAGTAGGTCAGAAGTAGAAAGTGTAGATACAAACTGTAAAAGCATTCTACATTTGACCATATTAGATCACCTGAAGATAAATGCTGGTATCATATTGGCTTTTCAGAGCATATTCATTGAAAACTGAAGCCATAGAAGGAACAGTCACCTGCATTAAGTGTTCAAATATAAGCTTTGGTTGCAGATTAAAAAATCCATAAAAAAAATGCCAAGGTAATAAGAAAAAAAAAAAAAAGAGGGTGTCGGGTATAAATTCATGGATACAATAACCAGTAGATGCCTTGAATCACTTACGAATATCAGAGTGTATATATATGCAGCAGTTGTAACTGGAAGAGCCAGAGCAGCGGTACCCTCAGGTAAGGATTTAAGTTGATTTATACTAATCCCAATCAGCAATAAAGCAAGAGCCTCCCACTGCGATGTAACAATATATCACCACCAAATATTTGACATGTGAATAAATGTCGCCTCAGTGGCTCATTTTGCAGCTAATTCATCAATCTTTCATTTCATTTACATCCAATCAATTGGCAAACCTTCAATTTTAATAATGGATTTCAATCTAATCCAAATATCTTATGATAAATCATTGAAACTAACCTGAATGACAGAAAATTGACGTCTCATTATTACTCTCAGGAGTACAGCAATGACTAAAACCTGTACAATAGTACACATGAAAAGAGTGAAACGGATTTCAAAACATGTTATACAAACCTTGCTAGTGCTAGCATCAATAATAAGAATGTTAACCCATTGATCCATTGGTAGCCTAGTAGGATACAAAAATGGGATAAAATATGATGTGGAACCAAGTCGACTGCCTACTAGCAATAGTTGCTATAATATCTGGAATAATCTGAAGAAAATATATCATGTAATAAACAATGCCCTCTAAAGATCATGGTGCAGTTTTGTGCTCAAAGATTAGTAGTTGTGATAACAAATTCATCATGCTTCACAAGGCTTTTATGACATTGGCAGTAGAAAATAAATCAGGAATTACATCCTCAGCCCTTTTTATTCCACAATGTGTTGAACACCAATAATATAGGATTAAAATACTAGAATTCACGTAATACGACATATAAATAGCCAAAAAAACTGCATTAGCAACACACCTTTAGATTGCTCAACATTTTCACTGTTGCAGGATTGAAATATAGCTGAGGAAAAAAAAATAGTTATTAGAAATCTAGAAAAGGAAGTAAGAAATTACAGTACCGTAAATCCAATAACAAAGACATGAAAAGCAGTTAGTAATCAGAAAAAATCAAAAAGAAAAGTTGCACCAAAAGTGCAATTAAGCACATATTTCTATGAAATTATAAGTTCAACAATGGTCCCTGGCTAATCAGATGTGAGTTTGAAACAATAAAGCTGGTAGGCGTGTATGAAAAAGGGGGTTATTATAGTCTTTCAGATCCTCATGCTTCACCAGGATAAAAAGCATCTAATGTGGTCAAAAAAACTTTATTCAAGAAATTTTCATCTATGCTTAGTCATCCACAATTTGGGCAAAATCATTTGTTTGCACTAAAGGTTATAGCAATATCTTTAACTACAATATGATAAAATTTTCCATTCATTGCATGCTTCCACGGTTCAAATGAAGACGTAATGTAACTCAATCATTATCAAACGTCTTCCTAACTGGGATTTGTTCATATGCGAGGATCCTATTCTCCGAGACAGTTCTATCTTTTCTTCATTTCGCATTTTGATCTGAACTATGTTATTGGGCTATATTGGATAGGCAAGATATAATATCACATGATTCACCTCAAAAACAACTTAAACTTTTAGATGAAGTGATCGTTCACATGGTATCAGAGCCGTAAGAAATGTAATGTCCTGTGTTAGAATCCAATCGCAACTGGTTAAAAAAGTTCATGTGCAAGGCTTCAAAATATAGCACACTTGCACGTGAAGGGACGTATTGGAGATATAAATATCCAATGATTCACCTCACCAACAACTATGGATGATAATGGGCACCCACTGCGCTAGCTAATGGCTCATTCAAGACTAAGCCCTGAATCAGTCATGACTACGCCCTTGATCATTCCTGACTAAGCCTTCCACCTCATCTAGGTGTTACGATCATATTAAATAAACCATATTCAGATATGAAGCTGAAGCAATGGGGTTTATCCGTAAGATGAATATGAAACCTTGTTTAAGATTTATAAGGCTCCACTAAGATCCAGGAGAGGAAGTGAAAAGACAGGCCTGGAACTCAATTGTGTCGTATTTGTCTTTCAATAAACACCCATATCAATTGGAAAAAGAATCATCTTGGGTTTTCATTACTATTATGATAAAAAGAATGCTCTCTTAGTGTTCTAAAATCCTACATCCTACTATAGTATTAGGTTTCTCCAATGTAATATTCTTGGATCATGACATTAGAAAGTAGTCGTTGAATAGTTCAACAAAGAGGGAAAAGAACAGATGAAACGGTGCAGATATTATAAAATAGGCAATTCTACAGATGGTACATCGCCGAACTGATGGTACCTGCATAATGAACTTCAGGTAGTTATTTACAGCATAAAGAAGGGCCGGAACGGCAAGAAGCGTATTGCTGCGAGCAGCCTGCAAATATATAACATTATTCCATCATCAGCGGGATAAGGGATGGACTATTGTCTTTGTAAGATAAAAAGAAAGATCCAGATACCATATATTTTGGCATCAAATAATGAAACGCGAAGAAAGAAAAAATTAGACAACTAATGAAATCTTTTTGAAAGAGAAGATTGTTGCTAAGTTAACATCAACTTTCAAGAAAACAGAAAACCATGAACTAGGTATACATAAAATTAAAACAACCGCAATCATGATAGCAATCGTACATTAGACCTGGATAAATAAAAAATGAAACTGAGAAACATCAGTACTTCAAGAACATCATCAAGAAGCTCTACATCCATTACGCAACAAAAGATTCTAAACAGAAAACTATAATGGTTGGACTCAAAGAATTGCTTCGAACAATCGCATTCTCACAACAGTACTGAAACAGAATGCAGTTTCAGAATTATTCCTGTATCTCACTATACGGATGCCACAAATCAAGCACCTCTTACAATTAACATCTTAAGGAAAACATGAGGGATATACAGGCCCGTCATCAAACAGAGAACTTGAAAATCTCTAGTATGTTTGGTTCCTAAGAAAAAATGGTGATGAAACTAAATTTTGTGGAAAATCATTTTCTTTACCCAAGAAGGCGTGTTTGTTAAGGTTCTGCCATGGAAGTGAACTATTCCCATAATTGGGTGTTTTCTAAAATGGAGTGGAATTGAAATTGAAGAAGATAGAAAACCTGTTACGTTCTTACATGTAGGTTTCCTCACTTTTTTTGAGGAAAATGTATTTTTCCTTGTTTAGTCACAAAATATTCACGTTTCCCCAAATCATTTTACCTAGTATTTTACCTCCTAACCAAGCAGGAAAGATAACACATTTGACCAAAGCGTTTAACAACCATAATATTTCTGATAAAATGCATGTGTATCAAAAGGAAGTATCCTCTAAAATCAAACTTGTAACATGCTAGATCAGTGTGTAAATCTACCTGAATAAACGTGGAGATTGATAGAAGCGACTTTTCACCAACCTTCTGTCGCCTAGCCTGGATGTTACATAGATGAGCAAGGGTATATACACATTAGTATTCTGTTTAGCAGTCCGCTATTATAACTACACCCATGAACCAGAAAGAGAAAGATTGAAGATGTAAATTGGATCATAACAATTTCTATTTTGGAACAAAATTGTCAAATTACCAAAGAGAAACAAATCAGGCAACAGCCTTTGATTTCATAATTTATTTAAAATATCGAAAAAAAATTAGAGCATGCAAATATAAATAATATTTGGAAAATCATTTTCATGTTTTCTCGGTTCGACGGGAGTTTCAACATTATGGCACATCTCAGCAAGTCATTAACTAAAATCTCCAATCTTATTCATACAGGTCTTGCAAACACAAAGTACAACATTGGCTAACAATGAAGATAAGAGAAAATCATAGAGATCCCTGAAGGATCTAATATTTCGCCATCACAAACAAAATTACACAGCAATAGAAGTTACACCAATTTCATAGAAATTAATGACAATTGTATATCGAAACGGCATGAGTACTTTCATCCATCATCTTCATGCTTATTAATTGACCCCCAAGGAATTTTAGTATACAGGAAAATCCCATGATCCATTATGCCATGGTTCATAATATATGGAGTCTACAGTACAAGATAACGTGCTTGCCCTGCAACTTCTTATCACACAATAATAAGTTTTTCCACTTATTTTCCATATTTGTACCGTTCCCATAAAGAAACTGCAAAATTCTACCTTTTTCTTCTTGTTGCTTAATGAAACCTTGAAACATTCAAACAGTTTTATCGGAATTCTACTACCATAAAATGGAGAAAACTACCTGGAATATAAGCATTAGGATTGCAAAAACAAGTTTTGCAACCTCTGTCAGAAAGTTGACACTAATAGGGCTAAACTTGAAGCGACCATCCACCTTTGACATAAAAACCAGAATAGGCTGGAAAAGAAAATATCAGACATTTCTTAGTAACAATTATGAGAATAATAGTGAATTATACATAGCAATACTGCATGTAACTATTTATGTACAAAAAACTTAAGGGTGAGATCCACTCTGGTAACTGTGGCTGTGTAGTTTGGGTTGGGACCTGAAAAATTGGGTAGTATTCTCCAATTTAGAGGTGGATATTGGGTAATCCGTGTTGATTGACGACCCATTTTTTTCATTGTTAGGTACACGTGTTTGTGTTTGGCATTTCGTTACCCCTTGAAGTTTGATTTTTTTTACCAACACACCCCTTAAAAGGTTCAATTTGTAAAATAAGAACAAACATCAAGGGGATATTTGTGATTTTATAAATTTAACTGAGTTTTTCCTTTAAATAGGATAAACATCAAGGGAGTCCATATAATTTACCTAATAAATAATCATTATGCAGTATCTTAGAATTCAAGGGATTTCCTACAAGAAAAGGTCTTAAGGTTCTTATAAATTTCACAATCTTCTTGTTTCAATATAGTTTTGATCAATATCCCAGCCATGTACACGGTTTTATCTTCTCGTCCTTTATATTTCCCATTCTCCTCGCTTCTTTATGCATACAGTTCTTTCTTTTTCCATCCAATTGCAGGATTATTTTTATTTTAACGATACTTTATGAACATTAGCAAACCGAAGAAAATAAACGATGCCATAAACAATGCTCTCTCAAAAAATAACTTGGACAGTAGTATAATCAAAAGGGTAACAGCATAAAAATGTGTACCTGAAAACCAACTAGTACACAATCACCGCTAACTAATAGGAAGTTAAGCGCCCGTTGCTTTGATGACACCTTGCTCCTGTGTTGATCATACGCTCGTGAAATAGCTTTCGTTGACGGGGATGCCAATTTAGAGTGACAGACGCTGCACTCTACCATCCCATTCTTCATCAACATCTCGTTCTTCATCAGCCAACCCCCAAGGCAAGCTGTGAAAATTTAACCTGAAAAAAGATGCCTCAACAATAACTACATCTGCGAATAGAACTTTCGTAGCTACTTAAGTAATCAATCAAACTCCCAAATCATTTATAATCAGCTGGCAAACAACTACCAAATCCAATTCAAAAAAATTCAATCAGATCTTATCAGAAAAAGGATAAACTCCTAAAAAGCTTTCCGCATGAGAATTGGAGCAACATTCAGTTCAAATCCACAATTTTTTGCCGGATCAAGCTTACAAAACAACATGAAGAAAAAAAAAATCCAACGGCATTTGGTACGCGTTCAATCAAATCGAAATTGAGGTTCAGATCGTGAAAGCTAATCGTAATTAAGCGCGTGAAAACACGTACCTCCGATAGCAGTTGAATACCGACGAGGATTTGACGGGAGACTGAAGAGTGAAGGCGGCGAGATCTGGCCGAGGCTCCGCCGACGGGATCTAAATTGCCGGAGAAAAAAAAATAGTTCCCCAGATGCAGAGAATTCAATTTATTTTGGTTTTCTATATATAGATATATATATAATGTAGAGACTGTTGTGGAGGAGGAGTAACGTAAGTTGAGTACCTATGTAATGTAAGTAAAACTTTTTCATTGCATTTAACTTTATTAACCAAGATGTTAAAATAAAATAAATAAAAGGTACTTTAGAGGGGAATGTGTTAAATGCCTTACAAACACTTTTAATTAGAACATTTGCAACAATTTTTAATTAGAAATTTAGAATTGGTACATCTTTGTTATTTATTTTTAATTAGGAATTCACAAACACTTTTTCATATTTTTATTCATGAATTGATAAATTTATGGGTTTTTTTTATGTCGAGGATGTTCGAATTAAACTTTTCAGCTATGTAATACGGACATGGAAACTGTGATATAGTAAAACGCGGAAACGGCATTTCCCAAAAATGAGGATACAAAAGCTTGAAAAAACGTGTAAATATTAAAATTATAGGGGTATATATATATATATATATATATATATATATATATATATATATATATATATATATATATATATATATATATATATATATATATATAAATAAAAGTTATTTTAATAAATTTTCATAAATATATTCAAAAAAATTTACTAATCAACTATCAATTGCAATAGATTATTAAATTGTGTAAATAATTAGGAAAACAACAAAAATATAAAAAGAAAAATTATTCAAACATGTTTCTAATGTATTATAAATTGCAAAATAGCTCATACGGTGCCCGTCAAGTGTCCGACACGAAACGTGTCCGAAACGGAAAACGTTAAGAAGTTGAAGTTTCCGTGTTACATAGTTTTTCAGCTATTTTGTGCAACTTCACTAACTATTGGGGATTAGTTAAAGTGGGATTCTCTACTTACGTGTTTTAGGGCATCTTCCACCCTACACCATTTTCGATTTTTTACACCTAATTTAGGTGTTTTTAACCTCTCAACTTAAATCACTAAATCACCATTACACTTAAAATTATGATGATTTGGTTTTAATCTCCCATTGTGGTCAAAACCTATATCACCATATTACCAAATCCTATATTTCAACATTTTTTTTGGTGAAGAAATTTGCATCTTCCACCCTTCCACCATTTTACCATTTTTTCCACCAAATCCTATTTTTTCTATCAAATATAGAAATTAAAATAGGATTTGGTGTAATTATCACCATTTTATTATTAGCATATAAAATTATTATATCAACTAATTAATGAATTAGTGTTCAAAAGATAAATACATTATTTATTTATTTATTTATTTTTTATTATTATTATTATTATTATTATTATTATTATTATTATTATTATTATTATTATTATTATTATTATTATTATTATTATTATTATTATTATTATTATTATTATTATTATTATTATTATTATTATTATTATTATTATTATTAAATATAAATATGTTTGGCTGGCTCTAATAATTTATATGTTTAAACAATAAATATATTCATTATCAGAAAACAACAAAAAATATAACATTATAACGTAACATAATAAATTACAAGACAAATTATATAAATAAAATACATATAAACTACTTAGTTATGCATTAAGTTATGAAATTATTTTTATTAATTTTGCTGTAATATTTATATGCATTAAGTTAGAAATTATTGTTTATGTGTGGTTTTGTTATATGTATAATAATAATTTACGTTGATTTTCATTCATGTTTCAATAGTTTTTTGAAATTCCCATAATTTTAAGATTATATAATTAATAAAATCTATATATAATATAAAAAGAGGATCTATGCCCTCAATGATTGACATGTGGCAAATGATGATGTCATTTATCAAAATTGCTTAGTTGGAGTTCAATTGATGAGGTAGATTCTTCAATTGGTGATTTGTCAATTTTATTTTGGTATGTATTTAAGTTATTTCCTATTTCACATTTATACACTCATTTAAACAATTACCACGTGTATATATATTATTTCCAAAATTAATATTTTATTAATTCGAAATAAAAAAATCTTATTTACATTTCCAGTATTTCAAAATATATTTATTGGTAGTCTTTTTAAAAAAAATTAGTACACTCAATTTTTTTACGAATATTCAAATAATTTTCAGAAAAAAAATATTTTCTTAATATTCAAATATTAAAATAAAGGAATACAATTTTTTTTTTTAATTTTCAATATTCTTGAATATTCGAATATCGATTCAATAAAAAAGATATATTAATATTGTTTAATAATGCATTAAAATTCGATTTCAAATTAACATATTAACATTATATTATGAAATTTATAATTTTATTATTAAAATTAAAAAAACAATTGAAAAAAAAAAAAACCGTGTATGTTTTATTTATTTTAAAATTTTCTTGAATCAGAACATACATTTTATGATATGGAATTGATTTCTTACCTATTTAAGATGATCTATCTATATATAATATAAAAAAGAGGATCTATGTCCTATATGAATGACATGTGGCAAACGTCTATGTCATTTTCTCAAATTGCTTAGTTGGCATTAAATTGATGATATGTAATATTCAATTGCTTATTAGACATTTTTATTTTGGTGTGTTTTTAAGTTATTTCCTATTTTACATTTACATACTCATTTAAACATAACACATATACGTACTCATTTATTTTATATATATATATATATATATATATATATATATATATATATATATATATATATATATATATATATATATATATATATATTTATTATTTTATTTGAGAAAATAATTCGTGTAATAATCAAAATTATGTAAAATTGCATAAACCAAACATAATTTAGAAATTAGAAATTGCATATTAAAATTAATATCATTTGATAGTTATTGTAATTCAACAATTATTTAAATATACATATTATTAAATTTTAATTGCATAATCCAAAATATTAATTAAACTAGATTTTTTATTTGTAGAAATTATAAATTTTTGGATTTCAATTTTTTTTTACCATATAAAAATTTCTAATCAATTGCATATTTTATGTAATATAATTGGATTTATTACCTATTTAGGCTTATTGATTTTAATTGATATGATTAATTTATGGAAAATATTGAATTAATAGTAAAAATTATTTAATATTCTTCAAATCAACACCATACGTAAATCATCCTAACCGACCCAATCAAATCATCCAATTTTGTTCTCTTTATTTTGTATTATGCATAATAATTATTCTTTATTGTAATCTAACTTGAATTATCTAATCAAATTATTACATAATTTACGAAAATATTTTACTGATACTGCCATGTATATGTTTTCCATGTTTATAATAAGCATTAGGTTTTCCTTAATTGCAATGTGGACTATAATCTAGGTTTTCTAATATATTATCCTACTATATAAAATTGAGGACGATTTTTTTCTAATTTTTTTATTCGGATAAAAATCTTATATTTTATGCTCTTTTTTTTTATCTCTCGAATTCATAATCATCTTCTAAAAAATTTCAAGTCAATAATAGTCTCAATTTAAAATGATTACTTATAGAAACATATCATATCCAATTTTAATGTCTTTAATGTTGTTGATACTATTACCATATTGAATTGATTTTACGTTTCTTTATCATCCAAACACAACTATATAAACCTCTGATTCACTCTCTTCCACCATTACTTTTCATTTTGAACAAAATGTATGACGTTGTGCCTATTTGTTTTATTTTTTCTATCGATTTTTTTTGTATGTTTGTCGTGTAATTTTTTTTATGTTAATTATCGAATTTACTTTTCGTATACATTAAATTGTTATTTTTTTATACTTGATATTCCTCATGTTTTATTAATCGCATCTCATAGCCTTTTATAGAAGAGAGGAATGACAATGTCATCATTGAATATTATCTTTGATGCAAATTAAAATCAAACATTTGGACGTCTAACATCACGTATCCAGAGGCGGCGCAAGAAAAAAATGTTTGAATCATTCAATATATATTATATATATTAATACAACGTATCAATATCAACCTATTGCATCGTAGTTGTGATTTTTAGTTCAAATTCGTTAATAGATTTTTCTCTCATTTTAACGACAAAGAACTGGCATCGATTGGCGATATGACAAACGAGAGTCTGAAACCACTACATCTACAAATTATTTTTTCTTCGTGACTATGTATGTTTGTTTTTATCATTCAGGGTTTGTTATACATTCACATAGATATTTCAACTGATAAATATAGTGCATCAAGTACCTTTAAAGTTATTTACGAGATATTCACTTATAAAAATGTTGATTTATTATGTGATATGTGCAACAACTTAATGCATACATTAGTGCAAGAATTTAGTTAAATTAATTGATTAATGAGTGAGTGAATATATTTAATTGTATGATTTAGTGAGATACATGTTAAGACTTTCATTTTATACTCTTTTTAGTTTGAAATTTATAAATTAATGATTGTTTCTATATTGCTTTTATTATTTTTAACAGCACTTAAATCCATCTTTTTTTGCAAATGGTAATTATTGATTTATGAAAAAACAATTATGAATTATATTAATTTTGATCATATTTAGTATAATCAATATTCTTTCCTAATTTATCCATTATTTTCATTTTTTTAATATATTATACACAACTTCAAATTCAATCAATATATTTAATTCAATAAAGAAAATCACAAATCACAAATACAAATTTGTAACCAATTATACCGTATTTCGTATACTTCATAATAAATTTTTTTCTTTTTTTTTTAGGTTGGTTAGCAACTCCAATGGGGTATCAAATGGATTATCAAATCCATAAACCACCTTTTTGATATCCTAAAATTAAAAAATTTCATTCCAATGGGAGTATCAAAATGGATAAGTATTTTGATATTCTACCTCTTTAAATGTAAAAATATATCCTGAAAATTGAGTTATCAAAAAAATAACTACCTAAACATCCAATCACAAAATGACAAGTGGCAATCACAAATAAAACTACTACAAAACTTCCAATTAAAATTGAAACAATGAATGAGTGTTTGAGGTCTAAAAAATCAATGTGAACAACGTTTATATTGGTATACATTTTTTGATTTGCTTACACAAGTTTAAGTTATAATTAATAAATTGAATATATTTTTGTAAAATAAATGTTGCTAACATTTTTACACTATTCGCCATCAGTATAAATTTCAATTTTCACCACCTCGAAAAAAATTAATATCACTTTGCGCCCTCAATATACAATAAATCTTTCACAATACACCCTAAGTTGAATATTTAAAACTTAATGAGGGTAATATTATTTTTTATTGGTTTTCTTTATTTTAAGGGTGCAAATAATAAATTAAATTATTATTTTCATCCACCCCCAATATAATTTCGAGCTTACAAAATGCGAAAAACATAAATCACAACGAATTGTTAAAAAACTATATTTTCTTAAAAAAAAATATTCTCACTAAATTATTTGAATGATGATTTTTTTAAAGTAATTAGTGAACGTATTTGGTAGAAATGTTTGGAAGAAAATATAATTTTCAAATAATTTGATACCGAATTGCTGAAGAATATTTTTTGTGAAAAAAAAAAATTAATATGTTGATTTATTTGTGCACTTTGTTGTTTCGAAAGGATTGATGAATAAAAAAAAATAATTGAACATTAGGCATTCTATAAAATAGCACTAAAAATATTAAATTACCATTATGAGCTATAAAAATTCATTTTGGGTGTATTGTACATGATTCATTGTGTTTCGAGGATGCAAAGTGCTATAAATTTTTTCGAGGGTGCAAAGTATCAATTATTTATATTTCAAGGATGAAAAGTGAGATTAAACCCATTAAATTGCTACTTGAAAGAATTTATGGTCCCGAATTCGTTTAATACAGAGGTGTTGTTGAAGGTGTTATGACACTTGAACAAACAAGCAGCGGAAATATAAAGACAAAAGAACAATACTCAGAATTAAAAATGTTCACAAGTAAAGACTTGTGAACTTGCCCTTTACAGGACGGAAAATATATTAAAATCAGTATTCCAAGAATACAAACAGAAGAGTGTGAAAACTTCTTCCTTATGAGTGAATCTTTTTCAAGGTCACTCTTACAACCAAATCTAGATACTAAAAGAAAGATATCAAAAATTCTAGATTTCAAAGAATGTACTTATAAATAGTACGTACAACAGATCCTAGAAAACACACTAAAATTCTCGAGATTAAAACTTCAGCTCTCTATTTTGTTTTCTCGAAATCTGTCATAATCTTGAGTCTTGAGTTTGGTATTTATAGACTTGCCAAGCTTCCACTCTTCAGCCCATGATCTGCAAGAAAACCAACCACAAGAGCACTCAAGATAATGGGTTAGTGGGTTAGTTAGGAAGTTAAGATAAATCCCATAATTAAATCCACTAAGCACTACTTAACCCTACTAAGCCCACTAACTAAGATTTAGTTTAGAAATTAAGAAAAGTTAAAAACACATTGTGAAATTAATTCACGTGTTTCAAACTCCCCCTTTTTAACTTTCTGATCAAAACTAAATCTTAGTCAAAGACTCCCCCTGAGATATTGCTTGAACTCCCCCTGAATTTGATACCATTTGAAAAACATAGAAACAATAAATTAAAACCAAATTCAGCAAGATAGTTCAACAAAAGAAATAATCAAAGTGCAGTCCTAAACAAAAGTTCAGAGGGAAAATAAACAAAACACAAGCAAAAATATTGTTCATGAAAACAATCTAAAGTAAAATATCCAAAGTCTCCAAGGTCTCCTCAGTTTCAGCTGCTGCTCCTCCTCCATCACTAGATCCACTGCTTTCTTCTTGAGCTTCCCCCTCTTTCTTTGCTTCCTCTTCATTGACTCCTTGCTCTCTGCCTCTAGCATCCAAAGGATGAGATGTTCCTGCTTCAGTTTCATGATCTTTTTCTCCCCCTTTTTGATCAGAAAGAGCCTTCTGAATCAGCTCCACCATGGACTGATGATAGGTAATCTGAGCTAGAGAATGAGTAAGCTGCTGCAATAGAAGATCTCTAGGAACAGACACAAGAAGGTTAGAAGTGTTGTCAACATGAGGTGCAACACCCTCAGTACCAATGGTATTTTGACCTGATTCAGTTGAGAGAAAATCATCTCCATTCCAGGGAAGATCTTGAACATGAGGAGCCCTCAGAAAATTTTGAGACACAGTGATCATGCCTTGTGAGGTGTGAAGATATTCTGAGTCATCTTGGCCCAAGTTTTGAGAGAGTAAGATGGAATAGATGAGAGAAGGATAGGGGAGGTGAGTGGAGGGTGAAATTTTCTGGGCAAGATGACCAATAGTATCAAAGAACAGTTTGCCAAAATCCACTGGTAAACCCATCCCCAATTTGTACATGAGTACAGCATGAGGCTTAGTTACCACAGAGACATTTTTGGATGGAATCCAATTAGCCACTGTGAGTCTAAACAGGACAGAGTAGAAAGCAGTGAGTTGAGAGACTTGAAATTTTCTTGGGTGTGCAGGCCAATTTCTTAAACGGTTTCCAGAAATAACTTTGCAAATCTCAGTAAAATCACCATAATTATCCTCATCAATCACAGTAGGAGTTTGTAAATGAGAGTTGATAACTTTGGGAGAAAAAGAATAAATGGCATTGCGCACAAAAACTTTGCCAAAGTTTGGAGAGTTTTTCTTTAAAAAAGAGGTTTGCAAATTGGCATAAAACTCTTTCACAACCAAGGGATCATAAGAGCAGGCAATCTCAACTAGGTTAAGGATTTTTCTTTGGTGAAGAAAAGCTGTTATCCTATGCCTATCAAATTCTTCCTTAGAGATTTTCTTTTCCTCAATGAAATGACAATTCATGACTTGAGGACTCAACAGTGAATCAGACTCAAAATAGAAATTAGGACTGAAGGCATTTGTTACCTCAAAAGGGGTTGACAAGTTCTTCCCATCCAGGTCTGGTTCTTCTTCTTCTGAGGAATCATCATCTTCTGAATCTTCAAGCTCATCAGGGACATATGCTGGTTCAGGTGATGCAGCACGTGGGGCAACACCTTCTTCCTGCTGAGAAGAGTCTTCAGAGGATTCACTGTCGGAATCAGAAGAGGACAAGTTTTTGCGAAAAGTAGCTAGTGGAACCTCCCAACTGTCTTCACTTTTCTCTGATTCTTCAGCCTGAGGAGGAATTGTATCTGCTTGAGCTGCTGCTTCTGCCAGGGTTTCCAGAGGATCTCCCTGAGGTGCTGATGGAGTTTCTTCTGTAGTGGTGAACTCCTGAGCATCGACAAATGGAATGTCTACATGCTCTGCTGATGACATTCCAGAGAAATCAGGCATTTCTTCATCCTGATAAGGGGCAGCATCCTCAGTAGCATTCTGAGGAACATTTGCTGAAACAGTAGGTGCAGCAGCATCTTCTGGAGCATGTGCAACAACACTTTCAGAGACAGGTGCAGCAACACCTTCTGAACTAGGTGCAGCAACACCTTCTGAAACAGGTGCAGTAACACTTTCAGGAACTGAATGTTGAGAGGCTGCTGTTGCCATGCTGGGCTGCGACGTCTCCCCCTGAGTTGATGCTGGGGAAGGTGAGTTGTTGGATGAAGACTCAGAGGAGCTGGAAGACAAGACTTGAGCCTGTGGTGCAGCAAAGGTAGGATCCCCTGCTTCGTCATCAGTTTCTTCATCTACCAGATGAAGACCTCTTCGTGGGTTTGACTGGACTGGAGTACGGCCACCTCTGCTTCCTCTTCTTCCACCTCTGCTTCCTCTCCGGGGAGAGTTTTCTCCTCTTCGGCGTTGTGGCACCGCAGTGTTCAGATCTGGAAAAGGGTTCGTGCGCTTTGACCGGCGCGTTGGAAATCTTCCGGCGGTGGAAGAGGGACCCACAAAATCAAAGTTGTCTGGGTCAATCGGGTTCAGCTCGTCGCCGGGCTCAATGTAGCTGATAGGAACAGCTTCAAAGTTGATTGGATGAACGATGATGGCCAGATTTGGGTCTGCTGGTACAGGTGCTGCAGCATCGTTGTGGACATCACCATCGACGGCTGGAGGAGGATTTCTAGGTGGGGATGCCATGATACAGTAGATAAAGTAAAATTGCTTCTTTGTGCTTTTGATTTTTGAGTGTGAATTTTGTGAGAAGAAGCACGAAATTTATAAGCCCTAATTTTTTGCTGAAGAAGAAAGAAAAAATTGAAGTGGAGAAGGTGAAGAAGTGGTGTCCGTTTTTCTTGGGGAGAGTGTGATTAAGGAGAATAAAATTTCCTTGGCAGTTTAAAATAAAAACGTGACACATGGCACAATAAGGAGTGGACTTAGTGGAAAATAAGGAATTAACCCATGTACCCATGACCCATATAAATAGGGATAATTAAAATGAAAAGAGAAAAATCAATAAAACCGTAGCACTCAAGAAATATTCACAAATAATAGAAAAATACATTTATTAATGATTAATAGTGAGAAAAATTTGCTGACAGGCATAGATACTATTATATATTTATATATTTATTATTATACATATATATATATATATATATATATTTTTTTTTTTTTTTTTTTATAATAATATATATATATATAAACTCTTATTTTCAAGTCAAACAATTCACATGGAACATGATCAAGTGTTCAGTTTGAAGGTTCCTCAGTTACTAAGATATGACTATCAAAATAGAGGAGTTTGACTTATGTGAGTGTAATTATTTGTCTAAATGTTTACATGAAGCATGATCACGTTTCAAGGTGAAAGACTTCCAGTTACTGATTTAGAAAATAATACATCACAGTGAAGTCATTATTTAATGAAGCTAATGCTTCAGTAAATTGTGTTGCAGCTTAAGATATTTGATGAGGTGCTGCAACACGTTTCAGGACATGTTTATTGAGTACACATCCCGAGAGATTTTCTGAGTTTTGAAAACCTCTCATAATCTAATGCCTTTGTAAAGATGTCAGCCAGCTGATCTTCTGTAGGAATGTACTTTAAGCACACTATATTTTTCTCAACTATATCACGAATAAAATGATGTTTAATATCTATGTGTTTAGTTCGTGAGTGTTGAACGGGATTTTTTGAAATGTCAATAGCACTTGAATTATCACAATATATGGTCAGGGTATCACTGGTTAACCCATAATCTCCCAACATTTGTTTCATCCAAATTAGTTGACCACAACACCCTCCAGCAGCTACATATTCTGATTCAGCTGTTGAAAGAGATACACAGTTTTGCTTTCTACTAAACCAAGAAACTAGATTATTCCCCAAAAAGAAACATGCACCTGATGTGCTTTTTCTGTCACTAATATCCCCAGCCCAATCAGAATCACTAAAGCCTATCAAGTTTGTATTTGTGTCTTTGAAAAACTGAATCCCTAAGTCTACTGTACCTGCAACATACCTAATAATCCTCTTCACAGCTTTAAGATGGGTGACCTTGGGATTTGCTTGATATCTGGCACACACACAAACACTAAACATAATGTCAGGCCTGCTTGCTGTTAGATACAGAAGACTTCCAATCATGCTTCTGTAGAGAGTGCTGTCAACATCTTCTGCAACATCATCCTTGGACAGTTTTTGGCTGGATCCCATTGGAGTTTTCATGTGCTTGGCTGATTCCAACTCAAACCTTTTAACCAGATTGAGAGCATACTTCTTCTGATTAACAAACATTCCTTCACTTGTCTGTTTGATTTGGAGTCCTAAGAAGTAATTCAACTCCCCTACCATACTCATTTCAAAAGTGTGAGACATTGAATCTACAAAAGACTGTAAAAGGTTAGCACAAGTAGAGCCAAAAACAATGTCATCAACATATATCTGAACAATAATGATATGATTATTAGTTCTTCTAACAAATAGGGTTCTGTCTGCCTCCCCTCTATTGAACTGTATTTCAAGTAAGAAGTCAGTGAGTCTTTGATACCATGCTCTAGGAGCTTGTTTAAGACCATACAGTGCCTTCTTAAGCTTGAAAACATGATTAGGCTTGGCAGAATCTTCAAAACCCTTTGGCTGTTCAACATATGCTTCCTCATTTAAAACCCCATTCAGAAATGCACTTTTGATATCCATCTGATACAGTTTGATTTTAAGAAAGCAGGCTATAGCAAGAAGTAATCTAATTGATTCAATTCTAGCTACTGGAGCAAAAGTCTCATCAAAGTCTATACCCTCAATTTGAGTGTATCCTTGTGCTACTAACCTAGCCTTATTTCTAACAACTGTACCTTTTTCATCAGTTTTGTTTTTGAAGATCCACTTAGTCCCTATCACATTTACATGGCTTGGTCTGGGAACTAAGTACCACACATCATTTCTGATGAATTGATTCAACTCTTCATGCATTGCATTTACCCAGAATTCATCCTTCAGAGCTTCTGCAATATTCCTGGGTTCCACTGAAGACACAAAACAAGTGGTTCCAGTTAGTGCACATTCAGAAGATAAATTAGCAAATCTTACCATATCTCTGTAGTTCACTCTCTCTTTTCTTCTGGTTCTTATTCCACCAAAGATATCACCCACTACTTGAGTTGATGGGTGATTTTTCTGGATTCTGCTTGATGGTTCCTTTCTGCAGACATCTAGGGTTGGTTGCAACTCAGTCTCTGTAGGATGTGTTGAGTCAGATGTGGTGACACTTGGCTCAGCACCTTCTTCTCTTGAGACTGGACTGTTTGTGTCTGGGCTTTCTGTGGCAGAAGTGTCTTCTTCTGTTGTTTCCCTTTCAGCAATCAAGTCATCAACTTCATCTTCAGCTGTTTTACTGCGGAGATCAGCAAAGTCATCAAATACCACATTTACAGATTCAATAATGGTTCGAGTTCTTAGATTGTATACTCTATAAGCATGACTGTTATTAGAGTATCCCATAAACAAGCTCAAATCACTTTTTGAATCAAATTTAGCTAGATGATCTCTATCATTTAGAACATAGCAGACACACCCAAACACATGCATGTATTCTAGATTAGGTTTCTTACCATAAAGAATTTCATATGAAGTCATCATAGATCCTAATCTTAGATACACACGGTTTGAGATGTGACAGGCTGTGTTGACAGCCTCAGCCCAAAACCTTTTAGACAAATTTTTTGCACTCATCATCACCCTAGCCATTTCCTGAATAGTTCTGTTTTTCCTTTCAGCAATGCCATTTTGCTGAGGAGTTTTTGGAGCAGAAAATTCATGCTTTATTCCCTTTTTATTACAAAAAGCAAAAAATAAAGCATTCTCAAATTCTTTTCCATGATCAGATCTTATCCTACGAACAGAAACTTGAAATTGAGTTCTAACAAACCTGTACAAATTTTTGAAAACTTCAAAGGTGTCTGATTTTTCTCTCAAAAAATACACCCAAGTATATCTTGAAAAATCATCAACACATACAAAGACATATTTTTTACCACCTAGACTTTCTACCTCTATAGGACCCATAAGATCCATATGTACAAGTTCAAAACAAATAGTGGTACCAACGTGTTGCAACACTTTGTGTGGTACTCTGGTTTGCTTTCCCTTCTGGCACATTCCACATATAGGAATATCCTTGATCTTGAGATCTGGTACTCCTCTTATGGCATTGTACTTGTTGAGAAGCTTCAGATTCTTGAAGTTTGTATGTCCTAGTTTCTGGTGCCACAGCTCTACTTCACTTACTCTTGAACTCTTGCATGAGATGGTGTCACCTGTTTGATAGCAATTATCCATTGATCTGGAACCTCTTATTCTGGAATCTGGAGTGGTGACTGTGGACTTCCTGCAATCCTTTCTGTTTGCACCCTTCTCTTTTACAAAGACAATTTCTTTCTTCTTAACTGGCTTCATTTGTTTTTTGAACCCTAGCCCTTCATGTTTGTAGTGCTTTTCCATTGACACAATCTCTTCGAGCTTAGTTGTGCCAGTGTTCATCCTCTTGATTGCTAGAGTTGCCTTTTTGAGTTCTTCTTTCACTTTTGCCAGTTCAAGATCCTTCTTGGTGATTCCAACCTCCAAATGTGTGATTGTTTCTTTGAGGGAGGAATTTTCTTTGTTGGCTGCATCTAGAGCTTGAGTCTTATTCTCCAAGTTTCTGATCAGCTTTTTATACATTTCTTCATCATCACTGACTGCTTCATTACTGGATTCTGCTGCATTCACAGAAATAGAGTTTAAACATGTATATTGATCAGTATTTAACTCACAAATTGAAAGTGTTTCAGAAAGTGTTGCAGCATCCAGGGAGACTCTTTGGGATTCTGTTTCAGTGGAACTTCCGGTAAGATATCTGACAGAAAGAGCTTGTTTAGAGGATTGCTGTTCCTCTGTCTGTTCAGGTTGTTCTTCCTCCTCATCACTGACAGCACAAATCAAACTCATTCCTCTCCTTCTCAAGGTATTTGCACATTCATTAGCATAATGTCCAAATCCTGAACAGGCCCTGCATTTAATATGATCCAAGTTAGGTGGTTCAGAATTTGAACGAATAAAAGAAGAATTTTTTAAATTGTTTTGAGAAGGTGTTTGAGGAAATGTTCTCTGTGGAATAGATCTGTTCCGGGGCTGAGTTTGTCGATTTTGTGGAGACCCTTCTGAGTATAACTGCCTGGGCTTGATTCCACTTCGTCTGAACGCCCTATTGAATTTCTGAATCTGAAATGCCACATTATTGAGGCATTCTTCTGCATCATCATCATATTCCGGAGCAACATCTTCCTTCTCTAATTCTGCCTGGAGTGCATTTGAGATAGCCTTTCCTTTCTCCTTTCTTTGATCTTCGAAGTTCATCTCTCTGGACTTGAGACTTCCTATTAATTCGTCCAGCCGTAGAGATGATGTATCTTTAGCCTCCTCAATAGCAGTAACCGTCATGCTGAACCTTTCTGGAAGAGTTCTCAATACCTTATTCACTAGTGTCTCGTTGCTCAAAGGACCACCTAAGGATTGAAATTCATTAGCCAAGTCAATCAGCTTCTCATTGTACTGAGAAATTGTTTCAGTTTCCTCCATTCTCAGTCTCTCAAATTTGGAAGAGAGTAATCTGAGCTTGGTTCTTTTGACACTATCTGATCCCTCACAATGTAGCTGAAGAATTTCCCAAGCATCCTTTGCAGAAGTGCATACAGAGATTAATTTAAACATTGTTAAATCTACTGAATTGAAAATTGCATTTAACGCCTTTGAGTTTTGATTAGCATTTGATAGATCGTCTGGTGTCCACCGTAATTCTGGAGTTGGAAACACATCTCCGTCCACATCTGTGATAGTTGGTGGCTTCCATCCAGTGAGAATAGATCTCCATGCTCTCTCATCAATGGCTTTGATGTACGCCCTCATCTTGACTTTCCAGTAGGTGTAGTTCGTGCCATCAAGTACAGGAGGTCGCATAGAAGCAGTCATCTGAGTATCCATCACGAATTCGTTTCTGTAAGAAAAATAGGAACAAACACTTAGTATACGTCAAGTGTTGGCTCTTGATGCCAATTGAAAGAATTTATGGTCCCGAATTCGTTTAATACAGAGGTGTTGTTGAAGGTGTTATGACACTTGAACAAACAAGCAGCGGAAATATAAAGACAAAAGAACAATACTCAGAATTAAAAATGTTCACAAGTAAAGACTTGTGAACTTGCCCTTTACAGGACGGAAAATATATTAAAATCAGTATTCCAAGAATACAAACAGAAGAGTGTGAAAACTTCTTCCTTATGAGTGAATCTTTTTCAAGGTCACTCTTACAACCAAATCTAGATACTAAAAGAAAGATATCAAAAATTCTAGATTTCAAAGAATGTACTTATAAATAGTACGTACAACAGATCCTAGAAAACACACTAAAATTCTCGAGATTAAAACTTCAGCTCTCTATTTTGTTTTCTCGAAATCTGTCATAATCTTGAGTCTTGAGTTTGGTATTTATAGACTTGCCAAGCTTCCACTCTTCAGCCCATGATCTGCAAGAAAACCAACCACAAGAGCACTCAAGATAATGGGTTAGTGGGTTAGTTAGGAAGTTAAGATAAATCCCATAATTAAATCCACTAAGCACTACTTAACCCTACTAAGCCCACTAACTAAGATTTAGTTTAGAAATTAAGAAAAGTTAAAAACACATTGTGAAATTAATTCACGTGTTTCACTACTAAATATGTTTAACACAATTTTTTTTCATAACTTTTCTCCACCGTCATATATTCATATTTTTGCAATAAAAAAAATATATTAACAACTATGGAATAGATTAAAGTTAAGTGGAATTTTAATTAATTTTCATATGTGATTAGCAATTATTTTTCCTTCAATAGGAACTATCGTCAATTACATGTCTATAGATAATTGAACAAAATATGTATGTAATTATATATTACGTATATTAAGTTATTAACACTTTAATTAACGTCGAGTACACGTTTATAAAGAACAACATCTTATATATATGCGGAACTATATTCATATATATCGGGATGTGATATATGTCGTTCGAGTTTTAACAATACCGTTACGACTTCAAACGTGATATTGATCATTTTTAATTCCAAATTTTGCAAAACCCAAAAAATAGAATTTGTAGTATTCTGAGTTAGTTTTCTAATCCAACTCGAATCACCAAAATTGGATGTCGGACGAGAAAGATATACATGAATCAATGGATATTGCCCACAACTTTGATGTAATGTGGTATCTAAAATTCAAAATGTGATTCATTCGGGCATAACTTTGTCACACGGCATCCAATCTAGCGGATTTAAGTTGGATTAGAAAGCTAACCCAAAGGACTACAGTTTCTGTGTTTTCGAATTTTGCCAAAATCAAAATAGAAATATGACAAAATCAGGTTCGAAGTCAAAACGACATTAGTAAAATTGAAACGACATTTAACATTTCAGATATCTTAATTATTGTTATCATTTTCTTTTAGAAGAGGCGATATTTGTTTCTATTAAATGTTTGACAATAACGTCGAGTACCTGTCTACAAATCTATCTATCTATCTATATATAATATAAAAAGAGGATCTATGCCTCAATGATTGACATGTGGCAAATGATGATGTCATTTATCAAAATTGCTTAGTTGGAGTTCAATTCATGAGGTGGATTCTTCAATTGATTAGGTGACATTTTTATTTAGGTATGTTTTTAAGTTCTTTTCTATTTCCCATTTACACAATCATTTAAAAATTACCACATATTTATATATAATATTTCTGGAATTTAATATCCTATCATTTCTAAAAATATTATATTTTTTATAATTTTAATTTTCTAAACTATATTTTTCGCCTGTTCTTTTTTAAAATTTTAATATCAGTATCAGTATCAATATTAGTATTAATATCAGTATCAATATTAGTATTAGTTTTAGTATTAGTATTTGTATTAGTATTAGTATTAGTATTAGTATTAATATTAGTATTAGTATTAATATTAGTATAATATTAGTATTAGTATGAGTATCAGTATTAGTATCAATATCAATAACAACATCAGTATCAGTATCAGTATCAGTATCAGTATCAGTATGAGTATGAGTATGAGTATGAGTATGAGTATAAATATCACTATCAATATATGTATCAATATCTATATCTATATGAGCATTGTTATGAGTATTGGTATGAATATTAATATTAGTATTAGTATTGGTATTAATGTTAATAATAGTATTAGTATCAGTATCATGTGTATGTGTATGTGTATCTGTATGTGTATTAATATTAGTATCACTATTAATACTAGTAGTAGTATCAATATCAATATTATTATCATTATTATTATCATTATTAGTATTGGTATTAATATTAATAATAGTATTAGTTTGAGTATTAGTATTTGTCTTGTCGTATTAGCATTAACATTAACATTAGTCTTAATATTAGTATTAGTTTTAGTATTAGTTTAAACATTAAATATTCGTATTAAAATTGGTGTATTATTATTAATAGTAGTGTTGATTTTTTTTTTTTTTTGATTTTTTTTGAGTAAATTCAAGTCCATTACAAGGGTAAGTAGGGGAGGGGAGACTCGAACCCTAGACCTTTACCCTATTGGTAAATGCTAGGTATCAACTCTCCTATTGAGGGTTGGTTAATAGTAGTGTTGATATTAATATTAGTATTAGACTATTGGTATTAATCATCGTATTAATCTTAGTATTAATATTAATATTAATATTATTAGTGTTGGTTTGAGTATTAATATTAGTATTGGTATTACCACTATCAATGTTGGTTTTAGTATTAGTATTAGTAGTTGTTGTTAGTGTAATATTAATGTCATATTAGGGTTGCATAGGCAATTGTACGCCGTAGTGTCTAGAGTTAAAAGTAGATTTGAGATAAAAATATTTATCAACTCAGAATCGGGCGATATAACTAACTTTACGAGCAATGTTGTGTGCACAAAAAATTTTCAGCGAATATGAAGGTAAATCACAAACAAATGTATATTTTGATTCAATAAAACATTTTTTGTGGGTATTATTTATATGTATGTCAACTGTTCAAAGTTTTGTTCGTTTTATTTTAACCAAAATATTTTTTTAAAATTAATTGATCCCGTGCATCGCACGGGTGAATTACTAGTTATTACTTATAATCGGATCTATACTCAATATTTTTTTTTAAATTAAAATAGACTAAAGTTGATTAACATTAAATTTATACTTTTATGATATATTTGGTAAAATATCATGGGTAACCAAACAAAATGGTATTCTCTATAAATAGGAAAATGGGGAAATATTATTATTTTATTATTTGGTATAAAATATGATGGAATTGGTGGGAGACCAAATACACTATTTGTTCACCAAAAGTACTGAAATTCCAGAATGGTGTGATAAGGGTTGGAGATAAACCTATTTTTTCACCACAAAAAATCGGATTTGGTGAAAAAATTGTGATAACGTTGAAAGATGCTCTTAGCCTCCTTCCATAAATCATTATAATATCATTACATCTATTATGGAGATTTGATTTTAGCCTCCCATGATGGTCAACTACTATATCACCATATACCAAAATCCTATTTTTCCACTAAATTTATAGTGAAGAAATTTTCATCTCCCACCGGTCCACTATTTTCCTTTTTTTTCCCACCAAATTATGTTTTTCCTATCAAATGTAGAGATGAAAATAGAATTTGGTGCAATTAACACCATTTTATCAATTAGTAAATAAAATGATGGTTTTAACTAATTGCATGTGATTTATCAATTTATTAGCAAATTTATTATAAATGCATTACTGTTAATTAATAAATTAGATTTTAAAATATAAATACATTTTTTTATTTTTAATAAAAACATTAATTCTAATAAATATAAATATGCTTATTTTAATTAATTTGTATATTTTGTTGGTATGAATATTGATTAGCTCACTTATTATTTAACTAAGACGCTAAATGATTTTAATAAAGTATAATAAGCAACAATAGAATGATTAATGATACACACTTTAATTGATGAATACATGACATCGCATTTAAATGATATACATAGCTCATAAAACAACATAATATGATAACAAAACATAATAAACTACAACACAAAATTATATAAATTGAAATTCTCATGAACTACTTAATAGTATTAATTGTCCTAGTTGTTCGGAGATTCCGGTTGAAGATTCTGATTGTGGTGATGACGATAATAATGGTGAATGAGCGGGTTTCTTTGGTTTTATTTTTTATAATTTTAGATTAATTTATGTTGTATATTACCTATCTATACAATAGATTGTAGATTATTGTTCATGTAGTATTTTATTATATGTAAAGTAATTTCAGTTATGTTTAGATACTTTTTAAAATTTATAACATCATTTTTAAATGAGATTAAATTCTGATCGGATGAGCCGATATTTAATATAAATCGGATTCCACTAATTTTTTGACACGTGGCACTTTTAAGTCCAACTCTAAATAAATCACGCTATTATAATTAGGGCTAGGGGGGTTATGGATTCTGCTGGGGTTTTCTTTTTTCCTGCTGGGGTTTTCTTTTTTCCTTTTTCTTTTTTTTTTTCCAATTATTAGAATACTAATTATATTTTAATTGAAATTATCCACGTGTCAATCATCCTATGGCATTCGATTTTCTTATTAAAACAGACCATCCGGTCTAAATTTGCACCCTTTTTAAATTACATAGTTAAAAAAATTATTACTTAAAATTTGATCAATAATTAATATTTAGGAAATAAAATATAATAAAAATTAAATATTAAATTTATAATTTTATGACATATCTATATAATATATAAAGGGAGAATACACAATCAATGTTTTTAAACCTTCAATTTTGATCCTACATTTTTCATTTATTTCATTTTTTGACTTCTTTCTATAATTATTTTTTTCATTTAATTAAGAAAAGTTAATAGAAACAATTTTTTTTCCAATATTTATTAATTTACCTTATATCATATACCGGACTGTGATAAAATATTTATGGTAATTAATATGAGATTATTTTAATTACAATTTAACGTACCATTCTTCAATTTTATAATGTATTTCTTCAATTGAAAATTTAGATCCATGTCTATAATTAATATTGATTATAAATATATTATGGCAACATTCTTATTTTATGGATTATTATACAATGCATCAAATCGTTAATCAATAATATAAGTTACTATTTTAGCTAAACCTAAAAAAAATCTTTACACAAGAAAAACTAACCCCCTATAAATACCGCATTGTTTTCATTCATTTATCATATCCGGACGTGTAACTCAGGGAAGCGTTTTGCTTTGTTTGTTTTTTTTCTTCCCCTCTCCTTTTCATTTTAAATTTTTGTTATTCTACATAATATTTCAAAAATTGTATTTCAATGTATTCTGTTTTTTCAATGATTTTCTCGTTTCGTTAATATTCGTTGTTACGCTTTATACAATATATTTTATTATTTGTTTTGTTAATATTTTTTTTTCACTGGGTCTTTATTTTTTTAATTTATATTTTTTTTTTCATTTTCATGGCTTTATTTTTATTCTCATTCATTCTTTCATTACAATTCTTTAATTTTTCATTCACGTCTTTATTTATTTTTAATGTATTCAAACTTCCATTATTTTTTTTCCAGCCCCATTTTTTTTTTATATTTTTTTATTATTTACTATATTTTTTCTCATGTTATTCTTCATATTATTGTCGTTATTATTTTTTGTTATTTTTGTTGTTCATTGCTTCATTGTTATTTTTTTTTTGTTATTTTTGCTGTTCATTTGATTTTACTGTTTACTTTTCTAAATATTTTTAACATTTTTCTAATGACATCCATTCATTATCCCATTAAATTACGTGTCCGATAAATTCGTGATTTTGAATCTTTATAGATACATATCTTTTATCTCATTAGTATGAGCAAGGATGAGTTGCGTATTTATTTATTTTATTTTTTTCCATTTTTGTTATGTTTGGAAGTATTGACTATTATATCATCTATAAATCAATATATTGAAATTTATGCATATGAATACTTTGAAGTAATGAATATTTTGTAATATTTTTCTTCACCCTAGCCATTTACCTCACACTTTATAATAATGTCAGTATTACGAATTTCTTTTCTTTTCTTTTCTTTTTCTTTATCTTTTTTTATGTATTCATATATTTTAATTTATTTTTTTAGTGACCATTGTTATGTCTTTTTCTTAATTCATATTTGTTTTATATGTTATACCTCTAGGTTACGGTAGTAGTATAACCCAATTGAAAAATTTTACTTTGTCGAAATTTTTATTTGTGTCCCTTTATTTATTGTATATAAAAGTAATTAGTATTAATATTAGTAGAAGTATTAGTATTAGTATTATGATTAGAATTATGATTATGATAGGATTTAATTAGTATTAAGATTATGATTAGAATTATTATTAGGATTATAATTAGGATTATGATTGTGAATATGATTTAGTAGTAGGATTAGGCTAAAGGATTATGATTAGTATTATCATTACGATTAGAGTTAGCATTAACATATTATAAGTACCATTAGTATTAGCGTATTAGAATTATGATCAGCATTAGCATTAACAATAGAAGTATGATGAGGACTAGCCTTAGGATTTGAATTAGAATTAGCATTAACATTAAGATTAAGATTAAGATTATTATTCGGATTAACGTAAGCATTAGCATATTAGAAATATGATAAGGATTAACATTAGCACTAAAATTAGCATATTATGATTACAATTAGCATTAACATTAACATTAACATTAACATTAACATTAACATTAACATTAACATTAACAGTAACAGTAACATTATCATCAAATTAGTATTAGAATTATGACTAATATTATAATTAGAATTAATATTAGTATTAAAATTACCATTAGCATTAACATTAGCACCAACATATTTCGATTATGATTAATATTAGTATAGCTTTTCCACGTGCTAGCATTAGCATAAAATGATTATCATTAGCATTAGCATTGGCATATTAGTATTAATTACTAGATTATGATTATCATTAGCATTAGCATTAGCATTAGAATTATCATTAGCATTAGTATTATCATTAACATTACCCTATTAATATTAGCATTAACATATTAGTATTAACATATTACGATTAACATTAACATTAGCTTTGGCAGATTATGATTAGCAACAACATATTAATATTACCATTACCGTTATTATTTTATTAGCGTATTATTATTAGTAATAATATTAGCAATAGCTGTGATGATTATGATTATAATTGTGATTATAATTAGTATTAGGATTAACTAAGGATTGTGATTTATATTAGGATTATGACTATAATTAGCATTTAGCCTTATCATATTATAAATTGTCATTAGCATTAGGGTATGGGGATTATAATTAGCATTAGTATTATGATTAAGATTAGAATTAGGATTACAATTAGCATTAGCATTATGATTATAATTTATATTAGGATTACGATTATGATTGGGATTAACATTAACATAAGTTTTAATATATTACGTTAAGGATTATCATTAGCATATAGACTTAGCATTACCATTAACATTAAGATTAAGATTATCACTAGAATTAAAAATAGCATTAGCAGTAGGATTAGGATTATGATTATGATTATGATCAGGGTTATGATTAGCATTAGCATTAATATTAGCATTAACATATTAGGAAATATTAACATTAGCGTTATATTAGTATTATCATTAATATTAGCATTAGCATTATCATTAGCATTAGCATTAGTATTACCATTAGTATCACCATTAGTATATTAGGATTAACATTAGTATTAACTTTAGCATTAGGATTAACATTAGAATTATGATTAATATTAGCATTACCATTAGCATATTATGATTAATATTAGCATGAATATTAATATTAGTGTTACCGTTATGATTAACATTAGCATTAACATATTAGTATTAATATTAGTATGAATATTAGTATTAGGAAGCATTGTGGTTAGGATTAGTAAGTATTAGCATTACGATTATAATTAGGATCAGGATTATGATTAGTAATAGAATTAGCATTAGCATTAGCATATTAGGATTAGTATTAAGATTAACGTTTGCATTAGCATATTTTGATTTCTATTAGATTACTATTATTATTAGAATTATGATTATGATTATAATTAAGATTAGCATTATCATTAGAATTATGATTATGATTAGAAATATGATAAGGATTATTATTAATATTAGGATCAAGGTTAACATTAGTATTAAAATTAGGGTTAGGGTTATGATTAGCATTAACATTAGCATACTAGGATTAATATTAGCATACTAGGATTAACATTAATATTAGCATATTATGATTGACGTTGGCATTAGCGTATTAAGATTAGCATTAACATTATCATTAACATTAGCATTAGGATTATGATTAGCATTGACATTGACAATGATATTGGCACCACTAACATTAGCATATTAGGATTAACATTAGCATTTGTATATCTAATACTAATAGTATTATTATCAAATCAGTGTTAAGATTTGTCTTAGTAATGGTAACGGTAATGGTAATAATATGGTAATGGATGGCAATGACATTGGTAATCTCAATGGTAATGGCAATGGTAATGGTAATGGTAATGGTAATGGTATTGGTATTGGTATTGATATTGGTATTGGTATTGGTATCGGTATCGGTACTGGTATTGGTATCGGTATTGTTATTGGTATTAATATTAGTATTGATAATATTGGTATTAGTAATGGTCGTGGTAATGGAATGGCAATGGGACTGGTAATGTAATGGCTATGATAATGGTAATGGTAATGGTAATGGCTATGGTAATGATAATGGTATTAATATGATAATTGTATTGATATTAGTAATGATATTTGATATGCCTATTGGCCCAGCCCAATAGACTCATATTTACTGGGCCACACACCCAACTTAATAGTTATTTCTACGGAGGCCCAATCACATCCATATAAGGTTGGGCCCGATAAATTGTCTCGGCCCAATCAATAAAGTATAAATAGTACTTAAATTCATTTAATGAAGGTACGCATTTATTATTCAATCACTCCTTCTACAAAAATTCTCTCAGCTATTATTGATTATCCGCACGTCTGACTTGAGCATCGGAGGGGTTTCCGCCGGATCAACCCCCGGCTTAGATTACGTGTTTTTTGTTCGCAGGATCCTTGAGTTAATTAAAGTTTTCAGGACTATCTAGCTCGTGAGCACGGGACCTACTTTGCTCTCCCAGCTTTAACACCCCTGGTGATTTATTTTTAACATTATCATTTTGGCGCCGTCTGTGGGAATGCAAACCAAATCACGTAGCCAGCAAGATCCTTCCGAGTCATCCACTCGGAGAGAGAATGACACAACTAACAACCTCCCAATTCGAGGAGGCTCTGGCTTGCCACCTCCTCCACGTGCTCCGGATCCACCACACGAGGTTTAGGTGATTCCCACTCGGGACCCACCACTCGCCGATCCTCCACTACAAGCTCCACCTACACCTGTTTCCCGAATGGTTCAAATAACCGATGAAGCACTTCAACGAATGATAACAGAAGCTTCTACTCGCGCCGCCACTGATGCAGTGGCATAGTACATCGCTACGATGGCAGCAAACGCTCCTCCCGTGATCCCAGCTAATGCTCCACTCGCAGTGCCACCCAGGGTACAGCAACCGGCCCAAAACAATGACAATCGGATAAGTGTGTCCTCATCCACTTCACGGTCCCGGATGCAGCTATCTACGAATCATAGGGAGCCACAACCCAAACAGCAACGCCACCATTCACCCCAACGGGGTGATGCGTCTCCACGAAGAGCTCATTTCCTTAATGAAGGGGAAGACCAGATAAATAGTAGAGTATCTCGCCAAAACCAGTTCCCCCAAGTGAACAACCCAATTGACGGAAGAGCGCCAGTCCCAACAAGGCGCAGTCCTTTCACCATGAACATCCTCAACGAGGTATTGCCTCAAGGAGTGAAAGTATCAGGCTTACCTCAGTTCGAAGGAACCACCAACCCGCAGGAACACATAGAGAAGTTCCACGCTATGGCAGATTATGTGGCCCAACAGATGCAACAATGTGCAAGATGTTCCGCACCACTCTCTCCAAGAGAGCCATGAATTGGTTCAATGCTCTACCCACAGGATCAATCGACACTTTCGCTCGGTTATCATTGCGTTTCACCAACCAATTCGCCATCAATAAGCAATACGCTAAAACTCCAGCACATCTCTTTTCTATCGTACACAGAGACAATGAAACACTCCGCAACTACATCAGGCGTTTTGTGGAAGCTGTTCATGAAGTTCCTAGTGTTGGACAAGACATGCTCTCAGGGATTATGCAGCAAAACCTGAAGTCGGGTAGGTTCAAAGAATCTATCGCAGGAAGACCTCCTAGCAACTTAGATGAGTTGTTAAATCGAGCTGAAAAATACATACGCATAGAGGAAGACTCTGCCAATGCTCCTCCGAAGAGGAAGAGAGAAGATGGCCGCCCGGATATTAGGAGACGAGATGATCGACGTCCTCCATCCCCACCTCAAGGCCAATCATCTTCAACTTATAATCGATTCACTCCACTCAACACTCGCCACACTGAAATCCTTCATGTGATAGAACAAAAGGGTCTGGCAGAGCCTCGACGCCCAATGCAGCCTAATGCGAAACGAGAAAGATCGGATCGCTATTGTCGATTCCACAAAGATAAAGGGCATACTATTGAGGAATGTGCACAACTAAAATTGGCGATTGAGAGGCTAATCAAGCAAGGCCACTTAGGCGAATACATTGATAAGCCTCGAAATAAGCGCCGTGATGATCTTCCAGGCCGAGATAACAATCGAGATCAACAGCAACGACGAGAGGAGGGGGGTCATCGACGCGACCCAGATAACAATGATAACCAACCCACCCGGGGAGTAATTGCCTTTATCTCCGTAGGACCGGCAGGTGGCGGCTCACAAAATGCGAGACGCACCCTCGCTCGATCAACACGTATGAATCAAGAGCATGCTTCTCCATCCGCATCTGTATATCAAATACGAAGACCTGATCATAGCATAGTCTTCAACTCCTCGGACCTTGAAGGCCCAGATGAAGATCATGTCGATGCGTTGGTAATAATAGCAACGGTGGCCAACTTCTTTGTTAAGAAGATATTAGTGGACGGTGGGAGCTCAGCCGACATTATGTATCTCCACACATTCAAGCAGTTGGGCATAGATAATGCCCGGTTTAACCCCATCACTACACAACTGAAAGGATTCACGGGAGAGGGTGTTTTATCCATGTGGGAAGTAGAGTTACCCATCTCCTTAGGGAAAAATCCTTGTCGAGTTACGAAGATGATAAAATTCCTCATCGTCGACAAACCATCCCCTTATAACATCCTCCTAGGGAGGCCACCGATCCATACATTCAAGTCTGTGCCTTCATCTTACCACCAAAAGTGGAAATTCCCCACTCCTTATGGAATGGGAGAGGTAATTGGAGATAGGCGTCTCGCTCGAGAATGTTATGCAAGAGCTCTGCGTGAGCCATCTAAGAGACCTAATCCTTTAGGGAGAGGAGACGACACCCCGAGACACGATCAGCGAAAATGGGTCAACGCAGTCATCGAAGCTGATAAAGAAATCTTAATCAGCGTACCTGACGACACCACCAAGCTAGCAGCTGTTGAAGAGCTAAAATCTGTAGAACTCATACCCGGAGATAATTCTAAGCTTCTCCGCATTGGATCTGATCTAGATCAAGAAGTGGAGAATCAGCTAGTTAACTTCCTTAGACACAATGAGGATGTGTTTGCTTGGAAAGCTCAAGATCTGACGGGAATTCCTCCCAAAGTAGCATTGCATCGACTAAGCGTTGACAAAAGATTGAAACCGGTCAAGCAACGTAAAAGGACTTTTGGTCCTGAGCCAACAGAAATATCAAAGAAGAAGTTGCAAAACTCTTAGATGCAGGCCACATTAGATCTGTTCAGTATCCCGAGTGGTTATCCAATGTGGTATTAGTACCTAAACCCGGAGGCAAGTGGAGGATATGTGTAGACTTCACCGACCTCAACAAGGCATGCCCGAAGGATCCATTTCCCTTACCAAGGATTGACCAGCTCATAGATTCAACCTCAGGGTGCGAACTTCTCAGCTTCCTTGATGCATATCAAGGATACAACCAAATATTGCTCACCCCTGAAGACCAAGAGAGAGCTAGCTTCATTACAGACCAAGGCATCTACTGCTATCAAGTCATGCCGTTTGGTCTCAAGAATGCAGGAGCTACTTACCAACGCCTGGGGAACATGATGTTCGCAGACTTGATTGGTAAGAACATGGAAGTATACATTGATGACATGCTCGTCAAGATTATTAAAGTCGCGGATCATCTAACCGATTTAAGTCAATGCTTCTCCATCTTACGTAAATTCAAGATGAAGCTCAATCCCCTAAAATGTTCTTTCGGAGTTCGAGGCGGAAAATTCTTAGGGTACATGATATCATAACGGGGACTTGAAGCCAACCCCGCAAAGATTGAAGCTATCACCTCCATGGCCCCTCCCACATCGATCAAGAAGGTCCAACAACTTAACGGTTGTTTGGCAGCCCTAAACCGATTTATATCCCGATCAGCTGATAAATGCCTTCCTTTCTTCAAGGTATTAAGAGGTGGGAAAAAGTTTGAATGGAATGAGGATTGTCAAAAATCTTTCACAGAATTGAAAGCATATCTTACGAACCACCTCTACTAATGAAGCCCTAGCCAGGAGATACCCTCTTCCTATATTTGGCTATTTCTGCGGATGCCATTAGCGCAATGCTCATTCGGGACGGTGAAAAAGGTCACCAACCCATATATTACATAAGCCGAGCTCTTCAAGGCCCAGAACACCGCTATACCAATATGGAGAAACTTGCTCTCGCCCTCATTAATGCAGCCAGAAAGTTACGTCCGTACTTCCAATCGCATAAGGTGATAGTTCTCACCAACTATCCCCTTAAACAAATATTGAGAAGTCCCGAGACTTCCGGACGATTAGCTAAATGGGCTATAGAGCTAAGTGAATATGGGGTTGAATTCAAACCACGCCCACCCATAAAAGCTCAAATCCTGGCAGACTTTGTAGTAGAGATGACTGCATCGAAGGAGAGCACCTCCATACCCACTTGGACCGTCAATGTCGATGGATCCTCTACCGCTATAGGAGGAGGCGCGGGTATTGTATTAACAAGCCCATATGGCGATGCATTTGAGTATGCTCAACGATTTGATTTCAAAGCCTCTAATAACGAAGCCGAATATGAAGCTTTGATCGCTGGTATCCGCGTCGCTTTAGCAGCTGGAGCTCGCAAACTCATAATACATAGCGACTCCCAGTTAGTAGTCAACCAAGTCCTTGGGACCTATGAAGCCAAAGAAGAATCCATGGCAAAGTATCTCGCGCTTGCACTTACCCTCCTCTCAAAATTGGATAACTATGAGATATAGCAAGTACCACGAGCCAATAATATTGACGTAGACAAGTTGGCTAGACTTGGTAGTTCCATGGCAAGCATTGGAAGCCAAAAAATCACCCTCCTCACGGCTTCCCAACCAGAAATAGTCTCCACCGATGGAGTGAATTGCGCTGAAGAGAACGAGCCATGTTGGATCACCCCCATTACAAATTATCTCAAAAGCGGGGAACTTCCGACTTACATCGCCCAAGCGAAGAAAATAAAGTTAAGAGCGGCTCGTTTACTCATGATAGGTGAAGATCTCTACAAGCGAGGTTTCTCCTTCCCCTATCTTAAATGCCTTAAACCATCAACAACAGACTATGTGATTCGGGAAGTACATGAAGGCATCTGTGGTAATCATTTAAGTGGAAGAAACTTAGCTGTCAAAATATTGAGTCAAGGTTACTATTGGCCCACCACATGTGAAAAGATTAGTGCAGAGATGCAAGCCTTGCCAAGAGCATGCTAACATCCTTGATCTCCCAGTAGCATTGATGCAACCAATTGACAGTCTCATACCTTTCGCTCAATGGGGAGTTGACTTGGTCGGTCCTTTTCCACCAGCAACAGGAGGACGCAAGTTCCTCATTGTAGCTGTAGATTACTTCACCAAGTGGGTGGAAGCAGAACCTTTAGCTCGTATCTGAGAAGAAGACATCATCCAATTCCTTTGGAAGAACATCGTGTGCCACTTCGGGATCCCCCGTTCCATCATTTCAGACAATGGAACTCAATTATGTGGAGATAAAGTAAAGAGTTGGTGCCTTGGCTTATCTATTAAGCAATTCTTTACTTAAATTGCCAACCCCCAAGCAAATGGTCAAACTGAAGTAACTAATCGCACGATACTTCAACATCTCAAGACAAGGCTTGGAAGTGCCAAGGGAAAATGGGTTGAAGAATTACCCAATGCTCTGTGGGCATATCGAACAACCCCACGAACATGAACAGGAGAATCTCCCTTTAACCTAGCTTTCGGAACAGAGGCTGTGGCACCCGTCGAGATTGGCGAACCCTCTTGGAGAGTCATCAATTATTCTCCAGAGACAAATGAAGAAGCAATGAGAGCTAACCTCGATCACGTCGACGAACTAAGAGAGATCGCCTCTATCCGACAACAAATGTACAAGAGTCGCATGGCGAAAGCTTATAACTCCAAAGTCCGCCTTCGCTCTTTCCAAATAGGAGATTTAGTTCTCCGCAAAGCCGAAGCCTCGCGCCCAATTGGTAAACTCGTCTCAAAGTGGGAAGGACCATATAAAATCACACAAGTGGTCAACAGTGGAGCATATCGTCTCGAGAACCTTGACGGACACCCTATACCCAGAACCTGGAATATAGGGAATCTCAAAAGGTTCTACGCTTGAGGTATACATCCACCTTACTCAAATTTGTTTAAATTAGCATCTACATCTTCCTCATACGAAATTTGCTTAAAAAAAACTACCCTTGCAGGCTTCGTAACCTTCCACGTCTCTCGTCTTGCAAAAATGTCTCTAAACACTCGAGAAGTTCCCGCTCCATAACGAGGTGCGTAAACATCTCACCCAAACTGGGGGGCTATTAATATTACCTACATCAGCATTCCATAACCACATCCCATCATCTTCTTACAGATTGAGAACCAATTACGAGATGATGCCTACCGCCCATCACTCGCCCAAAGAGAGAAGATACTCCGTATTATCTCACAAAGGGTAACACCACTTTTACTAAGTCATATCACACGCACATTCTTGTATATCTATGCTAACATAGTAACGCCATCTCCTTTGACAGGCAGGATCGCGCAGCAAATCACTGCAACTCACGAGTTGATCTCATATCTCGGAATGCGAGAAAGAAGAACAGTCCCCATATTGGGTACGTGACCCCGAAATACGCATCACTCCAACTTATGAAACTATTAAGTCTTCAATACAAGTACTTAAATTTTTTTCTACTATACTTTTCCGACATAGAGACACCAAAGACAGTAGACATACCACCCATACACCAAGCAATAGACGAGTACAAGGAAGACGTGGAAGAAGAATAAAGTCTTATAGTCACATAGACTAGTTTTCGATATTTCGACTTATTTGTTTTTTACAAGTTATTTCTCTTCACCTCACGGAGGCTCATGACAATTCGCATTTTCCATTAATGATTAAATCAAGTTTTTTCTTTACTCTCAATGTTATTGTTCATATACTACTAAACCGTTACAACGTGTTCATATCACTACAACCCTACAAGCACTTAGAGAAATTAAGATAACCTATATAGCCTGGCCAGCTGGATTATCTGAGTCTCTCTACGTTGTTGACGGGGTCAACCTATTTAAAACGTGGCCATGGTCCAAACAATATATATGGCCCACAAGGTCCAAAATAAAGGGCATGATCCAAAAAAAAAATCTTGAGAGACTGATCCCCTCATCAAGTACATCACGCACAATGCTGTATGTAACACATTAGTGCAAAATCAATAAATAAGAAGGGACAATAACTTTGATAGTAAAATCAATGTATCAAGGTGCAAACGAATATAAAGTCATGAAGCATGCGAAAGTACTAGTGGACATACCCACTTAATAAAAATAAAAATAAAAAATAAAACTAAGTACTCTCCTAAAGAAAGTAAGCACAACATCACACCCAACTACACTTTACGAGCCGAAGTAGCTTTGGTGGTACGGTCATCCGCATCCGCATCCGAAGCTATTTCAGTACACTCGACATCGATATCCTCTCCCTTATCGGGAATGTCCTCCTCCATACCTCGAATAATCTTTTCGTCAATTCCACCAACCTTGTGTAAGTACTGACGACACGTCCTAACCAACGGAGCGTAAACCCCAGCTACCGCTCGTTCTTCGATCATCGCTCGACATATATCACTCTTCTGAAAGCGACGTTCCCCTTCTAACATAACCGACTCCTTGTAGGCGGCTCCAGCTGAGGAAGCCATAAACCTCTTCCCCGTAAACTTCTCGGCATCATACTTCTCCTTCAGCTCGTCATAGCACTGATCTAGTTTCATTAGTTCAATTTTACTCGCCTCGGTCTCGCTCATACTAATCTCCAATTCATCGGTCCTCTGAATGAGCAAAGTGTCGGCCACCTCTAGTTTGGATTCCGCTGCCTCTAATTGAGCCTTTAGCTCTTTCTCTCTTGCCTCCTTGCCAGCACGCTCCTCATCATTGGTCTTTTCGACTTGCTCCTCCTGCTCCACGAGATATCTCCATATAGCTATAAGCTATATCAGAATTCAGACAGATAATATTAGATTATCGAGACTTATAATTTAAAACGAAAAACATATTAACTTAAAAAAAATATTTACCCGACACATGTCTCCTCCAGCTAACGGAAGCATATGAGCACGACCTTTACCCGATATCCGACTTTGGTCGTACTCCCCAACGAAACCCTCGGTCTTCCTCAGCGCGATAGTATGATCGGTCGTATCCCAAAAAGAATCATTCCCCTCTCGGTTCACCTCGTAAGTGAACAGACATTTGCCTGCCCCCCTGGAGGCACATGAGAAACCTCAGGATCGTCTGCCCCCCCCCCCCGCGCGCGAAGCGCCCTGCCCCACCGCACCTACCCCTCTCCTCCTCTCTCTCTCTCTCTCTCCTCCCTCCCCCCACCAGCCCCACCACCACCCACCCCACCCACCTCTCTCTCTCCACCCCCCCATGTGGGTAACCCCCACCAGCCCCACCTACCCCCTTTTCTCTCTCCTTCTCTCTCTTCTCTCTCCTGGCCCACCCTTCTACTCCGGGCTCCGTGCCCGGCTTCACCCTCACACAAAGATCGCGCGGCTCCTCTCACATCCTCGAGCCGCGCGGCTTCGTCTACTGGTTCCGCAACAATTTCTCCGGATAACCCTAATCGCGTGCAATCAGAACGCGCGATTTCATTCTCCGGTGTAATTTTTTAACCAGAACTCGACCCAATTACCTTCCCTACGGTTCCAAAGGTCATCTCGGTCTCTACAATCGACTTTCGCAGGATAATTTTCAACTGTTTCGCCTTCCCCGCTTGGGACATATAAATTATTTTATCTAATGATCTTCTCAGCCAGAGAATATATTCTTCTCTACAACAGAGTATATGGAGCAAAATAAATTACGGAGATATATAAAATAAAAAATTAGATTACTCACCCATATTTATTTGACGTGATTCTTGATACTCTTCTCTACTGATTTCACAAGGAATTACTTACTACTAGGCACAAATTTATATTTAAGCACTTTAAATATGAATCCGCTCACCGATTGGGGCCGCAAAATAATAATAAAAATTTATTATTATCCCCACGTCAACGACACAAACAAGAAGATCGAAATACAATTCTACTCTCGACACGATCCGACAACTCTCTCCAATTCGCTCCCACAAGGATTCGAGAGTGGGGGGCTTAATGATATGCCTATTGGCCCAACCCAATAGACCCATATTTACTGGGCCACAGGCCCAACTTAATAGTTATTTCTACGGAGGTCCAATCACATCCAAATAAGGTTGGGCCCGATAAATTGTCTCGGCCCAATCAATAAAGTATAAATAGTACTTAAATTCATTTAATGAAGGTACGCATTTATTATTCAATCACTCCTTCTACAAAAAATCTCTCAGCTATTATTGATTATCCGCACGTCTGACTTGAGCGTCAGAGGGGTTTCCGCCGGATCAACCCCCGGCTTAGAGTACGTGTTTTCTGTTCGCAGGATCCTTGAGTTAATTAAAGTTTTCAGGACTATCTAGCTCGTGAGCACGTGACCTACTTTGCTCTCCCAGCTTTAACACCCCAGGTGATTTATTTTTAACATCATCAATATTGATTTTGTAATTGTATTGGTATTTATATTGGTATTGGTATTGGTGTTGGTCTTAGTATTAGTATTGTTATTAGTATTTTAATATTAACTTTAATATATTATTAGTAGTATTAATATTAGTATTATTAGTAATAGTATTTGTATTAGTATTAATTAGTATCAGTATTAGTATGAGGATTATAATTAAGATTAATACTAATAAAACAATATTATCAATATTTTTCTACTACTTTGTATTGCATATTAACCATTCATCTCACTATTTCGAGAACGTTTTTATTATCGAATATCAGTTAGAACGCTCAATATAATGCCTCGTGCATCGCACGGGTGAAGTACTAGTATGGTGAAATGCCATGGAAGACCAACCCAAGTCCCATTTCCAAACCCGTTCCAAACCCTAGCCCTAATATGTTGATCGCCGATGCATGCTTCTCCGTCGGTTCTGGCCGGCGACCAACCGCCGCCCTCCTCTCTTACACCCTCGTCGGAGAAACCTACCCCTATGGCCCGTACGTTCACTCAAGTAACGCTTCCTACAGCCCCAAAACCCCCGCCATTGTGGTTCAACCCCATAGCTACGTCACTTCCACCACAATAATTCACGACATCGAAGAAGCGCCAACTTGTTTTTTCTCTCATTCGGAGATGGATCTTACTTGAAAGCAATGTGAGCATGCGTTGATCATCAATTTTTCTAGTGCTCGACCTAGTCTTCAAGAAATTCGGTCGAAGATTTATCAATTTTGGCACCTTGCCAAGGAGCCAGTGATAAGTTTGATTTGATCCTCGCCATGTCTTGAGAATTCCAACCAATTATGTAGATATGATCGTGGCTTTAGCAAGAGATTCCAACACCATCGGGATCTCTATGTTTTGCATCTCTAATTGGACGAAAGAATTCAATTTTGATAAAGATAGTACCAGAATCGCTGCACGTATTCGTCTCCCAAAATTGCCATTCTATTACTTTAACTTGCCTTACTTGGTGAGAATTGAGAATCAAATAGGAACATTTCTTCGAGCAGATGAACGTAGCCTCAATTTTCAAAATTTACTTCATGTTCGATTGTGTGTAGAGGTGGATGTTTCGTCATACCTTCCTCACCAAATTTGGATTGGAGAATCGGAGGACAAAGGTTTTTGGTTGGAAATAAATCGATATGAGGGCAACATATCCTTTTGTCTTCGCTGTGGATTTTTGGGACATACACAGGAAATTTGTCGAAAAAAAGTTAATCTAAATAATGTTCCAATTGGCTATGATGATGGAAATCGTAAGGAATCTCACTAAGAGTGGCAGCGTAAGGAGGTTTGTATTTTATCAAAGATGCATGGAAGAATGTGGTATTTGATTTGGAGGGCCAAAACAACGCTGTTGAAGAGGTTGGCATGCAATCTCACACCCCAAATTTACCGGAGAAATCTAATGCAACATCTGGAAGAAAGAAGATGGGAGAGGTAGCCACAGGAAACCGATTCGATATTCTGGTACAAGATGATAAGATTGTTGATGACTCGCTATTGACTCCAAACCATACATCGCCTAAGGCGGATAATTTGGATGAGGTTACTGATCGGAGTAAGATTACTCCAACACCACTATCTTTATAGAATTTATGTTTTGATCATATCATTCTAAAAGACGGGGTATCCAATAGTATGTGTTGATTCATATGCCTATGAAAATCCAATCGTTCTGTTGAGATAGATTACTTCTTACAACATCAGGTGTGGTAACATAATTCTTGTGTGTATACATAAATTAACCTACTAAAAGCTGAATAAAAGAACACAAGAATTTAATGTGGTTCGAATACAAATGTACCCTACATCCACGAGGACCTGCAAACTAGTTCAGATTTAAGTGTACAATATTGGACTTAATAGAAACACTAAGGCAATGTTTGGAAGCGTTTTGGAACTTTGAGAAAATATGTTTTGAGGGAAGAAATTGAGAATGAGAGTAATGTTTGTTTATATTTTGGAAGGAGACAAAATACACTGTAGCAGTCACATTATGTTTAAAGGTGTTAGAAAAATGTATTTTAGAAGAAAAAATTGAAATATGAAGTGACATTCCATTGTTTTTTAGTGACGACATTTTTTACTGTAGCAGTTAAATTATTTTACTGTAGCAGTCACATCATGTCTGAAGGAGAGAGAAACTTTTGAGATTGTTTTGAGAAAATTATTTGAGAAGTGTAATAAATAAAATTTTGTTTTGGAGAATCAACGAAAAGAAAATAAAAACACTACCAAACATTGCCTAAAGACTCCCTTTTTATGTTATACGCCATTCTTGCACACGACTCGAACTTGTTGATAATCAAAGCAGTTCCTCCATCCGCACTTTTGGACTCCCTCCAATGCTGAACTTCTTTTAGACGGCGGATCGACCACTCCCGAGATCTTTACGCACTTCTTCCGAAATTCCGATCTTCTTTATGGCCTGGTAGAAGAAACCCGTCTTATTGCCACACCTGATGCGCATACTTCATCTTGTTGCCACGCCTGACGTGCAGACAGGGTTGCAGCACCGGCTGCACCCTTCAAAGCCTTTATACTGAGATTTTTCGATTTAAAGCTCCATGAGACTCATATGACCTTGAGGGCCTTATATAGGCACCAACCCTAAACCTAACTTGAGCCCTAAGAAATCAATATAACAAGGTAATTGAATCCTAGTAGATTTCTACTTCTATTCTAGATAAGTACAAAAGATACATAACTAGAATATAATACATGGAAATAAATCTAAGTCCTAATAACAATATTACAAGAATATAAATCTAATTAATTCCAAAATAAACATGGAAAACAAATCTTTGTCAATCTTTAATTTCCACGTATGACGGATTTCCTCAATCTTCACTAACATAAATCCGGTGCCAACAATCTCCCCATTTGACATAGATTGGTCAGAATCCATGTTTAACAAGAACTCCCTTTGCAGATGTGTTTTACTCCCCCTGCAACATATATGTTAATGTTCTTCACCCATCTTCGTCTTCTATCAGAGTGTCCCATCACGGGGCATGTTACAACGCAGCGGAATTCGGTGAATGTCGTGACAGAGTTCCGTCTCAACCTTCCTTGTGAGCACACATTGTTTTACAACATCTCAATTTTGGAATCAAGACTTTAGCGATGTCTAAAGGTACCTAGATTAAATGATAGCCTCCAACTCCTCCTCGGGTTAAACTAAATGTTGATAGCTCGAGGAAAACTAAATATTGACAGCTCGAGGAAGGGAGAGTTTTGTTCCGGTGGTGGTTTGGTTCGCAACTCTAATGGTGAAGTGGTTCAAGTGTTTTCTCATTTTTTCGGCAAATGATCGCTTCTTTTTGCAGAAGCTCAGCTATCCTAGATGGGCTGATTATATGTCGGGAGTTGGGAGTCGAGGAAGCGATCTTTGAATCGCACTCAAAGCTTGTATTAGATATGTTATTTGCCAAGGCTACAGTTGCATGGGAGATTCATTACAGTATATCTGCCATTCGTCAGCTACTTCAAGACTCTTGGGTCGGTCACCATGTTTATAGAGAGGCGAATGGTGTTGTCGATGAATTTGCTAAACTGGCATATGAGCACAAGGAGATGAAACGATATTTAGCAAGTGAATGCCCTAGCCAGATTCGAACTTCCATAATCCTTGACCGTGTTAGAATGCCTCATTTTCGTAAAGTTTCGAAGTTTAAATGAAGATGGTGTTTAAGAGAGGTAGCTGCTGCGCAAGCTTGGTTTATTTGATTATCAACAGATTCATTCAAGAGTGGGATCCAAGTTGAAGTATTCTGAGTTTTGGCATTAGTACCCCAATTTGGGGACCTTTAGTTAATTTCCGTAAATTAGTTAGCTATTGGGCTGCTAGTTCTAGGCTTTCCCTTTTTTGCCCCTCTTTGGGCCGTTTTGTAATTTGAAAAGTTAGGGGAGTCTATGTTTTTATTGCCATTGTAGGCCAAAAATTAAAGGGAAAGTGTAAGCACAAGAAAGTCATCTGCAAAATATAGTATTTTGACGTTTGACACGCGCAATTAATTTTAACGGAAAAATTGACGGAAGCTACCCCTATCAACCACAAAGGGGTTATGTACTGACATTACGAACACCCGGGGCCATTTGCAAAAAAATGTAACGACAAGGGGGTCAAATTCTATTTACCGTTTTTCTAAACAACACATATGGTTTTGCCTTCTAATACGAGGGTCACGTGGCCAACAAGATGCCACCCAGAATGAAATTGCATTACACATCTAAGATAATCATTTAGGTACATATTACTTTCATTCAGATTATGATTTTTAATTGGAAATTTTGCGAGAATATTATTGGAAATACTTTATACTTTTGTCATCTTTCTTGGCATAATGTAGAAGTATCTTTTAATGCATTTACATCCCATTTGAAGGATGACCCCTATACTAACGATATATGTTATTTCGAAGCGAGGAGCGATGGTATTTACTTTTTTCTGGTTGCGACGCTTTTTCAAGAGAAATGAACATGATGTATGACTGGAAAAATCATATAGGACAGTCTACACAACTTTATTAGCAAAACTACTTCCCAAAAGTCGTACCATTTAGAGAATGTGCTAAAAAAACATCATAGGCCATTACTTTTTATCTTTTACCTTTTTTTTTGCTAATATTCGGAGCATAGAAGATTTTTTTTTTAGCAATTCGGTATGACATAGGGGTAATAAACAGTACATTAATCTTTGATGTAACTAAACACTAGTTCAATCTTGTATACAAATAATCCTCATATAAAATCCAAAATTGTTAAACTGAACGAGTAATATATTTTGCTTATGTAGGCCTCGACGGAGACAATATGGCTTTGAAAGATTTTGGTTTTGGACAAAATGCACTTCACCCCCTATAAATTTCTCATTTTGGCACTTTCCCCCCTAAATTTTTTAAAAAGGGATACTCCCCGTTCGAATATTATTTTGGTTGCGCTTTGTCCGAAAAGCAAATTTTTGGAGGGTGGGAATGTGCAAAAAAGTAGTGTGTTGCAATGTGTAACAAAAATAACATTTAAAGGGGCAACATACAACAAAAATACTAAATTCCGATCAATAATCCATCGGAGTTTGCTATCGGGGCAATGTGCAACAAGAATAACATTTTGAAAGGGGCATTCACTTTAAAAAACAATAGGGGGTAAAATGCGGGATTAGAAATTTGCAGGTGATGATATGCAATTTGCCCTTTGTTTTTTAATTTTGAGGGGGGAAATGAGGAAATTAGAAAATTATAGGGATGAAATGCAATTTACCCTTAAAAAAAAAAAAGAGGGTAAATTCCACTTTCCCTCCGTGTACTTCAGTTTTGTATCACTTTACCCCTCATACTCTCAATTGCATCGATTCCCCCCCCCCCCCCCCCCCCCCCCCCAAAATTGTCTCAATGTGGCCCTCACTGTTAGTTGTCAGACATTTGACATTAACACCGTTTGATCTAACCTCTGAAATTACAAAAACGCCACCTCTCCCAGTTTAAATAATTATTAGAAAAACAAAAAAAAAATAAAAAGAAAAAAATAAAATTAAAAATTGAAGACAATTGAGACTACCTTGACCACCTCCTCCTGTGTCACGTGATCGAGTTTGCATTCCCACAGACGACGCCAAAATAATGCTGCTCAAATGAGGATTGAACAACCCAACGGTCTTTGAGCTCGAGATGATAGAGAATGTCGAAGGTCACTGCCACGTGTCTTGGGTAGTCAACGAATCTTCCCGCTAATTCCTATAAAATAATTGAAACACTAGATGACACGCCGGGTTTGGCCCGACGATTATCCTCCGACGCTCAAGTCAGAAGATGTAATAATATAAGCAAATAATAATAATTAATTGCCAAATTAGTGTGTATCTTTCTATGTGAAATGAAACATACATTTATAGGTGGATGGATAGGTAGAACTTTTGTAGAAATCCGATGTGGGACAAAGTGTTGTCATTTAAGGGTAAAAAGTATGCTAATTGAATTTTCACATACAATTAGATAAAATAGAGTGACATGGGCCTAATCCTAATTATAATTATGGGCCTAATTATGATTAGCCATATAATTAAGCCCGCCACTTCCAAGTTGGATTACGGGCCCGTGAGCCTTCTTAGAAGTAATATATAAGGCCTCCTATGTCCTTGTAGGGTTTTTTCCTTTTTCTTGTTTTTTGAGGTCTCATTTTCTGAAATTGTGCTTCCGAAATTTAAAGGTTATTTGGTCTTCTTCCAAAGGTATAAATATCTCCTCCAATCTGCTTTCTTTATTTTTCTTGAATTACTATGTCGTTGGTTGAATCCCTTCGTTATTGTTTGGAGTCTCGAAATCGCGTTTGATAAAGGCGTAGAATTTGAATGTCGAGTCTAAGGTTGTTGGATGAGTCTAGCAACGAACTATCTGGAGTTAATTCGGATTCCGATATTTTTGAAGTTCGGAATTCCAAAAATCTTGATAGCCGGGTTGCAAGAGGGCGAAATTTAGAGTTCGGGAGTACCAATTTTTCGAAATTTCAAGTTGTGAGCGAGAAGTTATGTGCGAAACAGTGTAAATGCGTTGTTCGAGGAAAAAATAGGTCTGGCGGCTCGGGCACGGAATTCTGCGCCGAAAAGACGGCTGTGATGTCAGCCCTGGGTGGCATGACGTCACTGGACATCGAGAAGCGGGTGCAATGGGGGCCTAGCGGGTCAACTCGGTCGGGCCGGGCGAGTCTGGTGGCCGAGTCGACTCGGGCGGGCGGGTCAGCCCGGTCGGCTTGGCCAACTCGGTCGGGCAAGTGTGTCAAATCAGTCATAGGAATCGGTCGGGTCAACTCGGTCCGACGAGTCAACTCGGGTAGGAGTGGAACATGACGTCAGCATGGCGTCACGAGGTAAGGGTAAAGAGAGGGCCGCGTGCGTGGAGCACGTGGCGCGCGTGGAAAGGGGTCGTGTGAGGCGCGTGGGGCGCATGGCGCGCATGGAAACTGCTGCTGGGAGCTGTTTCGCGCGTGGGCGCGCGTCCGGGAGCTCGGCGGCGCGTGGGGGGCGCGTACAAGGGCGTTCCGAGCCCGTTTTTTTTCGCCGAACGTCGTGTTTTTGCTGCCAATGACGATGTGGGTCCGGGGTTTTTTTCCGTGGAGTTAGAATCTAGTAATCCTGAGACTTGGTCGTCGTCTTGACGTATTAATGTATTTGGGACGAACTAAAATCTAAAAAATTCCGTGCGCCGTGAGTCAAAGAAAAGAGTTGAACCCGAGGTTGACGAGAGCTTCTTGATTGATGAGGACGAAGGACCAGTCGACCTTTATGGTGGTAGTTCTCATGGGGAAAACTCATAATTATTTTCCAAATTAAATTTTTGATTCTTCCTTTAGAGTCGGTCAACTTCCCGAGATTTTCGATCATCTACGTGTCGATGGTGCTATTGAGATATTGGTTCCGGGTGAGGGATGAAGATGTTACACACCTCCTGATGGCTACTTTATGGTATACCTTGCTTCATTTTGGGTGGGAATCACTTTGCCATCCGACCCAGTTCTTGTTCAAATTTGTCGCGATGTCAAGGTAAGCCTTAGCCAATTAACGCCAAACGCATTTCTCTACTTCAAAGGATTTTTCCATCGCGCTGAGTCTGAGGGTTTTCCAATTTCGGCGAATTTGTTTCAGTCTATGTTTCTTGTGAAGCCGCTTAGGGACAAAGCTCCTAATTTTCATTTTCATTTTCGGTCGAAATGCAAGTTTTTGAAGAAAAATGATAATAAGTGGGGGAGCTGGAAAGAGTTGTTCCTATACGTGCGGAATGATTGGGAAGTTCCGTCTGTATGGGGTGAAGTGCATCCCGTTGAGTGGAGTAATGAATATTCTAGACTTAAAATGGATTGTATCGGAATAGGTTTTTTCGATTATTGCTTCGACCCTTTGACTTTATTTTCTAAGGGTAGAGGAGTTACGATATATTGATTGTTCCATTATTTTTCTTTATAGTCTTCTTGAAGCTAATATTTTTGTATTTGCTGTTTTCGTGTTCTGCAGGTGAGACGATGAGCTATAATGACTTCAAACGTCGTTGCATGAACAATGGATCCTCGAAGCCCGTGTCTCGAAACACACCTCCGGCCTTGAGGCCTGTGGCGAGGGAGTCGGGAAGAGGCACTGCTGAGGATCGAAGTAGAGGGAAAAAAACAGTCCATGGGGTGGGATCGTTGCGTGGTCCGGAGGTGGCTGTGAAGAAGAGCGCTGGAGTCTCGGATCCCAAATCCGCCGACAAAGGTCGACAAGCTATTGTGAGTGCACCCCCGCTGCCTTTGAGTGAGCTCAAGACGCCCTCCGCTTTTCGGGATACCCGTGTCGCCCCTATCACCATGCATGAAAAAAGGCCTCGCACCTTAGGAGCTGAGGAGTTGGTGTTACCGCCCGTTAATGCGTGGAAAGGGAATTTTGTTGCTGGTGTTGATAGGACGCAAAATGGCGGTTCGGTGTTTGACGTTCTTGATAGTGCCTTGGCCGTGGAGAAGGTAATGGGTTTCCCGACGGAGTTTGATTCGACTCGTCTCGCCGGGAAACCTCTGGATGATATGATCGAAGGGTTGGCGTCCTCCTTTGCTCGGGTTGGTACCGTATTTGTTGCACATATCTATATTTGAATTATTATTATTATTTTTAATAATAATAATTCTTTTATTATTATTTTTTATTTTTTATTTTTATTTTTTTAAACTATGACTTTCGTGCCCTTGATTATTGATCGCGGGAGGGGCTTGGAGGCTGAGCATGCCAAGATGCAAGCAGAGAAATTGAACGTTAATTTGTTGTATGTGGGTGTTCAGGGTGTCAATGCCTCCCTTTGCTCAGAGATTGAAGGTTTGAAGAAGTCTCTTGATGAAGAAAAAGGCAAGCTGAGTGCCTTGGAGAAAAAGTGTCAAAGCTTGGCGACCCGTGCGGATGAGGAAAAATCGAGTCTTCTGAAGGCCGAAGCTAGGATTAAGGATCTAAGCCTATCTTTGGAGAACGAGAAGACCGACGCACTTACTTACATGGAAGCTCATAAGGGGTCAGATGACGTCTTGAAGACGCCTTTGGGTTTGATGGTGGTCGACAAGTTCTTAGGGAGCGAGTCTTATACCGAGGTGCGGGATAATTATGCTAGTGGGTTCTTTGCAGAGATCGTGCGGGATATCCGTGGTCAAGTTCGTGCTTCGAAGCTTGTCCCAGAGGCTATCCTACGGGTATGGGTGGAAATCGGAACGAAATTTCCGATTTCTGCCGAATTTGATCCGATTTTTTCCAATTTTGGAACGATTTTTTGTAGTCCGAATTCCGAAATTCAGATTTCCGATTCTTTCCGAAAAAAACGGATCGGAATCGGAATTGTATATGAATTATTCAGAATTTCCAAATTCCGATCCAAAAATAATTCCGAAATTTCCGATAATTTTTCCGAAATGCTCCGAATTTTTTTAATATTTCCTCATTACTAATTTACTATATTGTTTGTAGTTAGGCTTTAAAAAGCCTACTTTAGCTAGACAGCCCAGCAAGGCAGCCCACTTTAGCAATTTTATGAGCCCAAATATTGAATATTCAGAATTTTAGGGACTAAAACGTAAATACCACAAAGTTATAATAAAACCCTAATTTCGTTCTTCTACTTCTTGCGCCGTTCATCTCCCTCATCTCCCTGCTCTGAATTTTTTTTTCTTCTTTTTCTTGCGCCGCTTCACATCTCTCTCATCTGAACTTTTTTTTCTTTCCACCGCTAACTCTTCTTCTCTACCATATGAGTCATAAAACTTACCATATCTTTAATCGTTGCCTTCGCGATCGCGAAATAGAGGCTGGAATTGCTGCAAAATACCACAATCCTTTTTATCTCAAGATCGCCGGAGTTGCTGCCCAAAAGCTATCGTTATTCCCTATAAATCTCCGCCGTGGCCGTTGCTTTTCTTCCGTGCTTCAGTCACCGGGCATAGTGAACGACGTTTTCGAAAATTCTGAAATCCCGATTGTATTTCGAAATGGAATCGGAATAGGAACGACCTTTTGTATTCCGAAATATTCGGAATCGGAATCGAAAGTGATTTTTCACTTCCGAAAAAATCAGAAATTTTCCGAAGGGGTGGATTCCGATCCGATCCGTCCGATCTCCACCCCTACATACGGGAGATAGAGCCGAGCGTTTTGGAACTCTAGCCAGAAATTGGGGCGGAAAAAATTGGCGCCCTGGGTGAGGGTGATGAGTCTGATGAGTTGCCTGAAGCTACTCGAGCTGAAGACGCGAGTGTTGACCCGATAGCCTAGTGGTGCGGTCGTTTATTCGTTTATCCTCGCTTGAGTAGTAGTATTTCCTTTATGAATTATTTTTAAGACTTTTGTCTTTTTTTTTTCTTTTTTTTTTTTTATTTTAATTGCATGTATTTTCTTTATAACTGGACTTTTATTTTTATGTCCTTTCAATTTCGCAATTTTTGTGCTCTTTGGTACTTAGTGGATGATGAGTCCCCTAAGTTTTTATGTAGAGGCTCCGCGGTTTCGCCAATTTTTTCTTAATTTAGCGTTGCGGAGTCCTTGAGAAATTGATTTCTCTATCAATTTAAGCGTTGGGGAGTGAGAAAATAAAGTTCGAGTTGGCCGGACCCTTATGATCCTTGTTATCTTCCCCTTTAGCTTTAATCAGTGATATATTTCTTTTTTGTTTGAGTGTCGTGTGGTCACTCTTTGATTCAAGGACTACATAATAATAATAAAAATAATAATGGAATTTTAGAATAAAAATTTAATTGACATGATATCAAGTAAAACGGTCGCGGATTGGGGTGGGCAATATGCCTCAAGCTAAAGCATTTTATTTAACTTTATGTGGCAAGCGATATGCTGCCAACTTATTACATAATTTAAAGTGTTCCGGCGAGCGGTATGCTCCCGACTTATTCCATAGTTTAAGCATTACAGCGAGCAATATGCTCCTGATTTATTATTGAAAAAAAAGTTGCACGCCTAAGGTGCTAAGCGAAATATTTCTTCAAATTCCCTATGTTCCAAGTCCTTGGAACTTGACGTCCATCCATATGCTGAAGCCGGTAAGCTTCGGTACTGACCACTTGAGTAACCTTGTATGGTGCTTCCCATTTTGGGTCCAACTTCCCTACAGCCTTTGAGATCCCAAGTTTTCGAAGTACTAAGTCCCCTACCTGAAATGATCTTGGTTTGACTCTTTGGTTGTAGTCCCGCGCCATTCGAGTTTTGTAAGCCTCCATTCGCGTAGAAGCGCCCTCTCTAACTTCATTCACAAGATCCAAACTTGCTCTTATCGCCAAATCATTGTGTAGGATTGAGTAGATGGATATCCGCCATGATGGTTGCCCTATTTGGGCTGAAACGACGACTTCCATCCCATAAGCGAGATTGAAAGGTGATTCACCTGTGGAAGTTCGGGGAGTTGTACGATAAGCCCATAAAACACTAGGGAGCTCCTCGACCCAGACGCCCTTTGCTTCTCCTAATCTGGCTTTGAGGTGTTGCAAAATGGTGCGGTTTGTAACTTCAGTCTGGCCGTTAGCTTGAGGTTTTCCTACTGAAGTCAAGAATTTCTTCATTGATAGCCCTTCACACTAGTCCGCGACCTTGCTTCCGCATAACTAAGTTCTGTTATCTGATATTAGGGCTAGTGGTATCCCAAAACGGCATACCACATTCTTCCATAGAAACCGAATGACGCCCACTTCAGCTATTTTAGCCAAGGGCTCTACTTCCACCCACTTGGTGAAATAGTCAACCGCCACGATTAAGAATTTGCGTTGTCCGCTAGCTTGTGGGAACGGCCCCACCTGATCTATCCCCCATTGAGCGAAAGGAACCGGGCTGTCAATTGGTTGGAGAAGAGATCCAGGTACATGAATAATGTTAGCGTGCATTTGGCAAGCTCTACATTTCTCCACTAACTATCTAGCGTCTTGACGCCTTGTTGGCCAGAAGTATCCTTGGCGTAACGCTTTGACGGCTAGTGCTCGCCCTCCTAGGTGGTTCCCACAAATTCCTTCATGAATTTCGCGGAGGACGTATCTTGCTTCGTCCGATCCGAGACATCTTAGGTAAGGTACCGAGAAACCTCTCTTGTACAGCTCCCCCCAATAAGTAGGAATCGAGCGACTTTTATTTTTAATTTTCTCGCCGCTGCTCTGTCCTGGGGTAACTCTGACGTGGAAAGATACTCTATTATTTCGTCCTTCTAACATCGAGTGTTGCTGGTACAAAGGATTCGTGTGCCCATTTCTATCTCGGGTTTGGCGGAGGAGAGAAAGGTGATCTTGCGACTGTCGAGCTTTGACATAGAACTCGCTAAGCGAGCCAACTTGTCTGCCATGGCGTTTTCGGCTCTAGGTATTTTCTTGACTTCCACCTTCTGGAAATTCGCAATGAGACGCTTAACTAACTCGAGATACTTAATCATACTTTCTTCTTTGGCTTCATATGTTCCTAAGACTTGGTTTACTACTAGTTGGGAGTCACTGTATGTAACCAACTTCTTAGCTCCAGCTGCTTGAGCTAACTTCAATCCAGCTACGAGGGCTTCGTACTCCGCTTCATTATTTGAGGCTGGAAATTCTAGCTTTAGTGCGTACTCCAGGGCATCGCCTTCAGGACTCATGATCCAGATTCCTGCCCCACTGCCCCCCGTAGTAGAGGAACCGTCTACGTAAACTGTCCAAGTTGGGGCAGAACACGTAGATTCGCTAAAGGTCATTTCGCCGAGAAAATTTGCAAGGACTTTTGCTTTGATCGCGGGGCGTGATCGCAATTCTATCCCATACTCGCTGAGCTCGATTGCCCATTTGGCCATCCTCCCCAATGTTTCAGGACTTTGGAAGATTTGTTTAAGAGGGAAATTTGTCAACACTACCACCTAGTGTGATTGGAAATAAGGCCGCAGTTTTCGTGCTGCCGTGATTAATGCTAGGGCCAGCCGTTCTATGTTTTAATATCTCTGGTCGGATCCTCGTAGGGTGCGACTGACATAGTAGATAGGTTGATGCCCTCGTTCACCTTCGAGCACTAAAACCGCACTGATTGCCTCTGACGTAGTTGCTAAATACAATAAAAGTTCATCTCCTTCCCTTGGTTTGGTCAGGAGGGGTGGCGATGCTAAGTATTGCTTCACCTCCTGGAATGTTTTTTGTCACTCTTCCGTCCACTTGAAATTCTTCCCTTCTCGCAGCACTCTGAAGAAAGGAAGTCCTTTGTCTGCTGAGCGGGAAAAAAATCGGTTCAGTGCTGCCAAACAACCGTTCAATTGTTGGACATTTTTTATGAACTTGGGCGGGGCCATGTTGATCAGGGCGTCAATCTTAGGTGAGTTTGCTTCGATTCCTCGCTGTGAGATCATGTAACCTAAGAATTTGCCACCCTTCACCCAGAACGAGCATTTCGAAGGATTCAACTTCATTTTCTATTCTCTGAGAATAGCGAAGCACTCTTCGAGGTCCTTCAAATGGTTTTTGGCCTTAGCGCTTTTAACTAGCATATCATGGATATACACTTCCATGTTATTCCCAATGAGATCAGCGAACATGGTGTTCACGAGCCGTTGATAAGTCGCTCCAGCGTTCTTGAGGCCGAATAGCATTACCTTGTAGCAGTATATGCCTCGATCGGTAATGAAACTCACTTTATCTTGGTCTTCAGGGGCTAGTTGGATCTGGTTGTACCATTGGTATACATCTAGAAAGTTTAACAACTCACGCCCTGAGGTAGAATCCACAAGTTGATCGATCCTTGGGAGAGGGGAAGGATCTTTAGGACAAGCTTTATTTAGGTTGGTGAAATCCACACATAAGCGCCACATTCCCCCCGATTTCGCCACTAGGACAAAATTTGACAAGCATTCGGGATATTGGACCGGGCGTATCTGACCAGCCGCCAGGAGCTTTTCGACTTCCGCTTTGATGTGTTTATTATGTTCTGGTCCAAAAGTCCTTTTCTTTTGTTTTACCGGCTTGAGTTTCGGGTCAACGTCGAGCTAATGAACAAGTTTAGATGGAGGAATACCTTCGAGATCTTCTGCTCTCCATGCAAAAACATCAGCTTTTCTTCGAAGGAAATCTACGAGCTTTGCTTCGGCTTCGGGCTCGAGGCTGGTTCCTACTCGGAGTAGTTTATTTTGATCGCCCGGGATCAACTCTACACTTTTCAGTTCTTCTACTGCTGCGAGTCTTGTGCCGCAGGCATCTTGATTGGTCGAGGGGGTGATGAGGTCGTCTTTAACAGCCATCACCCATTTTCTCTTTAGAAAATTGGGAGTGTCATCCCCTCCTCCCACTTGCTTTGTGTTCCGAAGTTGAGGTGGCTTCAATGTTAGAGTAGGTGACCAACAAGCCAACATGTGGCTGTGGTCTTTCGTATTTATTATTGTAATAAACGAACCTTTATTCGTATTAATGATAAAAGACCTTGGTATTCTATATCTTTGTCCCTTTGTCACAAGCATAGATATAGTCCTTACAAGTATTACAAGTACTAGTAATTGATCGTTAGGATCGTGAGACATTTACTTAAGTATTATAACTGTTAAACGTGTTCCAAGTCGAAGGGTTACGCCACCAATGAGGATATCGGTCTTTCCCATTAAGAGACTAGCACTTAGTGTATGTGTACTGCATCTCATCAGTAAACGGTATTGTGATATCGACATGCATAAGTGGGTGCTCGTAAGTTGACGAGTTCACTGAACTCCCTCACCCTAAAAATCTCTAAGTGGTTCCCAATAATCGAGTAGAGATATCTATGGTATAGTTGTACACCATTAGTCCTTATGACCTAGACATCACCGTGAATTCACTAGAGGACCAGCTGTATCGTGACCTGTCCCTGAGTTCCACCGAGGACCATCCCAAGGGCCAGTGTTCGTGCAGTCCGAAATCTAGTGGGAGGTCTGTGCATTGTAGTCGGGGATTCGATCGCTAGAATAGTCTTGGATGTCTTGTGTGTTCTGAAAGTTTGTAATCTTCTAAGTCTCTGGCCAGAGCTGACTAAGTGATGATTAGAGAATTCGATTCTCTAAGTCATGCACGTAACGATTACAACACTTAGAACGATCACACGGTCATTGAACATATAGAGAGGTCTCGATGAACCAATGCCTCTAGTTCAATCGGGACATATGAATCGAATGGACCGTACTGTACGTTAACTATATCTGAAGGTTCTTGCAGGCACTTCATTTGTATCTAAGGAATCATGACGCGTAGTTGCTAGACGCCAATCTTGATTCGTTGGGTGATTAAGGTGAATCGAGCTTCATCTTAATCGTAACTCTAAGGGACGAGTTTTGACCACAAAGGGTTGTGGGCCCACGACTAGCTTACACCTGAACCATCGAGGGTCACACTGCTCGTGCACATGAGATCTTTGAATAAACGGTCAGAGATAAAATGGTTTATCTCTGCATGATTGGAAGTCAATATGATTGGGTTCAACATTCGTAATTTGTAATTATGAATGAGAATAAGAAAATAAAAAGAATAGGCGAACATTGTAGTGGACTTTCTAAATCGGGAAGTTTCCAAATTTTGAAAGTGCACTGAACTAGGGTTTCCACTTTTGGAAAGTTGGAAATTGAGAGTTGGCACTCGTAATGACGAGGACTTTATAATGATTCCGAAAATGTAATCGTTGCAATTTTTCGGTCATTGAATTGAGAGAGACGAGCAAGTAAAAGTACTAGCAAACTTAAGCTGTTGGGCCCGGTCCAACTTAAGCCCGCTAGGGTTTTATGCAAGACACTGTAAATACAAGATTTATAGGTCTTACCCACACACAACACAAAACCCTAACCCTAGCCGCTCACACTCTCTCTCACTCGGCCCTCTCTCCTCGGCCACCGCGCCGCCGTCGCCGGAATCGGCCATCCGTTGGCCGATCCCTTTCGGTATAATTTTCCCTCTTTCTTTTCTTCCGTTATTTCTAACTATTACGTGTCTAGTGCCATGTGTTTAGTAGATCGAAGTATACGAGGTGGAATCCGAGAGGAGGAAGATCGAAGATCAAAGAATCGAGGAGCAGCACACGAGCCGAAGTCGCACGCAACCCCACGCGCCGCCCGAAGACCACGCGTGAGTTACACGCGCCGCAGTGGCCGTCACGCCCCTGCTGCCGCTCCACCGCTGCTGCCCCGGATTATACAGATTGGTTTCCGTAGCAATCTCGTCTTGCTTAGTGCGCCTACATCACGCTTCAAGAGGTAAACTCACGATTCATTGTTCTTGATTCGTATACGTTTAAATTAAATATGTATTTTCGTTCTTGTATGATTTTATGTGAATACATGAAATTTGATTTATATGTTACGAGCATGTTATTTGATTTAAACGCGAGCATGCTAAATTGATTTAAATTCGGTTAAATTATTGAGCATGTATGTTGTTTTTATTTTCGCTGGAAGCGCAAAGGTACGCAATTAATTGTTATAATTATCGGGCATGTGTTTATGTGTTTTAAAGTTGTTTAAATCGCATAAATTTTTTTTTTTCCGCTGCGTACACGTGCCCGAAACCCAACAGTGGTATCAGAGCTCGTTGCGCAATTAATTGCGTTTATTTATATATGCTATGATTTTATGCATGTTCGATTTATTAAAGTAGTTATTGTTGTATTATGTAATTGGGAGTTTTCGTAAGTTTAAAATATTTTTGAAATATTGTTTAGAATTTTTCCAGCTTTAAAATTGTTTACAATTGGAAAATCGGATCTGAAATTATTTTTAAAATGTCGGTTTTTATTTTGTTTGGATCGAACCGGTCGAACCGGCCGGTTCGAAGGTTGTGCATGATCCAATTGACCAAATCGAAGTGGATTCGGGTCTGTTAGACCGGTTCTCGGCCTAACTGACCCGGCCCACTGATTTGGGTCAACTGGACCGGGCAGAACTGGACCGCATCGGTCCGAACCGGTCAGACCGGTTGGGCCGAACTGGTTCATTGAAAAAAAAAAAAAATTGATTTCTAAAATTAAACTTAAAACAAATTGATTTTAATTTTCGGAAAATTATTTTCAATTAATCCCAATTAGATAATCGAGTCAACAATCATCTATTTTAGTAAATAGGTGTTAGATTGATTAATTAATTTAAATCGTTAAATTGATTTCAATTAATAGAACACATATATAATATTGATTATAAGTTCAACTTAATTAGTAGTACCTCAATATTATATGAATGATTTATGCTAGTTGAGGTTCTATAATTATTTTGAAAAACCCGATAATTAATTAATGTAATTAATTATGTAGTTAGGTCGTATGTTCCTCTTAGGCCAATATACGTTTCCATATACCTTTAGAGAACATAGATGTAGGAATCACATAGACCAATCCGAACTTTCTGATGAGATAAAATTTTTAATAAAAATCCCTCATCCTGAATCTTATTAAGAATCATTTCATGCTATAAAGAAATACCCAATCTGTTGAGTTATTTCTTTCCTTCTGCCAACGGTTGGATTATGTGTAGCCCTTCACTGTAGTGCAGTAAGCCGTGTTAGCCAGGAGTGCTATGGTGGAGCAAGCTGTAATTCAATTGACATAGCGATGAAGGTAGCCATAGAAAAGGGTTATGTTGGATTAATGTGGTCGGCTAGATTAACTAGGAACTGCATTAGTTTGGCATAATCAAGTTCTATGAGCATCTTTGATTGGTAGGTTAGACTTGACACACGACGATTTTGATATTCGCGAGATTAACTTAGGTCATTATCAAGTGTGAGGAAAATTAATTTAGGGTCATATTGTGGATATGATTGATTGCGATCTACCTTTGGGCAAATATAATCGGGCTAGATTAACTACGGGTTATATTTGTCTATTGGACCTAAATCCCATTAAGAAAAATCAGTTTTCTCGTTTGTCTACTAGAGGGAAGTGGAACTCGATAAAATTAGTGGGAGAACAATTAAATAACATAAGACCAAACATTTAATTGCAAACAATCATTTAACGCGAATCTCTAATAATCCTCTTCTCTATACCTCTCAGATAATCATTTCTAAGAATCCCATAATGTCAATCCTCGACAATAAACTCAATGGCCCAAATTACCTAGATTGGTTGCGTAGTCTTAAGCTTGTGTTAACCGTTGAAGGGCGTCTCTACGTTCTGAACGAGAGACTTCCCACCACTATACCTGCCACAACGACTGATGCTGAAAAGGAAACTTATGAAGCTTGGAAAAAGGATGACACTCATGCTAGGTGCTATATGATAGCCGCCATGGAGCCCGCGCTTGCGAGGAAATATGAGTCTCACAAGCATGCTTTCGATATAAAGGCTCATCTCGATAGCATGTATAGTGAGAATATTAGGGCATCGAGGTACGCTGCTACAAAGGAGTTGATCACGGCGAGACTGCGCGAAGGGACTTCGGTCCACGAGCACTGTCTCAAAATGATCACTCTCCTTGAAATGCTAGTGAATCTCGATGTCACCCTTTCGGCTGAGCTCTCGTTGGATTTGATCATGTTGTCTCTTCCTAGTTCATATGAATCGTTCATAGTGAACTTCAACATGAACAAACTAGATCCTCCCTTGGTTGAGTTGATGAACATGTTGGTCAGTTTCGAGTCCACCATTAAGAAAGAGAAGTCTGTTCTCATTGCTGCTACTTCTGGAAAGAAGAGTTCTTCCCAAAAGAAGAGAAAGGAAAGAGTTCCCTTCCCAAACATCAAGTTCGAAGTGGGTGAAGGTAGTGGGGGCCCCAAGGCAAAGGTCAGCAAGCAAGTTGATGATGCTTGCCATCACTGTGGAAAGAAAGGACATTAGCGCCGCAACTGCAAGGCTTACCTAAAGCAGAAAAGTTCTGAAAAGGGTACGTACTTCATTGACGTAAATTTGTCTGTCAACTCTTCTTCTTGGGTATTGGATACGGGCTGTGGCTCACATTTGTGCAATGATTTGCAGCTAATGACAAGAAGTCAAAGACTTAGAGCGGATGAGACCTTCCTAAGGATGGGGAATGGAGCAAGAGTTGCTGGTGAAGCCATTGGTACAATTTACTTAAATGTTTTGGATTCTAGTTTTCCTATTGTTTTGAACGATTGTTTATTTGTTCCGTCCCTCATTAGAAACCTTATTTCTATTCCTGTATTAGATATTGAAGGTTTTACTTTTGTTTTTGGAAATTCGATTTGCATTATACAAAAGAATGAGAATTTGATTTGCAAAGGACGACTATTAAACAACTTGTATGAACTAAATCCAAATGAAATACCTATTAATGTTATATCAACAAAAGGTAAGGAGATAGATCAAAACCCCGCACAACTTTGGCACGCTAGATTAGGTCATGCCTCTTTAAGAAGGATGAACGATTTTGTCAGTGAAGGATTGTTCTCTTTGGAGGACGTGAAATCACTACAAACTTGTGAATCTTGCCTTAAAGGGAAAATGACCAAATCACCCTACAAAGGGAAAATGGAACGAGCCGAGGGTCTTTTGGATTTGATCCATACAGACGTATGTGGTCCACTAAGTGTTAGTGCGAAGGGTGGATACAACTACTTCGCTACCTTTACCGACGATTATTCTAGGTATGGGTATATGTACTTGATGAAGTACAAGTCTGAAACATTTGAAAGGTTCAAAGATTTTAGACACGAAGTGGAAAAGCAACTCGGACGAAGTATTAAGAAGCTGCGATCCGATCGTGGTGGAGAATACTTGAGCATCGAGTTCATTGACTATCTAAAAGAGAATGGGATACAACCCCAATGGACTCCACCGGGAACTCCTCAACTTAATGGAGTCTCCGAACGTCGGAATCGAACTTTATTAGATATGGTTCGATCAATGATGGGGTTCACGAACTTACCGGTATACTTGTGGGGTCATGCACTTTGTACTGCCGCGTATTTGCAGAATAGAGTTAACACCAAACCAGTTAAATCCACACCTTATGAACTTTGGCATTCCCGGAAACCCAACTACAAACATATTAGGATATGGGGTTGTCCCGCTTATGTGAAGCGGATATTGGGAGATAAGTTGGATAGTAAATCCGACTTGTGCTATTTTGTGGGGTATCCCGAAGACTCAATGGGATACGAGTTCTATTATGTCAAAGAAGCAAAGACGTTTGTTTCAAGAAATGCCACCTTTTTGGAAAGGGAGTTTCTATCCGATAGAAAAGGCATCATGATAGAACTTGAAATAGTTCAAGAACCACAAGGTGAAGTTCAAGCGCAAGAACAAGTAATCGAACCAATACAACAATCCACTAATATACCTCCTGAACCTACGGTACGTAGATCCGAAAGAGTTCGGAAAATGCCGGATTGGTTATTCCTCATCGAGAATGATGAAGATCATGATGATCTTGGACAAGATCCAAGAACATACAATGAGGCCGTATCGGATGCGGACATGGGACATTGGCTGACTGCCATGAAATCCGAGATGGACTCCATGTACTCCAGCAAGATATGGTGTAACACCCTCAAGAAAACAATAAGAATTTAAGAAAGAGATTTTGAAGACGGACTTGTTAAAATCTTTTGGAACAAATTATGAACTTTGAGAAAAACCACTTTGAATTTTAGAACCATTTCCCTTTACTTCAAATCTAACCCACAATCGGAAAATAAGATTTTTCATAGAGAGTGTACCATAACATGAAAGGGATTTTGAAAGCAATCTCGAGGTGGCGGAATAATCCACATAAAACATTACCGGGGTTTAGAAAACACTCGTAAGACAGCGGAAGGAAATAAACTTTATTTAAGATACCCCCGTTTACTAGACCGGGTTCCAATCAGAGTACAAAATAAAATTATACTATGTGATTAGTTTTTTTTTTGATAAAACGTTGCGTAGAAAATACGAGTAAAATGATCTAGGCAACAAAGCTCGTGATTCCTCGAACTCCTCTCCGCCGGCCTCCTACATAGCTTGGAGAACCTGAAAAGATAATTTGCATAAAAGCATGAGCCCAAACACTGGCTCAGTAAGGACATTAGTCTTAGTCTGACGAACTCACGCCTCTCTCATCGCATCTCTCACGACCTATGGGAGTCCTAAAGTATTCGTCTATGTTCCTTTCTGTCTATGTTATTATACGTCATAATTATATTATGCACATGTTGGGATCCCTAACGTAAGCATCGGCAATAGACGTTTATATGCTGAGCCCGTCATTTGGTGGGAGCTAACCACCCTGTTGTTCTATGGTAACTGTTGTTGGGATACCGGCCCCCCGTATCCCGTGTCTATTCAACCGTAGCAACGTTACAATTTTGACTCTTCTATAGTAGACCATGCAATACCAATTAATGACTCGATGAATGCACGCAAGTCAAAGATCTTAATAGCAACACGATAAAAATTCCAATCATATCATTCACGTAATTCGAAGGAATTAAATCACATAATCCGGAAGTAATTTCCGAGGATATAGTAAGCACATATAGATTAAACATTAGTAATAAAAACACATATACTTTTACACGTATATACACATAGGTACTTATATATATATATATACTTATACATATACGTATATACTCAAATTTATAACTATGGGCTATAAGTTTCCTCAACCCGAAGGGAGTACGCCTATAACATCATAGGTCTAAACTATCGATATACATATACATATACTTACATATATACATACTTATACCTCATAAGAGTAAAACACATTATTCAAATAATCATCACATAATACCTATTCAAAGGACTATAGAAAATCAAATCTAGTAGAAGTACTAGAACATAGAAAGTTTCAAGAACAACTTATAGTTCCAAATATATACTAGTCTTTGTATCTTACTTATAAGTACTCTAATAATGGTTCTCTAGATTTAACATTATAATCTATATTCATTACCATATTAAATCATGTCTCAAGAGTTTAAATCATGCTCACAAAGGACCCCTTTAATTCAAAGAAATTCGTTTTTTAGGAAAATCGGACAGTTTTGACACCTTAACTTTGAAATTACATTTCTCTTAGACCATAACTTCACAAATTCTGAAACTTTGACACAATACTCCTGTATGAGTCTAAAAGACTAATTTAAAACAGTTTTCCAAAATAACTAGTAGACTAAGAGAAATGAGTAAAAGAGTGCAGGAGTGTGGTCACACTTTCAGAAACAGAACCAACCACTTTGAAAATACCCAATAAATCACCCTTTTGTTAAAACAATGTAGGACTTTGCAGAAAACTGGTTTTATAAGTTATAAATATATTCCAAGTGGAATCAAGGGAATCAAACTAGGAAAACATCGATTTTAAAAGCAAATCCTCAGCTGACTCAAAAACTGTGCAGGTTTAGTAAATAATTCATATCTTAATCATCTGAAATCCGATTGATGATTAAAATATATCAATTTAAAGAAGACAGAAATATCTAGTTACCCATGAAATTCCTTGATTTTATGAAAACAGGGCATCTGTGAAACATGCAGTAAACTCCGAGGCTGAGAACCTGAAAATTCATTAGTGTTCTATATATACATCTTTGATCAAAACAGATCTGGCAGTTTAGGCACTATAACTTCAGAAATCATATCTAAGTCTAGTTTATAGGGTTAAAACAGTTTATGAAGAAACTCATCTATGTAAGAGATATAATCAATTTAGTGCAGTAACACAAGCAGAATTTCAGAACAGATCCACTAACTTTAAAAATACCAATTAATTCATACCTTTACTTAAACACTACCAAATTTTGTGGAAAGTCAGTTTCATAAGCTTAGAATCATATTCAAGTGGAATCAACTCAATAAGATTAGTATAAAACAGTATTCAACACATAATTCGTGGATGACTCCGAAACTGTGCAGATTCAGAAAAAGGTTCATAACTCACTCAATACAAATCCGATTTATGCATAATTTATATCAAAATGAAGCTACCCGAAAGTTCTAGACTACCATAAAATTTCATAATTTTGGCTTAAGAATTACCCGATAAGACATGCAAAACAAACAGAGGCTATGAAACTGAAATTCAGTTAGTGTTCATCAAGAACTTTATCTTCTAAAGCTCAAAATTAAAACCTCAAACATAAAATTAATTAAACACATATAATTTATATTAATTAAGTTATTATTTCAGTAAAGACCAAGGTCCTTACCCAAGAGAAATCGAAGATGGAGGAGTAAGAAAACCAAAGGCTCGGTGGATTTTCGGCGGGTTTGGCTTGGATGTTCTTGGATGGCTTTGGGGCTGAGTTTGATGGATGTTCTTGGATGGCTTTGGGGCTGAGTTTGAAGGATGTGAAGGGGTTGTTTCTTGAAGATTTTAGCAGAATTGAAGAAGAGGAGTTTCTCTTTCGAGAGGAGTTGAAGAGAGAAGAGGAAGAGGCTTGAGGGGAGCTTCTTGAAGTGAAAGAAGAGAATTCTTCTTGGGATGTTTTTGATCGATGGAGAGGGAGAGGGGAGGGCCTTTTTGGCTGATGTTTGGTGTGAAGAAAATGTAAAGAGGAGGGGTTTATTTATAGGGGAGATGAGGCCCTTATTTGCGATATAAAAGACATTGGGGTTTTATTAGCAATTTTGGGAGAACATACCTTGGGGCTTCTTAGCAATATAGAGGAGAAGAGGGGAGTCCTTTGTAATTAATAAACTTAGGGAGTAATTCATTTTCCCTCACACACAACACACGGCCAATACACACACTAAAACATATAATTCATATAGATTAAATAGGATACCAATTAAACTACTAATTTCACATCATCTCAATCCTAGATTAATTATCAATTAAAGCACATCATTAAAATCCATGGACTAAAGCACATAATTCGTTAAATCACATAATTAGAATCAACTACTCAATTAATAATAATGTCTACTTCTAAAAATACTATAATGTATCTAAATCACATAAACACATAGAGAACGTATATATTGCTATTCGATTCATGAAATGCACGTATATTCGTATTTACTATATGTTAAATATAATCATATATAAATGCTTATGAAAATGCGGGCTGTTACATATGGACCTTGGTAGATCCACCTAAGGGAATTGTTCCTATAGGCTGCAAGTGGATCTATAAGAAGAAAATTGGAGTAGATGGAAATGTATCGGCCTATAAAGCTAGATTGGTAGCAAAAGGATACACTCAAAGGCAAGGTGTTGACTATGAGGAAACTTTTTCGCCAGTCGCGATGCTGAAGTCCATTAGGATTTTGCTGGCCATAACTGCGTGGTACGACTACGAGATATGGCAAATGGATGTGAAGACCGCCTTCCTTAATGGAGATATTGAGGAAGAAATTTACATGGCGCAGCCGGAAGGCTTCATATCTTCTGGAAGTGAGCAAAAGGTTTGCAAGCTCCAGCGATCCATTTATGGATTGAATCAAGCATCCCGTAGTTGGAACATTAGGTTCGACTCAACTATCAAAGAGTTTGATTATGAGAAATAACCCGGAGGAACCTTGTGTATACAAGAAGGTTAGTGGGAGGGCAGTGATATTTTTAGTGCTTTACGTTGATGACATTTTACTCATTGGGAATGACGTAGGAATGTTGCAGCAAATGAAAGAATGGTTGTCTACACGTTTCTCAATGAAGGATTTGGGAGAAGCATCTTATGTATTAGGAATCGCATCTATAGAGATAGAGCAAGGAAGATGCTTGGATTATCCCAAAGCTTGTACATAGACACCGTTATGAAACGGTTTAGCATGGAAGAATCGAAGAAAGGATTCTTGCCAATGTCCCATGGGGTTCGTCTCTCGAAATCTATGTTTCCGCAAACACCTAGTGAAATCGAGGAGATGAAAAGGACGCCTTATGCTTCTGCCATAGGAAGCATAATGTATGGCATGTTGTGTACGAGACCCGATATTGCGTATGCTGTGAGTGTCACAAGCAGATATCAGTCTAACCCCGGCCCGGCTCACTGGAAGGCCGTGAAAGATATCCTCAAGTACTTACGAAGGACTAAGGATATATTTTTTGTTTATGGGGGTGCCGAGTTGAAATTAGAGGGTTTTACCGACTCTAGTTTTCAATCAGATGTGGACGACTCAAAGTCAAATTCGGGATTTATATTCACGCTTAATGGTGGTGCCGTATGTTGGAAGAGTTCCAAGCAAAGCACGACGGCCGATTCCACTACCGAAGCGGAATACATTGCAGCGTCCGAAGCTGCAAAAGAAGGGACTTGGATAAGGAAGTTCATCCAAGAGTTGGGTCTCGTTCCTAACTCTAGTGATCTAGTACCGTTGTACTGTGATAACACCGGAGCCGTGGCGCAAGCTAAGGAGCCGCGATCTCATCAAAAGTCGAAGCATATTCTCAGGAAGTATCATGTGATCCGAGAGATCATTGATAGAGGTGAAGTTATAGTAGAACGAGTCACCTCGGAAGAGAACGTTGCAGACCCCTTCATGAAGCCTTTACCGAGATCGGTCCATGAGAAACATCGAGAGTCGATGGGATTGCGATTCATGGGTAGTTGGCTTTAGGTCAAGTGGGAGATTGTTAGAGGAGGTGACCAACAAGCCAACATGTGGCTGTGGTCTTTCATATTTATTATGGTAATAAACGAACCTTTATTCGTATTAATGATAAAAGACCTTGACATTCTATATCTTTGTCCCTTTGTCACAAGCATATATATAGTCCTTACAGTTATTACAAGTACTAGTAATTGATCGTTAGGATCGTGAGATATTTACTAAAGTATTATAACTGTTAAACGTGTTCCTAGTCGAAGGGTTACGCCACCAATGAGGATATCGGCCTTTCCCATTAAGAGACTAGCACTTAGTGTATGTGTACTGCATCTCAACAGTAAACGGTATTGTGATATCGACATGCTTAAGTGGGTGCTCGTAAGTTGACGAGTTCACTGAACTCCCTCACCCTAGAAATCTCTAAGTGGTTCCCAATAATCGAGTAGAGATATCTATGGAATAGTTGTACACCATTAGTCCTTATGAGCTAGACATCACCGTGACTTCACTAGAGGACCAGCTGTATCGTGACCTGTCCCTGAGTTCCACCGAGGACCATCCCAAGGGCCAGTGTTCGTGCAGTCCGAAATCTAGTGGGAGGTCTGTGCATTGTAGTCGGGGATTCGATCGCTAGAATAGTCTTGGATGTCTTGTGTGTTCTGAAAGTTTGTAATCTTCTAAGTCTCTGGCCAGAGCTGACTAAGTGATGATTAGAGAATTCGATTCTCTAAGTCATGCACGTAACGATTACAACACTTAGAACGATCACACGGTCATTGAACATATAGAGAGGTCTCGATGAACCAATGTCTCTAGTTCAATCGGGACATATGAATCGAAGGGACCGCACTGTACGTTAACTATATCTGAAGGTTCTTGCAGGCACTTCATTTGTATCTAGGGAATCATGACGCGTAGTTGCTAGACGCCAATCTTGATTCGTTGGGTGATTAAGGTGAAACGAGCTTCATCTTAATCGTAACTCTAAGGGAGGAGTTTTGACCACAAAGGGTTGTGGGCCCACGGCTAGCTTACACCTGAACCATCGAGGGTCACACTGCTCGTGCACATGAGATCTTTGAATAAACGGTCAGAGATAAAATGCTTTATCTCTGCATGATTGGAAGTCAATATGATTGGATCCAACATTCGTAATTTGGAATTATGAATGAGAATAAGAAAAGGAAACGAATAGGCGAACGTATTAGTGAACTTTCTAAATCGGGAAGTTTCCAAATTTAGAAAGTGCACTGAACTAGGGTTTCCACTTTTGGAAAGTTGGAAATTGAGAGTTGGCACTCGTAATGACGAGGATATTATAATGATTCCGAAATTGTAATCGTTGCATTTTTCCGATCATTGAATTGAGAGAGACGAGCAAGTAAAAGGAACTAACGAGCTTAAGCTGTTGGGCCCGGTCCAACTTAAGCCCGTTAGGGTTTTATGCAAGGGACTATAAATACTTGATTTATAGGCCTTGCAAAAACACACAATACCTAATCAAAACCCTAGCCGCTCACCTCTCTCTCTCTCTCTCTCTCTCGGCCTCTCTCCCGCGGCCATCACCGGCGCCGTCGCCGGAACCTCGCCGGAATCGGCCGTTCATTGGCTGATTGCTTTGGTAGTTTCTTTCCTTCTCTTTCTCTTCCGTTTTTCTAACTATTACGTGTCTAGTGCCACGTGTTTAGTAGATCGAAGTGTACAAGGTGAAATCCGAGAGGAGGAAGATCGAAGATCGAAGAACCAAGGAGCAACACACGAGCCGAAGCCGCACGCGATCCCACGCGCCACCCGAAGACCGCGCGTGAGATACACGCGCCGCCGTGGCCGTCTCGCCGCTGCTGCCGCTGCACCGCTGCTGCCCCGGATTGTAAGGATTGGTTTCCGTAGCAATCTCGACTTGCTTAGCGCTCCTACCTCACGCTTCAAGAGGTAAACACACGAATCTCATGTTTCGATTCGTTTACGTTTAAACTAAATATTCATGTTTGCTTTCGAATGATTTTATGTGATTATGTGTAATCGTTTTAATCTTTGCGAGCATGTTAGTTGGTTTAAACGCGAGCATGTTAATTGGTTTAAATTCAGTTAAACATTTTAGCATATATGTTGTTTTTAATTTCACTGGAAGCGCAAAGGTACGCAATTAATTGATTTATATTATCGGGCATGTGTTTCTGTGCTTTAAATTCGTTTAATTCGCATAAAATTTTTGTTTTCCGCTGCGTACACGTGCCCGAAACCCAACACCGCAGTGTTGGTTGCTCCCGCCATCCTCTTTCTTCGTGTCGGATACAGGATCCGGCCGCCAGCTCCTTGTTGAGGCGGATTGAGACTACCTTGACCACCTCCTCTTGTGTCACGTGATCGAGTTTGCATTCCCACAGACGGCGCCAAAATGATGCTGCTCAAATGAGGATTGAACAACCCAACGGTCTTTGAGCTCGTGATGATAGAGAATGTCGAAGGTCACTGCCACGTGTCTTGGGGTAGTCAAAGAATCTTCCCGCTAATTCCTATAAAATAATTGAAACACTAGATGACACGCCGGGTTTGGCCCGACGATTATCCTCCGACGCTCAAGTCAGAAGATGTAATAATATAAGCAAATAATAATAATTAATTGCCAAATTAGTGTGTACATTTCTATGTGAAATGAAACATACATTTATAGGTGGATGGATAGGTTGAACTTTTGTAGAAATCCGATGTGGGACAAAATGTTGTCATTTAAGGGTAAAAAGTATGCTAATTGAGTTTTCACATACAATTAAATAAATTAGAGTGACTTGAGCCTAATCCTAATTAGAATTATGGGCCTAATTATGATTAGCCATATCAGTATTGTATTAGTATTACTATTTGTTAGTATTTATATCCGTATCCCTATTCGTATTAGTATTCGTATTAGAATTAGTATCGGTATCGGTATCACTATTAGTATTAATACTCGTATTCGTATTAGCATTAACATTAGTATCTGTATTAGTATCAGTACCAAAAATAGTATTAGTATCAGTATTAGGCCCTATTTGGTTGGCAAGATAAGATTAGCCAAGATAAGATTAAATAATCTAATTAGAAGGCAAGATAAGCCAACATAAGACTTGTCCAAGCCATGATTATATAATTTTGGCGGGTCCACCCGGCAATTTATTGAGGATACCAAACATCAAATTAAGTCCAACTATTTAGTTAATCATGTCTTATCTTGGCAACCAAACGGGACCTTAGAGTATTAGTATGAATATGAGTATGAGTATCGGTCAATGTTCTAAAAACCGGAAATCGGGTCGAACGTGGTTAGATACCGCCTCATGATTAATCGGGGCGGCAATTATTAATCGGCGATAAATCTGAAAAAAATCGGTTTTTAAAATTTAATATAATATATCGTTGACCGGCGTAAAATCCAGAAGAAAAGAAAAGAAAAAAGAAAAAAAAAAAGTCAACGTCGGAGACCGGCGTTGACTACCGGAAACGGGCGAAAAAAATCCGAAAGAAAGAAAGAAAAAAAACTTTGAAAAGTCAACGCCGAAATTCGGCGGCAAATTTTTTTTTTTTTTGAAAAAAAAAAGTTTGGGGTCAAAATTGAATAATTTGTGAAATTTGGGGTCAAATTGAGAATAAATTAAGTTAATGATGAAATTAGAGCATATTAAAGTATCCTCCAAAAAAAAGTCAAAATTGAATTTTTATGGTCAAAATTGGATTTTTGTGGACAAAATTGATTAAATTGAGGTTACAATTAAGAATTGGGTATAAAGGGTTGAGGGTAATATTGGCATATACATGAATGTTTCCTTTATTTGTAATAATTATTAAAGGGATGGGTTTATTGGTGAAAGAGATATAACCCATAAACATAAAATAATAAAGATGCTTGGTTGATGACTTATGCACAAAAACCCCATCGAATAAAAATGGGAAAAAAACACATTAAAAATAATTCGACACATGCAACTAGGGTTGTGCGTTGGTTGGTTTGATTAAAAACCAGCCATAAAACCAACCAAACCCATCCAATCAACTTTGGTAAATATTGCAAACCGTTATCGACCCAATTTACATGGGTTGGGTGATGGTTGAAAACCAATTTGGTGACTCGGTTGATGGTTTGGTTGATGGGTCATCTATATATTTTTTAATTTTTTTTAATATTTTATTAGTTGTCACAACTTTATATATTTTATAAATCAAATCTGACTAGTTCAACAATATTCAAATAAAAGATTCAAAACATTACGTGCATATGTATTCCAATTAAACATAAATAGTTCAACAAATAATAATCGTCCAAATATTTAGGTTATGTCTTAAAATTAAAATAGTTCAAATTAGATAATTAGGTTAGATTTATTACTTTTAGGATTTTGGTCAGTATTAGATAATTTAATAAATGTGATATAAAAATGGAAATTTGAAATTAAAAATATTAAATATTTTAATTAAAATTAATAAATAATAAATTAATATATAAAGTTGGTTGGCCGATATTACCCGACTAACCAACATTTTAACATATTAGAAACCATTATCGACCCAACTATACAGGGGTTGGTTGACATTATCGACCCAACTTAAATGGGTCGGTCGATGGTTGATTATCCATCACAAATTATGGGTGGAAAATGGGTTGGTTGGTGGCTAAAACCGATCCATACACAACCCTACATGCAACACATGTGTACTTGGCTAGTTTATTAAAAATAATGAGAATTTTGACTTGGATTTAATCACATAGAATATATATAGAGGATCTATCACAAATTGGCCCAATATGCGATTTTCTTTGGATAAATCATGATCTCACATTTTGAAAATTAATAGTATATGAATTTCTTTGGATTCATATATTAATTAGTTCAAGATTTTGCGTCTCAAATTTTTCTCATCAAGTCAACTATTTAATTAATGAGTATGGATGATTGAAGCGATTTATTTAATTCAATTTACATAGTTATATATGTGCTCAGTTGTTGAATTATAATAGTTAGAATACGTATATCTAGAAATAATATATTGATTAAATTTAAATATTAATTTTATACAGTATACAGATACTTTAAAACCCTAATCTTTTGTATTGATCTAAATATTATTTAGTAATATTATACTTATTACTACTGTAGTATTATCAATTCATGATATTATTGATTTAATTATTTCATCTCAATTAATCTTCAAGGAACCGTCCTTATTTTGAGTATTTGTAATCATAATGCCATTAAAATTTGTTAAAATATGTATTAATGTAAAATTAAGTTAATTAGATTCCATAAATTTTGTTTTTAATTATAGTGTTGAATGACAATCGTAGTCAAAGAGAAATCAAGACCCTTAAAATTAGTATTTAACTTATTCTCCTACTAATTTCATGCAAATACATGGCTATAAATTGGTGGGGGGCAAAAAAATATAACCACACACAATTACAAATCACTAGTTCAATCATGTCTCCTCCAAGCATCACTATATTTTTCTTAATTATTTTATCATTGAACTTTTGTCATGAGAGTGAAGCTATGAGGAGGCATGTAATTAAAATTTTCAATCGTATGCCAGAAGGTACCCCGGCAATAACAGTTCATTGTGCGTCTAAAAATGACGATCTTGGATATCGTCTTCTTTATACTGGTCAGGATTTCAATTGGTCGTTCAGAAACAACTTTTGGAGAAATACTCTTTTCTTTTGTCGATTTTGGTGGGGCCAAAAGACGATTGCTTTCGATGTGTACAACGATCGCTGGGATGTATATCATCACACATTTACTTATGCAGCGAACATACACGGTGTCTTTTCCGGTTTTGATGAAACACCAACAGACAATATGGTTTTAGTGCAGGCGTGGCCATAAATTGAATGTACTATTTTATTCGTACTCCGAAATATTGAGGGTTATATATATGGTGAAATATTGGCATTGTTTTACAAGAATGTTGTGGTTCTTTCTTTCTTTGCTTTTTTTTTAACGCAAACGGTGTAAATCACACCTTGTAGCGACGATTTCTGCCTTTATCCGAGACCTAGAATTGCCTCTGCGATTTTATTTCTTTGTAAATTGAAGATTTAAAATTTAAAATTATTAAAAATAAATAAAAAAATTCACATAAATGTAAGAATACATAGAAGTCTAATAGACAAAAGTAATAATTCAACGTCTCCATCTGCGGATAAAGGCACACGAATAGAAGAAGGGCAGATGGATCAAATGGCATCCTCCCAATCCTACTCAATTCAAACTCAACGTAGATGGCTCAAAAATATTTAATGCATGCACAGGCGGGGGTATTCTTCGATCTCATGATGGCCGGTTTATATACTGTTTCTCGAATTATTACGGGCATGCAAATCTTCTCCTGGCTGAAGCTACAGCTATTCTAGAAGGACTTGGTCTTTGCCACGACCTAGGATTGGAGCAGGTGATCGTGGAATCCGACTCCAAAATGGTGGTGGACATGGTGAACAGGAAAGCATGTATTGCATGGGAATTACAATACAAGATCATTCGCATAAGAAGTTTGCTCAAGTCACATTGGAGGGTGGAGCATACTTATCGAGAGGGAAATTAAGCGGCATATAGTTTTGCTAAATTAGCTCATGGGCATAAAGTTAGATTATATTATTGTTCTAGTAGAGATATTCCTAGTCGGATTAGACATGTTATTTTGACCGATGGACTACGTTTTTGTACATTTCGTAAACAATGTAAATAGGGGGTACCCTTTTCCTTGTTCTAGGCCGACAAGGTTTTTAGCGAGGCCCCCTCTGCCTACATGGAATAAAAAGTACAATTTTGGCCAAAAAAAAAATAATAATAATAGACAAACGTCAAATACTACAAAACATGTCAAACTCATTATTTTTTTCTTAAATCCAATTTTATTTCTTTTCATTTTTTTTTTAATTTTTCTTAATTGGAGATTTTAAATTTAAACTCACACATAATAATAAAAAAAATCACACAAATGTAAGAATACATAGAAGTCAAATACATAAATATCAAATATCTTCTTCAATAGTGTCGGCAACATAGTTATTGGTAGAATGATCTTGAGGTGATGGGAGGTGATAGGAATGGGATAAACATTAAATTGCATATGTAGAGACAGGTTACCATGTAAGTATCCTAAATTGAGAGTCAAGAATTCACTCCCTGAGTACATGTTCATAGCAGGCTGGTACAGAGTTTAGTGGTGTATCCACAGGAAATGTGATTAATGAATTAAGAACGAAATATGGAAGGACCGACCTCATCACATCTTCATGTGAAACATGAGGTGCATACGTGAACATTTCTCTTGTAAACCTTTCACTGCGGGGTTGTGACTAGATACACAGACCCACCCCCGTTGACCCGGAATAGGGCCTACCAATGTATGGGTCGGTTTTGTAGACCTTTCAGTGCGGTTGTGACTAGACACACCGACCTGCACCCGTTGACCCGGAACCAGACCTGCCAATGTATGAGTCGGTTTCGGGGCCCTTTTTTAGGTCCCCGTCGAGTGTACTCGTGGGACTCGACCCGGGACCCGAATATTAATTGTAGCATTTTTGCCCAAAATTGTCATTGTATGGGTCGGATTCGAAGCCTTTTTTCAGGATCCCCGTTAGCGGGTAAATTAGTAGAATTAGTAATTGCATTAGAATAGGTTTTCTTAGTTCGGGAAGTGGAGTCATGCTTAGTTACACACATTCTACACGTTGCTAGTAGATTATGTTTTGCAATTCATTTGTAATAGTATAAATAGAGATTATGGCACCGAATGGAGATAGACAATTATTATTGGAATACTCTCCTCTTTAATCCATTTCTGGTTTCTTATATTCTTCTCTCTTCTAATCTTCTCTTATTCTTCTAATATTCTCATATTCTCCCACATTCTCGTTCCTAATAGTCTTTGAATATATCGGGTTAAACTGAATGTTGACGGCTTGACGAAGGGAGAGTTTTATTCCGGTGTTTGATTTGCAACTCTAATGGTGAAGTGGTTCAAGGGTTTTCTCACTTTTACGGCAAATGATCGCTTCTTTTTGCAGAAGCTTAGGCAGGCTATCCTAGATAGGGATGGCAGCGGGGCGGGTACCCTCGAAAAAATGCAATACCAGAACCATGACCATTTAATATAGCTCAAACCATGACCATACCAAACCCATTTAAAAAGTTAATGAAAATACCATAACCATTACCACGAATATCCGGGTATCCACGGGTACCCATTTACCATTTAAATTATAGTATTAAAAAAAAAAAGTTAAAGCAAGTTATGCTAAAAGTAACAGATAGGTAATAAAAAATGCTTCCAAACAACAAAAATATAATTAAAATAACATAATTCACTACAAGATCTTGAGAATATTAATAATTTACTCAAAAAACTACGAAATTTGCTAATTCATTAATTAGTAAGTCATATTCTCCCAATGATGCAAATTGCTCACGTTTAGCAAACTCAAAGGCTCCTAATTGGTATGTTGATATTCTTCATCATCCTCATCATCTTCCATTGTACAACAACGTTCACTTGACACCGTGTCTGTTATTGTGCAGATATGGATAAACAAAGTAAGAAATCATTCAACTAAAAATGTAAATTAAATTAGTTAATCAAAGATTTTATTTACCTTCTACTTGACTTCGTAACCAACTTTGTGAGCACATTATTGCTTCCAAAGTATCTTTGTGGAGCCTATTTCGTTTTAAACTCACAACCCTTCCCCCGGAGCTGAAAGCAGACTCGGATGCAACTGTAGAAACGAGAATAGCAAGAAAATCTCTAGCAATCAATTGTAAAGTTGGATACTTTATGCCATGTGTTTTCCACCAGCCAAGTATGTCAAAATCTTGTGCATAAGGCAACACCTTCTTGTCTAAATAGTATTCGAATTCTGATTTCACCACCCCATCAGATGACTCAACTCTTAACATCTCAACCAATCTTGCATGGCTACTACCTTCTTCCCCAATGAATTTAGCATCTAATGTTCCACATGATGACTTGGTAGCAGATGCATTAGGGACCTTGGATTTGTACTCGTTCAGCAAAGCATAACATAACGATTTGGCCTTTTCAATCTCAAGATAGGCATCGTCTCCATAAAAACTTTTAAAATAGAATTGTATCGCCTTCATTTTGTACCTAGGGTCCAAAATAATTGGAATTGACATAACAATATGCACATCACTCCAATATCTGTTGAACTTTTCACGCATCTTTTGTGCCATTAGCATAAGATCTTGATCAGGTGACTCTATAATCCATTTATCCAATGCCTCCTTAATTTCACATATTTTGATGTAGAAAATGTGTGAAGTGGGATAATTTGTTGCTGAAAATGCTTCAGTGGCATGATAGAAAAGTTTTAACTTGCCACAAATCAAGGCAGCTCGTTCCCAATCTTTTTCTGCTGGTAAGGAAGAATATTTTTTCTCCCTAAGCTTCAATCTAGGAAAAACATCCTTATACTCTATGGCAGTCTGAAGCATTAAAAATGTAGAGTTCCAACGAGTTTTACAATCAAGACACAACTTCTTTGTACAACTAACTTTCAATTGTCGGGCTACATCTTCAAATTTTTCAATTCTAGAAGCAGTAGCCGACCAATATGCAACACTTTCCCGAATTTTTGCAATACTTTGATCTATAACTGATAGCCCGTCTTTCACAATGAGATTCAGAATGTGCGCACCACAACGCAAATGTATGTATCTTCCTTCAAGCAAACAATGAGAAGATAATTTATCAAGAATTATATTAATCATACCATCATTTGTGCTACAATTATCCACCGTAATAGTTGATAATTTGGTCTCCAAATGCCATGCAACCAGCCCTTCAAGTAAATATTCAGCCAAGACATCCATTGTGTGAGGTGCAGGAACATAAACGAACCTGAAATTTGATAAGTGTACATGAGTCACATATTTGAATATTATTTTAGTTAATTAAAGAAATACTATAAGATGAATAAAATATATACCTTAAGATACGAGACTGCAATACCCAATCTTCATCAATAAAGTGAACTGTGATACTCATATATCCTTTCCTCTGATTTGAAGTCCACATATCTGTTGTTATTGCAACTCGACTTTGACAGTGTTGCATAACCTCTTTCAACTTTTCTTTTTCAATATCATAAACCTTCATAATATCGTTCTTGATCGTATTCCGAGATATCATCTTAAAATAAGGTTGCAAACTTGTAACAAATTTACGAAAACCACGATGCTCAACGATGGACAAAGGATACTCGTGCAATATAATTGCACAAGCAAGTTCCTTACGAGATTTTTCTTGATCAAAGTTAAAGTTAGTATACGTGGACTTTGAATCAGACTTCTTTATCTCAACAATCTGTCTTTGTCGTTTCAAGGCAGCCTCAATATCTTGAGTGTTTCTCTTTGGGCATCGAGCCAGGTGGTTTCGTAAAGCTGTAGTTCCACTGGTGCTAGCAGCTTTAAGAGTTGTTTTGCAATAGTTACAAGTTGCATGCCCAACCCCATCAATTTCTACTCTAGTCATGTGATCCCACACATCACTTGTTAATTTACGTTTTTTTCCATGTTGAATTTTTTCCTTAGGATCCTTATTTTCAAGATCAATCGGATCACTCTCTGCATTAATATGTTCTTGATTACTCATTTTGCAATTGAGATCCCTGCTGCTAAAAAATAAAACAAACTGAGATATTTTGATTATGTTTATAATATTCTATCTATTTGAATAATTATTGAAAATTTGAAGCAAAAGTCTATAATAATAATAATAATTAAAAAAAATAAGCAAACATAAAAATTTGGAGAAAATATGCCTCTACAATAAGCAGTTCTTTATTTGTTTCAAGTTTCAACATAAGAAGATTCCAATGTTTGATTATGAAATAATCTTTCAAAAAAAAACTAAAAATAAAAGATTTTCAATAATTATGTCATGTATTGTTTATGTATTTTGAAGGAAAAAAACAAGAATTTCCATAATAGCTTACCAACAAAAGAAAAGGACGAGAAATTGAGGACGAGCCTTAACGGATCCAGCAAAACTTGTGGAGCCTCAAGGTGGTGCCGTCAATGGTGTTGGTGTAGGGTTTGTTTCTGCCGTCTCTTTAGTTTCTCTAAAGTCTTAATCTTGTGAAAATAAATATAATATATATATATATATATATATATATATATATATATATATATATATATATATATTAAATGGGTTATATGGTCGGATACCCATATATTAAACGGGTACCCGTTCCATATAATAAATGGTCGGGTACCCGGAACCGTGGGGTAAAACCAAAACCATACCAGAACCATGACGGTTTGTATTTCCTATACCAAAACCATTACCAAACCCTAATGGTTTCGGTAACGGGTTTTAAACGGAGCGGTTACCCACGGGTAGCTAACGGTTCGGGTTTTTTTGCCATCCCTAATCCTAGATGGGTTGATAATATGTCGGGAGTTGGGAGTCGAGGAAGTGATCTTAGAATCAGACTCAAAGCTTGTAGTAGATATGATATTAATTTGCCAAGGCTACAGTTGCACGGGAGATTCATTACTATATATCTGCCATTCGTACTTCAAGACTCTTGGGTTGGTCACCATGTTTATAGAGAGACGAATGGTGTTGCCGATGAATTAGCTAAACTAGCATATGAGCACAGGGAGATGAAACGGTAGCAAGTGAATTCCCTCGTCAGATTCGAACTTCCATAATCCTAGACCGTGTCGGAATGCCTTGTTTTTGTAAAGTTTCGATGTTTAAATGAAGATGGTGTTTAAGAGAGGTAGCTGCCGGTAAGCGTGGTTTACTTGATTATCAACAGATTGATTCAAGAGTGGGATCCAAGTGGAAGCATTCTAGTTTTTTGCATTAGTACCCCAATTTGGGGACCTTTAGTTAATTTCCCTAAATTAGTTAGCTATTGGGCTGCTAGTTCTAGGCTTTCCTTTTTTCGCCCATCTTTGGGCCGTTTTGTAATTAGAAAAGTTAGGGAGTCTCTGACTTTTTGTTGCCATTGTAAGGGAACTTCAAGGGGATCATCTGCAAAAATTAAAGGAAAAGTGTAAGTACAAGGGAGTCATCTGCAAAATATAGTATTTTGACGTTTGACACGCGCAATTAGTTTTAATGGAAGCTATCCTTATCAACAACAACGGTGTTATGTGCTGATATTACGAGCTCATGGGGGCCATCTGCAAAAGCTTGTAACCATAGGAGGTCAAACGCTATTTACCCTTTTTTTAAACAACACATATGGTTTTGCCTTCTTTCTGTTGTTCCCGGTATATAAAACGGGTAGTGAATTTAGTAAAATGGTCGAACAAATTAATCAGTGAAAATACGAAAAGATTAGCCGAGGCGAGAAAACTCTTTCCTTAAGACGATATTGCCCCGCTACGGTGCTTACGGTTATTTGACAATGGTCTCCCAAGATAAAACGGCGAAGTCAGCATATGAGCACTCAAAACCCCGAGTACAACGAACGTTACTTTGTGTTTCAAACTCTCGAATTGAATACGGAAGAAAATATTCTGCGAAGAATATTTTCGGGCTAAAGAACGATGAATTTCATAGAACAAAATTATGGAATTGAATTTGTATTTTTATGTTGTTCTAATCAAACATGTGGAGCTTTTTATTTATAAGTTTCCAATGGTTTTGAGTAGTGAACACAACCCTTAGAAAATTAAACAAATGAAAAAGTGTGGCCACACATCTTCATATTGTCACACCTATTTGATCAAATAGGTGCCTAAAAACCTCTTTTTATTTCCATTCAAAAAACAATTTTATTTTAATAAATAAAATTTCCAATAATCCCCCACATGAATGAAATTAACGAAAAATGATGGATTATATCGAGAGTTCAAGTGGATACTATTGCAATGGGGATAGGTAGCTTTTGGCTTTGAACCTTCCTTAGCGGTATACCATCGGATTTACTTGGCTAGTTAGTGAACGCGATGTCTTGAACTGCCAGTCGTTTGTGTAAACCAAGACAATGATATCCACACAATAGTTTTCCCACATTTCATCTATTCTCATGGTTGTGTCCATTTTAGCTCTGGAGCACATCTTGGATTCATAAGTGTTTGTCATTTTGAAGCGGCCCACACTTCTACACTTATATAGGTGATGTCCTATTAAATGTATTCTGCCAATACCTCACCTTTTGTCAAGGTTTAGGAATCATTAAAAGCTTTCTCTTTTCATTTACCCTCTCTGCAGGCAGCACTAATGTCTATCACGAGAATGAGTTGGAAATATATAATTCCATAGGAATATATACTCCTTAGTGCATCCCTAAATTTCGATAGCTCAGTTGTCCCTTTTGAACCAGGTCTTGGGATCTCCAGTCATCATGGTTGGGTTACCACTATAGAAATTCTTAATTTCTGGGTTTTGATCTCACTCCCCTAGACATGCAATATGTTTGATCTCTTTAGTTGACTTTTAGTCGCGGATCCGCTATTAACCATTGATTTTCACAATCTATGTTAATTATTTATTTAGAGATCAATTGCCTAATGGTCTTATGTGTATGAAGAATGTGTCGACACTTGCCATTATACATGTCGTTTGTGCCTTTATCGTAACCGATTGACTATCGCAATTCATAATTGCAGGCACCGACTTAGTTCAACACGGAACATCCTCTAATAATTTTATGAAGTTTATTCAACTTCTTTTCTAAATTTATCTCAAGTTATATATTCAGATTCCACCATGAATCGAGCTATTCATTTTCCTTTGAGGATTTCCAAGATACATAATCTTAGTGAACTCATATATCTAATGTACTTTCCTAACACAATTGGATATTTTCTTTAATGTAATCCATGTAAAGGCGATACTGAGATTACCTAAGAACCCTTATAATATCATTAAATGATTATTTATTTTGGGATTACATATAAAAAATATATTGCCAAACTATCCAAAATATTTGTAATTGAACCATTGTTCAACATTATTTTTGGCAAAGTAAAGACTTGGTCTTTAGACAACTAGATCAAAATTCTAGTAGTGTCTCAACATGAGACTTGGGGTTGTCTAGGATCCGAGAGAGGTTGTACTACTCGGACCCAAACGATTGAAAATCAACCAATAAAAATGTGACACGTATGATTTGTACGAACTCCACAAAAAAAGTACGATACCTACCTTATAAGTGAAATTACATAAAACCCCTATAACTAAAACTTAAGTAACAATTAATAATAATTACTAATTAGGGCCATGACAAGGGACTTAAATGCACATTGGTCCACATAAACAACAATCTTTCAAATAAACCCATCACCATGTCTTTACTCTAAAATACCTTCCATAATATATTTTTTTTATAAATTTCATTCATTATACTCTAACTTCCTTAATATTGCACATTGACCACGAATTTAAACAAATATTCACATTAACCCCATTTTAATAATTTTTTGAAAAAATATTTTTGTTAGAAAATAAATTTTTTTCTGAATTTTTTTTTCCGGCCAGATTCCGGCGTTGTCTGCCATTGACTTTTTTTTTTGAATTTTTTTTTTCTGAATTTTTTTTTTCCGGCCAGTCAACCGCAGTTGACCGCTGCTCTCCGGCGTTGACTTTTTTTTTTATTTCGTTTTTGAAAAAAAAAATTCTTAGATAAAAATATTTTAATTAATATTACTATCTTGCCTACTAAATTACTGTCTCATACAGTAATATTACTGTTTCAGACAATAATATTACTGTTTCGGACAGTAATATTATGAATATTATTTCCCGAACCGTAATATTACTAATATTACTGTCCCAAACAATGATATTATTGCTTGAGACAGTAATATTACGGTCGAAGACAATAATATTACAGTCGAAGACAACAATAATGCAGGCCAAGACGATAAAATTAATTAATACAGTAATATTATTGTCTCAGACAGTTAAAGTACTGTTGGAGACAGTAATTTTGAGCCAAAACAGTAATATTAATTAAAATATTTTTTTAAGAAAAAACAAAATTTCAAAAAAAAAAAGAGTCAATTAACAGTTAAATTATTGTATCCGAAAGTTAAATTACTGTTGAAGACGGTAATTTAGCAGCCAAGACAGTAATATTAATTAAAATTTTTTTTAAGAAAAAAAAAAGTTAATTAACAGGTAAATTACTGTCTCCGACAGTTAAATAACTGTGGAGACAGTAATTTAGCAGTCAAGATAGTAATATTAATTAATATATATTTTTAAGAAAAAAAAAGTTAATTAACATTAAATTACTCTCTCCGACAGTTAAATAACTGCTTTAGACAATAAATTAACAACCAATACATTAATATTAGTTAAAATAGTTTTTTTTAGAAAAAACAAAAAAAAAAAAAAAAATCAAAGCCGGAGACCCTACGATTGAGCTACCGGAAAAGAATTTCAGACAAAAAAAAGTTTTGAAAAAAAAAAAGAGTTAACGTCGGAGACCGTGGGTCTCTGGCGGTCTCCGGTGGTAGCGAGTCAAAATTAGGGTCAAGATTGAAATTATGGTAAAAAATTGGTTAATTGGTGAAATTGGGCTAAATTAGTTAGTCGAGGTATGATCGTGGAATTTTTTTTATTCGGGGGGCAAAGAGCAAAAATGACCAAAGTTAGGGGCAAAGTACAGTTAACCCTACTTTTAATTCTCTGGTTTAATAATGTAAGGTTAATAAAGTAATTTTACATGAAGCACGATGGAGTACGACCTTTGTACGATCTATTTTTACTGGGTTCGTACTTTAATTTATAAATTCATAGGGTCGTACTGGATCGTACTAGTTCGTACTTTAAATCAACGACTATAAATTTTTACTAAATATTTTCTACGCACCACATTAAATTGCTTGGGCCCGAGTAGTACAACCCCTCTCGGAGCCTAGACAACTCCATGAGACTTTCAATAATACTATCTTTGTCTTAGTGAATTTAATCTATAAGAGTACATCGTCTAGACCCTTGTCTTTCACATTAAACGTTAATTTTTTTTTTCTATATTTTCTCAACGTTCAAAATAATATTATGATCACTATCTCATGATTATAATATCGTCTATAGACATATACTTCCATATGATTTTAATATAACACACTGGTCACACTCGTTATTACGAGAATTATTTGATACCATAATTTTATCAAATATTACTTTAGAATGACTTAACGAGTTTCAATATCTTGTTATAAACAATCAAGATTTTTCCATAGATATTTAATTTAGCCTTATAAGACCAACCTTTTAATTCTTCTTTTGAATAGTCCATCTAAACCTTAATGGTTTACTACTTGGAAGAAGACAAACTAATTTCCACGTACATTCTTCTAATGTAATTAATATTTCATTAGTCCATCTAAACCTTAATGGTTTACTACTTGGAAGAAGACAAACTAATTTCCATGTACATTCTTCCAATGTAGACAATATTTCATTAATTGTCTTTCCTATATTTTATAACTCATAAGTTATAAAATCAAATCAAAATCAAACGTATTGATTTTCTTTGTCATCGTGTTGTATCTTGGTTGTTCATCACTTTGATGATTTACCACTCACACATATTTTAACTTGGTTATTCATCACTTTGATAATTTACCACTTACACATTTATAAGTTCTCTTATTTAGAACTTATTTATTTTCTTATTTTACAAGAAAACACAATATAATCAATTTGCATGAAGAGTGACTATCTCGTGCATAATCATTATTTATATATTCAATATTTATCCACTTGACTGTACTAGGCCTTATGTTAACTTCGGTACTTTTTTACCTTGGCCTAAACACCCTTACTTTTCTAAATATAAATGTGGTTAGGGCCTAAAGACACCCACATTTCTAAAATATTAATGTAGTTAGCTCGAGATATTTATGTGGTTAGGGCCTAAAGACCCCCACATTTCTAAATATTAATGTGGTTAGCTCGGGATATCTAATTTCCCCCACAAATTGTAGAGTATGTATTCTAGAGTTTATCAATATGATATCCATCAACTTTTTCTAAGAGTTTCAGTACTCATTTTTTTTAATTCATTTGTCAAAGTTGGCATTTTCCAACTTTCATTCACATAGCATTTAAATGCTTTGAAATCTTTATTTTGATTTTATTAATAAGGATACACAATGTAACAAAATACACTTCTTCTTTAGTTAGAGAAATATATTGGATCATTACTATGATTTAATTTTAAAGTATTGTATTTTTTTCTCTCAAGAAAGTACAAAAAAAAAAAAAGGAAACTTCTCAAGATACTTAAATCTTGTCAACAAATAAGATAATAAGATTTCTTTCTTTTCCTCAAAAGGAGAAAACTCGTCAAGATACTTAAATCTTGTCAATAAACAAGAGAATATTAATCTCTCCAAATGGTGGTTGATCTCCACTATTCAATATTAAAGTTAGAATATACAAATTATAATCTTAATCGTTCATAATTTAGGATTGTATGTCCTATACATGCCGTTCAAAATTCAGTGAAATCCAACGATTGAATTCTACAAAACGAGCTCTTAAGTAAACTGCTCGAATTTTCTTTCAACAAAACATCCATTGTTGTTTACAACTATTTCGGATGTTTGCTTGAAAAATTAGGATCCAATCTCATCCATTCACATTGTAGATCATCATCTTGCAAATGTGATATCAAAAAAAAAAAAATCAAATCGAACCAACGATTCGATCTTCTTTTATGTGCTTGAGACAAGAACTACTCATGTGCTCTCATGAATTGAGCTTCTCTTTCTTTCTATTTCATTTCAATCATGCTTTTAGTTGCTCTATAGCATGATTCATATATAAAGAATATGTGCATCAATGTAATAAAAATAATGTGTGAGACGTGAGAACGACTTTGATACTAGTTGATCATAGAAAGAAACAATAGATCAAGCATACTATATCAACATATACATAATATACACACGAGTATATAATAACATCAAGTTTGGACGTAATATTTCATGGCATAAATTAATTCATGTCCAATATAATGGATTTATATAAATATATATCACGTAATCAGTATGTGTCCATGTAATTACACAATTCTAAGGAATTAGTATGGCTTACAGAAATAATAACATGTATAATAATATTCCTCTTACTAAGTAACTCATACTTAATATACGAGACAAGTCTAATTGTTCATAGACAATAGTAAAAACGTAAATAAGATCACGTACTCACAAATTTCATATAACATATTCGAAAATCAATCATTGGACGGTTCCACATCAAATGAAAATTGGGAGAAAGCTAATCCCGTATCAAAACTATATGCAATTTATGCAAATAAATATTGCATTTTCATGAGAAATGTCATGTAGTATAGCACTTATTATCATGCGGTTTATGATAAACTTATTCAAATAATTAGCACATACGTTATCACTTTATTGCATTTAGGATAAAATTATTTATATCATTAATGTAGATACACAAACATAATGAATATTGATTAAAGCATATAAATTGTATATGGTTTACCATGCTTCCACATGAAAATTAAACTTGTTAGAGTAGTGACCAACAAGCCAACTTGTGGCTGTGGTTTTTCCATTTATTCTTGATATAAATAATCATTTTTCGTATTTATGATAAAAACATCTTGGCATTCTATATCTTTGTCCCTTTGTCTCAAACATAGATATAGTCCTTACAGTTATTACAAGTACTAGTAATTGATCTTTGGGATCGTGAGATATTTACTTTAGTATTATAACTGTTAGACGTGTTCCTAGTCGAAGGGTTACGCCACCAAGAGGATATCGGCCTTTCCCATTAAGATACTAGCACTTAGTGTATGTGTACTGCATCTCATCAGTAAACGGTATTGTGATATCGGCATGCATAAGTGGGTGCTCGTAAGTTGACGAGCTCACTGAACTCCCTCACCCTAGAAATCTCTAAGTGGTTCCCAATAATCGAGTAGATATATCTATGGTATAGTTGTACAACATTAGTCCTAATGACCTAGACATCACCGTGACTTCACTAGAGGACCAGCTGTATCGTGACCTGTCCCTGAGTTCCACCAAGGACCGCCCCAAGGGCCAGTGTTCGTGCAGTCCGAAATCTAGTGGGAGGTCTGTGCATTGTAGTCGGGGATTCGATCGCTAGAATAGTCTTGGATGTCCTGTGTGTTCTGATAGTTTGTAATCATTCTAAGTCTCTGGCCAGAGCTGACTAAGTGATGATTAGAGAATTCGATTCTCTAAGTCATGCACGTAATGATTACAACACTTAGAATGATCGCGTCGTCATTAAACAAATAAAGAGGTCTCGATGAACCTATTCCTCTAGTTCAATCGGGACATATGAATCGAAGGGATCGTACTGTACTTGCATCTAGGGAATCATGACGCATAGTTGCTAGATGCCAATCTTGATTGGTTGGGTGATTAAGGTGAAACGAGCTTCATCTTAATCGTAACTCTAAGGGACGAGTTTTGACCACAAAGGGTTGTGGGCCCACGGCTAGCTTACACCTGAACCATCGAGGGTCACACTGCTCGTGCACATGAGATCTTTGAATGAACGGTCAAACGTAAAAATGGTTTATCTTTGCATGATTGGAAGTCAATATGATTGGGTCCAACATTCGTAATTTGGAATTATGAATGAGAAAAGGAAAAGACTAGGCGAACATCTTAGTGGACTTTCTAAATCGGGAAGTTTCCAAATTTAGAAAGTGCACTGAATTAGGGTTTCCACTTTTGGAAAGTTGGAAATTGAGAATTGGCACTCGTAATGACGAGGTCATTATAATGATTCTGAAATATAATTGTTACAATTTTTTGATCATCGAATTGAGAGTGACGAGCGAGTAAAAGAAGTAACGAACTTAAGCTGGTGGGCCCGGTCCAACTTAAGCCCGTTAGGGTTCTATGCAAGACACTATAAATACTTGATTTATAAATCTTGCACAGACACAACACACAAAACCTAACCCTAGCCGCTCCCTCTCTCGGCCGTTCTCCTTCCCCGCGGCCAACACCGTCGTTCGGTCGCCGTTCGTTCGCTGGAATCGGCCTCTCCTTGACCGGTTAATTGTGGTAGATCTATTTCCTTTTATTCTAACTATTGCATGTCTAGTGCCACATTTTAGTAGATCAAAGTATACGAGGTGAAATCCGAGAGGAGGAAGATCGAAGAATCGAAGAATCGAGGAGCAGCCACCGAGCCGACGGCGCACGCGCCTCCACGCGCCGCCCGAAGACAGCGCGTGAACCACATGCGCCGCCGTAGCTTGGATCATCGTCGTTGCTGCACCGGATTGCACGGATTGGTTTCCGTGGCAATCTAGCTTTCCCTAGTGCGCCTACCTCACGCTTCAAGAGGTAAAGTTTCGAATCCATTGTCGTTCGATTCGTTTTCGTTTAAGTTGATATATGCATGTTCGTTTTACTAAAAAGCATGTATGATTTTATGTGTCTAAATGAAATTGTTTTTATTATTGCGAGCATCATTACTTGATTTAAACGCGAGCATGCTAATTGATTTAATTTCGGTTAAGTAATTAAGCATGAATGTTGTTTTTAATTTTGCTGGAAGCGCAAAGGTACGCAATTAATTGTTTTCAATTATCGGGCATGTGTTTATGTGTTTTAAATTTGTTTAAATCGCATAATTTTTTTGTTTTCCGCTGCGTACTGGTGTCCGATTCCCAACACGCCCTTCTGAGGCAAAAGCAACTCGATATTCCTTGGCCCTCCGACTAACCGACGAATAGACCGCAAATGCTCTTCTGTCAATGAAGTATCAACATCAACTAAATCAAGATTAATTGACTTAGTCTTCTTTTGCCTCCTCGTATCCATCTCAACATCACCAAGCGGAATATTATCTTCCTCTTATACTTCAACCATCGGGTCAATTTCACTGCACGCTCACTCGACGAATGCGATTGATTTGACTCATCACTATCGCTTCCAAAATCCACGACTTGACGTCGTTAACGATGCCTACAAGATTAAACCCCATCCGCATGCTCAAAAACATTAACACTAGGTCTTACATCGTCGCTCCAAGATTCAATGGTTTCTTGCCATCCGAAATCCCCCCCATTCAAAACACCAACTGCACCGAAACTCTCAACGGCTTGCCCATCACTCTCGCCCGACAGGACCGAAAACCGTTTATGGACATGCCCTCACGCGCGCGCGTACCCCCAAGAGGTGCACCTTCACGCGCGCGCACCTCCCCAAGTGACGCAGGCCCATGCGCTCCCAACCCCCTTACCAACACGCTCACACGCGCCCCATGATAGGGCAACGCGCGCGCTTCACCCTTGGACTGCGCAACAGACGCACGCGCGAGTCGCGCGGGAATGGCGCCATCCACTCGTCGGTCGCCAACCACGCGCACACGTCTCTCGTTCTCCGTGCCCGACGCGCGCGCGCGCGTCTCCCGGTCCTAGTGCCCGACGCGCCTCACATCTCCTCTCTCCTCTCCTCGGTCAAAGTGCAAGCCGGTGACTCCACAGCTCCGCTCGGCTTAAAACTCCCCTCGAGGCGCGCGCCCTCACATAGGCTGTGGCGAGCGGTTGCGTGGCTCAAGCCGACGACCCCAGCCGAGCCACCAACTACCTTCCCTTCCCCCTCAATCCGTGCACCAACCACCGCGGACCCGATTTCCGCACCCAATACTACAAGCTTCTCGCGTTCCAAACCCACAATCCCAAATGGGATCTCGCTCCCTTTAACCGGATCTCGTATTTTAATTCGCAAGATTTCGATTTACTCGGATTCGACATGAAAAATTTCTCTTCCCGAAGAAATACTCAAACAAAGGAAAAACTTCTACTCTACCACAAAAATACAAGGAAGAATAAAGAGAAAAACTCAAAAATTAAAAATACTTGCCCATACTTATTCCACAGGAGGAGGAATTTAATTATCTCCACCGCAAAAGGATTCTATTTTGTATATTATTTAAAACCCTTAAATATATCACTATGCCAAAATGCATTCCAGGCGACGAAAATTTGCGACAAAAAAAGCTTATTCGCGACGAAAAAAAGAATTTTGCGACGAAATAAACGCAAAAAAAGGTCAAAAAATTCCCCGTCGCAAATGTCTGCGACGAAACATAAAAAGTGTCGCATGGATTGCGACGTTTCCCTGGAAACGTCGCAACAACTTAATTTTTTCGTTAGCTGAAATATTGCGACGAAACCTTTGGGAATCGTCGCAAAATCAATGATAAAGTTGCGACTAAAATAAAAAGTCGCTCTTTGATGCGACGTTTATTTGTAATTAATTTTGTCGCAAAATTTAAATTAAGGTTGCGACGATTCCTCAAAATCGTCGCAATATTATATTTTTCAACCTTTTATATTATTTGATGATTTAATTTTTTTTATTGTTAAACTTGTAATTATAAACAATAATAATAAAATTAAATTACAATAAAAACATTAAACAACTCAAAATTTATATCCACCACTTTAAAATTAACATTTAAGTTAAATCATCCAAATATAAATTTAAAATATACAAAATGTTGATGTTGTAGTGTTACAAAGATAAGGTAATCCCCGTTTTCGCCTTCATCTTCATTAAAATTAGTTTGCAAATGGCAGAGGGATTATGTTGCTCGGACTTATTCTCAATCTGTTGAAAACACACTAATCACATAGTTAAGGAGTTGCTAAATCAATATAGAACCCTTAAAAAAATCATGCTGAAAAATAAAACTTAATGCATTTTATATTTAGTAACTCTTGCCTTCTTTCCCGTTTCATCACGACACCACTCAGTATATCAATTTTCCTTTCTTTTTCCATGGTAGTTTCGACCGAGAACAGCTTCAACATCCTCTGTCCAAAGAAGAAAACTTATATAATGAGCATAAAAAGGCCGATATAATTAATCTACATACATTTAAACTATGTAATGTTCATATAATGAATCTTTTTATTGCTCATCAATGGGAAACATAAGGATATTTTTTCAAGAAACTTATAAGTAGTAACATTATTGCCAATAATGAAATCTAAACAGTTAAACATGCATATATCTCATGTATATATACATTGCTATAGCATATATGCATAAATATTTTTTCAAGAAAAAAACAATAAATGCATAAATGTATATATATTTAATTGCCGGAGAATTGCAATTCCGCAATAATAAAAAAAATCATGAAGATTGTTGCATACACTATCTATAAAAATTACTATCTAAATCATTAAGAGATAAAATACACCAATAGTTGTTTTATTTTGGAACCCTCCCAAGATTAGTTGTGGTGATCATCTAGTGAACAATAAGAATTAAGAATACAGAAAACCACCAATTTCAGAAAACAAACAAGTCAAGAGGAGCCTTTTGATCACCGTTTTTTGATCACTCAATGTTGCTTCTTAAGAATTCATCTTGAAATGCAGCTAAATGTTTGTATTCTGAACATTTTCTCAAACAAAATTTACTTTAACATGATGTCAAGTGCAAGTGTGGAAATTGCACATTATAGTGGAGAATAATATTTGTAAGGGTGGATATTCTATTGGGAAGATAGTTTGTTAAACATATTAAACTGAAACGACTATACCAATATGTATATCTTCAAAGAGCAACCATATAATAGAAGCAAGAAACAAGAGTATACCTTCCTGCCAAATAAATACAATTACCCCTTCTTTAATTAATTATGCATTAATTCTACGCCAATGGAAACCAATCAAGCCGTGGCACATTTAACTCTCGACAAGATCCGAAACCCTTTCGACAAGTCTCCCATCTCGACTCGAGAGTTGGGGGGCTTAATGATATACCTTACTGGGCTGACCCAATGGGACCCCAATTTATCTAATTTTTTTGGCCCGGTACATGAAAGCCCAAACACCTTCAAAATAAGGCTTGGGCCCAACAAAGTAAACACAACCCAATCAACGACATATAAATAGATATTTTTACTCATTTGTTAAGGTACGTTCTATTATTCACAAGTATTCTAGAGCACATATTCTCTTTACCATCTCCACGTTCCTTACATCTGACTTGAGCGTCGGAGGGATTTCCGCCGGATCAACCCTGACTTAGTTCACGTGTGTTCATTTCGCAGGGACCTCAGAACTATCAAATTGGCAAGCTACTGATCCGCTTTGCTCTCCTAGCTCGTTTGCCACACTACCCTATGTGATCTAAGTAATTAGCATTATCATAGCTGAAAAAGATGAAAGGAACTAAAATAACGCTGATTCGTACAGCAATTACTACTGCATCTTCTCACCATTACGGTATTTTCGATGATCCCTTTTCTTTATTTTGTTCAAATTTTCACAGTGTGGGTCCCAAAGATCGATCCTTTTCACGTAAACGCAGAATAGATTTGAGTTGTATAAATGAAGTAGATGATGCTGTTTTCTTATTTCGTCAAATGGCAAGAATGCAGCCACAACCATCCGTTATCGAATTCACCAAACTATTGCAAGTTGTTGTCGAGATGAAACATTACTCCGGCGCCCTTAAACTGTTCGACGGAATGCGTCAATGGGCTGCCCGTATGAATGAGTACACGATGACCATCTTGATTAATTGTTGTTGCCTCTTGAAACATGTAGACATTGGTTTTGCTATCTTTGGCTGCTTCTTTAAACGCTGCCACGAGCCAAACGTTACGACGTTCAACACCCTCTTAAAAGAGCTCTTTTTAGATGGTAATGTAGCTGAGGCAGAGAAATTGTTCAAGAAGATTTTTACTTTCAAACTTTGTGAGCCAAACGATGTTACGATTCTTACCGTGGTAGATGGGCTCTGCAAAACTGGACATGTTCTTGCTGCCAATGATTTGCTTTGGTTATTGGAAAAGACTATCTATAAACCCAATGTTAAGGCTTATAACGCGGTAATTGACGGCTTATGCAAGACCGGAACGATGGATAATGCTCTCCAGCTCAAGTCTAGAAAGATCGACAAGGGAATTTCACCGACTATTGTAACATATAACTCGATGATTCAGGGCTTGTGCGATTTCTGTAGATGGAAAGAGGTCAAAGACTTATTGAACGAAGTGGTCGATCACGAGATTTGTTTAACTGTTGTTACCTTTAGTGTATTGGTGGACGCGTTTTGCAAGGAAGGAAATGTTAAAGAAGCCGAAGATATTTTGGAAATCATGAAGCAGCAAAATATTTGTCCTAATATCGTCACTTACAATTCGTTGATAAATGGGTACTGTTTGCAAGGGAAAATGGACGACGCAAAACATAGCGGGCGAGGGGATTAAACCATCTATTATGAGCTACGACACTTTAATAAACAGATATTGCAAGAAGGGAGAGTGGATGAAGCTTGGCGTCTTTTCTCGAAGTTTCTTCAAAAGGCTTAGAATACACAACAATTACTTATAACACCATGATACATGGATTATTTAGTGAAGGCAGAATTGCTGATGGATGGGAACTTTTCAACGATATGGAAGCTCGGAAAGTACGTCCCGATTTATTTACTTACAATATTGTAATGAAATACTTGTGCAAGACTCGACAGATTTTTGAAGCGTTTTCGTTTCTAAGGACGATGGAAGAGAGAGGAGTAATTCCTTGTATAGTTACATATAGTATCCTCATTAATGGTTTGTGCAAAGATGGGAAACATGAAGACGCAAAAAATCTTTTAAACGAACTTCTTTCCAAAGGGTTGAAACATGATAATCACATATATGCTGTCATTATTCGTACACTTTGTGAAGAAGGATTTTTAGAGGAGGCAAAAGATGCGCTTATAAAAGTGGAGAGAAGTGGTTGCGCACCGAATAGCGTGACATACAACGTCATTATTCGTTGCTAGTTGAAGAAGAAGAACTTGAGAAGGCAATGTCATTCTTAGAGGAAATGCGCAAAAGGGGATTCTCAGCCAATGCAGCTACATCGTCCATGTTGATTAATCACATGAAAGTATATAACAAAGAAAGGTGTTCTTCTGCTGGAAATGATTAAGAAATTTCTACAAAAAATATAAATTATTTATTGGGTAAATTACAACCACCCCTGAGGTATGGTCAAATTATGAAAAATCCCCTTCTGTTTGGGTAATTACAACCACCCCTCAACTATAAATCTTCTTACACATCCACCCTTGCGGTGTCAAATTTAGTGAAATCTTTTTATTTTGAATTGGATTTGTGTATGAAAATATAATGTGTTATTTGGTAAATTTGCTGATCAAATTTAAAAAAAAAAATGATAAATACATACAAATTTTCAAAAGAATAAATGGCACATGATTCGACTTTTAATCCTAATCAAATAAATTATATTTTATGCCCTTATTAAATGAAAACATAATTCAGTAAAAACATGTTTGTATTTTAAATTCTAGTTATAAATAATAATTCTAATTTTAAAAAAATATTCAGAGAAAATTAATAATTCAATTTTTTTTAGGATTATTAGCATTATAATTATGATTAGAATCAAGCTTACCATTACAGTTAGGAATAGAATAAGGATTATGATAACATTAAGATTAGAATTAGCATTATAATTGGTATTATCATTAAAATTAGCATATTAGGATTAACATTAGCATTAATATTAGTATTATTAGGATCAATATATTAGAATCAATATATTAGCATTAGCATATCAAAACATTAGAATTAGTAATAATATTAATATTAGCATGAATATTACTATTAGTATTAGTATTAGTGTTATTTTAGTATTGTATTAGTATTAGTATTACTATTCGTATTAGTATTTATATTCGTAATTGTATTCGTATTTATATTAGTATTAGTATTAGTATTAGTATCGGTATCGTTATCGGTATCAGTATTACTATTAGTATTCGTATTAGCATTAGCATTAGTATCCGTATAAGTATCAGTATCACTAATAGTATTAGTATCAGTATTAGGCCCTGTTTGGTTGGCAAGATAAGATTAAATAATCTAATAAGGCCCACTTATTTTATTAAAGCTTGAAACATCCAAAAAACAAACTCATTAGAAGCCAAGATAACCCAAGATAATCCATGATTATATAATTTGGTGGGTCGACCTGCAGTTTATTGACGATACCAAACATCAAATTATGTCCAACTATTTAGTTAATCATGTCTTATCTTGGCAACCAAACATAGCCTTAGAATATTAGTATGAGTATGAGTATGAGTATGAGTATCAGGCAATGCTCTAAAAACCGGAAATCGGGTCGGACGCGGTTAAACACCCCCTCATGATTAATCGGGGCGGCGGTTATTAATCGGCGATAAATCTGAAATAAATCAGTTTTTAAAATTTAATACAATATATTTCTAGATAGTATTTATAAATACTCAAAACATATATAAAAAAACATTTAAACAGGTTATACTCCATCATTTATATATCCTAAAAACATAATAAAATTTTAATAATAATTAGTTCATAATACAATAAAATCCTTATAAAATACAAATAAAACGCAAATCTTTTGAATTTAAATTTATTCTTGAACATTGAAAGTATATATCATTAGGTTCTTTAACAATAACATTTAACATAAAAAAAATAAAGTATAAACTCATTTTTTTATTAAAAGCCTAACTTTTAGTTTGAATTAAAAAAGAAAAAAAAAAACGATTTTTGACCTATTTTTTTCCACCAAAGCCCGCCTCCAATGTTTGACCGACCCAAGGCCCTCAACCCGACTAAAACCACCTCATAGGTCAGAATCCGTTTTTTCAAACATTTTCACCAAAATCGTAAAGGTTTGGGACTGACTCCGCCTCGGAGACCGATTAATCGGCCGCCTCGAATGAGATTTAGAACACAAGTATGAGTATTAGTATTAACATTAGTATTAGTATTAGTTTAGTGATATATAGGGCATTCTTTCTTTCGTGTTCAACACATCGTTCTGTCACGGTAGTGGCATATACGTCTACATCACGGATTGGACGCCGTTAATAACATTTCAGTATTATTCACGAGTTTTGCTTTTCGCGCTTCTTCTTTTTAATATTTGATTGCATTTCATATGTTACGACTCTGGATTAATAGGTAAAGTTTATCTTTGTTTGATTTCTTTTTATTTTTTTTTATTCGAATTAGATTTGTTACAAACCGATAGTCACTTACATGATATTTGTTATTTATTTTTTCATTTTGAAACTGATCTTCGTACAACGCACGGGTGAAGTACTAGTTGTAATCAGAGCCATATTAATGGTTTCATTGGATGCCGAAGAGTGGACGGATACGGTACGGGAGGCAGTGGCAGGGCCAATGTGCAAAGCTCGATGCAAATTCCAGACGGTAAGAGATGATGGAATTAACTTGGCGGCGAATATATGCAAGCCCCATTTTTTCTTTGTTCAAACCAAGGTTGTAAAAAGCTGTAATCGGGTCAGAGGCGGTCAGGCACCGACTCCCGATTAATTGGTGCAGCGGTGATTAATCGGTAATAAATCGAAAGTATATAGATTTTTAAATTTTAATATAATAAATATCTAGGTATTATTTATAAATACTCAAAATATATATAAAAAGATAATTAAACATAGTTATATCTCCATCATGTATATATATCCTAATAACATAATAAAAGTTTAATAATAATAAGATCATAATACATAAATATCCTTATAAATTATAAATAAAAATGCAATTTTTTTTTTTAATTTACATTCATTCTTGAACATTTCTGGCATACATCATTAGTTCTTTAACAATAACGGTCAACGTAAACAAAATAAAGCATAAACTCGTTTTTTTTTTTTTTTTGTTCGGCCAAAAGATTGTATTATTCCATTTAAGATAGGCAAGAGGGGGCCTCGTTAAAACCTTGTGGGCCTAACACAAGGAAAAATAGTATCCCTACAATGGAAATAAAAAATCAGCGTCTAAGGTAACTAGACTATTACAAATGTGACCCAAAATGGGGGTATAAAATGCCAATATTAAAGTATGTAATGCGGCTATTCTTAACCACCCCCAACTTTCTTGTACTATGCTTATTCCATCTTCCCATTCACTACAACCAATGACTCTCTCTTCCAATATCCAAAAAGTCCACCCCCAACACAGCGTGCTCCTACCCGGCCCTCCTCCTTAGATGTAGTTCCGTGTGTCTCATTTACGAAAATTCGCAATACCGAGCTTATCACTAATGTATGCGGCCTTCACTTCTTGAGCCATACTGCTCCCGGAGAAAACCTCTTGCTCCCGGAGAAAACCTCTTGATAAGATTTATGTGTATATACCCAATTGGCTAAACGGTCTGCCACCGTATTCTCTTGGTGAAACATGTGATCTTATGATATGGTCGAAACTCTTGCATGCAAATCCGATATACGTCCAAATCCCACGCCACTCTCAGTTTCTTGATCGCGTTGACCGTTAAAAGAGAGTCCGTCTCGACTACAACTGCTCCAATCCCTAACGAATGAGACAGGCGAATACCCACAGCCACCGCAAAAATTTCAGCAAAATTATCTGTACCTCTCCCAAAGAAAGCCGAAGAGCTTGCAATAATACCACCTTCTGAATTGCGAATGATACCCCCGCCCGTACACATCTCGTCTTTCGCAGACCCATCTGTATTAAGTTTGTATGTTCCAACAGCAGGAGGCTCCCATTTATGCCATACTCCATGCCTAACCATTGGTTGTGGCCCGTAAATACCTACTGCTGCCAGCTCTAGGAGTTGCGACTTCGTGGACATTTGGCGTGGTCTGTGTACGATACTCAGGTATTTTACTTTATGGAGCACACGTTGGCATATATCAGTCGCTGTCATAAAACCCCTCCGTCGTAAGTTGGGGTTTTTTATTTAAACCCCCAACTTTTAATTTGAAAAAAAAAAACCGATTTTTGCCACCGTGTTTGACCCGCCGTAAAGGTTTGACCGCCTCAGACCGCCTCACGGGCAAAAAACCGATTTTTCAAACCTTTACACTAAAATCGTAAAGGTTTGGGACCGCCTCCCCCTCGGAGACCGATTAATCGGTCGCCTCGGCCGATTTTTAGAACACTGGTTCAAACACACGTAAAAGGGTTCCTTAGTCCAAGCCCACAAATTTACCTAATTTTCTTATAGCAAGACCAAAGAGGACGAATATGCCCTCATCCATAAATACTACCAAAATACAAACACAAACACAAACCATAAAGTGGCTCTCGTGAGTAAATATATACCATAAGAATGAAGTTATTTGTATCTTCAATGTGAAATCAAGTTTATATTTTACTCGAAATGATGGATCGAATTATATATACATTTTGATGTATAATAATATAATATTATTCTAAGACATATAGAATAAAAATGGGAAAAAAACACTAAAAATAATTCGACACATGCAACGCATGTGCACTTGGCTGGTTTATTAAAAAAATGAGAATTTTGACTTGGAATTAATCACATAGAATATAAATAGAGGATCTATAGCAAATTGCCCAAATATATGATTTTCTTTGGATAAATCATAATCTCACATTTTGAAATTAGGGGTAATATGCTAAGAGCCCCTCAAATCAAACATAATTTGAACTAAATGACAACCTTAAATTTAATCTTTTAATTAAATCCTTATTTTCAAATAATATAGGAACCACATCCTTTCATTTTTTTAGTCCCTAGTTTGCCCTTATACCCTAAATATAATATCTATATTCACGTTTCTCCAACTTATCAGATCTATTTCTCTTATTTTCTTTTCTCCCTGCTTCTCTCTCGTTCTCCACCTCTCGTTTTTTTGCCTCTCTCAATCTCTATCTCTCCACATCTCTCTCGCCGCTCAGTAATGGTTGGGCTGGTGACGGCGGCTATGGTCGGTGGGCTATGGTGGCGGAGAACAACAGATCTGCAAATTCCGGAGGTTGATCGAGAGGGTTTAGTGGAGGCGGCGGCTGCCGCTGAAGGCAACGGCGGCGGGTGGAGGCGGCGGCCGCCGATGGAGGCGGTGGCAGCAGGTGGAGGCGGCAGCGGCGGGTGGAAGGCGTGCTGGGGGTTGTGCGGACGGGGCTGTGATTATGGTTGAGATGTTATGGAAATTATTTTTTGAGTAATCAATTGGATCTAATTTCCTTGTATTTAGAAAGTGAATTCCCTCGTCAGATTCGAACTTCCATAATCCTAGACCGTGTCGGAATGCCTCGTTTTCGTAAAGTTACGAAGTTTAAATGAAGATGGTGTTTAAGAGAGGTAGATGCTGGGTAAGCGTGGTTTATTTGATTATCAACAGATTCATTCAAGAGTGGGATCCAAGTTGAAGCAGTCGGGTTGTTTGCATTAGCACCCCAATTTGGGGACCTTTAGTTCGTAAATTAGTTAGCTATTGGGCTGCTAGTTCTAGGCTTTCCTTTTTTCGCCCCTCTTTGGGCCGTTTTGTAATTAGAAAATTTAGGGGAGTCTTTGAATTTTCATTGCCATTGTAGAGGAACTTCAAGGGGGGCATCGACAAAATTTAAAGGAAAAGTTTAAGCACAAGAGTCATCTGCAAAATATAGTATTTTGACTTTGACACGCGCAATTAATTTTAACGAAAAATTTAACTGAAACTACCAATATCAACCACATGAGGGTTATGTGCTGACATTACGAGCACGTGGAGCCATCTGCAAAATTTGGTAACCACAGGGGGTCAAGTGCTATTTACTCATTTTTTATACAACACATGTGGTTTTGCCTTCTTTCTAAGCAATACGAGGTTCACGTAGTCAATACAATGCCACCGAGAATGAAATTGCATTACGCATCTAAGATAACTTTAGCAACGTACTTCTTTGATCGAGATTATGATTTTTAATAGGAAATTTTGCGAGAATATTAGTGAAAATACTTTATACTTTTCTCATATTTCTTGGCGAAATGTGGAAGTTTCTTTTGATGCATTTACATCCCATTTGAAGGACGACCCCTATACTAACGGAATATGTTATTGTTAACTTCAAATTTAAATATCTGCAAAATAAATTGCAGGACAAGAAAATATAGGAACAAATAAATATATTTAATCAAAACGAAATGGGTTACAATATTTGTTGATTCCTCTGATGCTTCTCCTAGATTTAATCCAAGGGCCGAAGCTTGTTCTTGAATTGAGAGCTTGATTCCTCCGTTGATTTGCGGAAGTAGATATGAATATCTAGAAATAGATTTGGGAATTTCTAGGTCTTGTGGATATGGTGCCTTGATGAAGATGTAGAACCTCCGTGGTTGTTGCTCTTCGTCGTGGCAAGAGCTCGAGACTTGAGAGCTTTTGAGTGCTTGATGTACGCCTTGCTCGATGCTTGTGTCCTTCTCTTGTATATGTTTTATACCTCCTTTTATAGGCTCAATTTAGGGTTTCTTGACTTGAAACTTGGGCCGGTGGACTTGGACACTTGCAAATTCATGTGGTCTAGCTTTTTATAAGACCGAATGACTAACCCGAATAAATAAAAATTTAGTGCTTATTTTGGGTTAACTCACATAACACATTTGTGAAGCCCAAATATAGTGTGGACTTCGACATAAAGCCCAAATTCATCACGGGCTTTGATTTGAGATCCAAATTAGTAACCGATTTATTTGGGTTATTAATTTGTAATTTAATCTAAAAAATTTGATATAAGCCCAAATTTTTTATGGACTTTTAATCGAGATCCGAATTAATAAAAAATTTATTTAGGTCATTAATTCGTAATTCAATCTCAATTAATATGTCAACAAATGCCCCCACTTCAAGACTCGTCGGAGAACATGTCAAATCCCTATGGAAGACGAGACTTGAAGTATCATTATCTTCTTCTGTTTTTTATTTTTTTTCTTTTTTTTTCTTTTTTTAATTAATAAATCCAACTTATATGATTTAATTGGGGCCTTCACTTTAGGGACTTGATTGGAAATTTCATCTTCTTATAATCGAGGAGCTCAATTACAATTTGTAGATTCTTAATATGAGAATTAGCCACAAAACCTTTAATGGCCCACTTATACAATATGGGATAGCAGTAGCATCAAGTAGGGGTGGTAAACGAGCCGAGCCGACTCGAAAAAAGCTCGAACTCGAGCTCGAGCTCGAGCCTAAAATTAGTTGTTCGGCAGCTCGCGAGCTGCCTTCTTTTTTTTTTTTTTCTTTTTCTTTATATATATATATATATATATATATATATATATATATATATATATATATATATATATATATATATATATATATATATATATATATATATATATATATATATATATATGTATATACATATATATGTATATATATATATATAGTATATATATATATGTATATATACATATATGTATATATATATATAGTATATATATATATGTATATATACATATATGTATATATATATATATATATATATATATATATATATATGTATATATATATATATATATATATATATATATATATATGTATATATACATATATATGTATATATATATATATAGTATATATATATGTATATATACATATATGTATATATATATATATATATATATATATATATATATTATTCTTATTCTTCTTCTTCTTATTATTATTATTAACTAAATAGTAAATAGTCTATAATAATAATATATCTAGTATTTAAATAGAAACAAATCTATATTACTTAAATAATTCATAATAATATAAAATATAATAATAATAATAATAATAATAATAATTATTATTATAATAATAATAGAAAAAATAAAAAATATATATAACTAGAGTTCATTATTTATTTTATAATTTTTTTTTTTATTTTCCTTTGAATAATTTTTAATAAAAAAAATGATTTTAATTAAAAAAAAATTAAATAAGCTCGAGCTCGAGCCAAAAAAGAATTGGCTCGATGAGCTCGAGCTCGACAACATGGACTCAAGCTCGAGCTCGAGCTGGCCAAAAGAGTCGAGCTCGGCTCGAGCTCGGCTCGTTCCCACCCGTAGCATCAAGCACTTAACAAACTTCCTTTTCCCATCCCTTTTTTTTTTACTATTAATTTTTTTTAAACAATTTGTCGCGTAGTTGTAGTCTTTATTCTTCATTGACGTATTGCATAAGCAGTAGACATCTCTTCCTTTCTTCTCGTAGTATTTTGGTTGATCAAAAGGTAAGATTTGTCCCAAGTTAACACGAACAATCATCTTGCAGAGCAACGCACACAACGTGTTTGTGAATTTGACTCAATGAAAAAAATAAATTCCAAATTGCCGTTTATATCTGAATTTGCATTCAACTTTCTCCTAGCAGAATTTATCATCATTCCCCTTCCTGCTTCTTGCTTCTTATCTATTTTTTTTTTTTGATAATCTTTAGGGAACTCGTGGAGATGTACATCGAAGATCGAGATGAACCTTTCCTATGCATCGTTATTCGCACTGATAAGGACAACTTCAAAATTAAAGTTACAACCTTGCGCGTTCATGAACCGGCTTCAAACTGGCCATCTTCCCAGTCACGATCTATCGAAAAATCCATGCACCTCTTCAATTGGTCCGAGGAGGCCACTAGGGAAACAATTGACTCTCTTTCCGGCTCTTCTTCCCGCTCACGAGTCTTGCTGTTGAGGTCCTCACTTCACGACGAAAAAGCTAAACATGTGGATTTTATACTCGCACATCGTCCTTTCTCATTCAAGGGAGGCTCGTGGAAGATTCCACTGTCCAACTTCGGAGAGGTGTCCTTTCACGTCGGCTATTGGGAGTGGACGGAAAACGTGCTAGGCCATTATGCAGACACCCTTCGCCAAGCCAAGATATATGCAGCCGTTCATGCCTCGCTATTCACGTACGTCTACAACAAAAAGGTTCTTCGAGCTTTCCTTGAACTATGGTGCCCTTCTACGAACACATTGCACACGACCAATGGAGAATTATCGATCTCCCTATGGGACATACGCGGACTGTGCGGGCTGCCCATTCATGGAGACTTCTACGACGAAGTGGTTCCTTCAGCGAAAGAGCTCCTCAATAATGACTCTGGTGGAATTTCCTTACCTCGTAGTTGTAAATACTTATTCATGGCTTACCACAAACTTTCAAAGGATTCCAGTGGCATACTACTCTCCGATTGGATTGACTTTTGGTTCAAAGGACCATCCAGATATAGCTAGCCTCCTTTAAGGTTATCAAGAAAGAGGACTTCTAGGACAAAACTTTGTCGCAGTCCTTGTGGAAAGGTCGATGCGTCAAACTTATCTCGCCCCAAGGAATAAGACCTACCGTTTGAAACGCTCAAAATCGAGGAAGACATTACAGAAGAAACTTACTTGGCCGCGTTCATTGCATGTTGGCTTTGTAGTTCTGCTCTCTGTTAAGTGTATATTTTTACACTTTATCGTATCTTTTTATTTGAGCTTTTGGTGTGTTTTAATGATAATTGGTGCTTAAAAAGTTGATTTATTGTATTTTAGGTACAAATTGAAGAATTAGAAAAGTATGGGGTCAAAACTGCAATTTTGGCGAAAATATGGGTCAAAAGTGAAAATATCAAAATTCTGAAGATTTAAAGCTCAGACCCCCATCCCGGTTTTAGTGCAAATTGTGAGACCCCCGTCCGAGACTCCGAAGTTGCGCAGTAAAGGAATTTTAATTGCACAAGGAAACTGCCTTCTTCCCCAAGTTCTTCACCCTATATAAGACCAAGTCAAGCACACAATTAGGGATCGATCTTTTTACGCAAATTCAAGAGCAAAGAAGATCAACGAAGATTGAAGCATAGTTTTTCTTATTTAATTTATTTAATTTATTTTATTTATCATAAGAATTACGAGTAGCTAAGTCTTTATTTCTAGGATTTTAGTTGGAACCCTATGTGGGATTTATGAACCCTTTTCTATGATTTTATGCCAGTTTTAATTCCGGATTATTTTTTCTACTTGTTTTATTAAGTGCATGAACTTGATCAACTTATGTGCTTTTATGTTATTGTTAATCGCATGAATCGGAAGATCGGGTTAATAATTAGAACTGTGGTAGAAGAGCCTTTGTGGTATTAACATAGGAATATAGTTAATCTCTTAGGTAGCCATTATTGAGATTTGTGCTTAATGCTGTGTTCTAGAATTAATTGCATAGGAATATAGTAATTGAATCTAGAGTATTAGAATCGTAATACACGCGGAAGCGGGTTATGATTATTTTAGCATCTCAGGTTAATAATCCGGGTTAATTGCTTGCATAATTGAAGGAATTGGGGGAGTAATAATCACATAGGGGGAAGAATAAAATCCTAGGCTTGCTTATCTTGATTAAATCTTTGCTTTAAATTGCTTTCGTGTTTTTGCTTGTTTTTAATTTATTTTAATCTAGTTAATTCTCTCTAAAGTCGACTGTGTAGGGTGGGCTTGATAATAATTGGTAGAATTTAGCGTCTAGGATTAAGTAATTAAATATTCCCTGTGGGTTCGATATCTGGACTTAATTGTCCACTATATTACTTGTACGATACGTGCACTTGCGTGTAGGTTTTCGGCCAACACTCTCCCTCATGGATCAATTGATAAGATACGCGCCTCTGTTTTCAAGGTTTCAAATCAAATGGCTAGAGGAGAATATTTTTGTTGGCAGATCCTGTACTAGCGAGCATCTACCGCGGCTCAAGGGGAATATCTACATCAGAGAATCTAGGCGAGTCTCCTATTACCTTCCCCATTCACTATCTCTATGCATGGGTAGGACATACTCTCGAGACCCACTTTCATTCCAAACTCGAGATAATCGGCGCTCATATGGTGAAATATGCGGGAGAGAACATGGCTAAACATTTTGATCTCGATGAGGCACGTGACTTGTTTCATAATATCAATATGTCAAAGCTCCGAGACTTGTGGTATTCCAATCAAGAAACTTTAGTCACAGACGATGCCAAACTCTCCAGCAAATGAAAAAATATTCTTTTGGATTTGCGATCCAGCTATTTGACCTTCCGTTGTGAAGCAGAACATATCATTGAAGCATACATTCCTAATAGATTCAGCCGCCAACATGGTTTTTGCCAAAGCATTCCGGGTGACTTAAAGAATAAGATATTGACTTGTGAGTTGCATGAACTCATCCGATTTTGGATATCTTGTACTTTATTGGGTACATCCTCTAAGCTTATTATGCCAAGTGACACATCTTCCTTTCCTTTGGTGACAAAAGAATATACAGAATGGTGTGAAAAAAGTTGGAAAACTTCTTTAGGAGCAAACACTAAGTTATCACTCAATCTTGGTCACACTATTCAAAGAACTTCACAAAAGACCCCAAAGAACCTTATGTTTCTTCATCTATCGGAAAGGGAAACATCGCGCAAGCTGCGGAGACTTCTATTAGGAAGCGGTGTATTCCTCTTGATAAAGTGGCCTCTAATCCTACATTTGAAGCTATTCATGGTGAAGGGAATGAGACCATCTCCGCGCTTTTACCTTCAACCGACAAGTCTAGCAACCAATGTCCATCGAAAGAGACATCCAAGGTTTTTACTTAGCCATTGCAAATTCCTCATTTTTTTACGTCGTGCCCAGTTCTTCATTGCTTTTAGACGGATCAGTAAAATAAATCATCCTATTTTTCTTTATTCATTTTTTTTATTATTTTTTTTTCTCATTTTTTTTAGCTTCCCGATTTCGAAGAGGGTGTTCGTCATACTTCTCAGGTGAGCTTGGGGTTGGTAAACAAGGCCAACTTTTTGGGTTTACATGAAACGGGTGCCACCTCACGTCCTCAAGACAAACGGCAGAAAACAACTTCTCGTGCAGTGGAGAGGATTTTTACCGAACAACAAAAGACAGTTTCTCCCGTTCCCGCAATCGAGAAGGCATATGTTGAGGTCTCCGAGTTTTATCCTCAGATCATCAAAAGTGGAGCCGCAAGAGTACTTTTGAATTTCTATTGGCAAAGGATTTCCCAAATGATCATGAACACTTCATTTCAACAACTTTTCGAGGTAAAGCCAGCAATCGAGAAAGTGCTCAAAGACATGCAAGCTTACATGAAATACATATCACCCTTGGAGAAACGCTTGAAGTCATATTTCGAAGATGTTTCACAATACACAAAGGTCAAGTCGGATTTCATGCAAAGAGAGCCACAAGAGATGCACGAGAAGTCTCTTTCGCTTGCACAACAAGATCTTTTTGAGACTGAACTGCAAGAGAATGAGCTCGTCGAGACGGTGAATAACGTGAAGGCTGAAATTCTTGAAATCACCAAGCAACTAGAAGAGCTCAGGAACAAGAAAAAATCAGCAAGTTCATCCCTTGGTAAGGTCGAAGAAGATTTGGCCAAGGTCCAGCAGGTTGTGACTATGAATAGAGAGAATATTTCCCGTCTTGGGAACACACCATTCTTATCTAACCATGAGGTGGAAGCTTTGGAGAAGATGGAAGTGCTACTTGAAGAATCTCGACGGGAACTAGAAACTTTTGAGTTGTTCTCTTAGGTGCTTTCGAATTTTTTTTTTTTTTATGTCATTTTACTATCTTTCGATGTAAAAGAATATTCCATCTTTTTATGCAATAGAATTTTCTCTTGCTTCTCATAAGTCTTTATTATCGTCTTGGCATCCCTCTTTCATCTTTATGTAGCAAATGAAAACTTTGGATGATTACATCGTGCACACTTTTGGATCCGCCTGATAAATTGGTTAACTTAAAAGAAAATTAACCAAACTTGCTTAGTATAAACGTAGTTACAACGAATATTTTTTTTTGGATTGACTGAACTTCGAATATGGGTCTAAGCTACCTAGGTACCCCCCTCAAAGGGATCAAGTCATAATGTAGTTCAAGCGAACAACTTAGAACAATATTTTTTTCTTTTTTTTTTTTTGCTTTTTTTTTTTGACTGAACTTTGAATATGGGTCTAAGCTGCCTACATACCCTCCTCAAAGAGATCAAGTCATAACGTAGTTCAAGCGAATAACTTAGAACATCCTTTTTTTTTATTGAATTTAGAATATGGGTCTAAGATGCCTACATACCCTCCTCAAAGGGATCAAGTCATAACGTAGTTCAAGCGAACAACTTAGAACAACCTTTTTTTTTTTACTGAACTTAGAATATGGGTCTAAGCTGCCTATGTACCCTCCTCAAAGGAATCAAGTCATAACGTAGTTCAAGTGAACATGCAACATCAATTCCCCATGTTCTTTTCCTCGAAGGTAGATGTTCCTTCAAGGGTAGTAACGCTTCAAGAATTTGCCATTTAAGGGGCCAATTCGTAATCCATCATTGTCCACCAACTTGTAGGCACCGCTCGTGCAAGCCTCCTTCACTACATAGGGGCCATCCCATTTAGACGTGAATTTGTTCTCCATTCGTTAGGTGAGGGTAATTGGCCTTCTTACTGCGAGAACTAAATCTTCAACTTGAAATGATCGAGGCCGGACCTTTTTATTGAATACTTTAGACATGCGGGCTTGATAGAATTCAAGTTGTTGCTGAGCTTCTAATCTCTTCTCATCTAGTGCCTCCAGCTCCTCAAGTCTAAGACGAGCATTATCTTTGGCGGTTAGCCCTTCTTGTACAACAATACGAAGCGAAGGTATTTGACTTTCAAGTGGAAGGATAGCTTCTACCCCATAAACCAAGGAGTACAGAGTGGCTTGATTTGCAGTCCAATATGTCATTCTAAATGCCCATAGAGCTTTCCCAACCCTCTCGTGCCAATATTTCTTTGACTTTGAAACTACTTTCTTCAAAAGATTGCACAAAGTTCTGTTGAACGCCTCTGCTAGACCATTCACTGCCGCATTATACATTGAGGACTTGTGTTGCTTAAACTCAAATTGCACACATAGTTCATCCATCGACTTGTTGTAAAATGGTTTTACATTATTGGTAATGATGCATCGAGGTATTCCATATATAAAGATAAGATGGGAACGAATGAACTCGACCACCGTTTTCTTCTTCACTTTCTTCAAAGGAACAACTTCCGCCCATTTGGAGAAGTAGTCAATAGCTGCCAGTATATAAGCGTGACCTCCGGACGACTTAGGAGAAATAGGTCCCACGACATCAAGACCCCACGAATCAAATGGCCATGAGGCGACTGTAGGATGTAAGGGCTCCGGAGGTTGGTGTATGAAGTTCGTGTGTAGTTGACAAGCTTCACATCTCCTTGCATAATACAAGCAATCTTTGACTATCGTAGGCCAATAATAGCCCATTCTTTTAATTTGAAAGTGTAGCTTCGGACCGGACTGATGAGCACCACAAACTCCGGAATGTGCTTCCATCATTGTTTCAGCCGTCTCCTCACCGTACAAACAACGCTGGTAATTGCCTTCAAAAGACCGACGATAAAGCGTATCCTTGTAAAGAATGAAACGCAGCGCCCTTTTTCGTACCTCCGTCTTATAATGACGAACTTCCCCGGGTAACTCTCCATTTTTCAAGTAATTGATCAATGGTTTTCTCCAATCTAGATCATCCTTGATTGAAATTGATGTAGCGATAGCGTCTTCATGACTGACTTCATTGAATAATGGTACAATCTAACGATTACACACAAGAACACTCGTTGTCTCTTCTTCCGACAAAGCTAAAATGGTTGCTAGATTAGCTAGCACATCGGTCATCCTAACACGACATTTTCAAATTTCGCCACCAAGTTCGAAGTGTGTTGACACAAAGGAATAAGGTCTTCTTTACTAACCTCGTATAGTTTCAAAAGTTGGTTGATAAACAATTTCGAGTCACCATAAACTTCAATCTCCGTAATATTCATTTCTAAATCCATTTCAAGACCAATGATCAAAGCTTGATACTCGGCGACATTATTGGAGCAGAGCTCGCCCAGTACCACCGAGATGTCAAAACTTGTTTCTCGGGTGACACAAAAACAACTCCTGCCCCCCATCCATCAGACCGGGCGGCCCCATCAAAGAACATTTCCCATGTCGGAAGAACTTCGGTAAAGAAAATGTCTTCATCAGGGAAGGTCATCGGATAACTCCCACTCCGCCGGAATAGGGTGGTCGGCTAGAAAAGTAGCTAGTGCCTGCCCTTTAATAGATTTTTGAGGCACATACATGATCTCTTATTGATTGAACATGATAGACCACTTTGCTAATCTTCCAGATAGCACTGGCTTTCACATCACAAACTTGACTGGATCGGCACGTGAAATGAGTCGTATGGACTATGCTTCGAAGTAATGCCTCAATTTCTTAGTCGCGTAGAATAGTGCCAAGAAAAATTTCTCCACCGGGGAGTATCTCAATTCATTCTCCGTTAGAGTTCTACTCAAGTAGTACAAGGCACCCCGCTTTCATTTTCTTGCGCCATAAGAGCACCGACGGACCTTTTCTGAGCTGCTATGTATAATGTGAGTGGCTTTTCGGGTATAGGAGCCCCTAAGATGGACGGATTTAATAAGTACATCTTTATGCATTCAAAAGCATTTAGACATCCTTCATCCCATTCGAAAGGTGCGTCTTTCTTCATGAGGTGATTGAATGGTTGACATCTCCCAGGGAGATTTGATATAAACCTTCTTATGAATGCGAGGTTTCCTTGTAAACTTCTCAACCATTTCAAATTTCTAGGCGCAGGAATCTTTTGAATGGCGTCTACTTAGAGGGATCAACCTCTATACCACGATGACAGACTATGAAGCCAAGAAACGTGCCAAAAGAGAGACCAATAGCACACTTACGAGGATTCATCTTTAAGTTGTATTTTCTCAAGCGTTCGAATACAATCCGAAGGTCTCTCAAATGATCACCTCTCTTGTTTTTTTTGACAATGAGGTCATGGACATAACACTTCACCCTTTTGTGCAGCATGTCGTCAAAGATGTTTTGCATGGCACGTCGGTAGGTGGCGCCCGCATTCTTTAGTCCAAACGGCATTACTTTGTAGCAGTAGATTCCCTTTGGCATGCGAAATGTCGTGTATTCTTCATCTTCCGGAGCCATTCTATTTTGATTGTAGCCGGAAGAGACATCCATAAAAGAAAATGATTCATGTCCTGTTGTTGCATCAAGCCATTAACCATGAGCTCGATGATAGGTAAGGGGAAATCATCCTTAGGACAAGCCTTGTTCCAGTCCCGAAAATCAATACCAATGCGTATTTGACCATTCTTCTTCTTGACTGGCTCAATGCTAGAGATCCAAGTTGGGTACTTGACCTCCCTGATGAATCCTGCATCTATGAGCTTGTTGACTTCGGTTTCAATTCGAGGAATTAACTTGAAACGATGTACACGTCGCGATTGTTTTACAGTGCGCACTCCATTTCTTATACCAAGGTGATGGACAGTTGCACAGGGGCTTTTCGTATTTCATCTTCCGAAACTTCCTCTTGATCATCAACAATACTTGCATAATGACTGCTCACGACAATTTTGACTTCGTCTTCGCTTCGATTTCCGTTCTCTTTAGAGGCATGATGGATGGTAACACATTGTTTTACCTTCACTAATTCATTCATGGCAATAACTAAGAGCAGTTGGTCCCTTTGGCGTGATCGAGGCATTTGACGAGCTTGAGCTTCATCCGTTGATTCAAACACATCTATCTCATCCTTTCTCACTCTTTTTGTGATGGTTGCTATTGTGATTTCCCAGTCGTGAGAACACTGAACGAGTGTCTGTAGAAAGTCTATTGTGAACACTCGAGACATTATTAGAAGGACCAAGCCTTTCAAAGACCGTGGGTCACACAACATGAGTGTCAAGTCTTTCAAAGACAGAAGATTGGGCGGTAGGAGCCTCAATTCGATCAAAAGCAGAAATGCGACCGCTAGTTTTCTTTTGATTTCCAACACCCTTCATGGTGATATGATGGACGTTGGCGCACTCTTCTTTCCTTGACACGCGTATTCTAACTAGCTCGATGGGAGTGAATCCTAAACCGACTCTGGGTTGATTAACGCGAAAACCTTGTCTTATTAATGTCCTTTGTGTTTCATTTAACCCATAAATCTTTTCGCCCGTCAACTCAGGTTTTAGTTCGCCTAGCCGAGATGGATTAGAGAAGTTCTAACCAGACTGGGGTACAACATCACGCGTCTGCTCATGTGCCAATGGACTTAAGCCGATAATAGGCATGATTAAACCTTCTCTAATAAGGTGGAAATGGCTTGGCTCTTGCTCATTCGGTCGTTCTTGTCCATCCTTTAATAATGTGGTGCACTCACTGAACAAAAGTTTGCTTCCCCGGCGTGACCGGGGAGCGCAACGAAACACTGGCAAACTCAACTTCCTCACAGCTCCATCATTTTTGCTCATCGGAGCTTCAACTGAAGTGGCCACCTTCTCGTCCTCTATGCAACCGATCTTCGTCGGTACGAGTTCCAAATGAATTCCATTAATAGATTGACATATCGGCGTCTTTGAAATCACTGTTTTGCACGTCAGGTTTGACTCCGGATACAATTTGGCATCCACAAAGTGTGATTCTGCTTCAGTAAAGGGCTTCGCATTAGTATCGACCTTCATCATTTCTCCATTCCTCAGGTATTTGAAGCATTGATGATGGGTGGATGGGACAATTCCATTTTCGTGAAGCCGTGGCCTTCCTAATAACAAGTGATAAGAAGTTCTTGCATCAATCACATGGAATAGTGTACGTGCGACTAGCTCTTCAATTGTGAGGTCTAAACGAACCATCCCAATAGCTCTTTGTCCTTCTTGGTTAAATCCTTGAATAGTAAGGCGGTTGCGAGACAAATCTTCGATAGCAATCCCCAACTGTCTCATGGTGGATTTTGGTAAGATATTAACAGTCGACCCTCCATCGTTTAGTATACGGTTAATTTTTTGCTCGTGTATGAATCCCGAAACAAAGGGCGGACGATTGTGAGGTTTAGATCCCAACAACAAGTCATCGTCCGTGAAAGTCATAGTAGCACAACAAGGAATATAATGTTTATTGTCGCTCTCATCCGAATTAACGTATGCTCTTTCAAATTTTTACAGGAAGAACTCTTTCGGAAAGAACTCTTTCAATGTCACGTGCTTGGGAACCGAACTTTCGTAAGATTGTCTTGAAGCATTACATGAAGTTTGTCAATACGTCCCCTCTGTCTCTGCCAACGTGTCACTAGAATCCATTCTCCCTTATCCTCAATAGAAGAAATGTGGTTTTCATCGTGTATGACTTCCTCCTCATGAAATAAAGCCCTTACCAATTGTGGTTCCACAATCCCAAATTGAAATGCAGACACTTTCTTTGCAGGTGCAGACGGGCATTTTTGGGTGTTCCATGCGGGATATGTGTCGCTTGAGAGTGGAGTGACACTTGTAACATTCGAGTTGGCAACATCTTCAGTATCTAGTATTATTTTACCATCTCTCGCGAGTCTCATGATCTTCTCTTTGACCACGAAGCATTTTTCTATGGGATGGCCAACAACTCGATGATATTTGCAATACTTTGGGTCATCTATCATTCCTACTTCTTCGGGCAGTTTTGGTTCCGGCAAGTCAATCAATTTCCTTGCCAACAACTCATCAAAGATATGGGAGACGTCCGATTCCGGAAAAGGGTATCTTTCTCTTGCATTTCCTTCAACGTGGGTCAACGTCTGTCGTTTGATATTCGATGTTCACCTGTTTTGTCATCTTCGTTTTTCGAAGGAATTTTCAAACCCACTGCTTTTATGGTTTTATGGTCATTGACTCCTTGGTAGAAGTTTTAGAGGATTTTTGGTTTCTCTTAAAATCCTTTCTTTCCCATTTTTGACCATCTAGCGGGAGTGCACTCTTATGGTTCGCGATGCTCAACTCCATATCATGGGCACCCATAGCCAATTCTTCAAAATTTTGAGGCTTAATCCCTTGTAAGATGTAGAGAAGCCCCCGATGCATCCCTTGGATACACATCTCAATTACCGACACTTCCGATAGCTTATCCTTGCAATTTAGACTTAGTGCACACCAACGGTTGATGTAATCCACAACCGCTTCATCTTTCAACTGTTTCGCATTGGTAAGATCGATCATACTCACAGTACGACGCGTGCTGTAGAAGCGATTCAAGAATTCATGTTCCATCTCTTCTCAACTGTTGATGAACTCGGGTTCCAAATCGACATACCAATCGAAAGCATTTCCCTTGAGTGGTTTTACGAATTGTTTCACCAAGAGATCGCCGTTAGTCCCCGCATTGTTGCAAGTTTCGATGAAATGAGCAATATGTTGCTTGGGGTTCCTCTTTCCATCGAATTGTTGAAGTTTTGGGGGTTGGTATCCCGCTGGCTTCCTCAATGCATCGATCTGCTTAGTGTACGGCTTTGAGTACATGGGTAAGACTTGTGATGGTCCGCCATATTGCGCTTTGATGGTATTGGCAACCATCTCTTGCAATTGTTGAACAGATAGTGTGGCAACAGACATCGACGAATGAGCGACGCCTTGCACAAAGTCCGGCTTGGGCTGTGCTTCTTCCACTTGCATTGCTTTCTCGTCACGAAGCGGGTAAGATTCGTGCTTCGGGATAAACTCCTGAACCTCTGACTGTTCCAACTTATCCATTAATTGATCGATTTTCATGTCTTTGTCTTCGACTATTTTTTGAAGATTAGCCACTATTTGGGTCAGGTGCGCCAATTGCTCATCCACGAAAGTCGCATCAACCACCATGACCGGCAATGTGGTGAAGGCTTGAGATTAGGAGTCGATCTCTTCCGAGCCTGAAGAGCTTGAGCCATTTGACGTAGTTGTATTATCTATCTTGCCCCCGATGGATGATAAACCAACAACAGTGGCAATCTCGGCAGTCTTTGGGATCAAAGAGTTTTGGTTCTTCTTTGGAGCCATTGGATCGTTGAACAAAGAATATGTGCTTCAACGTAGGAGAGGAGATGAGAGGCAAAGTGGTCCCACCGGGCGTGCCAATTCGTTAACCTCACATTTAAATGTCTGCAAAATAAATTTCAGGACAAGAAGATATAGGAACAAATAAGTATATTTAATCAAAATGGAATGGGTTACAGTATTTGTTGATTCCTCTTATTCTTCTCCTAGATTTAATCCAAGGGCCGAAGCTTGTTCTTGAATTGAAACCTTGATTCCTCCGTTGATTTGCGGAAGTAGATATGAATATCTAAAAATTGATTTGGGGATTTCTAGATCTTGTGGATATGGTGCCTTGATGAAGATGTAGAACCTCTGCGGCTTGTTGTTACTCTTCGTCGTGGCAAGAGCTCGACACTTGAGAGCTTTTGAGTGCTTGATGTACGCCTTGCTTGATGCTTGTGCCCTTCTCTTGTATTTCTTTGATACCTCCTTTTATAGGCTCGATTTAGGGTTTCTTGACTTGAAACTTGGGCCGGTGGACTTGGACACTTGCAAATTCATGTGGGCTAGCTTTTTATAAGCCCAAATGACTAACCCGAATAAATAAGAATTTAGTTCTTATTTTGGGTTAACTCACATAACACATTTTTGAATCCCAAATATAGTGTGGACTTCGACATAAAGCCCAAGTTCATCACGGGCTTTGATTTGAGATCCAAATTAGTAACCGATTTATTTGGGTTATTAATTTGTAATTTAATCTAAAAAATTTGATATAAGCCCAAATTTTTTATGGACTTTTAATCGAGATCTGAATTAATAACCAATTTATTTAGGTCATTAATTCGTAATTTAATCTCAATTTAGATGTCAACAGTTATTTCGCAGCGAGGAGCAATGGTATTTATTTTCTGGTTGCGGCGCTTTACCAAGAGCAATGAACAAGATGTATGACTGGAAAAATCATACATGACAGTCGACACAATTTTATTTGCAAAATTGCTCCCCAAAAGTCCCAAAAGTCACACCATTTAGAGACTGCACTTTTTCTCTTTTACCCTTTTTTTTTGCTAATATTTGGAGCACGAAGAGGTTTTTTTAGCAATTCGGTATGACATAGGGGTACTAAACACTACATTAATCTTTGATGTAACTAAACACTACTTCAATCTTATCTACGAATAATCCTCACGTAAAATCCAAAATCGTTAAACTAAACGATTAATATATTTTGCTTATGTAGGCCCCGACGGAGACAATATGGCTCTAAAAGATTTTGTTTTTGGACAAAATGCACTTCACCCTCTATAAATTTCTCATTTCGGCACTTTCCCCCCTTATTTTTTTTAAAAGGGATACTCCCCCTTCGAATATTATTTTGGTTGCGCTTTGCCCCAGAAGCCAATTTTTGGAGGGGGCAACATGCAAAAAAAAAATAGTGTTTTTAAGGGGCAATATGTAACAAACATATTATTTAAAGGGGCAACATGCAACAAAAATACTAAATTTTGATGAATAATCTATCGGAGTTTTGCTATCGGGGCAATGTGCAACAAAAATAAAATTTTGAAGGAAAAATAGGGTGTAAAGTGCGAAAATTAGAAATTTGCAAGTGGTGATATGCAATTTGCCCTTTATTTTTTAAGGGGGAAAATGCAGAAATTAGAAAATTATAGGAATGAAATGCAATTTGTCTTTGAGACTTCTTCTGTAGCTACCGGGATAATTACGGTTTTCGTCCCCCAAGTTTGCACGTTTTTCACTTTTGGTCCCCCATTTACCGCCGTCAACAAAATACACACTAATGTTGTCACATTTTAACACATTTAGTCCCTCCGTTTGTTCGACCGTCAAGAAGTAACGGTCAGCTGTTGAATTAGGGCTGAATTTGTAATTTTTCATTGAGAAAATTGTATTCAGACCCCTGCATTCTTTTAAAATAATCTAAAAACCCCTAAAATATTATCGAACCCTAATTTCATCATTTAATCATTTTGACAAACGACCTCGATTTCTACCACCATTACTGTTGACCGTTGACCGCCATTGACTTTTTTTAAAACCTTTTCTTTTCGGCATTAACTTTTTTCTTAATACCGTTTTTACGCCGTTCACCGACATTGTATTCTCGGTTAACAATGTTGACTTTTTAATTTTTCTTGATTTTGTTTGAACTTTTTCCTGTCACTTTTTTTCCGATCAACACAATATTATTACTATATAAGACAATAATAATACTATAATAATATCTAGTATCGTAATATTAAAATTACAAACTTCTAACAAAGTTTTTATCTAAAATTCCGAGGCCTAAATACAATTTAAAAAATTCTAAAATCACCGGCCGTTAATTTTTATCTCTTTTTTTGTCTTAAAAGTTTTACATCATTGAGCTGCGTTGACTTTTTCCTTTTTTCTTTTATTTTGACTTCTTTTATGATATTATTTTTCTCGCTGAATATCAGCTTTGACTTTTTTTTTTTAATTTATATTTTTCCATTACTCAACAATTTAAATAAAAATCAAGAAAAAAAATGTCGACGTTGTTAACCCGACATTCAACAACGGCAAAAAAAATGAATCGAAAAAAGAGTCAACCAAGTTAAAAAGAAAGTCAACGTCGGATTACCCAATTTTGAAAAATCTGGGTCATTGGTTAATTGATGAAATTAGGGTTAAATTATGGTTCGATAAAATTTTAGGGGTTTTAAGAATATTTCGAAAGAATACAGGGGTCTTATTACAATTTCTGAGAGAAAAATTCCAAATTCAACAATAATTCAACCGTTGACCGTTACTTCTTAACGGTCAAACAGACGCAGGGACTAAATGTGTTAAAATGTGACAACATTAGTGTCTATTTTGTTGACGGCGGTAAATGAGAGACCAAAAGTGAAAAAAGTGCAAACTTGGGGGACCAAAACTGTAATTATCCCGTAGGTACCACTTCATTCTTCACTAAAATTATCTTCATAAAATAGCTGAAAAGATGAGAGGAACTGAAATAACGCTTATTCGTAGAGCAATTACTGCTGCATATTCTCACCATTACGGTATTTTCGCTGATCCCCTTTCTTTATTATGTTCAAAATTTCCTTTTCACGTAAACCCAGAATAGATTTGAATTTTATAAATGAAGTAGATGATGTTGTTTTGTTATTTTGTCAAATGGCAAAAATGCAGCCACAACCATCCGTTATCGAATTCACCAAACAATTGCAAGTGGATGTCAAGATGAAACATTACTCCGTTGCCCTTAAAATGTTCGACGAAATGCGTCAATGGGCTGCCCCTATGAATGAGTACACGATGACAATCTTGATTAATTGTTGTTGCCTCTTGAAACACGCAGACATTGGTTTTGCTTCCTTCCAAAGGGTTGAAACCTCATAATCATATATATTCTGTCCTTATTCGTACACTTTGTGAAGAAGGATTTGTAGGGGAGGAAAAAGATGCGCTTATAAAATGGAGAGAAGTGGATGCGTGATTTCGAGTGTTGATAGAACTGAATTTTCTATTCTTTTTAAGGAAATTATTATTATTATTATTATTATTATTATTATTATTATTATTATTATTATTATTATTATTATTATTATTATTATTATTATTATTATTATTATTATTATTATTATTATTATTATTATTATTATTATTATTATTATTATTATTATTATTATTATTATTATTATTATTATTATTATTATTATTATTATTATTATTATTATTATTATTATTATTATTATTATTATTATTATTATTATTATTATTATTATTATTATTATTATTATTATTATTATTATTATTATTATTATTATTATTATTATTATTATTATTATTATTATTATTATTATTATTATTATTATTATTATTATTATTATTATTATTATTATTATTATTATTATTATTATTATTATTATTATTATTATTATTATTATTATTATTATTATTATTATTATTATTATTATTATTATTATTATGGATAAAATAAACAATTCACAACGATTATAGTTTGACTGACTTTTTGCTTTTCTACTACGTTTACTGAAACACGTTGTTCTTTATACAAAAGTGTTTTTAACTCTCTTACTTTCAAACTAAATTTTAGTTATGACTTAGTGGGCTAAGTGTTGTGACTTAGTGGGCTAAGTAATGTTTAGTGGGTTTAATTGTGAGTTTTATTCTAACTTCCTAACTAACCCACTAACCCACTTTCTTGAGTGCTTTTGTGGTTGGTTTTCTTGCAGATCATGGGCTGAGAAGTGGAAGCTTGGCAAGTCTATAAATACCAAACTCAAGACTCAAGAATTGTATAGATTTTTTTGAAGAAACAAAAAGAGAGCTGAAGTTTTAATCTCGAGAATTTTAGTGTGTTTCTAGGATCTGTTGTACGTACTCCTTATGAGTACATTATTTGAAATCTAGAATTTTTAATATTTTTCTTTTAGTATCTAGATTTGATTGTAAGAATGATCATGAGAATGATTCATTTGTAAGGAAGAAGTTTTCGCACCTCTTCCATTTGTATTCTTGGAATACTGATTTGAATATATTCTTTTTCGTCCTGTAAAGGGCAAGTTCACAAGTATTTACTTGTGAACATTTTTTAATTCTGAGTATTGTTCTTTTATTTCGCTGCATGTTTGTTCAAGTGTCATAACACCTCAGACAACACCTCTGTATTAAATGAATTCGGGACCATAAATTCTTTCAATTGGCATCAAGAGCCAACACTTGACATATACTAAGTGTTTGTTCCTATTTTCTTTTTCAGAAACGAATTCGTGATGGATACTCAGATGACTGCTTCTATGCGACCTCCTGTACTTGATGGCACAAACTACACCTACTAGAAAGTCAAGATGAGGGCATACATTAAAGCCATTGATGAGAGAGCCTGGAGATCCATTCTCACTGGATGGAAGGCACCAACTATCACAGATGCAGATGGGGATGTATTTCCAACACCAGAATTACGATGGACAGCAGATGATCTATCAAATGCCAATCAAAACTCAAAAGCGTTAAATGCAATCTTCAATTCAGTAGATTTAACAATGTTTAAATTGATTTCAGTATGCACTTCTGCAAAGGATGCATGGGAGGTTCTACAGCTACATTGTGAAGGATCAGACAGTGTCAGGAGAACCAAGCTCAGATTACTCTCCTCCAAATTTGAGAGACTGAGAATGGAAGAAACTGAAACAATTTCTCAGTACAATGAGAAGTTGATTGATTTAGCTAATGAATTTCAATCCTTAGGTGGTCCTTTGAGCAACGAGACACTGGTGAATAAGGTATTGAGAACTCTTCCAGAAAGGTTCAGCATGACGGTTACTGCTATTGAAGAGGCCAAAGATACATCATCTCTACGGCTGGACGAATTAATTGGTAGTCTAAAGTCTAGAGAGATGAACTTTGAAGATCAAAGAAAGGAGAAAGGAAAGGCTATCTCAAATGCACTCCAGGCAGAATTGGAGAAGGAAGATGTTGCTCCGGAATATGATGATGATGCAGAGGAATGTCTCAACAATGTTGCATTCCAAATTCAGAGATTCAATAGGGCATACAGGCGGAGTGGAATCAAGCCCAGACAATTATTTCCAGATGGCTCTCCGCAAAATCGACAAACTCAGCCCCGGAACAGATCTACTCCACAGAGAACATTTCCTCAAACATCTTCTCAGAACACTTTAAAAAATTCTTCATTTGTTCGTTCAAATTCTGAACCACCTAACTTAGATCATATTAAATGCAGGGCTTGTTCAGGAATTGGACATTATGCTAATGAATGTGCAAATACCTTGAGAAGAAGAGGAATGAGTTTGATTTGTGCTGTCAGTGATGAGGAGGAAGAGCAACCTGAACAGACAGAGGAACAGCAATCCACTAAACAAGCTCTCTCTGTCCGATATATCACTGGAAATGCTTCTGAAACAGAATCACAAGGAGTTTCTCTGGATGCTGCAACACTTTCTGAAACACTTTCAGTAACTGAAATTTCTGAGTTAAATACTAATCATTATACATGTTTAAACTCTATTTCTTTAAATGCAGCAGAATCCAGTATTGAAGCAGCTAGTGATGAGGAAGAAATGTGTAAAAAACTGGCTCTTGACCTGGAGAAGAAGACTCAAGCTCTAGATGCAGCCAACAAGGAAAATTCCTCCCTCAAAGAAAAAATCACACATTTGGAGGTTGGAATCACCAAGAAGGATCTTGAACTGGCAAAGGTGAAAGATGAACTCAAAAAGGCAACTCTAGCAATCAAGAAGATGAACACTGGCACAACTAAACTCGAAGAGATTGTGTCAATGGAAAAGCACTACAAACATGAAGGGCTAGGGTTCAAAAAACAAATGAAGCCATTAAAGAAGAAAGAAATTGTCTTTGTAAAAGAAAAGGGTGCAAACTGAAAGGAATGCAGAAAGTCCACAGTCACCACTCCAGATTCCAGAATAAGAGGTTATGTTTGCCATTACTGTTTCTCACCAGTACACATTCGTCCATTTTGTGAAAAACTCAGTAGTGACAAAATGTTGTATAAAATAAGCCACATCACTCCAAGGAACACCTCAAAGAAAAAGGTAGAATTTACCAAAAAGGAGTGTAAAATATGGACTCCCAAAGGTAAACGTTTGTGCAAGGCAGTATAGACCTCTTTAAATGCTAACATTTCAGGTTCATGGTACTTTGATAGTGGATGCTCTAGGCACATGACTGGAACAAAGGAATTTCTATCAAACTACCACACACTTAATGGAGGACGTGTAACCTATGGAGGAGGAGCTAAAGGCAAAGTGGTTGGACGTGGAACACTCAGTATTGAGGGACTTCCAAAACTTTCAAATGTCCTACATGTTGAAGGATTGGGGTCAAACCTCATCAGTATCAGTCAATTGTGTGATGATGATCTACGTGTAGAATTTGATAAATACTGTTGTTCTGTGTTTGATAATCAAAATCATTGTGTACTAACAGGTTCCAGATCAATGGATAATTGTTATCAAACAGGTGACACCATCTCATGCAAGAGCTCAAGAGTAAGTGAAGTAGAGCTGTGGCACCAAAAACTACTAGGACACACAAACTTCAAAAATCTGAAGCTGCTCAACAAGTACAATGCCATAAGAGGAGTACCAGATCTCAAGATCAAGGATATTCCTATATGTGGAATGTGCCAGAAGGGAAACAAAACCAGAGTACCACACAAAGTGTTGCAACACGTTGGTAGCACTATTTGTTTTGAACTTGTACATATGGATCTTATGGGTCCTATAGAGGTAGAAAGTCTAGGTGGTAAAAAATATGTCTTTGTATGTGTTGATGATTTTTAAAGATATACTTGGGTGTATTTTTTAAGAGAAAAATCAGATACTTTTGAAGTATTCAAAAATTTGTACAGGTTTGTTAGAACTCAATTTCAAGTTTCTGTTCGTAGGATAAGATCTGATCATGGAAAAGAATTTGAGAATGCCTTATTTCTTGCTTTTTGTAATAAAAAGGGTATAAAGCATGAATTTTCTGCTCCAAAAACTCCTCAGCAAAATGGCATTGCTGAAAGAAAAAACAGAACCATCCAGGAAATGGCTAGGGTGATGATGAGTGCAAAAAATCTGTCTAACAGGTTTTGGGCTGAGGCTGTCAACACAGCCTGTCACATCTCAAATCGTGTGTATCTAAGATTAGGATCCATGATGACTTCATATGAAATTCTTTATGGTAAGAAACCTAACCTAGAATACATGCATGTGTTTGGATGTGTCTGCTATGTTCTAAATGATAGAGATCATCTAGCTAAATTTGATTCAAAAAGTGATTTGAGTTTATTTATGGGATACTCTAATAACAGTCATGCTTATAGAGTATATAATCTAAGAACTCGAACCATTATTGAATCTGTAAATGTGGTATTTGATGACTTTGCTGATCTCCGCAGTAAAACAACTGAAGATGAAGTTGATGACTTAATTGCTGAAAGAGAATCAACCGAAGAAGACACTTCTACCACAGATGGCCTAGACACAAACAGTCCAGTTTTAAGAGAAGAAGGTGTTGAGCCAAGTGTCACCACATCTGACTCAGCACATCCTACAGAGAATACAGAGACTGAATTGCAGCCAACCTTTGATGTCTGCAGAAAGGAACCATCAAGCAGAATCCAGAAAAATCACCCATCTACTCAAGTAGTGGGAGATATCTTTGGTGGAATAAGAACTAGAAGAAAAGAGAGAGTGAATTACAGAGATATGGTAAGATTTGCAAATTTATCTTCTGAATGTGCACTAACTGGAACCACTTGTTTTGTGTCTTCAGTGGAACCAAGGAATATTGCAGAAGCTCTGAAGGATGAATTCTGGGTCAATGCAATGCATGAAGAGTTAAATCAGTTCATCAGAAATGATTATTGGTACTTAGTTCCCAGACCAAGCCATGTAAATGTGATAGGAACTAAGTGGATCTTCAAAAACAAAACTGATGAAAAAGGTACAGTTGTTAGAAATAAGGCTAGGTTAGTAGCACAAGGATACACTCAAATTGAGGGTATAGACTTTGATGAGACTTTTGCTCCAGTAGCTAGAATTGAATCTATTAGGTTACTTCTTGCTATAGCCTGCTTTCTTAAAATCAAACTGTATCAGATGGATATCAAAAGTGCATTTCTGAATGGGGTTTTAAATGAGGAAGCATATGTAGAACAGCCAAAGGGTTTTGAAGATTCTGCCAAGCCTAATCATGTTTTCAAGCTTAAGAAGGCACTGTATGGTCTTAAACAAGCTCCTAGAGCTTGGTATCAAAGACTCACTGACTTCTTACTTGAAATACAGTTCAATAGAGGGGAGGCAGACAGAACCCTATTTGTTAGAAGAACTAATAATCATATCATTATTGTTCAGATATATATTGATGACATTGTTTTTGGCTCTACTTGTGCTAACCTTTTGCAGTCTTTTGTAGATTCTATGTCTCACACTTTTGAAATGAGCATGGTAGGGGAGTTGAATTACTTCTTAGGACTCCAAATCAAACAGACAGGTGAAGGAATTTTTGTGAATCAAAAGAAGTATGCTCTCAATCTGGTCAAAAGGTTTGAGTTGGAATCAGCCAAGCACATGAAAACTCCAATGGGTTCCAGCCAAAAACTGTCTAAGGATGATGTTGCAGAAGATGTCGACAACACTCTCTACAGAAACATGATTGGAAGCCTTCTGTATCTAACAGCAAGCAGGCCTGACATTATGTTTAGTGTTTGTGTGTGTGCCAGGTATCAAGCTAATCCCAAAGTCACTCATCTTAAAGCTGTGAAGAGGATTATTAGGTATGTTGCAGGTACAGTAGACTTAGGGATTCAGTTTTTCAAAGACACTAATACAAATTTGATAGGTTTTAGTGATTCTGATTGGGCTGGGGATATTAGTGACAGAAAAAGCACCTCAGGTGCATGTTTCTTTTTGGGGAATAATCTAGTTTCTTGGTTTAGTAGAAAGCAAAATTGTGTATCTCTTTCAACAGCTGAATCAGAATATGTAGCTGCTGGAGGATGTTGTGGTCGACTAATTTGGATGAAACAAATGTTGGGAGATTATGGGTTAACCAGTGATACCCTGACCATATATTGTGATAATTCAAGTGCTATTGACATTTCAAAAAATCCTGTTCAACACTCACGAACTAAACACATAGATATTAAACATCATTTTATTCGTGATATAGTTGAGAAAAATATAGTGTGCTTAAAGTACATTCCTACAGAAGATCAGCTGGCTGACATCTTTACAAAGGCATTAGATTATGAGAGGTTTTCTAAACTCAGAAAATCTCTCGGGATGTGTACTCAATAAACATGTCCTGAAATGTGTTGCAGCACCTCATCAAATATCTTAAGCTGCAACATAATTTTCTGAAGCATTAGCTTCATTAAATAATGACTTCACTGTGATGGATTATTTTCTAAATCAGTAACTGGAAGTCTTTCACCTTGAAACGTGATCATGCTTCATGTAAACATTTTGATAGTCATATCTTAGTAACTGAGGAACCTTCAAACTGAACACTTGATCATGTTCCATGTGAATTGTTTGACTTGAAAATAAGAGTTTATTTATATTTTAAAAAAAAAAAAAATTATATATAACTAAATATATATATATATATATATATATATATATATATATATATATATATATATATATATATATATATATATATATATATATATATATCTATGCCTGTCAGCCAATTTTTTTCTCACTATTAATCATTAATAAATGTGTTTTTCTATTTTTGTGAATATTTCATGAGTGCTACGGTTTTTATTTTTATTTTTTTTGAATTATCCCTATTTATATGGGTCATGGGTACATGGCTTAGTTTTTTATTTTCCACTAAGTCCAGTCCTTATTCTGCCATGTGTCACGGTTTTTCTCTAAACTGCCAAGAAAACTTTTATTCTCCTTAATCACACTCTCTCCAAGAAAAACGCACACCACTTCTTCACCTTCTCCACTTCAATTTTTTCTTTCTTTCTTCAGCAAAATTAGGGCTTATAAATTTCATGCTTCTTTTCTCAAAAATTCACACTCAAAAATCAAAAGCACAAAGAAGCAATTTTTGTCTACTGTATCATGGCATCCCCACCTAGAAATCCTCTTCCAGCCGCCGTTGGTGATGTCCACAACGATGCTGCAGCACCTGAACCAGCAGACCCAAATCTGGCCATCATCGTTCATCCAGTCAACCTTGAAGCTGTACCAATCAGCTACATTGAGCCCGGAGATGAGCTGAACCCAATCGACCCAGACAACTTCGAGTTTGTGGGTCCCTCTTCCACTGCCGGAAGGTTTCCAACGCGCCGGTCCAAGCGTATGAATCCCTTCCCAGATCTGAATACTGCGGTGCCACAACGCCGAAGGGGAGAAAACTCTTCCCGAAGAGGAAGCAGAGGAGGAAGAAGAGGAGGCAGAGGTGGCCGTACTCCAGTTAGGTCAAATCCACCAAGAGGCCTTCATTTGGTGGATGAAGAAACTGATGATGAAGAAGGAGATCCTACCTTTGTAGCACCAGAGGCTCAAGCTCTTTCCTCCAGCTCCTCTGAGTCATCATCAAAGGACTCAACTTCCCCAGCATCAACTCAGGGGGAGACATCTCAGCCCAGCATGGCAGCAGCAGCCTCTCAACACCCTGTTTGTGAAGGTGTTGCTGCACATGCTCCAGAAGATGCTGCTGCACCCACTGTCTCAGCAAATGTTCCTCAGAATGCTGCCGAGGATGCTGCTCCTTATCAGGATGAAGAAATGCCTGATTTTTCTGGGATGTCATCTGCAAAGCATGTTGACATTCCTACTGTTGATGCTCATGATTTCACCACTACTGAAGAAACACCATCAGCACCTCATGGAGATCCTCTGGAAACCCTGGCAGAAGCAACAGTTCAAGCAGATGCATCTCCTCATCAGGCTGAAGAACCAGAGAAAAGTGATGACAGCTGGGAGGTTCCTCTAGCTGCTTTTCGCAAAAATTTGCCCTCCTCTGATTCAGACAGTGAATCTTCTGAAGACTCTTCTCAGCAGAAAGAAGGTGTTGCCCCACCTATTGCATCACCTGAACCAGCATACGTCCCTGATGAGCTTGAAGATTCAGAAGATGATGACTCCTCAGAAGAAGAAGAACCAGACTTAGATGGGAAGAATTTGTCAACCCCTTTTGAGGTAAACAATGCCTTCAGTCCTAATTTTTATTTTGAATCTGATTCAATTTTGAGTCCTCAAGTCCTGAATTGTCAATTCATTGAGGAAAAGAAAATTTCTAAGGAAGAGTTTGATAGGCATAGGATCACTGATTTTCTTCATCAAAGAAAAATTCTTAATCTAGTTGAGATTGCCTGATCCTATGATCCCACTGTTGTGAAGGAATTTTATGCAAATTTGTAAACCTCCTTTTTAAAGAAGAACTCTCCAAACTTTGGCAAAGTTTTTGTGCGAAATTCCATCTTCTCTTTTTCTCCCAAAATTATCAACTCTCATTTACAAACTCCTACTGTGATTGATGAGGATAATTATGGTGATTTTACTGAGATTTGCAAAGTTATTTCTGGAAACCGTTTAAGAAGTTGGCCTGCACACCCAAGAAAATTCAAGGTTTCCCAACTCACTGCTTTTTATTCTGTCTTGTTTAGATTCACAGTGATGAATTGGATTCCATCCAAAAATGTCTCTGTGGTAACTAAACCTCATGCAGTACTCATGTACAAATTGGGGATGGGTTTACCAGTGGATTTTGGCAAACTGTTCTTTGATGCTATTGGTCATCTTGCCCAGAAAATTTCACCCTCCACTCATCTTCCTTATCCTTCTCTCATCTATTCCATTTTACTATCTCAAAATTTGGGCCAAGATGACTCAGAATATCTTCACACTCCACAAGGCATGATCACTGTTTCTCAAAATTTTCTAAGAGCTCCTCATGTCCAAGATCTTCCCTGGAATGGAGATAATTTTCTCTCAACTGAATCAGGTCAAAATAATCTTGGTACTGAAGGTGTTGCTCGTCATGTTGACAACACTCCTAACATTCTTGTGTCTGTTCCTAGAGATCTTCTGTTGCAACAGCTTACTCACTCTCTAGCTCAGCTTACCTATCACCAGTCCATGGTGGACATGCTTCAAAAGGCTCTTTCTGATCAAAAAGGGGGAGAAAAAGGTCATGAAGCTGAAGCAGGAACTTCTCACCCTTTGGATGCCAGAGGCAGAGAGCAAGGAGTAAATGAAGAGGAAACAAAGAATGAGGGTGAAGCTCAAGGAGCAGAAGAAAGCAGTGGATCTAGTGATGGAGGAGCAGCAGCTGATACTGAGGAGACTTTTGATATTCTACTTTAATTGCTACTTTAATTGTTTTCATGAACAATATTTGGATTTCTGTTCTGTTTTTATTTTCCCTCTGAACTTTTGTTTAGGACTGCATTTTGGTTATTTCTTTTAATTCGTGTTGAACTATCTTGCTGAATTTTGTTTTGAATTGATTTCTTCATATATTGTTTATTATCAAATTCAGGGGGAGTTCAAGCAATATCTCAGGGGGAGTTTTAACTAAAATTTAGTTTTGATCAGAAAGTTAAAAAGGGGGAGTTTGAAACACGTTGTTCTTTATACAAAAGTGTTTTTAACTCTCTTACTTTCAAACTAAATTTTAGTTATGACTTAGTGGGCTAAGTGTTGTGACTTAGTGGGCTAAGTAATGTTAAGTGGGTTTAATTGTGGGTTTTATTCTAACTTCCTAACTAACCCACTAACCCACTTTCTTGAGTGCTTTTGTGGTTGGTTTTCTTGCAGATCATGGGCTGAGAAGTGGAAGCTTGGCAAGTCTATAAATACCAAACTCAAGACTCAAGAATTGTATAGATTTTTTTGAAGAAACAAAAAGAGAGCTGAAGTTTTAATCTCGAGAATTTTAGTGTGTTTCTAGGATCTGTTGTACGTACTCCTTATGAGTACATTATTTGAAATCTAGAATTTTTAATATTTTTCTTTTAGTATCTAGATTTGATTGTAAGAATGATCATGAGAATGATTCATTTGTAAGGAAGAAGTTTTCGCACCTCTTCCATTTGTATTCTTGGAATACTGATTTGAATATATTCTTTTTCGTCCTGTAAAGGGCAAGTTCACAAGTATTCACAAGCATTGGTTCATCGAGACCTCTTTATATGTTCAATGACGGTGCGATCGTTCCAAGTGTTGTAATCGTCACGTGCATGACTTAGAGAATCGAATTCTCTAATCATCACTTAGTCAGCTCTGGCCAGAGACTTAGAATGATTACAAACTATCAGAACACACAGGACATCCAAGACTATTTTAGCGATCGAATCCCCGACTACAATGCACAGACCTCCCACTAGATTTCGGACTGCACGAACACTGGCCCTTGGGATGGTCCTCGGTGGAACTCAGGGACAGGTCACGATACAGCTGGTCCTCTAGTAAAGTCACGATGATGTCTAGGTCATAAGGACTAATGGTATACAACTATACCATAGATATCTCTACTCGATTATTGGGAACCACTTAGAGATTTCTAGGGTGAGGGAGTTCAGTGAACTCGTCAACTTACGAGCACCCACTTATGCATGCCGATATCACAATACCGTTTACTGATGAGATGCAGTACACATACACTAAGTGCTAGTCTTAATGGGAAAGGCTGATATCCTCATTAGTGGCGTAACCCTTCGACTAGGAACACGTTTAACAGTTATAATACTTAAGTAAATATCTCACGATCCTAACGATCAATTACTAGTACTTGTAATAACTGTAAGGACTATATCTATGCTTGTGACAAAGGGACAAAGATATAGAATGCCAAGGTGTTTTATCATTAATACGAATAAAGGTTCGTTTATTGCAATAATAAATACGAAAGACCACAGCCACATGTTGGCTTGTTGGTCACCTTCTCTAACAAGTACAACGGTACTGGATCACTAGCATTAGGAATGACACCCAACTCTTGGATGAGCTTCCTTATCCAAGTCCCATCTTTTGCAGCTTCGGACGCTGCAATGTATTCCGCTTCGGTAGTGGAATCGGCCGTCGTGCTTTTCTTGGAACTCTTCCAACACACGGCACCACCATTAAGCGTCAATATAAATCCAGAGTTCGACTTTGAGTCGTCCACATCCGATTGAAAACTAGAGTCGGTAAAGCCCTCTATTTTCAACTCGGCACCCCAATAGACCAAAAATATATCCTTAGTTCTTCGTAAGTACTTGAGGATATCTTTCACGGCCTTTCAGTGAGCCGGGCCGGGGTTAGACTGATATCTGCTTGTGACACTCACAGCAAACGCAATATCGGGTCTCGTACACAGCATGCCATCATTATGCTTCCTATGGCAGAAGCATAAGGCGTCCTTTTCATCTCCTCGATTTCACTAGGTGTTTGAGGACACATAGATTTCGAGAGACGAACCCCATGGGACATTAGCAAGAATCCTTTATTCGAATCGTCCATGCTAAACCGTTTCATAACGGTGTCTATGTACAGGCTTTGGGATAATCCAAGCATCTTTCTTGCTCTATCTCTATAGATGCGTATTCCTTATACATAAGATGCTTCTCCCTAATCCTTCATTGAGAAACGTGTGGACAACCATGCTTTTGTTTGTTGCAACATTCCTACGTCATTTCCAATGAGTAGAATGTTATCAACGTAAAGCACTAAAAATATCACTGCCCTCCCACTAACCTTCTTGTATACACAAGGTTCCTCCGGATTCTTCTCAAAATCAAACTCTTTGATAGTTGAGTCGAACCTAATGTTCCAACTTCGGGATGCTTGTTTCAATCCATAAATGGATCGCTGGAGCTTGCAAACCTTTTGCTCACTTCCAGAAGATATGAAGCCTTCCGGCTGCGCCATGTAAATTTCTTCCTCAATATCTCCATTAAGGAAGGCGGTCTTCACATCCATTTGCCATATCTCGTAGTCGTACCACGCAGCTATGGCCAGCAAAATCCAAATGGACTTCAGCATCGCGACTGGCGTCCATTTCGGATTTCATGGCAGTTATCCAATGTCCCATGTCCGCATCCGATACGGCCTCATTGTATGTTCTTGGATCTTGTCCAAGATCAACATGATCTTCATCATTCGAGGAGGAATAACCTATCCGGCATTTTCCGAACCCTTTCGGATCTACATACCGTAGGTTCAGGAGGTATATTAGTGTATTGTTGTATTGGTTCGATTACTTGTTCTTGCGCTTGAACTTCACTTTGTGGTTTTTGAACTACTTCAAGTTCTATCATGCTGCCTTTTCTATCGGATAGAAACTCCCTTTCCAAAAAGGTGGCATTTCTTGAAACAAACGTCTTTGCTTCCTTGACATAATAGAATTCGTATCCCATTGAATCTTCGGATACCCCACAAAAAAGCACAAGTTGGATTTACTATCCAACTTATCTCCCACTAATCGCTTCACATAAGCGGGAAAACCCCATATCCTAATGTGTTTGTAGTTGGGTTTCCGGGAATGCCAAAGTTCTTTATCATTAATATCTCACTACGTTTTGCTGAATTTCGCCTTAGGGGCACCCACTTCGAACATGCTGTTTGGAAAGGGAACTCTTTCCTTTCTCTTCTTTTGGGGAGAACTATTCTTTCCAAAAGTAACAGCAATGAGAACAGACTTCTCTTTCTTAATGGTGGACTCGAAACTGACCAACATGTTCATTAACTAATCCAAGGGAGGATCTAGTTTGTTCAAGTTGAAGTTCACTATGAACAATTCATAGGAACTAGGAAGAGACAACAGGATCAAATCCAACGAGAGCTCGGCTGGGAGGGTGACATCAAGATTCACTAGCTTTTCAAGGAGAGTGATCATTTTGAGACAGTGCTCGTGGACCGAAGTCCCTTCGCGCAGTCTTGCCGTGATCAACTCCTTTGTAGTAGCGTACCTCGATGCCCTAATATTCTCACTATACATGCTATCGAGATGAGCCTTTATATCGAAAGCATGCAAGTGAGACTCATATTTCCTCGCAAGCGCGGGCTCCATGGCGGCTATCATATAGCACCTAGCATGTGTGTCATCTTTCTTCCATGCTTCATAAGTTTCCTTTTCAGCATCAGTTGTTGTAGCAGGTATAGTGGCGGGAAGTCTCTTGTTCAAAACATAGAGACGCCCCTCAACGGTTAGCACAAGCTTAAGACTATGCAACCAATCTAGGTAATTAGGGCCATTGAGTTTATTGTCGAGGATTGATATTATGGGATTCTTAGACATGATTATCTGAGAGGTATAGAGAAGAGGATTATTAGAGATTCGCGTTAAATGATTGTTACAATTAAATGTTTGGACTTATGTTATTTAATTGTTCTCCCACTAATTTTATCGAGTTCCACTTCCCTCTAGTAGACAAACGAGAAAACTGATTTTTTCTTAATGGGCTTTAGGTCCAATAGACAAATATAACCCGTAGTTAATCTAGCCCGATTATATTTGCCCAAAGGTAGATCACAATCAATCATATCCACAATATGACCCTAAATTAATTTTCCTCACACTTGATAATGACCTAAGTTAATCTCGCGAATATCAAAATCGTCGTGTGTCAAGTCTGACCTACCAATCAAAGATGCTCATAGAACTTGATTATGCCAAACTAATGCAGTCCCTAGTTAATCTAGCCGACCACGTTAATCCAACATAACCCTTTTCTATGGCTACCTACATCCCTATGGCAATTGAATTACAGCTAACTCTACCATAGCACTCCCCGCTAATACGGCTTACTGCACTATAGTAAAGGGGTACACATAATCCAACAGTGGTATCAGAGCTCGTTGCGCAATTTATTGCGTTCGTTTATATATGCTATGATTTTATGCATGTTCGATTTATTAAAGTAGTGATTGTTGTATTATGTAATTGGGGTTTTTCGTAAGTTTAAAATATTTTTGAAATATTGATTTTAAAACAAATTGATTTTAATTTTCGGAAAATTATTTTCAATTAATCCCAATTAGATAATCGGATTAGCAATCATCTATTTTAATAAATAGGTGTTAGATTAATTAATTAATTTAAATTGTTAAATTGATTTCAATTAATAGAACACACGTATAATATTGATTATACTTCAACTTAATTAATAGTCCCTCAACATTATTTGATTGATTTATGTTAGTTGAGGTTCTATAATTATTTTGAAAACCCGATAATTAATTAATGTAATTAATTATATAGTTAGGTCGTATGTTCCTCATAGGACAATATGCGTTTTCCATATACCTTTAGAGAACATAGATGTAGGAATCACATAGACCTATCCGAACCTTCTGATGAGATAAAACTTTTAATAAAAATCCCTCATTCTTAATCTAATTAAGAATTATTTCAAGCTATAAAGAAATACCCAATCTGTTGAGTTATTTCTTTCCTTCTACCAACGGTTGGATTATGTGTAGCCCTTCACTGTAGTGCAGTAAGCCGTGTTAGCGGGGAGTGCTATGGTGGAGTAAGCTGTAATTCAATTGACATAGCGATGAAGGTAGCCATAGAAAAGGGTTATGTTGGATTAACGTGGTCGGCTAGATTAACTAGGGACTGCATTAGTTTGGCATAATCAAGTTCTATGAGCATCTTTGATTGGTAGGTTAGACTTGACACACGACGATTTTGATATTCGCGAGATTAACTTAGGTCATTATCAAGTGTGAGGAAAATTAATTTAGGGTCATATTGTGGATATGATTGATTGTGATCTACCTTTGGGCAAATATAATCAGGCTAGATTAACTACGGGTTATATTTGTCTATTGGACCTAAAGCCCATTAAGAAAAATCAGTTTTCTCGTTTGTCTACTAGAGGGAAGTGGAACTCAATAAAATTAGTGGGAGAACAATTAAATAACATAAGTCCAAACATTTAATTGTAACAATCATTTAACGCGAATCTATAATAATCCTCTTCTCTATACCTCTCAGATAATCATGTCTAAGAATCCCATAATGTCAATCCTCGACAATAAACTCAATGGCCCTAATTACCTAGATTGGTTGCGTAGTCTTAAGCGTGTGCTAACCGTTGAGGGGCGTCTCTATGTTTTGAACGAGAGACTTCCCGCCACTATACCTGCCACAGCGACTGATGCTGAAAAGGAAACTTATGAAGCATGGAAGAAAGATGACACACATGATAGGTGCTATATGATAAGCCGCCATGGAGCCCACGCTTGCGAGGAAATATGAGTCTCACATGCATGCTTTCGATATAAAGGCTCATCTCGATAGCATGTATAGTGAGAATATTAGGGCATCGAGGTACGCTGCTACAAAGGAGTTGATCACGGCGAGACTGCGCGAAGGGACTTCGGTCCATGAGCACTGTCTCAAAATGATCACTGTAACACCCCGTAAATTATGCGAGAGTTTATTGTACTTTATAATGAGAATTGGGGGCTGATGTGTTATTATGTAATAATTTTGGGGCATAAGCATAATAATAATTCTATAATTTAGTAACTTGGCCATTAAGCAATTGAGGGGCTTGTGTAATCGGATAATTGAATGTTATTAACCAAGAAAATTAGAGAGAGAGACACGTAGAATAAAAGATGAGTCAGACTTCCTCTTCATCTTCATCCGATTCTTCCTACACTTCACTCCTCTTCTCCAAACTCCTTTCTCTCTCTCGCTCTCTCTCATCATCTCTCTCTTTCTCTCTCGCCGGCTCTCTCTTCCTCTCTCTCTCGATCCTTGGCTGAAATCATGGAAGTTAATTGAAGAAAAAAAAGTCGGATTTATAGTGGTGGTGGTCTCCAGCAGCAGTCGCCGGCGGTGGTGGCTGGAATCCGACAAAGAAGACGAGCTGTCCAGAATTTCAATTTCAGAGTTTTGCCTTTTCCGTAAATCAATTAAACGGAGGTCTTAAAGATGGAGCATCGATGATCCGAAGAACTTCAGCTCGCTCGTTGAAACGAAGGGAAGCAAATTCTGCTGCCGCACCTGTTTTCGGAGCCGAAATCGAAGGGTTTCGAATGCGAATTTCGAATCGGTTCCTTCAGGAAACTCGTAGAGGACATCGTAAACTATAAGTAAGTGTTCAATTGTATCGAATTAGAGTATGTAATATGCATGTTTTAGAGGTCCGAATCCGATGACAGTAATCTGCCGGAAACAGGGCAGTTTTGAGTATCTTCTTGCGGGACTGTTTTCGATATGTTGGGATCATAATTTGGGCTGTGCGTCTTGATGAAACTTGTAGATTAAGTTGTCAGGTTTCATTTGATGTATTATTTGGACAATTTGGATAACCGTATGATTTGTTATGATTTTCCAAAGAAACTGTGACAGCAAACGAAATTATCCGAAAAATCTGGCAGGTTTATGTACTCATCTTTCGGGGTTATTATTGACGGGTTATGTTGTTAATTTGGGATTAAAGTCTTTAGTAAAATTGTAGATACAGATGTTATCTTTAACTTTATATATCATTTAGGTCATTCGGATAAGTACGACGATCGCAGTGATTATTTGAATAGAGTGCCACGAGAAGCAATTCTTAGTATATGTTTAAGAAATTGACTATGTCATATAGTGGATGGTAATATGGCTATATTACTGTTTGGAATCTTATTTAGTTCTAATGTTTGCATAGGTGTTGAGCGTAGTAAAGCTCTGATTCAAGGTTTAAGTTTAAAGATGCTTCTATAGCACTTCTATAGCACTAGCGTTGGACTCCAGGTGAGAAACTATGACTCCTTATCCAATTTCTTTCCTGCGCTTAATATCTCCTTTGTTTGAACCAAATATATTCTCTATCTTGATGGATCCTTTGATGCATTGATTATATTTTTCTTGGAATATGATCCTTAATGTTCTGCGAGCATATTCGTTTCCTTGGCTCGAACTTGGAACCTTGATCTTGTTCTTGAAATCTTGAACTTGTCAATTCTCTTGGTTGCTATGTTCACGGCTAATTCCTATACTTGATTCCTTGGCCTGAACATTTTCCTTGAATCGATATTGAACTATATTTATTCTCAAAATCTTGTCTTGAATGCTTTTCGAGAATAAATATTTCGTTGGCTCGAACTTGAATCTCATGTTTATTGAATTCATTGAGATATTGATATACTCGTTCTTGGAATCCGATATTGAACTTATGGTTCTTCTTGACTCTCATATTCATGAATATTCTCTCCTTGGCTTGAACTGAATTCTCGAACATGTTCATTATCCTGATACTTGATATTCAATTATCATGATGGTGACTTATCTTGTGAATGATTGACTTGATTCTTGAAATGAATGACTTGATATTCCTAAAAGGAATAATATTGATTCTTGAACCTACTGTCCCCACCCTTGAGGACGCTCTTGGGGGAGCTGGGCCCTAGGACCATTTCGGCAAGACGATCGGGCAGTATTGGGCTGACGATGACTGGTCTCCCGAATGGTACCTCCTGATGGTTCGGACTCACGTTCGTTTGGAGTTAAACGTTCCTGAGCCGGATCGGCACGTTCCGGTCGTGCCTCTTGCATGTTTCCGACCGAGTGGCCACTCGGGACGGATTGGAGGGATAAGGATGTGATATGATTTTATTTGTTGGGAGTTACAAGGTTGGAGACCCCACCAAATATTGATCTCAAGCCGTACATGTTACACTCTTGTACATGTTACACTTCTGTTAATGAAATTCTTGTAAAGTCTCTCGTTATATGTGCTGTTCACTTGATTCTCATCATACTCATGGATCATATGTTTTTCACTAAGTCATTCGGACTTATTCGTTTCTCCTTTCTGATATTAATGCGCAGGTAAAAGAAAGATTTATACCTAAATTTTCGTACTAAGAGTTAAAGCTCGTGTATGCCTCCGATTAGTCTCGTCGAGAGGTATCTCTATTTATGTTCCGTATAGGAATCCTTTGATCGAGAATTTTGTAATTGAGTAAGTAGTGTCGAAGTCGACTTGTAATAGAATCCCCTTTTGTAAACAAGATGGTATAGATATTGGGGTTTAATGTTTTGATTACTGCAATTTGGAGGAGCATATTTGGGGTCATTGAATGTACTGCATGTTGAGTGGTGTTCCGCCACGAGGTGCCTGCTACTCGAGGCGGGGCGCTACAATCACTCTCCTTGAAAAGCTAGTGAATCTCGATGTCACCCTCCCGGGCGAGCTCTCGTTGGATTTGATCCTGTTGTCTCTTCCTAGTTCCTATGAATTGTTCATAGTGAACTTCAACTTGAACAAACTAGATCCTCCCTTGGATTAGTTAATGAACATGTTGGTCAGTTTCGAGTCCACCATTAAGAAAGAGAAGTCTGTTCTCATTGATGTTACTTCTGGAAAGAATAGTTCTCCCCAAAAGAAGAGAAAGGAAAGAGTTCCCTTTCCAAACAGCAAGTTCGAAGTGGGTGAAAGTAGTGGGGCCCCCTAAGGCGAAATTCAGCAAAACGTAGTGAGATATTAATGATAAAGAACTTTGGCATTCCCGGAAACCCAACTACAAACATATTAGGATATGGGGTTTTCCCGCTTATGTGAAGCGATTAGTGGGAGATAAGTTGGATAGTAAATCCGACTTGTGCTATTTTGTGGGGTATCCCAAAGATTCAATGGGATACGAATTCTATTATGTCAAGGAAGCAAAAACGTTTGTTTCAAGAAATGCCACCTTTTTGGAAAGGGAGTTTCTATCCGATAGAAAAGGCAGCATGATAGAACTTGAAGTAGTTCAAAAACCACAAAGTGAAGTTCAAGCGCAAGAACAAGTAATCGAACCAATACAGCAATACACTAATATACCTCCTGAACCTACGGTACGTAGATCCGAAAGTGTTCGGAAAATGCCGGATAGGTTATTCCTCCTCGAGAATGATGAAGATCATGTTGATCTTGGACAAGATCCAAGAACATACAATGAGGCCGTATCGGATGCGGACATGGGACATTGGCTAACTGCCATGAAATCCGAAATGGACTCCATGTACTCCAACAAGGTGTGGACCTTGGTAGATCCACCTAAGGGAATTGTTCCTATTGGCTGCAAGTGGATCTATAAGAAGAAAATTGGAGTGGATGGAAAGGTATCGACCTATAAAGCTAGATTGGTAGCGAAAGGATACACTCAAAGGCAAGGCGTTGACTATGAGGAAACCTTTTCGCCAGTCGCGATGCTGAAGTCCATTAGGATTTTGCTGGCCATAGCTGCGTGGTACGACTACGAGATATGGCAAATGGATGTGAAGACCGCCTTCCTTAATGGAGATATTGAGGAAGAAATTTACATGGTGCAGCCGGAAGGCTTCATATCTTCTGGAAGTGAGCAAAAGGTTTGCAAGCTCCAGCGATCCATTTATGGATTGAAACAAGCATCCCGAAGTTGGAACATTAGGTTCGACTCAACTATCAAAGAGTTTGATTTTGAGAAGAATCCGGAGGAACCTTGTGTATACAAGAAGGTTAGTGGGAGGGCAGTGATATTTTTAGTGCTTTACGTTGATGACATTCTACTCATTGGAAATGACGTAGGAATGTTGCAACAAACAAAAGCATGGTTGTCCACACGTTTCTCAATGAAGGATTAGGGAGAAGCATCTTATGTATTAGGAATACGCATCTATAGAGATAGAGCAAGAAAGATGCTTGGATTATCCCAAAGCCTGTACATAGACACCGTTATGAAACAGTTTAACATGGAAGATTCGAATAAAGGATTCTTGCCAATGTCCCATGGGGTTCGTCTCTCGAAATCTATGTGTCCTCAAACACCTAGTGAAATCGAGGAGATGAAAAGGACGCCTTATGCTTCTGCCATAGGAAGCATAATGTATGGCATGCTATGTACGAGACCCGATATTGCGTATGCTGTGAGTGTCACAAGCAGATATCAGTCTAACCCCGGCCCGGCTCACTGGAAAGCCGTGAAAGATATCCTTAAGTACTTGCGAAGGACTAAGGATATATTTTTGGTCTATGGGGGTGCTGAATTGAAATTAGAGGGTTTTACTGACTCTAGTTTTCTATCGGACGTGGACGACTCGAAGTCGAATTCTGGATTTATATTCAAGCTTAATGGTGGTGCCGTGTGTTGGAAGAGTTCCAAGCAAAACACGACGGCCGATTCCACTACCGAAGCGGAATACATTGCAGCGTCCGAAGCTGCAAAAGATGGGACTTGGATAAGGAATTTCATCCAAGAGTTGGGTGTCATTCCTAATGCTAGTGATCCAGTACCGTTGTACTGTGATAACACCGGAGCCTTGGCGCAAGCTAAGGAGCCGAGATCTCATCAGAAGTTGAAGCATATTCTGAGAAAGTATCATGTGATCCAAGAGATCATTGATAGAGGTGAAGTTAAAGTAGAACGAGTCACCTCGGAAAAGAACGAGCCTTTACCGAGATCGGTCCATGAGAAACATCGAGAGTCGATGGGGTTGCGATTCATGGGTAGTTGGCTTTATGTCAAGTGGGAGATTGTTAGAGTAGGTGACCAACAAGCCAACTTGTGGCTGTGGTCTTTCGTATTTATTATGGTAATAAACGAACCTTTATTCGTATTAATGATAAAACACCTTGGCATTCTATATCTTTGTCCCTTTGTCACAAGCATAGATATAGTCCTTACAGTTATTACAAGTACTATATATATATATATATATATATATATATATATATATATATATATATATATATATATATATATATATATATATGACATATTAGTATTTAAACTAAAATACCTCTAAATAAACTAAAAGGATTTTTTTCGTAAACCAATACATATTGAGGGGTGACTGTAATTATGAAAATAAGAGATGTTTTTTCGTAATTTAACATTATCTCAGAGGCGGTATAACTGTAATTTGCCCTTGATATATAAATAACATAATTTGCTTTTATAATAAAGTTACATGCCAGACTCTGAGCCTGGTCCGAAGTCGTGAACTAACCGCAACTTCGCCATCCTCCATCGGGAGTTGACCACACAACCCTCCGCCGGTAATTCACCACAACCCTCCGTCGGCATTTCACCACAACCTTCCACTACCGGTTCCCCTACCAACTATAAACTCCGGCACACATACGATGGCATACAGTTCAGTTTGGATGTGGTACGTACAAGCAAATAGTAGATGCCGTCACGTATGCTAGAAATGTACGTATGTAGTTATAATATGCATGCATAATATCACGAATTTGTTCCCTTAACAGCGAACCCTGCCGCCTTAGCTCATTTTCGCCCCTCTCGATAGCTAAGTCAGCCCCCGAAAGTGTTGCGAATGCTAAGTGATGGAAACGTACCAAGAACTTAAGAAGACGAGAACTTTGTAGGAAAATGCTTGAATGTCTTGGTTTGTTGGATGATTACAAATGAACTCCTATTTATACTAGGACACCTCCTCAATGGACGGTGGAAATCTATTTCATTTAATGGCTAGGAGTGGTTCACTAGAACACTCCAAATAATTCACACAAAATATCAAATCATTCACACAAAATAACTATGAGGGTTCTAGAAACTTTTCTAGAATTCTCCAAAAATCTCTTTCAATCTCTATATGCACGGCCAACTTGGGCCTACTCTATTTGGACTAAGTTTTGGACTTCTTATTCTCCCCTACCTAAGGAAACTGACAAAGGATTGGGTCAAAACTGGCGGACCGTGACATCTTCCCCGCCGAATCCGGCAACGTCCTCGTTGCCTCGAATAAGTGGAGACGATCTTTAAATTGCCATAAGTCTTCCTTAGTCTCCCACTTTGCCTCGGACTCGGGTAGTCCCTTCCATTTGATGAGGTATTAAATACTCGGTGGAACACCTCTATATCGCATCAATTGTCGGCCGAGCACTTCCTCGACCTCCTTATCATATGACTTGGTCATGAAGGGTGGTGCTCGGTGTGACTCTCTTTGGCTTGGGTCTCCCTTATCTTTGTGATAAGACTTCAACAAACTCGCATGAAGGACCGAATGAATTTTCAAAGAACTTGGAAGTTCTAGGCGATAAGATACTTTATCGACTTTGGCAATCACTGGGAATGGTCCTTTATACCTCCGTACAAGGCACAACGGTAATGCCTTAAACTAGGGGTGGTTTCAGTACGGTTGCCGAATATTTTGTTCAATATCGTGTACCTACCCTATCTTGCGGTATTGAAAAAACCTACACCGTTAGCGTACCAACAATTGCGGTATACCGTTAGTTTCAGTACGGTATGATCGGTACGTTGTAATCTACAGTACATAATTTTGGTGATGAATTCGGATAATAACATAATTAAGATGAAACTAAATAAATGTATAAATAAAAAAAATTAAGCAAATGAATATGGCAATTAAACAATCTACATGAATATACATTATACAACTGTAGTAAAAAAAAATTCTTTAGTTAACTAATGCTTACTAATATATCTATAGAAAAATTGTAGAAACTAATGAGTAAGAAAATTTCATGGTTTAAGTAAAAGAAACAAAAAAATTAAATATGTTGCAATAATGTAAATGAAATAAAAGGCTGGGACCTCAGGGAGAAAGAAAGGGAGAAGAAAATTGTTGCAAAAAGAATTCCACTAATAAGAGATTAGTTGGACTTTAGAACTAAAGAAGTGCGCGCGGACATAAACAACTTAACGAGAGGCAAATAGTAACTTTGCATAAATATATGAAGAGAATAAAACAAATCATAATTATGTATATATATAGGATGTATCATATCTTTATTCTTGTTTTTTTTTTTAATTATTTGTTGACTATATATTTTTTTATTTAACAACATAAAATAAAATCTATATTAACTAATTTTTAAAATACAAAGTTGCGATACGGTACGGTATTACCATGGTATTGAAGATACAATACTGCTACCGTACCGTAAACTAATGGTACGGTACCAATACCGTTCCAAATGTTATTGGAAACCGATAGTTCGGTATTTATTCGGTAATTTTTGGTAGGTATACCGTGGTAATCAGTATTCGGTAATTTTTTTCCAGCCCTACCTTAAACTATTGGGGCAAGAGCTTTACGATGACTTGTCCTCCAACATCGAATTCTTTTGGTCGTTGTTTATTGCCTAGACTTCTCAAGGCAAAGCCCGACCTAAGTCGGCTTGTTCCTCCCATAACTTAGCTACCAAGTTTAGAAACCCAGTGGGAAGCCCAAAGGCCAGCTTTCATTTTCGTACAAATTCAGCGAATAAATTAATACCTCTGCTGCGCCTACGTTGCCACCGCCGTCGCCGCCGTTGCCGGTGGAGATGGTGTGGGGTGCCGGTGGAGATGGTGTGGGGAGAATCCGTGTCGTCGGCGTACCCGGCGGTGGGTCCTAGTTTCGAATACTCTCCGACGGCAGGATGGTACCCGCCGGATCCATCGTGCCCTACAACGACGGTGGCGGCGGATGGAAGTGGAGGATATTATCCACCACCGTTAGGGTTAGGGTATGCGCGGGATAGTGATCCAACACCAGGTGGCTTTCCTTTGCCGCGTTTTTACGGCTATGCTCCCCCACAGCCTGGTTATGGTTATACACCGCCGCCTGTTTACGGCTACGCTCCTCCACCGCCTGGTTATGGGTATGATCCACCGGCGCCGCCGTCGATGCCTGATTATAGGTATACCCCACGGCCGGACTTGGTTATCCGCGCACCGAATATAGCGTGACATACAACGTCATTATTTATTGCTTGTTGAAGAGGAAATAACTTGACAAGGCAATGCCATTCTTAGAGGAACTGCACAAAAGGGGATTCTTAGCCGATGTAGCTACCTTGTCCGTGTTGATTAATCACCTGCAAGTATATAACAAATATGTTCTTCTGCTGAAACGATTAAGAAAGTTGTACCAAAAATATAAAATATTTATTGGGTAAATTACAACCACCGCTGAGGTATGGTCAAATTATGAAAAAACTCCTCATGTTTGGGTAATTACAACCTCCCCTCAACTATAAATCTTCTTACATGTCCACCATTGCGGTGTCAAATTTAGTGGAATCTTTTTATTTTGAATTGCATCTGTGTATGAAAATAAAATGTGTTATTTGGTAAATTTCATATCAATCTTCAAAATAATAAATGGCACATGATTCTACTTTTAATCCTAATCAAATCAATCATATTTTATGCCCTTACTAAATGAAAATCAAATAAAATAATATTTTTTTCATGAAATAGTGTGAGGCTGAAATAACTAAATGCATTAACATGTTTGTGAAGAACATAATTTAGTAAAAACATATTTTTATTTTAAATTTTAGTTATAAATAATAATTCTAATTTAAAAGAAAAATATTTAGAGAAAAATAATAATTCAATTTTTTTAGGATTAAAATTAGCATTATAATTATAATTAGAATTAAGTTTACGATTACGGTTAGGAATAGAATAAGGATTATGATAACATTAAGATTAGAATTAGCATTATAATTGGTATTATCATTAAAATTAGCATATTAGGATTAACATTAGCATTAATATTAGTATTATTAGGACCAATATATTAGCATTAGCATTTCAAAATATTAGAATTAGTAATACTATTAATATTAGTATTAATTAGCATTAATATTACTATTACTATTAGTATTATTATTATTATTTTAGTATTGTATTAGTATTAGTATTACTAGAAGTATTACTATTGGTATTAGTATTTATATCCGTATTCGTATTCGTATTACTATTAGTATTAGTATCGGTATCGGTATCGGTATCGGTACAAGTATTCGTATTCGTATTAGCATTAGTATTAGCATTAGTATCCGTATTAGTATATGTATCAGTAATAGTATTAGTATCAGTACTAGTATTAGTATCAGTATTATAGTATTAGTATGAGTATTAGTATGAGTATGTGTATGAATATCAATCAATGTTCTAAAAACCGAAAATCGGGTCGGACGCGGTTAGACACCGCCTCATGATTAATCGGGGCGGCGGTTATTAATCGGCGATAAATATGAAATAAATCGGTTTTTAAAATTTAATATAATATATTTTTAGATAGTATTTATAAATACTGAAAACATATATAAAAAACATTTAAAAAGGGTTATATCTCCATCATTTATATATTCTAAAAACATAATAAAATTTTAATAATAATTAGTTCATAATACAATATAATCCTTATAAAATACAAATAAAACGCAAATGTTTTGAATTTAAATTTATTCTTGAACATTGAAAGTATATATCATTAGGTTCTTTAACCATAACAATTAACATAAAAAAATAAAGTATAAACTCATTTTTTTTATTAAAATCCCAACTTTTATTTTGAATTAAAAAAGAAAAAGAAAAAACTGATTTTTGACCCATTTTTTCCCACCAAAGCCCGCCTCCAAGGTTTGACCGCCTCAAGGCCCTCAACCCGCCTAAAACCACCTCATAGGTCAAAATCCGTTTTTTCAAACATTTTCACCAAAATCGTAAAGGTTTGGGACTGGCTCCGCCTCGGAGACCGATTAATCGGCCGCCTCGGCCGAGTTTTAGAACACTGGTATTAGTATGAGTATTTATATTAGCATTAGTATTATTATTAGTATTAATATTAGTGTTAGTATAAGCATTATTATTAGTATTAGTATTAGTATTAGTATTAGTATTAGTATTAGTATTAGTATTAGTATTAGTATTAGTATTAGTATTAGTATTAGTATTAGTATTATTATTATTATTAGTATTAGTATTAGTATTAGTATTAGTATTAGTTTAGTGATATATAGGGTATTCTTCCTTTCGTGTTCACCACATCGTTCTGTCACGGTAGTGGCGTATACGTCTACATCATGGATTGGACGCCGTTAATAACATTTCAGTATTATACACGAGTTTTGCTTTTGGCGTTTCTTTATTTGAATTAGATTTGTTAGAAAGACATAGACACTTACATGATATTTGTTATTTTTTTTTTTCATTTTGAAACTCACCTTTGTAAAACGCACGGGTGAAATGTCATTTTCTTTTCATTCTGAAACTGACCTCCGTACAACGCGCGGGTGAAGTACTAGTTTTAATCATAGCCATATTCAAGGTTTCATTGGATGCCGAAGAGTGGATGGATGCGGCACGGAAGGCAGTGGTAGGGCCAATGTGCAAAGCTCGATGCAAATTCCAAATTGTAAGAGATGATGAAATTAACTTGGCAGCGGATATATGGAAGCCCCATTTGTTCTTTGTTCAAACCAAGGTTGTAAAAAGTGGGTCAAACAAGACTCACGATTAATTGGTGCGGCGGTGATTAATTAGTGATAAATCGGAAATAAATCAACTTTTAAAATTCTATATAATATATATCTAGGTATTATTTATAAATGATCAAAACATATATAAAAAGATAATTGAACATAGTTACATCTCCATCATGTATACATATCCTAATAACATTATAACAGTTTAATAATAATAAGATGATAATACATAAATATCCTTATAAACTATAAATAAAAATGCAATTTTTTTTAATTTACATTCATTCTTGAACATTTCTGGCATACATCATTAGTTCTTTAACAATAACGGTTAACATAAACAAAATAAAGCATAAACTCATTTTTTTTAATTAAAATCCCAACTTTTATTTTGGAAAAAAAAAAAACAAAAACCGATTTTTGGACGATTTTTGCCACCGCGTTTGACCCACCTTAAAGGTTTGATGACTCGGACCGCCTCAGACCGCCTTAAATCGCGTCACAGGAAAAAAACCGATTTTTCAAACATTTACACTAAAATCGTAAAGGTTTGGGACCGCCTCCCCCTCGGAGACCGATTAATCGGTCGCCTCGGCCGATTTTTAGAACACTCGTTCAAACACACGTAAAAGGGTTCCTTAGTTCAAGCCCACAAATTTATCTAATTATCTTATATCAAGGCCAAAGAGGACGAATATGCCCTCATCCACAAATACTACCAAAATACAAACACAAACCATATATTCATACTTTTAACTTGTTCAAGACCAACCAAGAAAAGAAAACAAAACAAAATAAAAAAATGTCCGACCTGCCACCGCCGCACCACCTCCTCGACGCCGACATACAACCCACTTGCACACCATCACCCCTCCACGACCACCAATCCACCACTTTTTATACTAAAATTTTTGTTGGTAGATTCGAAAACATTAATCGAGCATTGATTTCTTGAAAACGAGCATTGATTCCTTGCTAAATATGCGTGGTGAACATTAATTGATGGTTATTTCTTTTTGGGTTGCAATTTTTTGGTCGATTTAGGATTAAATTTTGAGATTGAAATCGAATCTGGGAAATCGGCGTGTACGCACCGAGTTTTTTGAAAAAGTTGGTATATTCAGAACGATTATTTTTGGAAAAATTGGCATTGTATTATCGATTTTTGTTTGTGAAACTCGGCATGTGTATACCGATTATTTTTCAAAAAATCGGACTGTGTATACCGATTTTTGGTATCGGCTTTTTTTGTCATAAAAAAAACCGACACACAAAATAAAATAAACGGCTAACACATATCTTATTACGTATTTCACCCTCATAAACCACCATCTCCTTATATTCCAACTCCATTGGGAATGTTTGGTGATTATTTCATTGTTTTGATGTTTAGGTTTCTTGGTGATTTGTAAAGGAGGAGAAGAAGAAGAAGGAGATTCTTAAATTGTGAAATAATGGGTGTGTTTGTAGGTTTATTTTATTTGGAGTTCCACAGAGGAAATGAGTTTTTTTTTTTTCCTTTTTTTCAGTTGTGTTAATTTGGTCTTGAATTTCATTATTGGTAAATTAGTATTTTTACGTTGGTGGTCTTGTACAAAGAAATTTGTGGGCTTGCATATATCCGCCGCCAATTAACTTATTTATTTATTTTTTATTTTTAAAGTACCCTTTAGTTTGAGCATTGCAATTATTTTGTGTTTTTGCTTTATATTATTTGAATATAGGTTTCTTTAGACTTTATATCTATGGATATTTCATGAGTTAATTTTTTTGTTGGTATCCATGTTTCGATGTGATTATATTTCTCGTGTTTTACCAGATGAGTTAATTTCATCCCCGAAATATTTCATGTATGTTTTATTTGAATTCAGAGATTTAAAATAACTTCTCAGCTGGAAACAATTTGAAATCCCCTACAATTGCCAAGAATTTAACAAATAATGAGAGCTAAGAATTTGAGACTATTGTCAAATAACTCAATCATAACAAACTTAATGAATATGAACTTCATTATCAAATCATTTCATCCAAATACACCCTTATAGTTTTAGTGTGAGTTTACAAAAATAAATCGGTAAGAGAAGTACGTTAATATGATTAGTAAATAAAAGTGCATATTTTTAATAAATTTTAGTGTTCAAACTATAGAGGTAATAGTAAAGTGGCTCTGATGAGTAAATATATACCATAAGAATGAAGTTATTTAGTTATTTGTATGTTTCAATGTGAAATCGAATTTATATTCTATTCTAAATGATTCATCGATATATATATATATATATATATATATATATATATATATATATATATATATATATATATATATATATATATATATATATATATATATATATATATATATATATACATTTTGATGTATACTAACTAATATAATATTATTCTAAGACATATTGAATAAAAACGGGAAAAAAACAGATTAAAAATAATTCGACACGTGCAACGCATATGCACTTGGCTAGTTTATTAAAAAAAATGAGAATTTTGATTTGGAATTAATCACATCGAATATATAAAGGATCTATAGCAAATTGCTCCAATATATGATTTTCTTTCGATAAATCATAATCTCACGTTTTGAAATTAATAGTATATGATTTTCTTTGGATTCATGTATTAATTATTTCAAGATTTTGCAAATTTCCCTCATCAAGTCAACTATTTAATTAATGAGTATGGATGATTGAAGCAATTTAATTAGTTCAATTTACATAGTTATATATGTACACAGTTGTTGAATTGAAATAGCTAGAATACATATATCTAGAAATAATATATTGAGTAAAGTTAAATATTAATTTTATACAGTTATTCTTTAATACCCTAATCTTTTGTATTGGTCTAAATATTATTTAGTAATATTATACTTATTACTACTATAGTATTATCAATTCATGATATTATTGACTTAATTATTTCATCTCAATTGAAAAAACATCTTGAAGGGACCATTCTTATTTTGAGTATTTGTAATCATAATGTCGTTAAAATTTGTTAAAATATGTATTATATAAAATAAGTTAATTAGATTCCATAAATTATGTTGTTAATTATAGTGCTGAATGACAATCGTAGTCAAGGGAAATCAAGACTCTTAAAATTAGTATTTAGTTTATTGTCCTACTAATTTCATGCAAATATATGGCTATAAAATGGTGGGGGGCAAAAAAATATAACCACACACAATTACAAATCACTAGTTCAATCATGTCTCCTCCAAGCATCACTATATTTTTCTTAATTATTTTATCATTGAACTTTTGTCAGGAGAGTGAAGCTATGAGGAGGCATGTAATTAAAATTTTCAATCGTATGCCAGAAGGTACCCCGGCAATAACAGTTCATTGTGCGTCTAAAAATGACGATCTTGGATATCGTCTTCTTTATACTGGTCAGGATTTCAATTGGTCGTTCAGAAACAACTTTTGGAGAAATACTCTTTTCTTTTGTCGATTTTCGTGGGGCCAAAAGACGATTGCTTTCGATGTGTACAACGATCGCTGGGGTGTATATCATCACACATTTACTTATGCAGCGAACATACACGGTGTCCTTGCCGGTTTTGATGAAACACCAACAGACAATATGGTTTTAATGCAGGCGTGGCCATAAATTGAATGTACTATTTTATTCGTACTCCGAAATATTGAGGGTTATATATATGGTGAAATATTGGCATTGTTTTACAAGAATGTTGTGGTTCTTTCTTTCTTTCCTTTTTTTTTTTTAACACAAACGGTGTAAATCGCACCTTGTAGCGACGATTTCTGCCTTTATCCGAGACCTAGAATTGCCTCTGCGATTTTATTTCTTTGTAAATTGAAGATTTAAAATTTAAAATTATTAATAATAAATAAAAAAAATTCACACAAATGTAAGAATACATAGAAGTCTAATAGACAAAAGTAATAATTCAACGTCTCCATCTGCGGATAAAGGCACACGAAAAGAAGAAGGGCAGATGGATCAAATGACATCCTCCCAATCCTACTCAATTCAAACTCAACATAGATGGCTCACAAATGGATAATGCATGCACATGCTGGGCTATTCTTCGATCTCATGATGGCCGGTTTATATACGGTTTCTCGAATTATTATGGGCATGCAAATCTTCTCCTGGCTGAAGCTACAGCTATTCTAGAAGGACTTGGTCTTTGCCACGACCTAGGATTGGAGCAGGTGATCGTGGAATCCGACTCCAAAATGGTGGTGGACATGGTGAACAGTAAAGCATGTATTGCATCGGAATTACAATACAAGATCATTCGCATAAGAAGTTTGCTCAAGTCACATTGGAGGGTGGAGCATACTTATCGAGAGGGAAATTAAGCGGCCTATAGTTTTGCTAAATTAGCTCATGGGCATAAAGTTAGATTATATTATTGTTCTAGTAGAGATATCCCTAGTCGGATTAGACATGTTATTTTGACCGATGAACTAGGTTTTTGTATATTTCGTAAACAATGTAAATAGGGGGTACTCTTTTCCTTGTTCTAGGCCGACAAGGTTTTTAACGAGGCCCCCTGTGCCTACATGGAATAAAAAGTACAATTTTGGCCAAAAAATAATAATAATAATAATAGACAAACGTCAAATACTACAAAACATGTCAAACTCATTATTTTTTTCTTAAATCCGATTTTATTTCTTTTCATTTTTTTTTAATTTTTCTTAATTGGAAATTTTAAATTTAAACTCACACATAATAATAAAAAAAATCACACAAATGTAAGCATACATAGAAGTCAAATACATAAATATCAAATATCTTCATCAATAGTGTCGGCAACATAGTTATTGGTAGAATGATCTTGAGGTGATGGGAGGTGATAAGAATGGGATAAACATTAAAATGCATATGTAGAGACAGGTTACCATGTAAGTATCCTAAATTGAGAGTCAAGAATTCACTCCCTGAGTACATGTTCATAGCAGACTAGTACTGAGTTTAGTGGTGTATCCACAGGAAATGTGATTAGTGAATTAAGAACGAAATATGGAAGGACCGACCTCATTACATCTTCATGTGAAACATGAGGTGCAGACGTGAACATTTCTCTTGTAAACCTTTCACTGCGGGATTGTGACTAGATACACTGACCCACCCCCGTTGACCCGGAATAGGACCTACCAATGTATGGGTCGGTTTTGTAGACCTTTCAGTGCGGTTGTGACTAGACACACCAACCTGCACCCGTTGACCCGGAACCAGACATGCCAATGTATGGGTCGGTTTCAGGGCCCTTTTTCAGGTCCCCGTCGAGTCTACTCGTGGGACTCGACCCGGGACCCGAATATTAATTGTAGCATTTTTGCCCAAAATTGTCATTGTATGGGTCGGATTCGAGGCCTTTTTTCAGGATCCCCGTTGGCGGATAAATTAGTAGAATTAGTTATTGCATTAGAATAGGTTTTCTTAGTTGGGGAAGTGGAGTCATGCTTAGTTACACACATTCTACACGTTGCAAGTAGAGTATATTTTGCAATTCATTTGTAATAGTATAAATAGAGATTATGGCACCGAATGGAGATAGACAATTATTATTGGAACACTCTCCTCTTTAATCCATTTCTGGTTTCTTATATTCTTCTCTCTTCTAATATTCTCATATTCTCCCACATTCTCGTTCCTAAAAGTCTTGGAATATATCGGGTTAAACTGAATGTTGACGGCTTGACGAAGGGAGAGTTTTATTCCGGTGTTTGATTTGCAACTATAATGGTGAAGTGGTTCAAGGGTTTTCTCACTTTTACGGCAAATGATAGCTTCTTTTTGCAGAAGCTCAGACAGGCTATCCTAGATGGGTTGATAATATGTCGGGAGTTGGGAGTCGAGGAAGTGATCTTAGAATCGGACTCAAAGCTTGTAGTAGATATGATATTAATTTGCCAAGGCTACAGTTGCATGGGAGATTCATTATAATATATCTGCCATTCGTACTTCAAGACTCTTGGGTTGGTCACCATGTTTATAGAGAGACGAATGGTGTTGCCGATGAATTAGCTAAACTAGCATATGAGCACAGGGAGATGAAACGGTAGCAAGTGAATTCCCTCGTCAGATTCGAACTTCCATAATCCTAGACCGTGTCGGAATGCCTTGTTTTCGTAAAGTTTCGAAGTTTAAATGAAGATGGTGTTTAAGAGAGGTAGCTACCGGGTAAGCGTGGTTTATTTGATTATCAACAGATTCATTCAAGAGAGGGATCCAAGTGGAAGCATTCTAGTTTTTTGCATTAGTACCCCAATTTGGGGACCTTTAGTTAATTTCCCTAAATTAGTTAGTTATTGGGCTGCTAGTTCTAGGCTTTCCTTTTTTCGCCCATCTTTGGGCCGTTTTGTAATTAGAAAAGTTAGGGAGTCTCTGACTTTTTGTTGCCATTGCAAGGGAACTTCAAGGGGGTCATCGGCAAAAATTAAAGGAAAAGTGTAAGTACAAGGGAGCAAAATATAGTATTTTGACGTTTGACACGCGCAATTAGTTTTAACGGAAGCTATCCTTATCAACAACAACGGTGTAATGTGCTGATATTACGAGCGCATGGGGGCCATCTGCAAAAGCTTGTAACCATAGGAGGTCAAACGCTATTTACCCTTTTTTTAAACAACACATATGGTTTTGCCTTCTTTCTGTTGTTCCCGGTATACAAAACGGGTAGTGAATTTAGTAAAATGGTCGAACAAATTAATTAGTGAAAATACGAAAAGATTAGCCGAGGCGAGAAAACTCTTTCCTTAAGACGATATTGCCCCGCTACGGTGCTTACGGTTATTTGACAATGGTCTCCCAAGATACAACGGCTAAGTCAGCATATGAGCACTCAAAATCCCGAGTACAACGAACGTTACTTTGTGTTTCAAACTCTCGAATCGAATACGGAAGAAAATATTCTGCGAAGAATATTTTCGGGCTAAAGAACGATGAATTCCATAGAACAAAATTATGGAATTGAATTTGTATTTTTATGTTGTTGTAATCAAACATGTGGAGCTTTTTATTTATAAGTTTCCAATGGTTTTGAGTAGTGAACACAACCCTTAGAAAATTAAACAAATGAATAAGTGTGGCCACACCTCTTCATATTGTCACACCTATTTGATAAAATAGGTGCCTAAAACCCTTTTTTTATTTCCATTCAAAAAACAATTTTATTTTAATAAATAAAATTTCCAATAATCCCCCACATGAATGAAATTAACGAAAAACGATGGATTATATCGAGAGTTCAAGTGGATACTATTGCAATGGGGATAGGTAGCTTTTGGCTTTGAACCTTCCTTAGCGGTATACCATCGGATTTACTTGGCTAGTTAGTGAACGCGATGTCTTGAACTGCCAGCCGTTTGTGTAAACCAAGACAATGATATCCACACAATAGTTTTCCCACATTTCATCAATTCTCATGGTTGTGTCCATTTTGGCTCTGGAGCACATCTTGAATTCATAAGTGTTTGTCATTTTGAAGCGGCCCACACTTCTACACTTATATAGGTGATGTCCTATTAAAGGTATCCTGCCAATACCTCACCTTTTGTCAAGGTTTAGGAATCATAAAAAGATTTCTCTTATCATTTACCCTCTCTGCAGGCAACACTAATGTCTATCACGAGAATGAGTTGGAAATATATAATTCCATAGGAATATATACTCCTTAGTGCATCACTAAATTTCGATAGCTCAGTTGTCCCTTTTGAACCAGTTCTTGGGATCTCCAGTCATCATGGTTGGGTTACCACTATAGAAATTCTTAATTTCTGGGTTTTGATCTCACTCCCCTAGACATGCAATATGTTTGATCTCTTTAGTTGACTTTTAGTCGCGGATCCGCTATTAACCATTGATTTTCACAATCTATGTTAATTATTTATTTAGAGATCAATTGCCTAATGGTCTTATGTGTATGAAGAATGTGTCGACACTTGCCAGTATACATATCGGTTGTGCCTTTATCGTAATCGATTGAGTATCGCAATTTATTCATAATTGCAGGCACCGACTTAGTTCAACACGGAACATCCTCTAATAATTTTATGAAGTTTATTCAACTTCTTTTCCAACTTTATCTCAAGTTATATATTCGGATTCCACCATGAATCGAGCTATTCATTTTCCTTTGAGGATTTCCAAGATACATAATCTTAGTGGACTCATATATCTAATGTACTTTCCTAATACAATTGGATATTTTCTTTAATGTAATCCATGTAAAGGCCATACTTAGATTACCTAAGAACCCTTATAATATCATTGAATGATTATTTATTTGGGGATTACATATAAAAAATATATTGCCAAACTATCCAAAATATTTGTAATTGAACCATTGTTCAACATTATTTTTGGCAAAGTAAAGACTTGGTCTTTAGACAACTAGATCAATTTTCTAGTAGTGTCTCAACATGAGACTTGGGGTTGTCTAGGATCCGAGAGGGGTTGTACTACTCGGACCCAAACGATTGAAAATCAACCAATAAAAATGTGACACGTATGATTTGTACGAACCCCACAAAAAAAGTACGATACATACTTTATAAGTGAAATTACATAAAACCCCTATAACTAAAACTTAAGTAACAATTAATAATAATTAATAATTAGGGCCATGACAAGGGACTTAAATGCACATTGGTCCACATAAACAACAATCTTTCAAATAAACCCATCACCATGTCTTTACTCTAAAATACCTTCCATAATACATTTTTTTATAAATTTCATCCATTATATTCCTTAATATTACACATTGACCCCGAATTTAAACAAATATTAACATTAACCCCCATTTTAATAATTTTTTGAAAAAATATTTTTTTTAGAAAATAAATTTTTTTCTGGATTTTTTTTTTCCGGCCAGATTCCGGCGTTGTCCGCCGTTGACTTTTTTTTTATTTCGTTTTTGATAAAAAAAATTCTTCGATAAAAATATTTTAATTAATGTTACTATCTTGCCTACTAAATTACTGTCTCATACAGTAATATTACTGTTTCAGACAATAATATTACTGTTTCGTACAGTAATATTATGAATATTATTTCCCGAGCCATAATATTACTAATATTACCTTCCCAAACAGTGATATTATTGCTTGAGACAGTAATACTACGGTCGAAGATAATAATATCACAGTCGAAGACAACAATAATGCAGGCCAAGACGATAAAATTAATTAATACAGTAATATTATTGTCTCTGACAGTTAAATTACTGTTGGAGACAGTAATTTTGAGCGAAAACAGTAATATTAATTAAAATATTTTTTTAAGAAAAAACAAAATTTCAAAAAAAAAAAGAGTCAATTAACAGTTAAATTACTGTTGAAGACGGTAATTTAGCAGCCAAGACAGTAATATTAATTAAAATATTTTTTTTAAGAAAAAAAAAAGTTAATTAACAGTTAAATTACTGTCTCCGACAGTTAAATAACTGTGGAGACAGTAATTTAGCAGTCAAGATAGTAATATTAATTAATATATATTTTTAAGAAAAAAAAAGGTTAATTAACATTAAATTACTCTCTCCGACAGTTAAATAACTGCTTTAGACAATAATTTAACAGCCAATACATTAATATTAGTTAATATAGTTTTTTTTAAGAAAAAACAAAATTAAAAAAAAAATCAAAGCTGCGATTGAGCTACCGGAAAATAATTTCAGACAAAAAAAAGTTTTGAAAAAAAAAAAAGAGTTAACGTAGGAGACCATGGGTCTCTGGCGGTCTCCGGTGGTAGCGAGTTAAAATTGGGGTCAAGATTGAAATTATGGTAAACAATTGGTTAATTGGTGAAATTGGGCTAAATTAGTTAGTCGAGGTATGATCGTGGAATGTTTTTTTATTTGGGGGGCAAAGAGCAAAAATGACCAAAGTTAGGGGCAAAGTACAGTTAACCCTACTTTTAATTCTCTGGTTTAATAATGTAAGGTTAATAAAGTAATTTTACATGAAGTACGATGGAGTACGACCTTTGTACGATCTATTTTTACTAGGTTCGTACTTTAATTTATAAATTCATAGGTTCGTACTGGATCGTACTAGTTCGTACTTTAAATCAACGACTATAAATTTTTACTAAATATTTTCTACGCACCACATTAAATCGTTTGGGTCCGAGTAGTACAACCCCTCTCGGACCCTAGACAACTCCATGAGACTTTCAATAATACTATCTTTGTCTTAGTGAATTTAATCTATAAGAGTACATCGTCTAGACCCTTGTCTTTCACATTAAACGTTAAATTGTTTTTTTCAATATTTTCTCAACATTCAAAATAATATCATGATCACTATCTCATGATTATAATATCGTCTATAGACATATACTTCCATATGATTTTAATTCATTTGTCAAAGTTGGCATTTTCCAACTTTCATCCACATAGCATTTAAATGCTTTGAAATCTTTATTTTGATTTTATTAATAAGGATACACAATGTAACAAAATATACTTCTTCTTTAGTTAGAGAAATATATTGGATCATCACTATGATTTAATTACAAAATATTGTATTTTTTTCTCTCAAGAAAGTACAAAAAAAAAGGAAACTTCTCAAGATACTTAAATCTTGTCAACAAATAAGATAATAAGATTTCTTTCTTTTCCTCCAAAGGAAAAAACTCGTCAAGATACTTAAATCTTGTCAATAAACAAGAGAATATTAATCTCTCCAAATGGTGGTTGATCTCCACTATTCAATATTAAAGTTAGAATATACAAATTATAATCTTAATCGTTCATAATTTAGGATTGTATGTCCTATACATGTTTTTCAAAATTCAGTCAAATCCAACGATTGAATTCTACAAAACGAGCTCTTAAGTAAACTACTCGAATTTTCTTTCAACAAAACATCCATTGTTGTTTACAACTATTTCGGATGTTTGCTTGAAAAATTAGAATTCGATCTCATCCATTCACATTGTAGATCATCATCTTGCAAATGTGATATAAAAAAAAAAATCAAATTGAACCAACGATTCGATCTTCTTTTATGTTCTTGAGACAAGAACTACTCATGTGCTCTCATGAATTGAGCTTCTCTTTCTTTCTATTTCATTTCAATCATGCTTTTAGTTGCTTTGTAGTATGATTCATATATAAAGAACATGTGCATCAATGTAATAAAAATAATGTGTGAGACGTGAGAACGACTTTGATACTAGTTGATTATAGAAAGAAACAATAGATCAAGCATAATATATCAACATATACATAGTATACACACGAGTATATAATAACATCAAGTTTGGACGTAATATTTCATGGCATAAATTAATTCATGTCCAACATGATTGATTTATATAAATATATAGCACGTAATCAGTATGTGTCCATGCAATTACACAATTCTAAGGAATTGGTATGGCTTACGGAAATAATAACATGTATAATAATAATCCTCTTACTAAGTAACTCATACTTAATATACGAGACAAGTCTAATTGTTCATAGACAATAGTAAACACGTTAATAAGATCACGTACTCACAAATTTCATATAACATATTCGAAAATCAATCAATTGGACGGTTCCACATCAAATGAAAATTGGGAGAAAGGTAATCCCATATCAAAACTATATGCAATTTATGCAAATAAAAATTGCATTTTCATGAGAAATGTCATGTAGTATAGCACTTATTATCATGCTGTTTATGATAAACTTATTCAAATAATTAGCACATACGTTATCACTTTATTGCATTTAGGATAAAATTATTTATATCATTAATGTAGATACACAAACATAATGAATATTAATTAAAGCATATAAATTGTATATGGTTTACCATGCTTCCACATGAAAATTAAACTTGTTAGAGTAGTGACCAACAAGCCAACTTGTGGCTGTGGTTTTTCCATTTATTCTTGTAATAAATGATCATTTTTCGTATTTATGATAAAAACACCTTGGCATTCTATATCTTTGTCCCTTTGTCTCAAACATAGATATAGTCCTTACAGTTATTACTAGTACTAGTAATTGATCTTTGGGATCGTGAGATATTTACTTTAGTATTATAACTGTTAAACGTGTTCCTAGTCGAAGGGTTACGCCACCAAGAGGATATCGGCCTTTCCCATTAAGATACTAGCACTTAGTGTATGTGTACTGCATCTCATCAGTAAATGGTATTGTGATATCGGCATGCATAAGTGGGTGCTCGTAAGTTGACGAGTTCACTGAACTCCCTTACCCTAGAAATCTCAAAGTGGTTCCCAATAATCGAGTAGATATATCTATGGTATAGTTGTACACCATTAGTCCTTATGACCTAGACATCACCGTGACTTCACTAGAGGACCAGCTGTATCGTGACCTGTCCCTGAGTACCACCGAGGACCGCCCCAAGGGCCAGTGTACGTGCAGTTCGAAATCTAGTGGGAGGTTTGTGCATTGTAGTCGGGGATTTGATCGCTAGAATAGTCTTGGATGTCATGTGTGTTCTCATGGTTTGTAATCTCTCTAAGTCTCTGGCCAGAGCTGACTAAGTGATGATTAGAGAATTCGATTCTCTAAGTCATGCACGTAACGATTACAACACTTAGAATGATTGCGTCGTCATTGAACAAATAAAGAGGTCTCGATGAACCAATGCCTCTAGTTCAATCGGGACATATGAATCGAAGGGATCGTACTATACGCTAACTATATCAAAAGGTTCTTGCAGGCACTTCACTTGTATCAAGGGAATCATGACGCGCAGTTGCTAGACGCCAATATTGATTGGTTGGGTGATTAAGGTGAAACGAGCTTCATCTTAATCGTAACTCTAAGGGACGAGGTTTGACCACAAAGGGTTGTGGGCCCACGACTAGCTTACACCTGAACCATCGAGGGTCACACTGCTCGTGCACATGAGATCTTTGAATGATCGGTCAAACGTAAAAATGGTTTATCTTTGCATGATTGGAAGTCAATATGATTGGGTCCATCATTCATAATTTGGAATTATGAATGAGAATAAGAAAAGGAAAAGACTAGGCGAACATCTTAGTGGACTTTCTAAATCGGGAAGTTTCCAAATTTAGAAAGTGCACTGAATTAGGGTTTCCACTTTTGGAAAGTTGGAAATTGAGAATTGGCACTCGTAACGACGAGGTCATTATAATGATTCTGAAATATAATTGTTACAATTTTCCGATCATCGAATTGAGAGTGACGAGCGAGTAAAAGAAGTAACGAACTTAAGCTGGTGGGCCCGGTCCAACTTAAGCCCGTTAGGGTTTTATGCAAGACACTATAAATTCTTGATTTATAAGTCTTGCACAGACACAACACACAAAACCTAACCCTAGCCGCTCCCTCTCTCGGCCGTTCTCCTTCCCCGGGGCCAACACCGTCGTTCGGTCGCCGGAATCGGCCTCCCCTTGGCCGGTTAATCGTGGTAGATCTATTTCCTTTTATTCTAACTATTGCGTGTCTAGTGCCACGTTTTAGTAGATCAAAGTATACGAGGTGAAATCCGAGAGGAGGAAGATCGAAGAATCGAAGAATCGAGGAGAAGCCACCGAACCGACGACGCACGCGCCTCCACGCGCCGCCCGAAGACAGCGCGTGAACCACACGCGCCGCCGTAGCTTGGATCATCGCCGTTGATGCCCCGGATTGCACGGATTGGTTTCCGTGGAAATCTAGCTTTCCCTAGTGCGCCTACCTCACGCTTCAAGAGGTAAAGTTTCGAATCCATTGTCGTTCGATTCGTTTTCGTTTAAGTTGATATATGCATGTTCGTTTTACTAAAAAACATGTATGATTTTATGTGTATAAATGAAATTGTTTTTATTATTGCGAGCATGATTACTTGATTTAAACGCGAGCATGCTAATTGATTTAATTTCGGTTAAGTAATTAAGCATGAATGTTGTTTTTAATTTCGCTGGAAGCGCAAAGGTACGCAATTAATTGTTTTCAATTATCGGGCATGTGTTTATGTGTTTTAAATTTGTTTAAATCGCATATTTTTTTTGTTTTCCGCTGCGTACTGGTGCAACGGGCGCGCATCACCCTTCGACTGCGCAACAGACGCACGCGCGAGTCGCGCGGGAATGGCGCCATCCACTCGTCGGTCGCCAACCACGCGCGCACGTCTCTCGTTCTCCGTGCCCGACGCGCGCGCGTCTCCCAGTCCTAGTGCCCGACGCGCCTGACAAGTCCTCTCTCTTCTCCTCGGTCAAAGTGCAAGCCGGTGACTCCACAGCTCCGCTCGGCTTAAAACTCCCCTCGAGGCGCGCGCCCTCACACAGGCTGTGGCGAGCGGCTGCGTGGCTCAAGCCGACGACCCCAGCCGAGCCACCAACTACCTTCCCTTCCCCCTCAATCCGTGCACCAACCACCGCGGACCCGATTTCCACACCCGATACTACAAGCTTCTCGAGGTTCCAAACCCACAGTCCCAAATGGGATCTCGCTCCCTTTAACCGGATCTCGTATTTTAATTCGCAAGATTTCGATTTACTCAAATTCGACATGAAAATTTTCTCTTCCCGAAGAAATACTCAAACAAAGGAAAAACTTCTACTCTACCACAAAAATACAAGGAAGAATAAAAAGAAAAACTCAACAATTAAAAATACTTACCCATACTTATTCCACAGGAGGAGGAATTCAATTATCTCCACCGCAAAAGGATTTTATTTGGTATATTATTTAAAACCCTTAAATATATACCTTTCTGCCAAATAAATACAATTACCCCTTCTTTAATTAATTATGCATTAATTCAACGCCAATGGAAACCAATCAAGCCGTGGCACATTTAACTCTCGACAAGATCTGAAACCCTTTCGACAAGTCTCCCATCTCGACTCGAGAGTTGGGGGGCTTAATGATATACCTTACTAGGCCGACCTAATGGGACCCCAATTTATCTAATTTTTTGGGCCCGCTAAATGAAAGCCCAAACACCTTCAAAATAAGGTTTGGGCCCAACAAAGTAAACACAACCCAATCAACGACATATAAATAGAGATTTTTACTCATTTGTTAAGGTACGTTCTATTATTCACAAGTATTCTAGAGCACATATTCTCTCTACCATCTCCACGATCCTTAAATCTGACTTGAGCGTCGGAGGGATTTCCGCCGGATCAACCCCGACTTAGTTCACGTGTGTTCATTTCGTAGGGACCTCAAAACTATCAAATTGGCAAGCTACTGATCCGCTTTGCTCTCCTAGCTCGTTTGCCACACTACCCTATGTGATCTAAGTAATTAGCATTATCATAGCTGAAAAAGATGAGAGGAACTAAAATAACGCTGATTCGTAGAGCAATTACTACTGCATCTTCTCACCATTACGGTATTTTCGATGATCCCTTTTCTTTATTTTGTTCAAATTTTCACAGTGTGGGTCCCAAAGATCGATCCTTTTCACGTAAACGCGGAATAGATTTGAGTTGTATAAATGAAGTAGATGATGCTGTTTTCTTATTTCGTGAAATGGCAAGAATGCAGCCACAGCCATCCGTTATCGAATTCACCAAACTATTGCAAGTTGTTGTCAAGATGAAACATTAATCCGGCGCCCTTAAAATGTTCGACGAAATGCGTCAATGGGCTGCCCGTATGAATGAGTACACGATGACCATCTTGATTAATTGTTGTTGCCTCTTGAAACATGTAGACATTAGTTTTGCTATCTTTGGCTGCTTCTTTAAACGCTGCCACGAGCCAAACGTTACGACGTTCAACACCCTCTTAAAAGAGCTCTTTTTAGATGGTAATGTAGCTGAGGCAAACAAATTGTTCAAGAAGATTTTTACTTTGAAACTTTGTGAGCCAAACGATGTTACGATTCTTACCGTGGTAGATGGGCTCTGCAAAACTTGACATGTTCTTGCTGCCAATGATTTGCTTTGGTTATTGGAAAAGACTATCTATAAACCCAATGTTAAGGCTTATAACGCGGTAATTGACGGCTTATGCAAGACCGGAACGGTGGATAATGCTCTCCAGCTCAAGTCTAGAAAGATCGAAAAGGGAATTTCACCGACTATTGTAACACATAACTCGATGATTCAGGGCTTGTGCGATTTCTGTAGATGGAAAGAGGTCAAAGACTTATTGAACGAAGTGGTCGATCACGAGATTTTTTTAACTGTTGTTACTTTTAGTGTATTGGTGGACGCGTTTTGCAAGGAAGGAAATGTTAAAGAAGCCGAAGATATTTTGGAAATCATGAAGCAGCAAAATATTTGTCCTAATATCGTCACTTACAATTCGTTGATAGATGGGTACTGTTTGCAAGGGAAAATGGACGAAGCAAAACAAGTATTTGATTCCATAGCGGGCGAGGGGATTAAACCATCTATTATGAGCTACGACAGTTTAATAAACGGATACTGCAAGAAGGGAGAAGTGGATGAAGCTTGGCGTCTTTTCTCGAAGTTTCTTCGAAAGGCTTAGAATACACAACAATTACTTATAACACCGTGACACATGGATTATTTAGTGAAGGCAGAATTGCTGATGGATGGGAACTTTTAAAATACCTCCCGATTTATTTACTTACAATATTTTAATGAAATACTTGTGCAAGACTCGACAGATTTTTGAAGCGTTTTCGTTGCTAAGGACAATGGAAGAGAGAGGAGTAATTCCTAGTATAGTTACATATAGTATCCTCACTAATGGTTTGTGCAAAGATGGGAAACATGAAGACACAAAAAATCTTTTAAACGAACTTCCTTCCAAAGGGTTGAAACATGTTAATCACATATATGCTATCATTATTCGTACACTTTGTGAAGAAGGATTTTTAGAGGAGGCAAAAGATGCGCTTACAAAAGTGGAGAGAAGTGGTTGCGCACCGAATAGCGTGACATACAACGTCATTATTCGTTGCTAGTTGAAGAAGAAAGAACTTGACAAGGCAATGTCATTCTTAGAGGAAATGCGCAAAAGGGGATTCTCAGCCGATGCAGCTACTTCGTCCATGTTGATTAATCACATGAAAGTATATAACAAAGAAAGGTGTTCTTTTGCTGGAAATGATTAAGAATGTTCTACAAAAAATATAGGGTAAATTATACCCACACCCCTGAGGTATGCTTAAATAACTGTAAGGTCCCTGTGGTATGGTCAAATTACAACCACCCCTGAGGTATGGTCAAATTATGAAAAAACCCCTTCTGTTTGGGTAATTACAACCACCCCTCAACTATAAATCTTCTTACACATCCACCCTTGCGGTGTCAAATGTAGTGAAATATTTTTATTTTGAATTGGATTTGTGAATGAAAATATAATGTGTTATTTGGTAAATTTGCTGATCAAATTTAAAAAAAAATGATAAATACATACGAATTTTCAAAAGAATAAATGGCACATGATTCGACTTTTAATCCTAATCAAATAAATTATATTTTATGCCCTTATTAAATGAAAACATAATTCAGTAAAAACATGTTTGTATTTTAAATTCTAGTTATAAATAATAATTCTAATTTTAAAAAAAATATTCAGAGAAAATTAATAATTCAATATTTTTAGGATTATTAGCATTATAATTATGATTAGAATCAAGCTTACCATTACAGTTAGGAATATAATAAGGATTATGATAACATTAAGATTAGAATTAGCATTATAATTGGTATTATCATTAAAATTAGCATATTAGGATTAACATTAGCATTAATATTAGTATTATTAGGATCAATATATTAGAATCAATATATTAGCATTAGCATATCAAAACATTAGAATTAGTAATAATATTAATATTAGCATGAATATTACTATTAGTATTAGTATTAGTGTTATTTTAGTATTGTATTAGTATTAGTATTACTATTCGTATTAGTATTTATATTCGTAATTGTATTCGTATTTATATTAGTATTAGTATTAGTATTAGTATCGGTATTGTTATCGGTATGAGTATTACTATTAGTATTCGTATTAGCATTAGCATTAGTATCCGTATAAGTATCAGTATCACTAATAGTATTAGTATCAGTATTAGGCCCTGTTTGGTTGGCAAGATAAGATTAAATAATCTAATAAGGCCCACTTATTTTATTAAAGCTTGAAACATCCAAAAAAAAACTCATTAGAAGCCAAGATAAGCCAAGATAATCCATGATTATATAATTTGGTGGGTCGACCTGCAGTTTATTGACGATACCAAACATCAAATTATGTCCAACTATTTAGTTAATCATGTCTTATCTTGGCAACCAAACAGGGCCTTAGAGTATTAGTATGAGTATGAGTATGAGTATCAGGCAATGCTCTAAAAACCGGAAATCGGGTCGGACGGGGTTAAACACCCCCTCATGATTAATCGGGGCGGCGGTTATTAATCGGCGATAAATCTGAAATAAATCAGTTTTTAAAATTTAATACAATATATTTCTAGATAGTATTTATAAATACACAAAACATATATAAAAAAACATTTAAACAGGTTATACTCCATCATTTATATATCCTAAAAACATAATAAAATTTTAATAATAATTAGTTCATAATACAATAAAATCCTTATAAAATACAAATAAAACGCAAATCTTTTGAATTTAAATTTATTCTTGAACATTGAAAGTATATATCATTAGGTTCTTTAACAATAAAAAAATAAAGTATAAACTCATTTTTTTATTAAAAGCCCAACTTTTATCTTGAATTAAAAAAGAAAAAAAAATGATTTTTGACCTATTTTTTTCCACCAAAGCCCGCCTCCAATGTTTGACCGACCCAAGGCCCTCAACCCGCCTAAAACCACCTCATAGGTCTGAATCCGTTTTTTCAAACATTTTCACCAAAATCGTAAAGGTTTGGGACTGACTCCGCCTCGGAGACCGATTAATCGGCCGCCTCGGCCGAGATTTAGAACACAAGTATGAGTATTAGTATTAGTATTAGTATTAGTATTAGTTTAGTGATATATAGGGTATTCTTTCTTTCGTGTTCGACACATGGTTCTGTCACGGTAGTGGCGTATACGTCTACATCACGGATTGGACGCCGTTAATAACATTTCAGTATTATTCACGAGTTTTGCTTTTCGCGCTTCTTCTTTTTAATATTTGATTGCATTTCATATGTTACGACTCTGGATTAATAGGTAAAGTTTATCTTTGTTTGATATCTTTTCATTTTTTTTATTCGAATTAGATTTGTTACAAAGAGATAGTCACTTACATGATATTTGTTATTTTTTTTTCATTTTGAAACTGATCTCCGTACAACGCACGGGTGAAGTACTAGCTGTAATCATAGCCATATTAATGGTTTCTTTGGATGCCGAAGAGTGGACGGATACGGTACGGGAGGCAGTGGCAGGGCCAATGTGCAAAGCTCGATGCAAATTCCAAACGGTAAGAGATTATGGAATTAACTTGGCGGCGAATTTATGCAAGCCCCATTTTTTCTTTGTTCAAACCAATGTTGTAAAAAGCTGTAATCGGGTCGGAGGCGGTCAGGCACGGACTCACGATTAATTGGTCCAGCGGTGATTAATCGGTGATAAATCGAAAATATATAAATTTTTAAATTTTAATATAATATATATCTAGGTATTATTTATAAATACTCAAAATATATATAAAAAGATAAATAAACATAGTTATATCTCCATCATGTATATATATCCTAATAACATAATAAAAGTTTAATAATAATAAGATCATAATACATAAATATCCTTATAAATTATAAATAAAAATGCAATTTTGTTTTTTTAATTTACATTCATTCTTGAACATTTCTAGCGTACATCATTAGTTCTTTAACAATAACGGTTAACGTAAACAAAATAAAGCATAAACTCGTTTTTTTTTTTTTTTTGTTCGGCCAAAAGATTTTATTATTCCATTTAAGATAGGAAAGAGGGGGCCTCGTTAAAACCTTGTGGGCCTAACACAAGGAAAAATAGTATCCCTGCAATGGAAATAAAAAATCAGCGTCTAAGGTAACTAGACTATTACAAATATGACCCAAAATGGGGGTGTAAAATGCCAATATTAAAGTATGTAATGCGGCTATTCTTAACCACCCCCAACTTTCTTGTACTTCGCCGAAAAGCCCCACAGGTGGGGGTCAATTTGTAATTTTTGAAATTCCGCCTCCCTAGCCAACATCTTTTTGAATAATGCAGAATCACCCCTATGCTTATTCCATCTTCCCATTCGCTACAACCAATGACTCTCTCTTCCAATATCCGAAAAGTCCACCCCCAACACAGCGTGCTCCTACCCCTCCTCCTTAGATGTAGTTCCGTGTGTCTCATTTACGAAAATTCGCAATACCAAGCTTATCACTAATGTATGCAGCCTTCACTTCTTGAGGCATACTGCTCCCGGAGAAAACCTCTTGATAAGATTTATGTGTATATACCCAATTGGCTAAACGGTCTGCCACCGTATTCTCTTGGTGAAACATGTGATCTTATGATATGGTCAAAACTCTTGCATGCAAATCCGATATACGTCCAAATCCCACGCCACTCTCAGTTTCTTGATCGCGTTGACTGTTAAAAGAGAGTCCGTCTCGACTACAACTGCTCCAATCCCTAACGAATGACACAGGTGAATACCCACGGCCACCGCAAAAATTTCAGCAAAATTATCCGTACCTCTCCCAAAGAAAGCCGAAAAGCTTGAAATAATACCACCTTCTGAATTGCGAATGATGCCCCCGCCCGTACACATCTCGTCTTTCGCAGACCCATCTGTATTAAGTTTGTATTTTCCAAGAGCAGGAGGCTCCCATTTATGCCATACTCCATGCCTAACCATTGGTTGTGGCCCGTAAATACCTACTGCTGCCAGCTCTAGGAGTTGCGTGGACATTTGGCGTGGTCTGTGTACGATACTCAGGTATTTTACTTTATGGAGCACACGTTGGCATATATCAGTCGCTGTCATAACCCCTCCGTCATAAGTTGGGATTTTTTATTTAAACTCCCAACTTTTAATTTGAAAAAAAAAAACCGATTTTTGCCACCGTGTTTGACCCGCCGTAAAGGTTTGACCGCCTCACGGGCAAAAAACCGATTTGTCAAACCTTTACACTAAAATCGTAAAGGTTTGGGACCGCCTCCCCCTCGGAGACCGATTAATCGCGCCTGGGCAGATTTTTAGAACACTGGTTCAAACACACGTAAAAGGGTTCCTTAGTTCAAGCCCACAAATTTACCTAATTTTCTTATAGCAAGACCAAAGAGGACGAATATGCCCTCATCCATAAATACTACCAAAATACAAACACAAACCATAAAGTGGCTCTCGTGAGTAAATATATACCATAAGAAAGAAGTTATTTGTATCTTTAATGTGAAATCAAGTTTATATTTTATTCTAAATGATGGATCGAATTATATATACATTTTGATGTATAATAATATAATATTATTCTAAGACATATCGAATAAAAATGGGAAAAAAACACTAAAAATAATTCGACACATGCAACGCATGTGCACTTGGCTGGTTTAAAAAAAAATGAAAATTTTGACTTGGAATTAATCACATAGAATATAAATAGAGGATCTATAGCAAATTGCCCCAATACATGATTTTCTTTGGATAAATCATAATCTCACATTTTGAAATTAGGGGTAATATGCTAAGAGCCCCTCAAATCAAACATAATTTGAACTAAATGACAACCTTAAATTTAATCTTTTAATTAAATCCTTATTTTCAAATAATATAGGAACCACATCCTTTAATTTTTTTAGTCCCTAGTTTGCCCTTATACCCTAAATATAATATCTACATTCACGTTTCTCCAACTTATCAGATTTTCTCTTATTTTCTTTTCTCTCTACTTCTCTCTCATTCTCTACCTCTCGTTTTTTTGCGTCTCTCAATCTCTATCTCTCCACATATCTCTCGCCGCTCAGTAATGGTTGGGCTGGTGACGGCGGCTATGGGCGGTGGCTATGATCGGTGGGCTATGGTGGCGGAGAACAACAGATCTGCAAATTCCGGCGGTTGATCAAGAGGGTTTGGTCGAGGCGGCGGTTGCCGCTGAAGGCCACGGCGGCGAGTGGAGGCGGCGGCCGCCGATGGAGGCGGTGGCGGCAGGTGGAGGCGGCGGCGGCGGGTGGAAGGCGTGCTGGGGGTTGTGCGGACGGGGCTGTGATTATGGTTGAGATGTTATGGAAAGTATTTTTTGAGTAATCAATTGGATCTAATTTCCTGTATTTAGAAAGTGAATTCCCTCGTCAGATTCGAACTTCCATAATCCTAGACCGTGTCGGAATGCCTCGTTTTCGTAAAGTTACGAAGTTTAAATGAAGATGGTGTTTAAGAGAGGTAGATGTTGGGTAAGCGTGGTTTATTTGATTATCAACAGATTCATTCAAGAGTGGGATCCAAGTTGAAGCAGTCGGGTTGTTTGCATTAGTACCCCAATTTGGGGACCTTAGTTCGTAAATTAGTTAGCTATTGGGCTGCTAGTTCTAGGCTTTCCTTTTTTCGCCCCTCTTTGGGCCGTTTTGTAATTAGAAAAGTTAGGGGAGTCTTTGACTTTTCATTGCCATTGTAGAGGAACTTCAAGGGGGCCATCAGCAAAATTTAAAGGAAAAGTTTAAGCACAAGAGTCATCTGCAAAATATAGTATTTTGACTTTGACACGCGCAATTAATTTTAACGAAAAAATTAACGGAAACTACCAATATCAACCACATGAGGGTTATGTGCTGACATTACGAGCACATGGAGCCATCTGCAAAATTTGGTAACCACAGGGGGGTCAAGTGCTATTTACCCATTTTTTATACAACACATGTGGTTTTGCCTTCTTTCTAAGCAATACGAGGTTCACGTAGTCAATACGATGCCACCCAGAATGAAATTGCATTACGCATCTAAGATAACTTTAGCAACGTACTTCTATGATCGAGATTATGATTTTTAATTGGAAATTTTGCGAGAATATTAGTGAAAATACTTTATACTTTTCTCATCTTTCTTGGCGAAATGTGGAAGTTTCTTTTGATGCATTTACATCCCATTTGAAGGACGACCCTTATACTAACGGAATATGTTATTGTTAACCTCAAATTTAAATATCTGCAAAATAAATTACAAGACAAGAAATATAGGAACAAATAAATATATTTAATCAAAACGAAATGGGTTACAATATTTGTTGATTCCTCTTATGCTTCTCCTAGATTTAATCCAAGGGCCGAAGCTTGTTCTTGAATTGAGAGCTTGATTCCTCCGTTGATTTGCGGAAGTAGATATGAATATCTAGAAATAGATTTGTGGATATGGTGCCTTGATGAAGATGTAGAACCTCCGCGGTTGTTGCTCTTCGTCGTGGCAAGAGCTCGAGACTTGAGAGCTTTTGAGTGCTTGATGTACGCCTTGCTCGATGCTAGTGTCCTTCTCTTGTATATGTTTAATACCTCCTTTTATAGCCTCAATTTAGGGTTTCTTGACTTGAAACATGGGCCGGTGGACTTGGACACTTGCAAATTCATGTGGTCTAGCTTTTTATAAGACCAAATGACTAACCCGAATAAATAAGAATTTAGTGCTTATTTTGGGTTAACTCACATAACACATTTGTGAAGCCCAAATATAGTGTGGACTTCGACATAAAGTCCAAATTCATCACGGGCTTGTAACCGATTTATTTGGGTTATTAATTTGTAATTTAATCTAAAAAATTTGATATAATCCCAAATTTTTTATGGACTTTTAATCGAGATCCGAATTAATAACCAATTTATTTAGGTCATTAATTCGTAATTTAATCTCAATTTAGATGTCAACAAATGTCCCCACTTCAAGACTCGTCGGAGAACATGTCAAATCCCTATGGAAGACGAGACTTGAAGTATCATTATCTTCTTCTGTTTTTTTTTTTATCTTTTTTTTTTATCTTTTTTTAATTAATAAACCCAACTTATAGGATTTAATTTGGGCCTTCACTTTAGGGACTTGATTGAAAATTTCATCTTCTTATAATCGAGGAGCTCAATTACAATTTGTAGATACTTAATATGAGAATTAGCCACAAAACCTTTAATGGCCCACTTATACAATATCAGATAGCAGTAGCATCAAGTAGGGGTGGTAAACGAGCCGAGCCGGCTCGAAAAAAGCTCGAACTCGAGCTCGGGTTTTTCGAGCTCGAGCTCGAGCCTAAAATTAGTTGTTCGGCAGCTCGCGAGCTGCCTTCTCTCTTTTTTTTTTCTTTCTTTATATATATATATATATATATATATATATATATATATATATATTATTCTTATTCTTCTTCTTCTTATTATTATTATTATTATTAACTAAATAGTAAATAGTCTATAATAATAAATATATCTAGTATTTAAATAAAAACAAATCTATATTACTTAAAAAATTCATAATAATATAAAATATAATAATAATAATAATAATAATTATAATAATAATAATAATAGACAAAATAAAAAATATATATAACTAGAGTTCATTATTTATTTTATAATTGTTTTTTTATTTTCCTATGAATAATTTTTAATAAAAAAAATGATTTTAATAAAAAAAAAAATTAAATAAGCTCGAGCTCGAGCTCGAGCTCGCCAAAATTGGCTCGAGCTCGAGCTGGCCAAAAGAGTCGAGCTCGGCTCGTTCCCACCCCTAGCATGAAGCACGCAGCAAACTTCCTTTTCCCATCCCTTTTTTTTACTATTAATTTTTTTTAAACAATTTATTGTGGGCCCCACCATTAATGTTTTTGTAGGCCAAACATATGACTATCGAAGACATCTTCTTCCAAATTAATGAGGCTACGAACAACAAAACCCAAACGATCTCCCAATTTTTATTTTTTTTAATTAATAACTTGAAAATTTCCTTTGGAACATAAATCTCACTCTCCAAATATAGTGATTTATACGAAGAAAAGAAATCTTTGCCTTGTGAAATTTCCTCAACAATCTTTATTGCTTTCTTGATCAATAATTCGGGAGAAAAATATAAAAGGAGCCTTAGTAGTAGTCTTTATTCTTCATTCACGTATTGCATAAGCAGTAGACATCTCTTCCTTTCTTCTCGTAGTATTTTGGTTGATCAAAAGGTAAAATTTGTCCCAAGTTAACACGAACAATCATCTTGAAGAGCAACGCACACAACGTGTTTGTGAATTTGACTCAATGAAAAAAATAAATTCCAAATTGTCGTTTATATCTGAATTTGCATTCAACTTTCTTCTAGCAGAATTTATCATCATTCCTCTTCCTGCTTCTTGCTTCTTATCTCTTTTTTTTTTTTTGATAATCTTTAGGGAACTCGTGGAGATGTACATCGAAGATAGAGATGAACCTTTCCTATGCATCGTTATTCGCACTGATAAGGACAACTTCAAAATTAAAGGTACAACCTTGCGCGTTCATGAACCGACTTCAAACTGGCCATCTTCCCAGTCACGATCTATCGAAAAATCCATGCACCTCTCCAATTGGTCCGAGGAGGCCACTAGGGAAACAATTGACTCTCTTTCCGGCTCTTCTTCCCGCTCACGAGTCTTGCTGTTGAGGTCCTCACTTCCCGACGAAAAAGCTAAACATGTGGATTTTATACTCGCACATCGTCCTTTCTCATTCAAGGGAGGCTCGTGGAAGATTCCACTGTCCAACTTCGGAGAGGTGTCCTTTTACGTCGGCTATTGGGAGTGGACGGAAGTCGTGCTAGGCCATTATGCGGACACCCTTCGCCAAGCCAAGATATATGCAGCCGTTCATGCCTCGCTATTCACGTACGTCTACAACAAAAAGGTTCTTCGAGCTTTCCTTGAACTATGGTGCCCTTCTACGAACACATTGCACACGACCAATGGAGAATTATTGATCTCCTTATGGGACATACGCGGACTGTGCGGGCTGCCCATTCATGGAGACTTCTACGACGAAGTGGTTCCTTCAGCAAAAGAGCTCCTCAATAATGACTCTGGTGGAATTTCCTTACCTCGTAATTCTAAATACCTATTCATGGCTTACCACAGACTTTCAAAGGATTCCAGTGGCATACTACTCTCCGATTGGATTGACTTTTGGTTCAAAGGACCATCTAGATATAGCGAGCCTCCTTTAAGGTTATCAAGAAAGAGGACTTCTAGGACAAAACTTTGTCGCAGACCTTGTGGAAAGGTCGATGCGTCAAAGTTATCTCGCCCCAAGGAATAAGACCTACCGTTTGCAGCACTCAAAATCGAGGAAGACATTACAGAAGAAACTTACTTGACCGCGTTCATTGCATGTTGGCTTTGTAGTTTTTCTCTCTCTCATGGATCAATTGATAAGATACGAGCCTCTATTTTCAAGGTTTCAAATCAAATGGCTAGAGGAGAATATTTTTTGTTGCAGATCCTATACTAGCGAGCATCTACCGCGGCTTAAGGGGAATATCTACATCAGAGAATCTAGGCGAGTCTCCTATTACCTTCCCCATTCACTATCTCTATGCATGGGTAGGACATACTCTCGAGACCCACTTTCATTCCAAACTCGAGATAATCGGCGCTCATATGGTGAAATATGCGGGAGAGAACATGGCTAAACATATTTATCTCGATGAGGCACGTGACTTGTTTCATAATATCAATATGTCAAAGCTCCGAGACTTGTGGTATTCCAATCAAGAAACTTTAGTCACAGATGATGCCAAACTCTCCAGCAAATGAAAAAATATTCTTGTGGATTTGCGATCCAGCTATTTGACCTTCCGTTGTGAAGCAGAACATATCATTGAAGCATACATTCCTAATAGATTCAGCCGCCAACATGGTTTTTGCCAAAGCATTCCGGGTGACTTAAAGAAAAAGATATTGACTTGTGAGTTGCATGAACTCATCCGATTTTGGATATCTTGTACTTTATTGGGTACATCCTCTAAGCTTATTATGCTAAGTGACACATCTTCCTTTCCTTTGGTGACAAAAGAATGTACAGAATGGTGTGAAAAAAGTTGGAAAACTTCTTTAGGAGCAAACACTAAGTTATCACTCAATCTTGGTCACACTATTCAAAGAACTTCAGCAAAAGACCCCAAAGAACCTTATGTTTCTTCATCTATCGGAAAGGGAAACATTGCGCAAGCTGCGGAGACTTCTACTAGGAAGCGGCGTATTTCTCTTGATAAAGTGGCCTCTAATCCTACATTTGAAGCTATTCATGGTGAAGGGAATGAGATCATCTCCGCGCTTTTACCTTTGACCAACAAGTCAAGCAACCAATGTCCATCGAAAGAGACATCCAAGGTTTTTACTTAGCCATTGCAAATTCCTCATTTTTTTACGTCGTGCCCAGTTCTTCATTGCCTTTAGACGGATCAGTAAAACAAATCATCCTATTTTTCTTTATTCATTTTTTTATTATTTTTTTTTTCTCATTCTTTTTAGCTTCTCGATTTCGAAGAGGGTGTTCGTCTTACTTCTCAGGTGAGCTTGGGGTCGGTAAACGAGGCCAACTTTTTGGGTTTACATGAAATGGATGCCACCTCACGTCCTCAAGACAAACGGCAGAAAACAACTTCTCTTTCAGTGGAGAGGATTTTTACCGAACAAAAAAAGACAGTTTCTCCCGTTCCTGCAATCGAGAAGGCATATGTTGAGGTCTCCGAGTTTTATCCTCAGATCATCAAAAGTGTAGCCGAAAGAGTACTTTTGAATTTCTATTGGCAAAGGATTTCCCAAATGATCATGAACACTTCATTTCAACAACTTTTCGAGGTAAGGCCAGCAATCAAGAAAGTGCTCAAAGACATGCAAGCTTACATGAAATATATATCACCCTTGGAGAAACGCTTGAAGTCATATTTCGAAGATGTTTCACAATACACAAAGGTCAAGTCGGATTTCATGCAGAGAGAGCCACAAGAGATGCACGAGAAGTCTCTTTCGCTTGCACAACAAGATCTTTTTGAGGCTGAACTGCAAGAGAATGAGCTCGTCGAGATGGTGAATAACGTGAAGGCTGAAATTCTTGAAATCCCCAAGCAACTAGAAGAGCTCAGGAACAAGAAAAAATCAGCAAGTTCATCCCTTGGTAAGGTCGAAGGAGATTTGGCCAAGGTCCAGCAGGTTGTGACTATGAAAAGAGAGAATATTTCCCGTCTTGGGAACACACCATTCTTATCTAACCATGAGGTGGAAGCTTTGGAGAAGATGGAAGTGCTACTTGAAGAATCTCGACGGGAACTAGAAACTTTTGATTTGTTCTCTTAGGTGCTTTCGAATGTTTTTTATTTTTTTATGTCATTTTACTATCTTTCGATGTAAGAGAATATTCCATCTTTTTATGCAATAGAATTTTCTCTTGCTTCTCATAAGTCCTTATTATCGTCTTGGCATCCCTCTTTCATCTTTATGTAGCAAATGAAAACTTTGGATGATTACATCGTGCACACTTTTGGATCCGCCTGATAAATTGGTTACCTTAAAAGAAAATTAACCAAACTTGCTTAGTATAAACGTAGTTACAACGAATATTTTTTTTTGGTTTGACTAAACTTCGAATATGGGTCTAAGCTACCTAGGTACCCTCCTCAAAGGGATCAAGTCATAATGTAGTTCAAGCGAACAACTTAGAACAATATTTTTTCTTTTTTGTTTTTTGCTTTTTTTTTTTTTTGACTGAACTTTGAATATGGGTTTAAGCTGCCTACATACCCTCCTCAAAGGGATCAAGTCATAACGTAGTTCAAGCGAATAACTTAGAACATCCTTTTTTTTTTTTATTGAATTTAGAATATGGGTCTAAGCTGCCTACATACCCTCCTCAAAGGGATCAAGTCATAACGTAGTTCAAGCGAACAACTTAGAACAACCTTTTTTTTACTGAACTTAGAATATGGGTCTAAGCTGCCTATGTACCCTCCTCAAAGGAATCAAGTCATAACGTAGTTCAAGTGAACATGCAACATCAATTCCCCATGTTCTTTTCCTCGAAGGTAGATGTTCCTTCAAGGTTAGTAACGGCTTCAAGAATTTCCCATTTAAAGGGCCAATTCGTAATCCATCATTGTCCACCAACTTGTAGGCACCGCTAGTGCAAGCCTCCTTCACTACATAGGGGCCGTCCCATTTAGACGTGAATTTGTTCCCCATTTGTTGGGTGAGGGTAATTGGCCTTCTTACTGCGACAACTAAATCTTCAACTTGAAATGATCGAGGGCGGACCTTTTTATTGAACACTTTAGACATGCGGGCTTGATAGAATTCAAGTTGCTGCTGAGCTTCTAATCTCTTCTCATCTAGTGCCTCCAGCTCCTCAAGTCTAAGACGAGCATTATCTTCGGCGGTTAGCCCTTCTTGTACAACAATACGAAGCTAAGGTATTTGACTTTCAAGTGGAAGGATAGCTTCTACCCCATAAACCAAGGAGTACAGGGTGGCTTGATTTGTAGTCCAATATGTCATTCTAAATGCCCATAGAGCTTCCCCAACCCTCTCGTGCCAATATTTCTTTGACTTTGAAACTAATTTCTTCAAAAGATTGCACAAAGTTTTGTTGAACGCCTCTGCTAGACCATTCACTGCCGCATTATACATTGAGGACTTGTGTTGCTTAAACCCAAATTGCACACATAGTTTATCCATCGACTTGTTGTAAAATGGTTTTACATTATTGGTAATGATGCATCGAGGTATTCCATATCTAAAGATAAGATGGGAATGAATGAACTCGACCACCGTTTTCTTCTTCACTTTCTTCAAAGGAACAACTTCCGCCTATTTGGAGAAGTAGTCAGTAGCTGCCAGTATAAAAGCGTGACCTCCGGACGACTTAGGAGAAATAGGTCCCACGACGTCAAGACCCCACAAATCAAATGGCCATGAGGCGACTGTAGGATGTAGGGCTCCGGAGGTTGGTGTATGAAGTTCGCGTGTAGTTGACAAGCTTCACATCTCCTTGCATAATACAAGCAATGTTATACCATCGTAGGCCAATAATAGCCCATTCTTTTAATTTGAAAGTGTAGCTTCGGACAGGACTGATGAGCACCACAAACTCCGGAATGTGCTTCCATCATTCCTTCAGCCGACTCCTCACCGTACAAACAACGCTGGTAATTTCCTTCAAAAGACCGACGATAAAGCGTATCCTTGTAAAGAATGAAACGCAGCGCCCTTTTTCTTACCTCCGTCTTATAATGAAGAACTTCCCCGGGTAACTCTCCATTTTTCAAGTAATTGATCAATGGTTTTCTCCAATCTAGATCATCCTTGATTGAAATTGATGTAGCGTTAGCGTCTTCATGACTGACTTCAATGAATGATGGTACAATCTAACGATTACACACAGGAACACTCGTTGTCTCTTCTTCCGACAAAGCTAAAATGGTTGCTAGATTAGCTAGCGCATCGGTCATCCTAACACGACCTTTTCAAATTTCGCCACCAAGTTCGAAGCGTGTTGACACAAAGGAATAAGGTTTTCTTTCCTAACCTCGTATACTTTCAAAAGTTGGTTGATAAACAATTTCGAGTCACCATAAACTTCAATCTCCGTAATATTCATTTCTAAAGCCATTTCAAGACCAATGATCAAAGCTTGATACTCGGCGACATTATTGGAGCAGAGCTCGCCCAGTACCACCGAGATGTCAAAACTTGTTTCTCGGGTGACACAAAAACAACTCCTGCCCCCAATCCATCAGACCGGGCGGCCCCATCAAAGAACATTTCCCATGTCGGAAGAACTTCGGTAAAGAAAATATGTCTTCATCAGGGAAGGTCATCGGATAACTCCCACTCCGCCAGAATAGGGTGGTCGGCTAGAAAATTAGCTAGTGCCTGCCCTTTAACAGATTTTTGAGGCACATACATTATCTCTTATTGATTGAACATGATAGACCACTTTGCTAATCTTCCAGATAGCACTGGCTTTGACATCACAAACTTGACTGGATCGGCACGTGAAATGAGTCGTATGGACTATGCTTCGAAGTAATGCCTCAATTTCTTAGTCGCGTAGAATATTGCCGAGAAGATTTTCTCCACCGGGGAGTATCTCAATTCATTCTCCGTTAGAGTTCTACTCAAGTAGTACAAGGCACCCCGCTTTCATTTTCTTGGGCCATAAGAGCACCGACGGACCTTTCCTGAGCTGCTATGTATAATGTGAGTGGCTTTTCGGGTATAGGAGCCCCTAAGACGGGCGGATTTAATAAGTACTTCTTTATGCTTTTAAAAGCATTTAGACATCCTTCATCCCATTCGAAAGGTGCGTCTTTCTTCATGAGGTGATTGAATGGTTGACATCTCCCAGCGAGATTTGATATAAACCTTCTTATGAATGCGAGGTTTCCTTGTAAACTTCTCAACCTTTTCAAATTTCTAGGCGCAGGAATCTTTTGAATGGCGTCTATCTTAGAGGGATCAACCTCTATACCACGATGACAGACTATGAAGCCAAGAAACGTGCCAAAAGAGACACCAAAAGCACACTTAAGAGGATTCATCTTTAAGTTGTATTTTCTCAAGCGTTCGAATACAATCCGAAGGTCTCTCAAATGATCACCTCTCTTGTTTGTTTTGACAACAAGGTCATGGACATAACACTCCACCCTTTTGTGCAGCATGTCGTCAAAGATGTTTTGCATGGCACGTCAGTAGATGGCGCCCGCATTCTTTATTCCAAACGGCATTACTTTGTAGCAGTAGATTCCCTTTGGCGTGCGAAATGCCGTGTATTCTTCATCTTCCGGAGCCATTCTAATTTGATTGTAGCCGGAAGAGACATCCATAAAAGAAAATGATTCATGTCCTGTTGTTGCATCAAGCCATCAAACATGAGCTCGATGATAGGTAAGGGGAAATCATCCCTAGGACAAGCCTTGTTCCAGTCCCGAAAATCAATGCCAATGCGTATTTGACCATTCTTCTTCTTGACTGGCACAATGCTAGAGATCCAAGTTGGGTACTTGACCTCCCTGATGAATCCTGCATCTATGAGCTTGTTGACTTCGGTTTCAATTCGAGGAATTAACTCGAAACGAAGTACACGTCGCGATTGTTTTACAGTGCGCACTCCATTTCTTATACCAAGGTGATGGATTGCGATTTTGGGATCCAGCCCGGGCATTTCTTTGTATGTCCACGCAAACACATCTTTGTATTCTCCTAATATCTCAAGATATTGTTCCTCCTCTTTAGGACTCAAAATTGCACTCACGAATATTGGGCGGGGTTCATCTAATGTGCCTAGGTTCAGTTCCTTTAACTCATCAACAATAGCTTGCCCTCCATCCTCCAGTTGCACAGGGGCTTCTTGTATTTCATCTTCCGAAACTTCCTCTTGATCATCAACAATACTTGCATAATGACTGCTCACGACAATTTTGACTTCGTCTTCGCTTCGATTTCCGTTCTCTTTAGAGGCATGATGGATGGTAACACGTTGTTTTACCTTCACTAATTCATTCATGGCAATAACTAAGAGCAGTTGGTCCCTTTGGCGTGATCGAGGCATTTGACGAGCTTGAGCTTCATCCGTTGATTCAAACACATCTATCTCATCCTTTCTCACTCTTTTTGTGATGGTTCCTATTGTGATTTCCCAGTCGTGAGAACACTGAACGAGTGTCTGTAGAAAGTTTATTGTGAACACTCGAGACATTATTAGAAGGACCAAGCCTTTCAAAGACAGTGGGTCACGCAACATGAGTGTCAAGTCTTTCAAAGACAGAAGATTGGGCGGTAGGAGCCTCAATTCGATCAAAAGCAGAAATGCGACCGCTGGTTTTCTTTTGATTTCCAACACCCTTTATGGTGATATGATGGACGTTGGCGCACTCTTCTTTCCTTGACACGCGTATTCTAACTGGCTCGATGGGAGTGAATCCTAAACCGACTCTGGGTTGATTAACGCGAAAACCTTGTCTTATTAATGTCCTTTGTGTTTCATTTAACCCATAAATCTTTTCGCCCGTCAACTCAGGTTTTAGTTTGCATAGCCGAGATGGATTAGAGAAGTTGTAACCAGACTGGGGTACAACATCACGTGTATGCTCATTCGCCAATGGACTTAAGCCGATAATAGGCATGATTAAATCTTCTGTAATAAGGTGGCAATGGCTTGGCTCTTGCTCCTTCAGTCGTTCTTGTCCATCCTTTAATAATTTGGTGCACTCACTGAACAAAATTTTGCTTCCCCGGCGTGACCGGGGAGCGCAACGAAACACTGGCAAACTCAACTTCCTCACAGCTCAGTCATTTTTGCTCATCGGAGCTTCAACTGAAGTGGCCACCTTCTCGTCCTCTATGCAACCGATCTTCGTCGGTACAAGTTCCAAATGATTCCATTAATAGATTGACATATCGGCGTCTTTGAAATCACTGTTTTGCACGTCAGGTTTGACTCCAGATACGATTTCGCATCCGCAAAGTGTGATTCTGCTTCAGTAAAGGGCTTCGCATTAGCATCGACCTTCATCATTTCTCCATTCCTCAGGTATTTGAAGCATTGATGATGGGTGGATGGGATAATTCCATTTTCGTGAAGCCGTGGCCTTCCTAATAACAAGTGATAAGAAGTTCTTGCATCAATCACATGGAATAGTTTTCTTGCCGCTAGCTCTTCAATTGTGAGGTCTAAACGAACCATCCCAATAGCTCTTTGGCCTTCTTGGTTAAATCCTTGAATAGTAAGGCGGCTGCGAGACAAATCTTCGATAGCAATCCCCAACTGTCTCATGGTGGATTTTGGTAAGATATTAACAGCAGACCCTCCATCGTTTAGTATACGGTTAATTTTTTGCTCGTGTATGAATCCCGAAACAAAGAGCGGACGATTGTGAGGTTTAGATCCCAACAACAAGTCATCGTCCGTGAAAGTCATAGTAGCACAACAAGGAATATAATGTTTATTGTCGCTCTCATCCGAATTAACGTATGCTCTTTCAACTTTTTACAAGAAGAAATCTTTCGGAAAGAACTCTTTCAATGTCACGTGCTTGGGAACCGAACTTCCGTAAGATTGTCTTGAAGCATTACATGAAGTTTGTCAACACGTCCCCTTTTTCTCTGCCGATGTGTCACTAGAATCTATTCTCCCTTATCCTCAATAGAAGAAATGGGGTTTTCATCGTGTATGACTTCCTCCTCATGAAATAAAGCCCTTACCAATTGTGGTTCCAAACTCCCAAATTGAAATGCAGACACTTTCTTCGCAGGTGCAGACGGGCATTTTTGGGTGTTCCATGCGGGATATGTGTCGCTTGAGAGTGGAGTGACACTTGTAACATTCGAGTTGGCAACATCTTCAGTATCTAGTATTATTTTACCATCTCTCGCGAGTCTCATGATCTTCTCTTTGACCTCGAAGCATTTTTCTATGGGATGGCCAACAACTCAATGATATTTGCAATACTTTGGGTCATCCATCATTCCTACTTCTTCGGGCCGTTTTGGTTCCGGCAAGTCAATCAATTTCCTTGCCAGCAACTCATCAAAGATATGGGAGACGTCCGATTCCGGAAAACGGTATCTTTCTCTTGCATTTCCTTCAACGTGGGTCGATGTCTGTCGTTTGATATTCGATGTTCACCTGTTTTGTCATCTTCGTTCTTCGAAGGAATTTTCAAACCCACTGCTTTTATGGTTTTATGGTCATTGACTCCTTGGTAGAAGTTTTAGAGGATTTTTGGTTTCTCTTAAAATCCTTTATTTCCCCTTTTTGACCATCTAGCGGGAGTGCAATCTTATGGTTCGCGATGCTCAACTCCATATCATGGGCACCCATAGCCAATTCTTCAAAAATTTGAGGCTTAATCCCTTGTAAGATGTAGAGAAGCCCCCGATGCATCCCTTGGATACACATCTCAATTACCGACACTTCCGATAGCTTATCCTTGCAATTTAGACTTAGTGCACACCAACGGTTGATGTAATCCACAACCGGTTCATCTTTCAACTGTTTCGCATTGGTAAGATCGATCATACTCACAGTACGACGCGTGCTGTAGAAGCGATTCAAGAATTCATGTTCCATCTCTTCTCAACTGTTGATGGACTCGGGTTCCAAATCGAAATACCAATCGAAAGCATTTCCCTTGAGTGGTTTTACGAATTGTTTCACCAAGAGATCGCCGTTAGTCCCCGCATTGTTGCAACTTTCGATAAAATGAGCAATATGTTGCTTGGGGTTCCCTTTTCCATCGAACTGTTGAAGTTTTGGGGGTTGGTATCCCGCTGGCATCCTCAATGCATCGATCTGCTTAGTGTACGGCTTTGAGTACATGGGTAAGACTTGTGATGGTCCGCAATATTGCGCTTTGATGGTATTGGCAACCATCTCTTGCAATTGTTGAACAGATAGTGTGGCAACAGACATCGATGAATGAGCGACGCCTTGCACAAAGTCCGGCTTGGGCTGTGCTTCTTCCACTTGCATTGCTTTCTCGTCACGAAGCGGGTAAGATTCGTGCTTCGGGATAAACTCCCGAACCTCTGACTGTTCCAACTTATCCATTAATTGATCGATTTTATGTCTTTGTCTTCGACTATTTTTTGAAGATTAGCCACTATTTGGGTCAGGTGCGCCAATTTCTCATCCACGGAAGTCCCATCAACCACCATGACCGGCAATGTGGTGAAGGCTTGAGATTAGGAGTCGATCTCTTCCGAGCCTGAAGAGCTTGAGCCATTTGACGTAGTTGTATTATCGATCTTGCCCCCGGTGGATGATAAACCAACAGCAGTGGCAGTCTCGGCAGCCTTTGGGATCAAAGAGTTTTGGTTCTTCTTTGGAGCCATTGGATCGTTGAACAAAAAATATGTGCTTCAACGTAGGAGAGGAGATGAGAGGCAAAGTGGTCCCACCGGGCGTGCCAATTTGTTAACCTCAGATTTAAATGTCTGGAAAATAAATTTTAGGACAAGAAGATATAGGAACAAATAAGTATATTTAATCAAAATGGAATGGGTTACAGTATTTGTTGATTCCTCTTATTCTTCTCCTAGATTTAATCCAAGGGCCGAAGCTTGTTCTCGAATTGAAACCTTGATTCCTCCGTTGATTTGCGGAAGTAGATATGAATATCTAAAAATTGATTTGGGGATTTCTAGATCTTGTGGATATGGTGCCTTGATGAAGATGTAGAACCTCTGCGGTTGGTTGTTACTCTTCGTCGTGGCAAGAGCTCGACACTTGAGAGCTTTTGAGTGCTTGATGTACGCCTTGCTTGATGCTTATGCCCTTCTCTTGTATTTCTTTGATACCTTCTTTTATAGGCTCGATTTAGGGTTTCTTGACTTGAAACTTGGGCCGGTGGACTTGGACACTTGCAAATTCATGTGGGCTAGCTTTTTATAAGCCTAAATGACTAACCCGAATAAATAAGAATTTAGTTCTTATTTTGGGTTAACTCACGTAACACATTTGTGAATCCCAAATATAGTGTGGACTTCGACATAAAGCCCAAGTTCATCACGGGCTTTGATTTGAGATCCAAATTAGTAACCGATTTATTTGGGTTATTAATTTGTAATTTAATCTAAAAAAATTGATATGAGCCCAAATTTTTTATGGACTTTTAATCGAGATCTGAATTAATAACCAATTATTTAGGTCATTAATTCGTAATTTAATCTCAATTTAGATGTCAACAGTTATTTCGCAGCGAACAGCGATGGTATTTATTTTCTGGTTGCGGCGCTTTACCAAGAGCAATGAAGAAGATGTATGACTGGAAAAATCATACATGACAGTCGATACAATTTTATTTGAAAAATAGCTCCCCAAAAGTCCCAAAAGTCACACCATTTAGAGACTGCACTTTTTATCTTTTACCCGTTTTTTTTTTTGCTAATATTTGGAGCACGAAGTAGTTTTTTTAGCAATTCGGTATGACATAGGGGTACTAAACACTACATTAATCTTTGATGTAACTAAACACTACTTCAATCTTATCTACGAATAATCCTCACGTAAAATCCAAAATCGTTAAACTAAACGATTAATATATTTTGCTTATGAGGTCAACTGTTGAATTAGGGCTGAATTTGAAATTTTTCATTGAGAAAATTGTATTCAGACCCCTGCATTCTTTTAAAATAATCTAAAAACCCCTAAAATATTATCCAACCCTAATTTCATCATTTAATCAATTTTGACAAACGACCTCGATTTCTACCACCATTACTGTTGACCGTTGACCGCCATTGACTTTTTTTTAAACCTTTTCTTTTTGGCATTAACTTTTTCTTAATACGGTTTTTACGCCGTTCACTGACATTGTATTCTCGGTTAACAATGTTGACATTTTTTATTTTTCTTGATTTTTTTTGAACTTTTTCATGTGACTTTTTTTCCGATCAACACAATATTATTACTATATGAGACAATAATAATACTATAATAATATCTAGTATCGTAATATTAAAATTACAAACTTCTAACAAAGTTTTTATCTAAAATTCCGAGGCCTAAATACAATTTAAAAAATTCTAAAATCACCGGCCGTTAATTTTTATCTCTTTTTTTGTCTTAAAAGTTTTACGTCATTGAGCTGCGTTGACTTTTTCCTTTTTTCTTTTATTTTGACTTCTTTTATGATATTATTTTTCTCGCTGAATATCAGCTTTGACTTTTTTTTTTTAAATTATATTTTTCCATTACTCAACAATTTAAATAAAAATCAAGAAAAAAAATGTCGACGTTGTTAACCCGACATTCAACAACGGCAAAAAAAGATGAATCGAAAAAAGAGTTAACCAAGTTAAAAGAAGGTCAACGTCGGATTACCCAATTTTGAAAAATCTGGGTCATTGGTTAATTGATGAAATTAGGGTTAAATTATGGTTCGATAAAATTTTAGGGGTTTTAAGAATATTTCGAAAGAATACAGGGGTCTTATTACAATTTCTGAAAGAAAAATTCCAAATTCAACAATAATTCAACCGTTGACCGTTACTTCTTAACGGTCAAACAGACGGAGGGACTAAATGTGTTAAAATGTGACAACATTAGTGTGTATTTTGTTGACGGCGGTAGATGAGGGACCAAAAGTGAAAAACGTGCAAACTTGGGGGACCAAAACTGTAATTATCTCGTAGGTACCACTTCATTCTTCACTAAAATTATCTTCATAAAATAGCTGAAAAGATGAGAGGAACTGAAATAACGCTTATTCGTAGAGCAATTACTGCTGCATATTCTCACCATTACGGTATTTTCGCTGATCCCCTTTCTTTATTATGTTCAAAATTTCCTTTTCACGTAAAACCAGAATAGATTTGAATTTTATAAATGAAGTAGATGATGTTGTTTTGTTATTTCGTCAAATGGCAAAAATGCAGCCACAGCCATCCGTTATCGAATTCACCAAACAATTGCATGTTGATGTCAAGATGAAACATTACTCCGTTTCCCTTAAAATGTTCGACGAAATGCGTCAATGGGCTGCCCCTATGAATGAGTACACGATGACAATCTTGATTAATTGTTGTTGCCTCTTGAAACACGCAGACATTGGTTTTGCTTCCTTCCAAAGGGTTGAAACCTCATAATCATATATATTATGTCCTTATTCGTACACTTTGTGAAGAAGGATTTGTAGGGGAGGAAAAAGATGCGCTTATAAAATGGAGAGAAGTGGATGCGTGATTTCGACAGTTGATAGAACTGAATTTTCTATTCTTTTTAAGGAAATTATTATTATTATTATTATTATTATTATTATTATTATTATTATTATTATTATTATTATTATTATTATTATTATTATTATTATTATTATTATTATTATTATTATTATTATTATTATTATTATTATTATTATTATTATTATTATTATTATTATTATTATTATTATTATTATTATTATTATTATTATTATTATTATTATTATTATTATTATTATTATTATTATTATTATTATTATTATTATTATTATTATTATTATTATTATTATTATTATTATTATTATTATTATTATTATTATTATTATTATTATTATTATTATTATTATTATTATTATTATTATTATTATTATTATTATTATTATTATTATTATTATTATTATTATTATTATTATTATTATTATTATTATTATTATTATTATTATTATTATTATTATTATTATTATTATTATTATTATTATTATTATTATTATTATTATTATTATTATTATTATTAATATTATTATTATTATTATTATTATTATTATTATTATTATTATTATTATTATTATTATTATTATTATTATTATTATTATTATTATTATTATTATTATTATTATTATTATTATTATTATTATTATTATTATTATTATTATTATTATTATTATTATTATTATTATTATTATTATTATTATTATTATTATTATTATTATTATTATTATTATTATTATTATTATTATTATTATTATTATTATTATTATTATTATTATTATTATTATTATTATTATTATTATTATTATTATTATTATTATTATTATTATTATTATTATTATTATTATTATTATTATTATTATTATGAAAAAGCTGAGGTAGTTACAACCACCACTGAGGTATGGTCAAATTATGAAAAAGCTCCTCATGTTTGGGTAATTACAATCTCCCCTCAACTATAAATCTTCTTACATGTCCACCATTGCAGTGTCAAATTTAGTGGAATCTTTTTATTTTGAATTGCATCTGTGTATGAAAAAAAAATGTGTTATTTGGTAAATTTCATATCAATCTTCAAAATAATAAATGGCACATGATTCTACTTTTAATCCTAATCAAATCAATCATATTTTATGACCATACTAAATGAAAATCAAATAAAACAATATTTTTTTCATGAAATAGTGTGAGGCTGAAATAACTAAATGCATTAACATGTTTGTGAAGAACATAATTTAGTAAAAACATATTTTTATTTTAAATTTTAGTTATAAATAATAATTCTAATTTAAAAGAAAAATATTTAGAGAAAAATAATAATTCAATTTTTTTAGGATTAAAATTAGCATTATAATTATAATTAGAATTAAGTTTACGATTACGGTTAGGAATAGAATAAGGATTATGATAACATTAAGATTAGAATTAGCATTATAATTGGTATTATCATTAAAATTAGCATATTAGGATTAACATTAGCATTAATATGAGTATTATTAGGACCAATGTATTAGCATTAGCATTTCAAAATATTAGGATTAGTAATAATATTAATATTAGTATTAATTAGCATTAATATTACTATTACTATTAGTATTATTATTATTATTTTAGTATTGTATTAGTATTAATATTACTAGAAGTATTACTATTGGTATTAGTATTTATATCCGTATTCGTATTCGTATTACTATAAGTATTAGTATCGGTATCGGTATTAGTATTCGTATTCGTATTAGCATTAGTATTAGCAATAGTATCCGTATTAGTATATGTATCAGTAATAGTATTAGTATCAGTACTAGTATTAGTATCAGTATTATAGTATTAGTATGAGTATTAGTATGAGTATGTTTATGAATATCAATCAATGTTCTAAAAACTGAAAATCGGGTCGGACGCGGTTAGACACCGCCTCATGATTAATCGGGGCGGCGGTTATTAATCGGCGATAAATATGAAATAAATCGGTTTTTAAAATTTAATATAATATATTTTTAGATAGTATTTAGAAATACTCAAAACATATATAAAAAACATTTAAATAGGGTTATATCTCCATCATTTATATATTCTAAAAACATAATAAAATTTTAATAATAATTAGTTCATAATACAATATAATCCTTATAAAATACAAATAAAACGCAAATGTTTTGAATTTAAATTTATTCTTGAACATTGACAGTATATATCATTAGGTTCTTTAACCATAACAATTAACATAAAAAAATAAAGTATAAACTCATTTTTTTATTAAAATCCCAACTTTTATTTTGAATTAAAAAAGAAAAAGAAAAACCTGATTTTTGACCCATTTTTTTCCCACCAAAGCCCGCCTCCAAGGTTTGACCGCCTCAAGGCCCTCAACCCGCCTAAAACCACCTCATAGGTCAAAATCCATTTTTTCAAACATTTTCACCAAAATCGTAAAGGTTTGGGACTGGCTCCGCCTCGAAACCGATTAATCGGCCGCCTCGGCCGAGTTTTAGAACACTGGTATCAGTATGAGTATTTATATTAGTATTAGTATTATTATTAGTATTAATATTAGTATTAGTATAAGCATTATTATTAGTATTAGTATTAGTATTAGTATTAGTATTAGTATTAGTATTAGTATTAGTATTAGTATTAGTATTAGTAATAGTATTAGTATTAGTATTAGTATTAGTATTAGTATTAGTATTAGTATTAGTATTAGTATTATTAGTATTAGTATTAGTATTAGTATTAGTATTAGTTTAGTGATATATAGGGTATTCTTCCTTTCGTGTTCACCACATCGTTCTGTCACGGTAGTGGCGTATACGTCTACATCATGGATTGGACGCCGTTAATCACGTTTCAGTATTATACACGAGTTTTGCTTTTCGCGTTTCTTTATTTGAATTAGATTTGTTAGAAAGAGATCGACACTTACATGATATTTGTTATTTTTTTTTCATTTTGAAACAAACCTCTATAAAACGCACGGGTGAAATGTCATTTTCTTTTCATTCTGAAACTGACCTCCGTACAACGCACGGGTGAAGTACTAGTTTTAATCATAGCCATATTCAAGGTTTCATTGGATGCCGAAGAGTGGATGGATGCGGCACGGAAGGCAGTGGTAGGGCTAATGTGCAAAGCTCGATGCAAATTCCAAATGGTAAGAGATGATGAAATTAACTTGGCAGCGGATATATGGAAGCCCCATTTTTTCTTTGTTCAAATCAAGGTTGTAAAAAGTGTAATCGGGTCAGAGGCGGTCAAACAAGACTCACGATTAATTGGTGCGGCGGTGATTAATTAGTGATAAATCGGAAATAAATCAACTTTTAAAATTTTATATAATATATATCTAGGTATTATTTATAAATGATCAAAACATATATAAAAAGATAATTGAACATAGTTACATCTCCATCATGTATACATATCCTAATAACATTATAACAGTTTAATAATAATAAGATGATAATACATAAATATCCTTATAAATTATAAATAAAAATGCAATTTTTTTTAATTTACATTCATTCTTGAACATTTCTGGCATACATCATTAGTTCTTTAACAATAACGGTTAACATAAACAAAATAAAGCATAAACTCATTTTTTTTAATTAAAATCCCAACTTTTATTTTGGAAAAAAAAAAACAAAAACCGATTTTTGGACGATTTTTGCCACCGCGTTTGACCCACCTTAAAGGTTTGATGACTCGGACCGCCTCAGACCGCCTTAAATCGCGTCACAGGAAAAAAACCGTTTTTTCAAACATTTACACTAAAATCGTAAAGGTTTGGGACCGCCTCCCCCTCGGAGACCGATTAATCGGTCACCTCGGCCGATTTTTAGAACACTCGTTCAAACACACGTAAAAGGGTTCCTTAGTTCAAGCCCACAAATTTATCTAATTATCTTATATCAAGACCAAAGAGGACGAATATGCCCTCATCCACAAATACTACCAAAATACAAACACAAACCATATATTCATACTTTTAACTTGTTCAAGACCAACCAAGAAAAGAAAACAAAACAAAATAAAAAAATGTCCGACCTGCCACCGCCGCACCACCTCCTCGACGCCGACATACAACCCACTTGCACACGATCACCCCTCCACCACCACCAATCCACCACTTTTTATACTAAAATTTTTGTTGGTAGATTCGAAAACATTAATCGAGCATTGATTTCTTGAAAACGAGCATTGATTCCTTGCTAAATATGCGTGGTGAACATTAATTGATGGTTATTTCTTGTTGGGTTGCAATTTTTTGGTCGATTTAGGATTAAATTTTGAGATTGAAATCGAATCTGGGAAATCGGCGTGTACGCACCGATTTTTTTGAAAAAGTCGGCATATTCAGAACGCTTATTTTTGGAAAAATTGGCATTGTATTAATCGATTTTTGTTTGTGAAACTCGGCATGTGTATACCGATTATTTTTCAAAAAATCGGACTGTGTATACCGATTTTTGGTATCGGCTTTTTTTGTCAGAAAAAAAACCGACACACAAAATAAAATAAACGGCTAACACATATGTTATTACGTTTTTCACCCTCATAAACCACCATCTCCTTATATTCCAACTCCATTGGGAATGTTTGGTGATTATTTCATTATTTTGATGTTTAGGTTTCTTGGTGGTTTGTAAAGAAGGAGGAGAAGAAGAAGAAGGAGATTTTTAAATTGTGAAATAATGGGTGTGTTTGTAGGTTTATTTTATTTGGAGTTCCACAGAGGAAATGAGTTTTTTTTTTTTCCTTTTTTTCAGTTGTGTTAATTTGGTCTTGAATTTCATTATTGGTAAATTAGTATTTTTACGTTGGTGGTCTTGTACAAAGAAATTTGTGGGTTTGCATATATCCGCCGCCAATTAACTTATTTATTTATTTTTTATTTTTAAAGTACCCTTTAGTTTGAGTTATGCAATTATTTTTTGTTTTTGCTTTATATTATTTGAATATAGGTTTTTTTAGACTTTATATCTATGGATATTTCATGAGTTAATTTTTTTGTTGGCATGCATGTTTCGATGTGATTATATTTCTCGTGTTTTACCAGATGAGTTAATTTCATCCCCGAAATATTTCATGTAAGTTTTATTTGAATTGAGAGATTTAAAATAACTTCTCAGCTGGAAACAATTTGAAATCCCCTACAATTGCCAAGAATTTAACAAATAATGAGAGCTAAGAATTTGAAACTATTGTCAAATAACTCAATCATAACAAACTTAATGAATATGAACTTCATTATCAAATCATTTCATCCAAATACACCCTTATAGTTTTAGTGTGAGTTTAAAAAAATAAATCGTTAAGAGAAGTACGTTAATATGATTAGTAAATAAAAGTGCATATTTTTAATAAATTTTAGTGTTCAAACTATAGAGGTAATAGTAAAGTGGCTCTCATGAGTAAATATAGACCATAAGAATGAAGTTATTTGTATGTTTCAATGTGAAATCGAATTTATATTCTATTCTAAATGATGGATCGAGATATATATATATATATATATATATATATATATATATATATATATATATATATATATATATATATATATATATATATATATATATATATATATATATATATATACACATTTACATTTTGATGTATACTAATATAATATTATTCTAAGACATATTGAATAAAAACGGGAAAAAAACAGATTAAAAATAATTCGACACGTGCAACGCATATGCACTTAGCTAGTTTATTAAAAAAAATGAGAATTTTGACTTGGAATTAATCACATAGAATATATAAAGGATCTATAACAAATTGCTCCAATATATGATTTTCTTTCGATAAATCATAATCTCACGTTTTGAAATTAATAGTATATGATTTTCTTTGGATTCATGTATTAATTATTTCAAGATTTTGCGTCTCAAATTTCCCTCATCAAGTCAACTATTTAATTAATGAGTATGGATGATTGAAGCAATTTAATTAGTTCAATTTACATAGTTATATATGTACACAGTTGTTGAATTAAAATAGCTAGAATACATATATCTAGAAATAATATATTGAGTAAAGTTAAATATTAATTTTATACAGTTATTCTTTAAAACCCTAATCTTTTGTATTGGTCTAAATATTATTTAGTAATATTATACTTATTACTACTATAGTATTATCAATTCATGATATTATTGACTTAATTATTTCATCTCAATTGAAAAAACATCTTGAAGGGACCATCCTTATTTTGAGTATTTGTAATCATAATGTCGTTAAAATTTGTTAAAATATGTATTATATAAAATAAGTTACTTAGATTCCATAAATTATGTTGTTAATTATAGTGTTGAATGACAATCGTAGTCAAGGGAAATCAAGACTCTTAAAATTAGTATTTAGTTTATTGTCCTACTAATTTCATGCAAATATATGGCTATAAAATGGTGGGGGGCAAAAAAATATAACCACACACAATTACAAATCACTAGTTCAATCATGTCTCCTCCAAGCATCACTATATTTTTCTTAATTATTTTATCATTGAACTTTTGTCAGGAGAGTGAAGCTATGAGGAGGCATGTAATTAAAATTTTCAATCGTATGCCAGAAGGTACCCCGGCAATAACAGTTCATTGTGCTTCTAAAAATGACGATCTTGGATATCGTCTTCTTTATACTGGTCAGGATTTCAATTGGTCGTTCAGAAACAACTTTTGGAGAAATACTCTTTTCTTTTGTCGATTTTCGTGGGGCCAAAAGACGATTGCTTTCGATGTGTACAACGATCACTGGGGTGTATATCATCACACATTTACTTATGCAGCGAACATACACGGTGTCCTTGCCGGTTTTGATGAAACACCAACAGACAATATGGTTTTAGTGCAGGCGTGGCCATAAATTGAATGCACTATTTTATTTGTACTCCGAAATATTGAGGGTTATATATATGGTGAAATATTGGCATTGTTTTACAAGAATGTTGTGGTTCTTTCTTTCTTTCCTTTTTTTTTAACACAAACGGTGTAAATCGCACCTTGTAGCGACGATTTCTGCCTTTATCCGAGACCTAGAATTGCCTCTGCGATTTTATTTCTTTGTAAATTGAAGATTTAAAATTTAAAATTATTAATAATAAATAAAAAAAATCACACAAATGTAAGAATACATAGAAGTCTAATAGACAAAAGTAATAATTCAACGTCTCCATCTGCGGATAAAGGCACACGAAAAGAAGAAGGGCAGATGGATCAAATGACATCCTCCCAATCCTACTCAATTCAAACTCAACGTAGATGGCTCACAAATGGATAATGCATGCACATGCTGGGGTATTCTTCGATCTCATGATGGCCGGTTTATATACGGTTTCTCGAATTATTACGGGCATGCAAATCTTCTCCTGGCTGAAGCTACAGCTATTCTAGAAGGACTTGGTCTTTGCCACGACCTAGGATTGGAGCAGGTGATCGTGGAATCCGACTCCAAAATGTTGGTGGACATGGTGAACAGTAAAGCATGTATTGCATCGGAATTACAATACAAGATCATTCGCATAAGAAGTTTGCTCAAGTCACATTGGAGGGTGGAGCATACTTATCGAGAGGGAAATTAAGCGGCATATAGTTTTGCTAAATTAGCTCATGGGCATAAAGTTAGATTATATTATTGTTCTCGTAGAGATATTCCTAGTCGGATTAGACATGTTATTTTGACCGATGGACTAGGTTTTTGTACATTTCGTAAACAATGTAAATAGGGGGTACTCTTTTCCTTGTTCTAGGCCGACAAGGTTTTTAACGAGGCCCCCTGTGCCTACATGGAATAAAAAGTACAATTTTGGCCAAAAAAAAAAATTAATAATAATAATAATAATAATAGACAAACGTCAAATACTACAAAACATGTCAAACTCATTATTTTTTTTCTTAAATCCGATTTTATTTCTTTTATTTTATTTTTTTTTAATTTTTCTTAATTGGAAATTTTAAATTTAAACTCACACATAATAATAAAAAAAATCACACAAATGTAAGAATACATAGAAGTCAAATACATAAATATCAAATATCTTCTTCAATAGTGTCGGCAAAATAGTTAGGGGTGGGCATTCGGGTCGGGTCGGGTTATTCGGGTTATTCGGGTCGGGTTATTCGGGTTTTTTTGCAAAAAAATATTACCCGAACCCGACCCGAAATAACCGGGTACCCGGCAACCGGGTACCCGGTTATTTCGGGTCGGGTTCGGGTCGGGTTCGGGTTTTGCTGTTCTGATTTTTTTTTTTTTTTTTTTTTTTTTTACATCCAAATCTACATATGAAATCACACTTCATAATTCCCAAACAGTTTCACACTCCACACTCCACAGTCCACAGAACCACAACAATTAAAACCACAAACGGTTTTACATAATTAATTAACTAAACTCAATTTACTCACTAGCAATTAAACACAAAAACCTAAATAGAGTAACAGGTTGAAAACAAATACTCAAATGGGGAAGAACTTATTCGGAAATTCATTTGATTAGCAAGATTATGGGCATTCATTTGATAGATTGGATATTGTTTTTTCTTGCCCTAGAATTGGAAAAAAAATTATAAGAAACCCAAATTGGGGAAAATCAAAGAGTGAAGAACTCACCAATTCAGAGAAGTGAGGACCGTCGTTCGGCCTTCAGTCCACCGGAGAAGAAATTGGAAATTGAAATTTGTGGAGAAGGAGAAGATGGGAGAAGAATGTAGAAGAACACCGTCTTTCGTTATTTTGTTTATGTGTTTTATGTTTTTTTTTTCTATTTTTACTTTATTTTCTTATAAAATTATAAATATAAGATTTATTGCAAAAATAAAAATGGGCTTGGAATGGGCTAGGAATGGGCTAGTGGGCAGTGGGCCAAATTTGTGAATTTTTTTTTAAGCCGGGTACCCGATCGGGTACCCGGGTGGAATTCTCAATACCCGGACCCGACCCGATATATGATCACCGGGTACCCGAACCCGGTAAAACCCGGTTGAGTAAAAAATTACCCGACCCGGCCGGGTAAAACCCGACCGGGTCGGGTCATAACCCGAATAACCCGACCCGATTGCCCACCCCTAAAAATAGTTATTGGTAGAATGATCTTGAGGTGATGGGAGGTGATAGGAATGGGATAAACATTAAAATGCATATGTAGAGACAGGTTACCATGTAAGTATCCTAAATTGAGAGTCAAGAATTCACTCCCTGAGTACATGTTCATAGCAGACTAGTACAGAGTTTAGTGGTGTATCCACAGGAAATGTGATTAGTGAATTAAGAACGAAATATGGAAGGACCGACCTCATCACATCTTCATGTGAAACATGAGGTGCAGACGTGAACATTTCTCTTGTAAACCTTTCACTGCGGGATTGTGACTAGATACACTGACCCACCCCCGTTGACCCGGAATAGGACCTACCAATGTATGGGTCGGTTTTGTAGACCTTTCAGTGCGGTTGTGACTAGACACACCAACCTGCACCCGTTGACCCGGAACCAGACATGCCAATGTATGGGTCGGTTTCGGGGCCCTTTTTTAGGTCCCCGTCGAGTCTACTCGTGGGACTCGACCCGGGACCCGAATATTAATTGTAGCATTTTTGCCCAAAATTGTCATTGTATGGGTCGGATTCGAGGCCTTTTTTCAGGATCCCCGTTAGCGGATAAATTAGTAGAATTAGTTATTGCATTAGAATAGGTTTTCTTAGTTGGGGAAGTGGAGTCATGCTTAGTTACACACATTCTACACGTTGCTAGTAGAGTATATTTTGCAATTCATTTGTAATAGTATAAATAGAGATTATGGCACCGAATGGAGATAGACAATTATTATTGGAACACTCTCCTCTTTAATCTATATCTTGCTTCTTATATTCTTCTCTCTTCTAATATTCTCATATTCTCCCACATTCTCGTTCCTAAAAGTCTTGGAATATATCGGGTTAAACTGAATTTTGACGGCTTGACTAAGGGAGAGTTTTATTCCGGTGTTTGATTTGAAACTATAATGGTGAAGTGGTTCAAGGGTTTTCTCACTTTTACGGCAAATGATCGCTTCTTTTTGCAGAAGCTCAGGCAGGCTATCCTAGATGGGTTGATAATATGTCGGGAGTTGGGAGTCGAGGAAGTGATCTTAGAATCGGACTCAAAGCTTGTAGTAGATATGATATTAATTTGCCAAGGCTACTGTTGCATGGGAGATTCATTACAATATATCTGCCATTCGTACTTCAAGACTCTTGGGTTGGTCACCATGTTTATAGAGAGACGAATGGTGTTGCCGATGAATTAGCTAAACTAGCATATGAGCACAGGGAGATGAAACGGTAGCAAGTGAATTCCCTCATCAGATTCGAACTTCCATAATCCTAGACCGTGTCGGAATGCCTTGTTTTCGTAAAGTTTCGAAGTTTAAATGAAGATGGTGTTTAAGAGAGGTAGCTGCCGGGTAAGCGTGGTTTATTTGATTATCAACAGATTGATTCAAGAGTGGGATCCAAGTGGACGCATTCTAGTTTTTTGCATTAGTACCCCAATTTGGGGACCTTTAGTTAATTTCCCTAAATTAGTTAGCTATTGGGCTGCTAGTTCTAGGCTTTCCTTTTTTCGCCCATCTTTGGGCCGTTTTGTAATTAGAAAAGTTAGGGAGTCTCTGACTTTTTGTTGCCATTGTAAGGGAACTTCAAGGGGGTCATCTGCAAAAATTAAAGGAAAAGTGTAAGTACAAGGGAGCAAAATATAGTATTTTGACGTTTGACACGCGCAATTAGTTTTAACGGAAGCTATCCTTATCAACAACAACGGTGTTATGTGCTGATATTACGAGCGCATGGGGGCCATCTGCAAAAGCTTGTAACCATAGGAGGTCAAACGCTATTTACCCTTTTTTTAAACAACAAATATGGTTTTGCCTTCTTTCTGTTGTTCCCGGTATATAAAACGGGTAGTGAATTTAGTAAAATGGTCGAACAAATTAATTAGTGAAAATACGAAAAGATTAGCCGAGGCGAGAAAACTCTTTCCTTAAGACGATATTGCCCCGCTACGGTGCTTACGGTTATTTGACAATGGTCTCCCAAGATACAACGGCTAAGTCAGCATATGAGCACTCAAAATCCCGAGTACAACGAACGTTACTTTGTGTTTCAAACTCTCGAATCGAATACGGAAGAAAATATTCTGCGAAGAATATTTTCGGGCTAAAGAACGATGAATTCCATAGAACAAAATTATGGAATTGAATTTGTATTTTTATGTTGTTCTAATCAAACATGTGGAGCTTTTTATTTATAAGTTTCCAATGGTTTTGAGTAGTGAACACAACCCTTAGAAAATTAAACAAATGAACAAGTGTGGCCACACCTCTTCATATTGTCACAACTATTTGATCAAATAGGTGCCTAAAAACCTTTTTTTATTTCCATTCAAAAAACAATTTTATTTTAATAAATAAAATTTCCAATAATCCCCCACATGAATGAAATTAACGAAAAACGATGGATTATATCGAGAGTTCAAGTGGATACTATTGCAATGGGGATAGATAGCTTTTGTCTTTGAACCTTCCTTAGCGGTATACCATCGGATTTACTTGGCTAGTTAGTGAACGCGATGTCTTGAACTGCCAGCCGTTTGTGTAAACCAAGACAATGATATCCACACAATAGTTTTCCCACATTTCATCAATTCTCATGGTTGTGTCCATTTTGGCTCTGGAGCACATCTTGAATTCATAAGTGTTTGTCATTTTGAAGCGGCCCACACTTCTACACTTATATAGGTGATGTCCTATTAAAGGTATCCTGCCAATACCTCACCTTTTGTCAAGGTTTAGGAATCATTAAAAGATTTCTCTTATCATTTACCCTCTCTGCAGGCAACACTAATGTCTATCACGAGAATGAGTTGGAAATATATAATTCCATAGGAATATATACTCCTTAGTGCATCACTAAATTTCGATAGCTCAGTTGTCCCTTTTGAACCAGTTCTTGGGATCTCCAGTCATCATGGTTGGGTTACCACTATAGAAATTCTTAATTTATGGGTTTTGATCTCACTCCCCTAGACATGCAATATGTTTGATCTCTTTAGTTGACTTTTAGTCGCGGATCCGCTATTAACCATTGATTTTCACAATCGATGTTAATTATTTATTTAGAGATCAATTGCCTAATGGTCTTATGTGTATGAAGAATGTGTCGACACTTGCCATTATACATGTCGGTTGTGCCTTTATCGTAACCGATTGAGTATCGCAATTTATTCATAATTGCAGGCACCGACTTAGTTCAACACGGAACATCCTCTAATAATTTTATGAAGTTTATTCAACTTCTTTTCTAACTTTATCTCAAGTTATATATTCGGATTCCACCATGAATCGAGCTATTCATTTTCCTTTGAGGATTTCCAAGATACATAATCTTAGTGGACTCATATATCTAATGTACTTTCCTAATACAATTGGATATTTTCTTTAATGTAATCCATGTAAAGGCGATACTTAGATTACCTAAGAACCCTTATAATATCATTGAATGATTATTTATTTTGGGATTACATATAAAAAATATATTGCCAAACTATCCCAAATATTTGTAATTGAACCATTGTTCAACATTATTTTTGGCAAAGTAAAGACTTGGTCTTTAGACAACTAGATCAATTTTCTAGTAGTGTCTCAACATGAGACTTGGGGTTGTCTAGGATCCGAGAGGGGTTGTACTACTCGGACCCAAACAATTGAAAATCAACCAATAAAAATGTGATACGTATGATTTGTACGAACCCCACAAAAAAAGTACGATACCTACCTTATAAGTGAAATTACATAAAACCCCTATAACTAAAACTTAAGTAACAATTAATAATAATTAATAATTAGGGCCATGACAAGGGACTTAAATGCACATTAGTCCACATAAACAACAATCTTTCAAATAAACCCATCACCATGTCTTTACTCTAAAATACCTTCCATAATATATTTTTTTATAAATTTCATCCATTATACTCTAACTTCCTTAATATTACACATTGACCCCGAATTTAAACAAATATTCACATTAACCCCCATTTTAATATTTTTTGAAAAAATATTTTTTTTAGAAAATAAATTTTTTTCTAGATTTTTTTTTCCGGCCAGATTTCGGCGTTGTCCGCTATTGACTTTTTTTTTGAAATTTTTTTTTTCTGAATTTTTTTTTCCCGGCCAGTCAACTGCAGTTGACCGCCGCTCTCCGGCGTTGACTTTTTTTTTATTTCGTTTTTGATAAAAAAATTCTTCGATAAAAATATTTTAATTAATGTTACTATCTTGCCTACTAAATTACTATCTCATACAATAATATTACTGTTTCAGACAATAATATTACTGTTTCGTACAGTAATATTATGAATATTATTTCCCGAACCGTAACATTACTAATATTACCTTCCCAAACAGTGATATTATTGCTTGAGACAGTAATATTACGGTCGAAGATAATAATATTACAGTCGAAGACAACAATAATGCAGGTCAAGACGATAAAATTAATTAATACAGTAATATTATTGTCTCAGACAGTTAAATTACTGTTGGAGACAGTAATTTTGAGCGAAAACAGTAATATTAATTAAAATATTTTTTTAAGAAAAAACAAAATTTCAAAAAAAAAAAATTTCAAAAAAAAAAGAGTCAATTAACAGTTAAATTACTGTTGAAGACAGTAATTTAGCAGCCAAGACAGTAATATTAATTAAAATATTTTTTTTAAGAAAAAAAAAAGTTAATTAACAGTTAAATTACTGTCTCCGACAGTTAAATAACTGTGGAGACAGTAATTTAGCAGTCAAGATAGTAATATTAATTAATATATATTTTTAAGAATAAAAGGTTAATTAACATTAAATTACTCTCTCCGACAGTTAAATACCTGCTTTAGACAATAATTTAACAGCCAATACATTAATAATAGTTAATATAGTTTTTTTTAAGAAAAAACAAAATTAAAAAAAAAAATCAAAGCCGGAGACCCTGCGATTGAGCTACCGGAAAATAATTTCAGACAAAAAAAAGTTTTGAAAAAAAAAAAAGAGTTAACGTAGGAGACTGTGGGTCTCTGGCGGTCTCCGGTGGTAGCGAGTTAAAATTGGGGTCAAGATTGAAATTATGGTAAACAATTGGTTAATTGGTGAAATTGGGCTAAATTAGTTAGTCGAGGTATGATCGTGGAATGTTTTTTTATTTGGGGGGCAAAGAGCAAAAATGACCAAAGTTAGGGGCAAAGTACAGTTAACCCTACTTTTAATTCACTGGTTTAATAATGTAAGGTTAATAAAGTAATTTTACATGAAGTACGATGGAGTACGACCTTTGTACGATCTATTTTTACTGGGTTCGTACTTTAATTTATAAATTCATAGGTTCGTACTGGATCGTACTAGTTCGTACTTTAAATCAACGACTATAAATTTTTACTAAATATTTTCTACGCACCACATTAAATCGTTTGGGTCCGAGTAGTACAACCCCTCTCGGACCCTAGACAACTCCATGAGACTTTCAATAATACTATCTTTGTCTAAGTGAATTTAATCTATAAGAGTACATCGTCTAGACCCTTGTCTTTCACATTAAACGTTAAATTTTTTTTTTTCAATATTTTCTCAACATTCAAAATAATATCATGATCACTATCTCATGATTATAATATCGTCTATAGACATATACTTCCATATGATTTTAATATAACATACTGGTCACACTCGTTATTACGAGAATTATTTGATACCATAATTTTATCAAATATTACTTTAGAATGACTTAACGAGTTTCAATATCTTGTTATAAACAATCAAGATTTTTCCATAGATATTTAATTTAGCCTTATAAGACCAACCTTTTAATTCTTCTTTTGAATAGTCCATCTAAACCTTAATGGTTTACTACTTGGAAGAAGACAAACTAATTTCCACGTACATTCTTCCAATGTAATTAATATTTTATTAGTCCATCTACACCTTAATGGTTTACTACTTGGAAGAAGACGAACTAATTTCCATGTACATTCTTCCAATGTAGACAATATTTCATTAATTGTCTTTCGTATATTTTATAACTCATAAGTTATAAAATCAAATAAAAATCAAACGTATTGATTTTCTTTGTCATCGTGTTGTATCTTGGTTGTTCATCACTTTGATGATTTACCACTCACACATATTTTAACTTAGTTATTCATCACTTTGATAATTTATACCACTTACACATTTATAAGTTCTCTTATTTAGAACTTATTTATTTTCTTATTTTACAAGAAAACACATTATAATCAATTTGCATGAAGAGTGACTATCTCGTGCATAATCTTTATTTATATATTCAATATTTATCCACTTGATTGTAGTAGACCTTATGTTAACTTCGGTACTTTTTTACCTTGGCCTAAACACCCTTACTTTTCTAAATATAAATGTGGTTAGGGCCTAAAGACCCCCACATTTCTAAATATCAATGTAGTTAGCTCGAGATATTTATGTGGTTAGGGCCTAAAGACCCCCACATTTCTAAGTATTAATGTGGCTAGCTCGGCATATCTAATTTCCCCCACAAATTGTAGAGTATGTATTCTAGAATTTATCAATATGATATCCATCAACTTTTTCTAAGAGTTTCAGTACTCATTTTTTTTAATTCATTTGTCAAAGTTGGCATTTTCCAACTTTCATTCACATAGCATTTAAATGCTTTGAAATCTTTATTTTGATTTTATTAATAAGGACACACAATGTAACAAAATATACTTCTTCTTTAGTTAGAGAAATATATTGGATCATCACTATGATTTAATTACAAAATATTGTATTTTTTTCTCTCAAGAAAGTACAAAAAAAAAAAAGGAAACTTCTCAAGATACTTAAATCTTGTCAACAAATAAGATAATAAGATTTCTTTCTTTTCCTCCAAAGGAAAAAACTCGTCAAGATACTTAAATCTTGTCAATAAACAAGAGAATATTAATCTCTCCAAATGGTGGTTGATCTCCACTATTCAATATTAAAGTTAGAATATACAAATTATAATCTTAGTCGTTCATAATTTAGGATTGTCTGTCCTATACATGCCGTTCAAAATTCAGTCAAATCCAACGATTGAATTCTACAAACCGAGCTCTTAAGTAAACTGCTCGAATTTTCTTTCAACAAAACATCCATTGTTGTTTACAACTATTTCGGATGTTTGCTTGAAAAATTAGAATCCGATCTCATCCATTCACATTGTAGATCATCATCTTGCAAATGTGATATCAAAAAAAAAAAAATCAAATCGAACCAACGATTCGATCTTCTTTTATGTTCTTGAGACAAGAACTACTCATGTGCTCTCATGAATTGAGCTTCTCTTTCTTTCTATTTCATTTCAATCATGCTTTTAGTTGCTTTGTAGTATGATTCATATATAAAGAACATGTGCATCAATGTAATAAAAATAATGTGTGAGACGTGAGAACGACTTTGATACTAGTTGATTATAGAAAGAAACAATAGATCAAGCATACTATATCAACATATACATAAAATACACACGAGTATATAATAACATCAAGTTTGGACGTAATATTTCATGGCATAAATTAATTCATGTCCAACATAATTGATTTATATAAATATATAGCACGTAATCAGTATGTGTCCATGCAATTACACAATTCTAAGGAATTGGTATGGCTTACGGAAATAATAACATGTATAATAATATTCCTCTTACTAAGTAACTCATACTTAATATACGAGACAAGTCTAATTGTTCATAGACAATAGTAAACACGTTAATAAGATCACGTACTCACAAATTTCATATAACATATTCGAAAATCAATCAATTGGACGGTTCCACATCAAATGAAAATTGGGAGAAAGTTAATCCCGTATCAAAACTATATGCAATTTATGCAAATAAATATTGCATTTTCATGAGAAATGTCATGTAGTATAGCACTTATTATCATGCGGTTTATGATAAACTTATTCAAATAATTAGCACATACGTTATCACTTTGTTGCATTTAGGATAAAATTATTTATATCATTAATGTAGATACACAAACATAATGAATATTAATTAAAGCATATAAATTGTATATGGTTTACCATGCTTCCACATGAAAATTAAACTTGTTAGAGTAGTGACCAACAAGCCAACTTGTGGCCGTGGTTTTTCCATTTATTCTTGTAATAAATGATCATTTTTCGTATTTATGATAAAAACACCTTGGCATTCTATATCTTTGTCCCTTTGTCTCAAACATAGATATAGTCCTTACAGTTATTACAAGTACTAGTAATTGATCTTTGGGATCGTGAGATATTTACTTTAGTATTATAACTGTTAAACGTGTTCCTAGTCGAAGGGTTACGCCACCAAGAGGATATCGGCCTTTCCCATTAAGATACTAGCACTTAGTGTATGTGTACTGCATCTCATCAGTAAACGGTATTGTGATATCGGCATGCATAAGTGGGTGCTCGTAAGTTGACGAGTTCACTGAACTCCCTCACCCTAGAAATCTCTAAGTGGTTCCCAATAATCGAGTAGATATATCTATGGTATAGTTGTACACCATTAGTCCTTATGACCTAGACATCACCGTGACTTCACTAGAGGACCAGCTGTATCGTGACCTGTCCCTGAGTTCCACCGAGGACCGCCCCAAGGGCCAGTGTACGTGCAGTCCGAAATCTAGTGGGAGGTTTGTGCATTGTAGTCGGGGATTCGATCGCTAGAATAGTCTTGGATGTCATGTGTGTTCTCATGGTTTGTAATCTCTCTAAGTCTCTGGCCAGAGCTGACTAAGTGATGATTAGAGAATTCGATTCTCTAAGTCATGCACGTAACGATTACAACACTTAGAATGATCGCGTCGTCATTGAACAAATAAAGAGGTCTCGATGAACCAATGCCTCTAGTTCAATCGGGACATATAAATCGAAGGGATCGTACTGTACGCTAACTATATCAAAAGGTTCTTGCAGGCACTTCACTTGTATCAAGGGAATCATGACACGTAGTTGCTAGACGCCAATCTTGATTGGTTGGGTGATTAAGGTAAAACGAGCTTCATCTTAATCGTAACTCTAAGGGACAAGTTTTGACCACAAAGGGTTGTGGGCCCACGACTAGCTTACACCTGAACCATCGAGGGTCACACTGCTCGTGCACATGAGATCTTTGAATGAACGGTCAAACGTAAAAATGGTTTATCTTTGCATGATTGGAAGTCAATATGATTGGGTCCAACATTCATAATTTGGAATGATGAATGAGAATAAGAAAAGGAAAAGACTAGGCGAACATCTTAGTGGACTTTCTAAATCGGGAAGTTTCCAAATTTAGAAAGTCCACTGAATTAGGGTTTCCACTTTTGGAAAGTTGGAAATTGAGAATTGGCACTCGTAATGATGAGGTCATTATAATGATTCTGAAATATAATTGTTACAATTTTCCGATCATCGAATTGAGAGTGACGAGCGAGTAAAAGAAGTAACGAACTTAAGCTGGTGGGCCCGGTCCAACTTAAGCCCGTTAGCGTTTTATGCAAGACACTATAAATACTTGATTTATAAGTCTTGCACAGACACAACACACAAAACCTAACCCTAGCCGCTCCCTCTCTCGGACGTTCTCCTTCCCTGGGGCCAACACCGTCGTTCGGTCGCCGGAATCGGCCTCCCCTTGGCCGGTTAATCGTGGTAGATCTATTTCCTTTTATTCTAACTATTGCGTGTCTAGTGCCACGTTTTAGTAGATCAAAGTATACGAGGTGAAATCCGAGAGGAGGAAGATCGAAGAATCGAAGAATCGAGGAGCAGCCACCGAACCGACGACGCACGCGCCTCCACGCGCCGCCCGAAGACAGCGCGTGAACCACACGCGCCGCCATAGCTTGGATCATCGCCGTTGATGCCCCGGATTGCACGGATTTGTTTCCGTGGCAATCTAGCTTTCCCTAGTGCGCCTACCTCACGCTTCAAGAGGTAAAGTTTCGAATCCATTGTTGTTCGATTCGTTTTCGTTTAAGTTGATATATGCATGTTCGTTTTACTAAAAAACATGTATGATTTTATGTGTCTAAATGAAATTGTTTTTATTATTGCGAGCATGATTACTTGATTTAAACGCGAGCATGCTAATTGATTTAATTTCGGTTAAGTAATTAAGCATGAATGTTGTTTTTAATTTCGCTGGAAGCGCAAAGGTACGCAATTAATTGTTTTCAATTATCGGGCATGTGTTTATGTGTTTTAAATTTGTTTAAATCGCATATTTTTTTTGTTTTCCGCTGCGTACTGGTGTCCGATTCCCAACACGCCCTTCTGAGGCAAAAGCAACTCGATATTCCTTGGCCCTCCGACTAACTGACTAATAGACCGCAAATGCTCTTCTGCCAATGAAGTATCAACATCAACTAAATCAAGATTAATTGACTTAGTCTTCTTTTGCCTCCTCGTATCCATCTCAACATCACCAAGCGGAATATTATCTTCCTCTTATACTTCAACCATCGGGTCAATTTCACTGCTCGGCCCGGCACGCTCACTCGACGAATGCGATTGATTTGATTCATCACTATCGCTTCCAAAATCCACGACTTGACGTCGATAATGATGCCTACTAGATTTAACCCCAGCCGCATGCTCAAAAACATTAACACTAGGTCTTACATCGTCGCTCCAAGATTCAATGGTTTCTTGCCATCCAAAATCCCCCCCATTCAAAACACCAACTGCACCGATCTCTCAACGGCTTGCCCATCACGCCCGACCGGACCGAAAACGGTTTACGGACATGCCCTCATGCGCGCGCGTACCCCCAAGAGGTGCACCTTCACGCGCGCGCACCTCCCCAAGTGACGCAGGCCCATGCGCTCCCAACCCCCTTACCAACACGCTCACACGCGCCCCAGGATAGGGCAACGGGCGCGCATCACCCTTGGACTGCGCAACAGACGCACGCGCGAGTCGCGCGGGAATGGCGCCATCCACTCGTCGATCGCCAACCACGCGCGCACGTCTCTCGTTCTCCGTGCCCGACGCGCGCGCGTCTCCCAGTCCTAGTGCCCGACGCGCCTGACAAGTCCTCTCTCCTCTCCTAGGTCAAAGTGCAAGCCGATGACTCCACAGCTCCGCTCGGCTTAAAACTCCCCTCGAGGCGCGCGCCCTCACACAGGCTGTGGCGAGCGGCTGCGTGGCTCAAGCCGACGACCCCAGCCGAGCCACCAACTACCTTCCCTTCCTCCTCAATCCGTGCACCAACCACCGCGGACCCGATTTCCACACCCAATACTACAAGCTTCTCGCGTTCCAAACCCACAATCCCAAATGGGATCTCGCTCCCTTTAACCGGATCTCGTATTTTAATTCGCAAGATTTCGATTTACTCGGATTCGACATGAAAATTTTCTCTTCCCGAAGAAATACTCAAACAAAGGAAAAACTTCTACTCTACCACAAAAATACATGGAAGAATAAAAAGAAAAACTCAAAAATTAAAAATACTTACCCATACTTATTCCACAGGAGGAGGAATTTAATTATCTCCACCGCAAAAGGATTCTATTTGGTATATTATTTAAAACCCTTAAATATATACCTTTCTGCCAAATAAATACAATTACCCCTTCTTTAATTAATTATGCATTAATTCAACGCCAATGGAAACCAATCAAGTCGTGGCACATTTAACTCTCGACAAGATCTTAAACCCTTTCGACAAGTCTCCCATCTCGACTCGAGAGTTGGGGGGCTTAATGATATACCTTACTGGGCCGACCCAATGGGACCCCAATTTATCTAATTTTTTGGGCCCGCTACATGAAAGCCCAAACACCTTCAAAATAAGGTTTGGGCCCAACAAAGTAAACACAACCCAATCAACGACATATAAATAGAGATTTTTACTCATTTGTTAAGGTACGTTCTATTATTCACAAGTATTCTAGAGCACATATTCTCTCTACCATCTCCACGATCCTTAAATCTGACTTGAGCGTCGGAGGGATTTCCGCCGGATCAACCCCGACTTAGTTCACGTGTGTTCATTTCGTAGGGACCTCAAAACTATCAAATTGGCAAGCTACTGATCCGCTTTGCTCTCCTAGCTCGTTTGCCACACTACCCTATGTGATCTAAGTAATTAGCATTATCATAGCTGAAAAAGATGAGAGGAACTAAAATAACGCTGATTCGTAGAGCAATTACTACTGCATCTTCTCACCATTACGGTATTTTCGATGATTCCTTTTCTTTATTTTGTTCAAATTTTTACAGTGTGGGTCCCAAAGATCGATCCTTTTCACGTAAACGCAGAATAGATTTGAGTTGTATAAATGAAGTAGATGATGTTGTTTTCTTATTTCGTCAAATGGCAAGAATGCAGCCACAGCCATCCGTTATCGAATTCACCAAACTATTGCAAGTTGTTGTCAAGATGAAACATTAATCCGGCGCCCTTAAAATGTTCGACGAAATGCGTCAATGGGCTGCCCGTATGAATGAGTACACGATGACCATCATGATTAATTGTTGTTGCCTCTTGAAACATGTAGACATTAGTTTTGCTATCTTTGGCTGCTTCTTTAAACGCTGCCACGAGCCAAACGTTACGACGTTCAACACCCTCTTAAAAGAGCTCTTTTTAGATGGTAATGTAGCTGAGGCAGACAAATTGTTCAAGAAGATTTTTACTTTGAAACTTTGTGAGCCAAACGATGTTACGATTCTTACCGTGGTAGATGGGCTCTGCAAAACTGGACATGTTCTTGCTGCCGATGATTTGCTTTGGTTATTGGAAAAGACTATCTATAAACCCAATGTTAAGGCTTATAACGCGGTAATTGACGGCTTATGCAAGACCGGAACGGTGGATAATGCTCTCCAGCTCAAGTCTAGAAAGATCGACAAGGGAATTTCACCGACTATTGTAACATATAACTCGATGATTCAGGGCTTGTGCGATTTCTGTCGATGGAAAGAGGTCAAAGACTTATTGAACGAAGTGGTCGATCACGAGATTTGTTTAACTGTTGTTACTTTTAGTGTATTGGTGGACGCGTTTTGCAAGGAAGGAAATGTTAAAGAAGCCGAAGATATTTTGGAAATCATGAAGCAGCAAAATATTTGTCCTAATATCGTCACTTACAATTCGTTGATAGATGGGTACTGTTTGCAAGGGAAAATGGACGAAGCAAAACAAGTATTTGATTCCATAGCGGGCGAGGGGATTAAACCATCTATTATGAGCTACGACACTTTAATAAACGGATAATGCAAGAAGGGAGAAGTGGATGAAGCTTGGCGTCTTTTCTCGAAGTTTCTTCGAAAGGCTTAGAATACATAACAATTACTTATAACACCATGATACATGGATTATTTAGTGAAGGCACAATTGCTGATGGATGGGAACTTTTCAACGATATGGAAGCTCGGAAAGTACGTCCCGATTTATTTACTTACAATATTTTAATGAAATACTTGTGCAAGACTCGACAGATTTTTGAAGCGTTTTCGTTTCTAAGGACAATGGAAGAGAGAGGAGTAATTCCTAGTATAATTACATATAGTATCCTCATTAATGGTTTGTGCAAAGATGGGAAACATGAAGACGCAAAAAATCTTTTAAACGAACTTCCTTCCAAAGGGTTGAAACATGATAATCACATATATGCTATCATTATTCGTACACTTTGTGAAGAAGGATTTTTAGAGGAGGCAAAAGATGCGCTTACAAAAGTGGAGAGAAGTGGTTGCGCACCGAATAGCGTGACATACAACGTCATTATTCGTTGCTAGTTGAAGAAGAAAGAACTTGACAAGGCAATATCATTCTTAGAGGAAATGCGCAAAAGGGGATTCTCAGCCGATGCAGCTACTTCGTCCATGTTGATTAATCACATGAAAGTATATAACAAAGAAAGGTGTTCTTCTGCTGGAAATGATTAAGAATGTTCTACAAAAAATATAAATTATTTATTGGGTAAATTACAACCACCCCTGAGGTATGGTCAAATTATGAAAAAACCCTTTCTGTTTGGGTAATTACATCCACCCCTCAACTATAAATCTTCTTACACATCCACCCTTGCGGTGTCAAATTTAGTGAAATATTTTTATTTTGAATTGGATTTGTGAATGAAAATATAATGTGTTATTTGGTAAATTTGCTGATCAAATTTAAAAAAAAATGATAAATACATACGAATTTTCAAAAGAATAAATGGCACATGATTCGACTTTTAATCCTAATCAAATAAATTATATTTTATGCCCTTATTAAATGAAAACATAATTCAGTAAAAACATGTTTGTATTTTTAATTCTAGTTATAAATAATAATTCTAATTTAAAAAAAAAATATTCAGAGAAAATTAATAATTCAATTTTTTTAGGATTATTAGCATTATAATTATGATTACTGATTAGAATCAAGCTTACCATTACAGTTAGGAATAGAATAAGGATTATGATAACATTAAGATTAGAATTAGCATTATAATTGGTATTATCATTAAAATTAGCATATTAGGATTAACATTAGCATTAATTTTAGTATTATTAGGATCAGTATATTAGAATCAATATATTAGCATTAGCATTTCAAAACATTAGAATTAGTAATAATATTAATATTAATATTAATTAGCATGAATATTAATATTAGTATTAGTATTAGTGTTATTTTAGTATTGTACTAATATTAGTATTACTATTCCTATTAGTATTTATATTCGTAATTGTATTCGTATTTGTATTAGTATTAGTATTAGTATTAGTATTAGTATTAGTATCGGTATCGGTATCGGTATCAGTATTACTATTAGTATTCGTATTAGCATTAGCATTAGTATCCGTATAAGTATTAGTATCACTAATAGTATTAGTATCAGTATTAGGTCCTGTTTGGTTGGCAAGATAAGATTAGCCAAGATAAGATTAAATAATCTAATAAGGCCCACTTATTTTATTAAAGCTTGAAACGTCCAAAAAAAAAACTCATTAGAAGCCAAGATAAGGCAAGATAATCCATGATTATATAATTTGGCGGGTCGACCTGCAGTTTATTGACGATACCAAACATCAAATTATGTCCAACTATTTAGTTAATCATGTCTTATCTTGGCAACCAAACAGAGCCTTAGAGTATTAGTATGAGTATGAGTATGAGTATCAGGCAATGCTCTAAAAACCGGAAATCGGGTCGGACGAGGTTAAACACCCCCTCATGATTAATCGGGGCGGCGGTTATTAATCGGCGATAAATCTGAAATAAATCAGTTTTTAAAATTTAATACAATATATTTCTAGATAGTATTTATAAATACTCAAAACATATATAAAAAAACATTTAAACAGGTTATACTCCATCATTTATATATCCTAAAAACATAATAAAATTTTAATAATAATTAGTTCATCATACAACAAAATCCTTATAAAATACAAATAAAACGCAAATCTTTTGAATTTAAATTTATTCTTGAACATTGAAAGTATATATCATTAGGTTCTTTAACAATAAAAAAATAAAGTATAAACTCATTTTTTTATTAAAAGCCCAACTTTTATTTTGAATTAAAAAAGAAAAAAAAAACGATTTTTGACCTATTTTTTCCACCAAAGCCCGCCTCCAATGTTTGACCGACCCAAGGCCCTCAACCCGCCTAAAAACCACCTCATAGGTCATAATTTGTTTTTTCAAACATTTTCACCAAAATCGTAAAGGTTTGGGACTGACTCCGCCTCGGAGACCGATTTATCGGCCGCCTCGGCCGAGATTTAGAACACAAGTATGAGTATTAGTATTAGTATTAGTATTAGTATTAGTATTAGTTTAGTGATATATAGGGTATTCTTTCTTTCGTGTTCGACACATGGTTCTGTCACGGTAGTGGCGTATACGTCTACATCACGGATTGGACGCCGTTAATAACATTTGAGTATTATTCACGAGTTTTGCTTTTCGCGCTTCTTCTTTTTAATATTTGATTGCATTTTATATGTTACGACTCTGGATTAATAGGTAAAGTTTATCTTTGTTTGATTTCTTTTCATTTTTTTTATTCGAATTAGATTTGTTACAAAGAGATAGTCACTTACATGATATTTGTTATTTTTTTTTCATTTTGAAACTGATCTCCGTACAACGCACGGGTGAAGTACTAGTTGTAATCATAGCCATATTAATGGTTTCATTGGATGCCGAAGAGTGGACGGATACGGTACGGGAGGCAGTGGCAGGGCCAATGTGCAAAGTTCGATGCAAATTCCAAACGGTAAGAGATGATGGAATTAACTTGGCGGCGAATATATGCAAGCCCCATTTTTTCTTTGTTCAAACCGATGTTGTAAAAAGTTGTAATCGGGTCAGAGGCGGTCAGGCACCGACTCACGATTAATTGGTCCAGCGGTGATTAATCGGTGATAAATCAAAAATATATAGATTTTTAAATTTTAATATAATATATATCTAGGTATTATTTATAAATACTCAAAATATATATAAAAAGATAATTAAACATAGTTATATCTCCATCATGTATATATATCCTAATAACATAATAAAAGTTTAATAATAATAAGATCATAATACATAAATATCCTTATAAATTATAAATAAAAATGCAATTTTGTTTTTTTAATTTACATTCATTCTTGAACATTTCTAGCATACATCATTAGTTCTTTAACAATAACGGTTAACGTAAACAAAATAAAGCATAAACTCGTTTTTTTTTTTTTTTTTTGTTCGGCCAAAAGATTTTATTATTCCATTTAAGATAGGCAAGAGGGGGCCTCGTTAAAACCTTGTGGGCCTAACACAAGGAAAAATAGTATCCCTGCAATGGAAAAAAAAAATCAGCGTCTAAGGTAACTAGACTATTACAAATATGACCCAAAATGGGGGTGTAAAATGCCAATATTAAAGTATGTAATGCGGCTATTCTTAACCACCCCCAACTTTCTTGTACTTCGCCGAAAAGCCCCACAGGTGGGGGTCAATTTGTAATTTTTGAAATTCCGCCTCCCTAGCCAACATCTTTTTGAATAATGCAGAATCACCCCTATGCTTATTCCATCTTCCCATTCGCTACAACCAATGACTCTCTCTTCCAATATCCGAAAAGTCCACCCCCAACACAGCGTGCTCCTACCCCTCCTCCTTAGATGTAGTTCCGTGTGTCTCATTTACGAAAATTCGCAATACCAAGCTTATCACTAATGTATGCAGCCTTCACTTCTTGAGGCATACTGCTCCCGGAGAAAACCTCTTGATAAGATTTATGTGTATATACCCAATTGGCTAAACGGTCTGCCACCGTATTCTCTTGGTGAAACATGTGATCTTATGATATGGTCAAAACTCTTGCATGCAAATCCGATATACGTCCAAATCCCACGCCACTCTCAGTTTCTTGATCGCGTTGACTGTTAAAAGAGAGTCCGTCTCGACTACAACTGCTCCAATCCCTAACGAATGACACAGGTGAATACCCACGGCCACCGCAAAAAAATCAGCAAAATTATCCGTACCTCTCCCAAAGAAAGCCGAAAAGCTTGCAATAATACCACCTTCTGAATTGCGAATGATGCCCCCGCCCGTACACATCTCGTCTTTCGCAGACCCATCTGTATTAAGTTTGTATTTTCCAAGAGCAGGAGGCTCCCATTTATGCCATACTCCATGCCTAACCATTGGTTGTGGCCCGTAAATACCTACTGCTGCCAGCTCTAGGAGTTGCGACTTCGTGGACATTTGGCGTGGTCTATGTACGATACTCAGGTATTTTACTTTATGGAGCACACGTTGGCATATATCAGTCGCTGTCATAACCCCTCCGTCATAAGTTGGGATTTTTTATTTAAACTCCCAACTTTTAATTTGAAAAAAAAAAACCGATTTTTGCCACCGTGTTTGACCCGCCGTAAAGGTTTGACCGCCTCACGGGCAAAAAACCGATTTGTCAAACCTTTACACTAAAATCGTAAAGGTTTGGGACCGCCTCCCCCTCGGAGACCGATTAATCGCGCCTGGGCCGATTTTTAGAACACTGGTTCAAACACACGTAAAAGGGTTCCTTAGTTCAAGCCCACAAATTTACCTAATTTTCTTATAGCAAGACCAAAGAGGACGAATATGCCCTCATCCATAAATACTACCAAAATACAAACACAAACCATAAAGTGGCTCTCGTGAGTAAATATATACCATAAGAAAGAAGTTATTTGTATCTTCAATGTGAAATCAAGTTTATATTTTATTCTAAATGATGGATCGAATTATATATACATTTTGATGTATAATAATATAATATTATTCTAAGACATATCGAATAAAAATGGGAAAAAAACACTAAAAATAATTCGACACATGCAACGCATGTGCACTTGGCTGGTTTAAAAACAAAAATGAAAATTTTGACTTGGAATTAATCACATAGAATATAAATAGAGGATCTATAGCAAATTGCCCCAATACATGATTTTCTTTGGATAAATCATAATCTCACATTTTGAAATTAGGGGTAATATGCTAAGAGCCCCTCAAATCAAACATAATTTGAACTAAATGACAACCTTAAATTTAATCTTTTAATTAAATCCTTATTTTCAAATAATATAGGAACCACATCCTTTAATTTTTTTAGTCCCTAGTTTGCCCTTATACCCTAAATATAATATCTACATTCACGTTTCTCCAACTTATCAGATTTTCTCTTATTTTCTTTTCTCTCTGCTTCTCTCTCGTTCTCTACCTCTCGTTTTTTTGCCTCTCTCAATCTCTATCTCTCCACATATCTCTCGCCGCTCAGTAATGGTTGGGCTGGTGACGGCGGCTATGGGCGGTGGCTATGATCGGTGGGCTATGGTGGCGGAGAACAACAGATCTGCAAATTCCGGCGGTTGATCAAGAGGGTTTGGTGGAGGCGGCGGTTGCCGCTGAAGGCCACGGCGGCGAGTGGAGGCGGCGGCCGCCGATGGAGGCGGTGGCGGCAGGTGGAGGCGGCGGCGGCGGGTGGAAGGCGTGCTGGGGGTTGTGCGGACGGGGCTGTGATTATGGTTGAGATGTTATGGAAAGTATTTTTTGAGTAATCTATTGGATCTAATTTCCTGTATTTAGAAAGTGAATTCCCTCGTCAGATTCGAACTTCCATAATCCTAGACCGTGTCGGAATGCCTCGTTTTCGTAAAGTTACGAAGTTTAAATGAAGATGGTGTTTAAGAGAGGTTGATGCTGGGTAAGCGTGGTTTATTTGATTATCAACAGATTCATTCAAGAGTGGGATCCAAGTTGAAGCAGTCGGGTTGTTTGCATTAGTACCCCAATTTGGGGACCTTAGTTCGTAAATTAGTTAGCTATTGGGCTGCTAGTTCTAGGCTTTCCTTTTTTCGCCCCTCTTTGGGCCGTTTTGTAATTAGAAAAGTTAGGGGAGTCTTTGACTTTTCATTGCCATTGTAGAGGAACTTCAAGGGGGCCATCAGCAAAATTTAAAGGAAAAGTTTAAGCACAAGAGTCATCTGCAAAATATAGTATTTTGACTTTGACACGCGCAATTAATTTTAACGAAAAAATTAACGGAAACTACCAATATCAACCACATGAGGGTTATGTGCTGACATTACGAGCACATGGAGCCATCTGCAAAATTTGGTAACCACAGGGGGGTCAAGTGCTATTTACCCATTTGTTATACAACACATGTGGTTTTGCCTTCTTTCTAAGCAATACGAGGTTCACGTAGTCAATACGACGCCACCCACAATGAAATTGCATTACGCATCTAAGATAACTTTAGCAACGTACTTCTTTGATCGAGATTATGATTTTTAATTGGAAATTTTGCGAGAATATTAGTGAAAATACTTTATACTTTTCTCATCTTTCTTGGCGAAATGTGGAAGTTTCTTTTGATGCATTTACATCCCATTTGAAGGACGACCCTTATACTAACGGAATATGTTATTGTTAACCTCAAATTTAAATATCTGCAAAATAAATTACAGGACAAGAAAATATAGGAACAAATAAATATATTTAATCAAAACGAAATGGGTTACAATATTTGTTGATTCCTCTTATGCTTCTCCTAGATTTAATCCAAGGGCCGAAGCTTGTTCTTGAATTGAGAGCTTGATTCCTCCGTTGATTTGCGGAAGTAGATATGAATATCTAGAAATAGATTTGTGGATATGGTGCCTTGATGAAGATGTAGAACCTCCGCGGTTGTTGCTCTTCGTCGTGGCAAGAGCTCGAGACTTGAGAGCTTTTGAGTGCTTGATGTACGCCTTGCTCGATGCTAGTGTCCTTCTCTTGTATATGTTTGATACCTCCTTTTATAGCCTCAATTTAGGGTTTCTTGACTTGAAACTTGGGCCGGTGGACTTGGACACTTGCAAATTCATGTGGTTAGCTTTTTATAAGACCGAATGACTAACCCGAATAAATAAGAATTTAGTGTTTATTTTGGGTTAACTCACATAACACATTTGTGAAGCCCAAATATAGTGTGGACTTCGACATAAAGCCCAAATTCATCACGGGCTTTGATTTGAGATCCAAATTAGTAACCGATTTATTTGGGTTATTAATTTGTAATTTAATCTAAAAAATTTGATATAATCCCAAATTTTTTATGGACTTTTAATCGAGATCCGAATTAATAACCAATTTATTTAGGTCATTAATTGGTAATTTAATCTCAATTTAGATGTCAACAAATGCCGCCATTTCAAGACTCGTCGGAGAACATGTCAAATCCCTATGGAAGACGAGACTTGAAGTATCATTATCTTCTTTTGTTTTTTTTATCTTTTTTTTTTATCTTTTTTTAATTAATAAACCCAACTTATAGGATTTAATTTGGGCCTTCACTTTAGGGACTTGATTGGAAATTTCATCTTCTTATAATCCAGGAGCTCAATTACAATTTGTAGATACTTAATATGAGAATTAGCCACAAAACCTTTAATGGCCCACTTATACAATATCGGATAGCAGAAGCATCAAGTAGGGGTGATAAACGAGCCGAGCCAGCTCGAAAAAAGCTCGAACTCGAGCTCGGGTTTTTCGAGCTCGAGCTCGAGCCTAAAATTAGTTGTTCGGCAGCTCGCGAGCTGCCTTCTCTCTTTTTTTTTTCTTTCTTTATATATATATATATATATATATATATATATATATATATATATATATATATATATATATATATATATATATATATATATATATTATTCTTCTTCTTCTTATTATTATTATTATTATTATTATTATTATTATTATTATTATTATTATTATTATTATTATTATTAACTAAATAGTAAATAGTCTATCATAATAAATATATCTAGTATTTAAATAAAAACAAATCTATATTACTTAAAAAATTCATAATAATATAAAATATAATAATAATAATAATAATAATAATTATAATAATAATAATAGAAAAAATAAAAAATATATATAACTAGAGTTCATTATTTATTTTATAATTGTTTTTTTATTTTCCTATGAGTAATTTTTAATAAAAAAATGATTTTAATAAAAAAAAAAATTAAATAAGCTCGAGCTCGCCAAAATTGGCTCGAGCTCGACCTGGCCAAAAGAGTCGAGCTCGGCTCGTTCCCACCCCTAGCATGAAGCACGCAACAAACTTCCTTTTCCCATCCCTTTTTTTTACTATTAATTTTTTTTAAACAATTTATTGTGGGCCCCACCATTAATGTTTTTGTAGGACAAACATATGACTATCAAAGACATCTTCTTTCAAATTAATGAGGCTACGAACAACAAAACCCAAACGATCTCCCAATTTTTATTTTTTTTAATTAATAACTTGAAAATTTCCTTTGGAACATAAATCTCACTCTCCAAATATAGTGATTTATACGAAGAAAAGAAATCTTTGCCTTGTGAAATTTCCTCAACAATCTTTGTTGCTTTCTTGATCAATAATTCGAGAGAAAAATATAAAAGGAGCCTTAGTAGTAGTCTTTATTCTTCATTCACGTATTGCATAAGCAGTAGACATCTCTTCCTTTCTTCTCGTAGTATTTTGGTTGATCAAAAGGTAAGATTTGTCCCAAGTTAACACGAACAATCATCTTGAAGAGCAACGCACACAACGTGTTAGTGAATTAGACTCAATGAAAAAAATAAATTCCAAATTGCCGTTTATATCTGAATTTGCATTCAACTTTCTTCTAGCAGAATTTATCATCATTCCCTTCCTGCTTCTTGCTTCTTATCTCTTTTTTTTTTTTGATAATCTTTAGGGAACTCGTGGAGATGTACATCGAAGATAGAGATGAACCTTTCCTATGCATCGTTATTCGCACTGATAAGGACAACTTCAAAATTAAAGGTACAACCTTGCGCGTTCATGAACCGGCTTCAAACTGGCCATCTTCCCAGTCACGATCTATCGAAAAATCCATGCACCTCTCCAATTTGTCCGAGGAGGCCACTAGGGAAACAATTGACTCTCTTTCCGGCTCTTCTTCCCGCTCACGAGTCTTGCTGTTGAGGTCCTCACTTCACGACGAAAAAGCTAAACATGTGGATTTTATACTCGCACATCGTCCTTTCTCATTCAAGGGAGGCTCGTGGAAGATTCCACTGTCCAACTTCGGAGAGGTGTCCTTTTACGTCGGCTATTGGGAGTGGACGGAAGACGTGCTAGGCCATTATGCGGACACCCTTCGCCAAGCCAAGATATATGCAGCCGTTCATGCCTCGCTATTCACGTACGTCTACAACAAAAAGGTTCTTCGAGCTTTCCTTGAACTATGGTGCCCTTCTACGAACACATTGCACACGACCAATGGAGAATTATCGATCTCCCTATGGGACATACGCGGACTGTGCGGGCTGCCCATTCATGGAGACTTCTACGACGAAGTGGTTCCTTCAGCGAAAGAGCTCCTCAATAATGACTCTGGTGGAATTTCCTTACCTCGTAGTTGTAAATACTTATTCATGGCTTACCACAGACTTTCAAAGGATTCCAGTGGCATACTACTCTCCGATTGGATTGACTTTTGGTTCAAAGGACCATCCAGATATAGCGAGCCTCCTTTAAGGTTATCAAGAAAGAGGACTTCTAGGACAAAACTTTGTCGCAGTCCATGTGGAAAGGTCGATGCGTCAAAGTTATCTCGCCCCAAGGAATAAGACCTACCGTTTGCAACACTCAAAATCGAGGAAGACATTACAGAAGAAACATACTTGGCCGCGTTCATTGCATGTTGGCTTTGTAGTTTTTCTCTCCCTCATGGATCAATTGATAAGATACGCGCCTCTGTTTTCAAGGTTTCAAATCAAATGGCTAGAGGAGAATATTTTTTGTTGGCATATCCTATACTAGCGAGCATCTACCGCGGCTTAAGGGGAATATCTACATCAGAGAATCTAGGCGAGTCTCCTATTACCTTCCCCATTCACTATCTCTATGCATGGGTAGGACATACTCTCGAGACCCACTTTCATTCCAAACTCGAGATAATCGGCGCTCATATGGTGAAATATACGGGAGAGAACATGGCTAAACATTTTGATCTCGATGAGGCACGTGACTTGTTTCATAATATCAATATGTCAAAGCTCCGAGACTTGTGGTATTTCAATCAAGAAACTTTAGTCACAGATGATGCCAAACTCTCCAGCAAATGAAAAAATATTCTTGTGGATTTGCGATCCAGCTATTTGACCTTCCGTTGTGAAGCAGAACATATCATTGAAGCATACATTCCTAATAGATTCAGCCGCCAACATGGTTTTTGCCAAAGCATTCCGGATGACTTAAAGAAAAAGATATTGACTTGTGAGTTGCATGAACTCATCCGATTTTGGATATCTTGTACTTTATTGGGTACATCCTCTAAGCTTATTATGCTAAGTGACACATCTTCCTTTCCTTTGGTGACAAAAGAATGTACAGAATGGTGTGAAAAAAGTTGGAAAACTTCTTTAGGAGCAAACACTAAGTTATCACTCAATCTTGTTCACACTATTCAAAGAACTTCAGCAAAAGACCCCAAAGAACCTTATGTTTCTTTATCTATCGGAAAGGGAAACATCGCGCAAGCTGCGGAGACTTCTACTAGGAAGCGGCGTATTTCTCTTGATAAAGTGGCCTCTAATCCTACATTTGAAGCTATTCATGGTGAAGGGAATGAGATCATCTCCGCGCTTTTACCTTTGACCGACAAGTCAAGCAACCAATGTCCATCGAAAGAGACATCCAAGGTTTTTACTTAGCCATTGCAAATTCCTCATTTTTTTACGTCGTGCCCAGTTCTTCATTGCCTTTAGACGGATCAGTAAAATAAATCATCCTATTTTTCTTTATTCATTTTTTTATTATTTTTTTTTCTCATTTTTTTTAGCTTCTCGATTTCGAAGAGGGTGTTCGTCTTACTTCTCAGGTGAGCTTGGGGTCGGTAAACGAGGCCAACTTTTTGGGTTTACATGAAACGGATGCCACCTCACGTCCTCAAGACAAACGGCAGAAAACAACTTCTCTTGCAGTGGAGAGGATTTTTACCAGACAACAAAAGACAGTTTCTCCCGTTCCCGCAATCGAGAAGGCATATGTTGAGGTCTCCGAGTTTTATCCTCAGATCATCAAAAGTGTAGCCGAAAGAGTACTTTTGAATTTCTATTGGCAAAGGATTTCCCAAATGATCATGAACACTTAATTTCAACAACTTTTCGAGGTAAGGCCAGCAATCAAGAAAGTGCTCAAAGACATGCAAGCTTACATGAAATATATATCACCCTTGGAGAAACGCTTGAAGTCATATTTCGAAGATGTTTCACAATACACAAAGGTCAAGTCGGATTTCATGCAGAGAGAGCCACAAGAGATGCACGAGAAGTCTCTTTCGCTTGCACAACAAGATCTTTTTGAGGCTGAACTGCAAGAGAATGAGCTCGTCGAGACGGTGAATAACGTGAAGGCTGAAATTCTTGAAATCCCCAAGCAACTAGAAGAGCTCAGGAACAAGAAAAAATCAGCAAGTTCATCCCTTGGTAAGGTCGAGAAGGAGATTTGGCCAAGGTCCAGCAGGTTGTGACTATGAAAAGAGAGAATATTTCCCGTCTTGGGAACACACCATTCTTATCTAACCATGAGGTGGAAGCTTTGGAGAAGATGGAAGTGCTAGTTGAAGAATCTCGACGGGAACTAGAAACTTTTGATTTGTTCTCTTAGGTGCTTTCGAATTTTTTTTATTTTTTTATGTCATTTTACTATCTTTCGATGTAAAAGAATATTCCATCTTTTTATGCAATAGAATTTTCTCTTGCTTCTCATAAGTCCTTATTATCGTCTTGGCATCCCTCTTTCATCTTTATGTAGCAAATGAAAACTTTGGATGATTACATCGTGCACACTTTTGGATCCGCCTGATAAATTGGTTACCTTAAAAGAAAATTAACCAAACATGCTTAGTATAAACGTAGTTACAACGAATATTTTTTTTTGGTTTGACTGAACATCGAATATGGGTCTAAGCTACCTAGGTACCCTCCTCAAAGGGATCAAGTCATAATGTAGTTCAAGCGAACAACTTAGAACAATATTTTTTCTTTTTTGTTTTTTGCTTTTTTTTTTTATTTTGACTGAACTTTGAATATGGGTCTAAGCTGCCTACATACCCTCCTCAAAGGGATCAAGTCATAACGTAGTTCAAGCAAATAACTTAGAACATCCTTTTTTTTTTGATTGAATTTAGAATATGGGTCTAAGCTGCCTACATACCCTCCTCAAAGGGATCAAGTCATAACGTAGTTCAAGCGAACAACTTAGAACAACCTTTTTTTTTTACTGACTTTGAATATGGGTCTAAGCTGCCTATGTACCCTCCTCAAAGGAATCAAGTCATAACGTAGTTCAAGTGAACATGCAACATCAATTCCCCATGTTCTTTTCCTCGAAGGTAGATGTTCCTTCAAGGTTAGTAACGGCTTCAAGAATTTGCCATTTAAAGGGCCAATTCGTAATCCATCATTGTCCACCAACTTGTAGGCACCGCTAGTGCAAGCCTCCTTCACTACATAGGGGCCGTCCCATTTAGACGTGAATTTGTTCCCCATTCGTTGGGTGAGGGTAATTGGCCTTCTTACTGCGACAACTAAATCTTCAACTTGAAATGATCGAGGGCGGACCTTTTTATTGAATACTTTAGACATGCGGGCTTGATAGAATTCAAGTTGTTGCTGAGCTTCTAATCTCTTCTCATCTAGTGCCTCCAGCTCCTCAAGTCTAAGACGAGCATTATCTTCGGCGGTTAGCCCTTCTTGTACAACAATACGAAGCTAAGGTATTTGACTTTCAAGTGGAAGGATAGCTTCTACCCCATAAACCAAGGAGTACAGAGTGGCTTGATTTGTAGTCCAATATGTCATTCTAAATGCCCATAGAGCTTCCCCAACCCTCTCGTGCCAATATTTCTTTGACTTTGAAACTAATTTCTTCAAAAGATTGCACCAAGTTTTGTTGAACGCCTCTGCTAGACCATTCACTGCCGCATTATACATTGAGGACTTGCGTTGCTTAAACCCAAATTGCACACATAGTTTATCCATCGACTTATTGTAAAATGGTTTTACATTATTGGTAATGATTCATCGAGGTATTCCATATCTAAAGATAAGATGGGAATGAATGAACTCGACCACCGTTTTCTTCTTCACTTTCTTCAAAGGAACAGCTTCCGCCTATTTGGAGAAGTAGTCAGTAGCTGCCAGTATATAAGCGTGACCTCCGGACGACTTAGGAGAAATAGGTCCCACGACGTCAAGACCCCACAAATCAAATGGCCATGAGGCGACTGTAGGATGTAAGGGCTCCGGAGGTTGGTGTATGAAGTTCGCGTGTAGTTGACAAGCTTCACATCTCCTTGCATAATACAAGCAATCTTTGACCATTGTAGGCCAATAATAGCCCATTCTTTTAATTTGAAAGTGTAGCTTCGGACAGGACTGATGAGCACCACAAACTCCGGAATGTGCTTCCATCATTGCTTCAGCCGACTCCTCACCGTACAAACAACGCTGGTAATTTCCTTCAAAAGACCGACGATAAAGCGTATCCTTGTAAAGAATGAAACGCAGCGCCCTTTTTCTTACCTCCGTCTTATAATGAAGAACTTCCCCGGGTAACTCTCCATTTTTCAAGTAATTGATCAATGGTTTTCTCCAATCTAGATCATCCTTGATTGAAATTGATTTAGCGTTAGCATCTTCATGACTGACTTCAATGAATGATGGTACAATCTAACGATTACACACAGGAACACTCGTTGTCTCTTCTTCCGACAAAGCTAAAATGGTTGCTAGATTAGCTAGCGCATCGGTCATCCTAACACGACCTTTTCAAATTTCGCCACCAAGTTCGAAGCGTGTTGACACAAAGGAATAAGGTCTTCTTTCCTAACCTCGTATACTTTCAAAAGTTGGTTGATAAACAATTTCGAGTCACCATAAACATCAATCTCCGTAATATTCATTTCTAAAGCCATTTCAAGACCAATGATCAAAGCTTGATACTCGGCGACATTATTGGAGCAGAGCTCGCCCAGTACCACCGAGATGTCAAAACTTATTTATCGGGTGACACAAAAACAACTCCTGCCCCCAATCCATCAGACCGGGCGGCCCCATCAAAGAACATTTCCCATGTCGGAAGAACTTCGGTAAAGAAAATGTCTTCATCAGGGAAGGTCATCGGATAACTCCCACTCCGCCAGAATAGGGTGGTCGGCTAGAAAATTAGCTAGTGTCTGCCCTTTAACAGATTTTTGAGGCACATACATGATCTCTTATTGATTGAACATGATAGACCACTTTGCTAATCTTCCAGATAGCACTGGCTTTGACATCACAAACTTGACTGGATCGGCACGTGAAATGAGTCGTATGGACTATGCTTCGAAGTAATGCCTCAATTTCTTAGTCGCGTAGAATATTGCCGAAAAGATTTTCTCCACCGGGGAGTATCTCAATTCATTCTCCGTTAGAGTTCTACTCAAGTAGTACAAGGCACCCCGCTTTCATTTTCTTGCGCCATAAGAGCACCGACGGACCTTTCCTGAGCTGCTATGTATAATGTGAGTGGCTTTTCGGGTATAGGAGCCCCTAAGACGGGCGGATTTAATAAGTACTTCTTTATGCTTTTAAAACCATTTAGACATCCTTCATCCCATTCGAAAGGTGCGTCTTTCTTCATGAGGTGATTGAATGGTTGACATCTCCCAGCGAGATTTGATATAAACCTTCTTATGAATGCGAGGTTTCCTTGTAAACTTCTCAACCTTTTCAAATTTCTAGGCGCAGGAATCTTTTGAATGGCGTCTATCTTAGAGGGATCAACCTCTATACCACGATGACAGACTATGAAGCCAAGAAACGTGCCAAAAGAGACACCAAAAGCACACTTAAGAGGATTCATCTTTAAGTTGTATTTTCTCAAGCGTTCGAATACAATCCGAAGGTCTCTCAAATGATCACCTCTCTTGTTTTTTTTGACAACGAGGTCATGGACATAACACTCCACCCTTTTGTGCAGCATGTCATCAAAGATGTTTTGCATGGCACGTCGGTAGGTGGCGCCCGCATTCTTTAGTCCAAACGGCATTACTTTGTAGCAGTAGATTCCCTTTGGCATGCGAAATGCCGTGTATTCTTCATCTTCCGGAGCCATTCTAATTTGATTGTAGCCGGAAGAGACATCCATAAAAGAAAATGATTAATGTCCTGTTGTTGCATCAAGCCATCAAACATGAGCTCGATGATAGGTAAGGGGAAATCATCCTTAGGACAAGCCTTGTTCCAGTCCCGAAAATCAATGCCAATGCGTATTTGACCATTCTTCTTCTTGACTGGCACAATGCTACAGATCCAAGTTGGGTACTTGACCTCCCTGATGAATCCTGCATCTATGAGCTTGTTGACTTCGGTTTCAATTCGAGGAATTAACTCGAAACGAAGTACACGTCGCGATTGTTTTACAGTGCGCACTCCATTTCTTATACAAAGGTGATGGATTGCGATTTTGGGATCCAGCCCGGGCATTTCTTTGTATGTCCACGCAAACACATCTTTGTATTCTCCTAATATCTCAAGATATTGTTCCTCCTCTTTAGGACTCAAAATTGCACTCACGAATATTGGGCGGGGGTCATCTAATGTGCCTAGGTTCAGTTCCTTTAACTCATCAACAATAGCTTGCCCTCCATCCTCCAGTTGCACAGGGGCTTCTTGTATTTCATCTTCCGAAACTTCCTCTTGATCATCAACAATACTTGCATAATGACTGCTCACGACAATTTTGACTTCGTCTTCGCTTCGATTTTCGTTCTCTTTAGAGGCATGATGGATGGTAACACATTGTTTTACCTTCACTAATTCATTCATGGCAATAACTAAGAGCAGTTGGTCCCTTTGGCGTGATCGAGGCATTTGACGAGCTTGAGCTTCATCCGTTGATTCAAACACATCTATCTCATCCTTTCTCACTCTTTTTGTGATGGTTCCTATTGTGATTTCCCAGTCGTGAGAACACTGAACGAGTGTCTGTAGAAAGTTTATTGTGAACACTCGAGACATTATTAGAAGGACCAAGCCTTTCAAAGACCGTGGGTCACGCAACATGAGTGTCAAGTCTTTCAAAGACAGAAGATTGGGCGGTAGGAGCCTCAATTCGATCAAAAGCAGAAATGCGACCGCTGGTTTTCATTTGATTTCCAACACCCTTTATGGTGATATGATGGACGTTGGCGCACTCTTCTTTCCTTGACACGCGTATTCTAACTGGCTCGATGGGAGTGAATCCTAAACCGACTCTGGGTTGATTAACGCGAAAACCTTGTCTTATTAATGTCCTTTGTGTTTCATTTAACCCATAAATCTTTTCGCCCGTCAACTCAGGTTTTAGTTCGCCTAGCCGAGATTGATTAGAGAAGTTGTAACCAGACTGGGGTACAACATCACGTGTATGCTCATGCGCTAATGGACTTAAGCCGATAATAGGCATGATTAAATCTTCTGTAATAAGGTGGCAATGGCTTGGCTCTTGCTCCTTCAGTCGTTCTTGTCCATCCTTTAATAATTTGGTGCACTCACTGAACAAAATTTTGCTTCCCCGGCGTGACCGTGGAGCGCAACGAAACACTGGCAAACTCAACTTCCTCACAGCTCCGTCATTTTTGCTCATCGGAGCTTCAACTGAAGTGGCCACCTTCTCGTCCTCTATGCAACCGATCTTCGTCGGTACGAGTTCCAAATGAATTCCATTAATAGATTGACATATCGGCGTCTTTGAAATCACTGTTTTACACGTCAGGTTTGACTCCAGATACAATTTCGCATCCGCAAAGTGTGATTCTGCTTTAGTAAAGGGCTTCGCATTAGCATCGATCTTCATCATTTCTCCATTCCTCAGGTATTTGAAGCATTGATGATGGGTGGATGGGATAATTCCATTTTCGTGAAGCCGTGGCCTTCCTAATAACAAGTGATAAGAAGTTCTTGCATCAATCACATGGAATAGTGTACTTGCCGCTAGCTCTTCAATTGTGAGGTCTAAACGAACCATCCCAATAGCTCTTTGGCCTTGTTGGTTAAATCCTTGAATAGTAAGGCGGCTGCGAGACAAATCTTCGATAGCAATCCCCAACTGTCTTATGGTGGATTTTGGTAAGATATTAACAGCCGACCCTCCATCGTTTACTATACGGTTAATTTTTTGCTCGTGTATGAATCCCGAAACAAAGAGCGGACGATTGTGAGGTTTAGATCCCAACAACAAGTCATCGTCCGTGAAAGTCATAGTAGCACAACAAGGAATATAATGTTTATTGTCGCTCTCATCCGAATTAACGTATGCTCTTTCAACTTTTTACAGGAAGAACTCTTTCGGAAAGAACTCTTTCAATGTCACGTGCTTGGGAACCGAACTTCCGTATGATTGTCTTGAAGCATTACATGAAGTTTGTCAACACGTCCCCTTTTTCTCTGCCGACGTGTCACTAGAATCTATTCTCCCTTATCCTCAATAGAAGAAATGGGGTTTTCATCGTGTATGACTTCCTCCTCATATAATAAAGCCCTTACCAATTGTGGTTCCAAAATCCCAAATTGAAATGCAGACATTTTCTTCGCAGGTGCAGACGGGCAGTTTTGGGTGTTCCATGCGGGATATGTGTCGCTTGAGAGTGGAGTGACACTTGTAACATTCGAGTTGGCAACATCTTCAGTATCTAGTATTATTTTACCATCTCTCGCGAGTCTCATGATCTTCTCTTTGACCTTGAAGCATTTTTCTATGGGATGGACAACAACTCGATGATATTTGCAATACTTTGTGTCATCCATCATTCCTACTTCTTCGGGCCATTTTGGTTCCGACAAGTCAATCAATTTCCTTGCCAGCAACTCATCAAAGATATGGGAGACGTCCAATTCCGGAAAAGGGTATCTTTCTCTTGCATTTCCTTCAACGTGGGTCGACGTCTGTCGTTTGATATTCGATGTTCACCTGTTTTGTCATCTTCGTTCTTTGAAGGAATTTTCAAACCCACTGCTTTTATGGTTTTATGGTCATTGACTCCTTGGTAGAAGTTTTAGAGGATTTTTGGTTTCTCTTAAAATCCTTTCTTTCCCCTTTTTGACCATCTAGCGGGAGTGCACTCTTATGGTTCGCGATGCTCAACTCCATATCATGGTCACCCGTAGCCAATTCTTCAAAATTTTGAGGCTTAATCCCTTGTAAGATGTAGAGAAGCCCCCGATGCATCCCTTGGATACACATCTCAATTACCGACACTTCCGATAGCTTATCCTTGCAATTTAGACTTAGTGCACACCATATGTAATCCACAACCGGTTCATCTTTCAACTATTTCGCATTGGTAAGATCGATCATACTCACAGTACGACGCGTGCTGTAGAAGCGATTCAAGAATTCATGTTCTATCTCTTCTCAACTGTTGATGGACTCGGGTTCCAAATCGACATACCAATCGAAAGCATTTCCCTTGAGTGGTTTTACGAATTGTTTCACCAAGAGATCGCCTTTAGTCCCCGCATTGTTGCAACTTTCGATAAAATGAGCAATATGTTGCTTGGGGTTCCCTTTTCCATCGAATTGTTGAAGTTTTGGGGGTTGGTATCCCGCTGGCATCCTCAATGCATCGATCTGCTTAGTGTACGGCTTTGAGTACATGTGTAAGACTTGTGATGGTCCGCCATATTGCGCTTTGATGGTATTGGCAACCATCTCTTGCAATTGTTGAACAGATAGTGTGGCAACAGACATCGACGAATGAGCGACGCCTTGCACAAAGTCTGGCTTGGGCTGTGCTTCTTCCACTTGCATTGCTTTCTCGTCACAAAGCGGGTAAGATTCGTACTTCGGGATAAACTCCCGAACCTCTGACTGTTCCAACTTATCCATTAATTGATCGATTTTCATGTCTTTGTCTTCGACTATTTTTTGAAGATTAGCCACTATTTGGGTCAGGTGCGCCAATTTCTCATCCACGGAAGTCGCATCAACCACCATGACCGGCAATGTGGTGAAGGCTTGAGATTAGGAGTCGATCTCTTCCGAGCCTGAAGAGCTTGAGCCATTTGACGTAGTTGTATTATCGATCTTGCCCCCGGTGGATGATAAACCAACAGCAGTGGCAATCTCGGCAGCCTTTGGGATCAAAGAGTTTTGGTTCTTCTTTGGAGCCATTGGATCGTTGAACAAAAAATATGTGCTTCAACGTAGGAGAGGAGATGAGAGGCAAAGTGGTCCCACCGGGCGTGCCAATTTGTTAACCTCAAATTTAAATGTCTGCAAAATAAATTTCAGGACAAGAAGATATAGGAACAAATAAATATATTTAATCAAAACGGAATGGGTTACAGTATTTGTTGATTCCTCTTATTCTTCTCCTAGATTTAATCCAAGGGCCGAAGCATGTTCTTGAATTGAAACCTTGATTCCTCCGTTGATTTGCGGAAGTAGATATGAATATCTAAAAATTGATTTGGGGATTTCTAGATCTTGTGGATATGGTGCCTTGATGAAGATGTAGAACCCCTGCGGTTGGTTGTTACTCTTCGTCGTGGCAAGAGCTCGACACTTGAGAGATTTTGAGTGCTTGATGTACGCCTTGCTTGATGCTTGTGCCCTTCTCTTGTATTTCTTTGATACCACCTTTTATAGGCTCGATTTAGGGTTTCTTGACTTGAAACTTGGGCCGGTGGACTTGGACACTTGCAAATTCATGTGGGTTAGTTTTTTATAAGCCCAAATGACTAACCCGAATAAATAAGAATTTAGTTCTTATTTTGGGTTAACTCACATAACACATTTGTGAATCCCAAATATAGTGTGGACTTCGACATAAAGCCCAAGTTCAACACGGGCTTTGATTTGAGATCCAAATTAGTAACCGATTTATTTGGGTTATTTTTTTAGGGGCTTTAAGATATAGGTCCCTGGTGGGAAAACATATTAGAACTAAATGACAAGTCTAACTAAACATTAGCTTCACATCCTTTATAAATTTCATTCCAATAATGCCCCCACATAAAAAAAAAAAATCAAATATGCACCAAGTAATATTTAAACTGAATTTATCATTTTTTCATTCTACATTTAACATTTTTATTTTCGCATCTAGCATTTTTATTATTATTTTTTTTTTTGTAGAACAAATTTTTTTTTGTATTTTCGTATTTTTTCCTTTTTCTTCTACATAATATTGAAAATTATATTTTTTTTATTTTTTCGGCCGTAGTCTTCCATAGAAACCCGTAGAACACCATAGGAACTTATAGTAATCCGTAGTCACATATTCTTAAAACCCTAATTCCTCCTTTGAACCCTAGCCGTCAGACACCATAGACACCCATAGATACTCATAGACATCTATAGACATGAAATCGAAAAATCTCAGATCCGCCCCACCAAACCGTAGATCTCCTCCACCAAACCCTAGATCTGCGACACCAACATCACCACGCCGCTACACCCACGCTGCCATAACACCCCCCCCCCCCCCCCCCACCCCCCAACGACGAGCACCATCCCCTCAGCCCTGAGCGTCGCAGCCCAACGAGCCCATCCTCATGACCGGCGCCGCTCACCACCAACGCCTTCCTAGAGCCGCCGCCGCCGCCATCACCATCCCTCCCCACCGCCTCCAGCAACGCCATAGTCGATTTCATGGTTATAGCCACCACCTCCTCTCAAATCATGGGATGGAGTTGGGGCGAGAGATATAGCTTGAGATCGAGAAAAATAAATCGAGAACGAGAGCCAGAGAGAGAGAGAGCGAGAAGAGAGAGCAGAGACAGAGAGAGGAGAGAGCGAGAGAACCCGAGAGAGAAGAGGAATAACAGAGAAAAATAGATCTGAGAAAAACGTGAATAAGTGGGTTATAAGATTTAGGGTATAAGGGCAAGATAGGGATTAAAAAACATATAAGGATGTGGGTCATATATTATTTCAATCGAAGGATTTAATTAAAAAATTGGATTTAGATTTGTCATTTAGTTCAAATTAGGTTTCGTATGAGGGGCTCCTAGCATATTACCCCTAATTTGTAATTTAATCTCAAAAATTTGATATAAGCCCAAATTTTTTATGGACTTTTAATCGAGATCTGAATTAATAACCAATTATTTAGGTCATTAATTCGTAATTTAATCTCAATTTAGATGTCAACAGTTATTTCGCAGCGAGCAGCGATGGTATTTATTTTCTGGTTGCGGCGCTTTACCAAGAGCAATGAACAAGATGTATGACTGGAAAAATCATACATGACAGTCGATACAATTTTATTTGAAAAATAGCTCCCCAAAAGTCCCAAAAGTCACACCATTTAGAGACTGCACTTTTTATCTTTTACCCGTTTTTTTTTTGCTAATATTTGGAGCACGAAGTGGTTTTTTTAGCAATTCGGTATGCCATAGGGGTACTAAACACTACATTAATCTTTGATGTAACTAAACACTACTTCAATCTTATCTACGAATAATCCTCACGTAAAATCCAAAGTCGTTAAACTAAACGATTAATATATTTTGCTTATGTAGGCCCCGACGGAGACAATATGGCTCTGAAAGATTTTATTTTTGGACAAAATGCACTTCACCCTCTATAAATTTCTCATTTCGGCACTTTCCCCCCTTATTTTTTTTAAAAGGGATACTCCCCCTTCGAATATTATTTTGGTTGCGCTTTGCCACAAAAGCCAATTTTTTGAGGGGGCAACATGCGAAAAAAAATAGTGTTTTTAAGGGGCAATATGTAACAAACATATTATTTAAAGGGGAAACATGCAACAAAAATATTAAATTTTGATGAATAATCTATCGTAGTTTTGCTATCGGGGCAATGTGCAACAAATATAAAATTTTGAAGGAAAAATAGGGTGTAAAGTGCGAAAATTAGAAATTGGCAAGTGGTGATATGCAATTTGCCCTTTATTTTTTAAGGGGGAAAATGAAGAAATTAGAAAATTATAGGAATGCATTGCAATTTGTCTTTGAGACTTCTTCTGTAGCTACCGGGATAATTACGGTTTTGGTCCCCCAAGTTTGCTCGTTTTTCACTTTTGGTCCCCCATTTACCGCCGTCAACAAAATACACACTAATGTTGTCACAAAAGAGCTCGTTAGGATGTGGTGAATCCAAACGCTTGCGAGAGGAAGAGATGCTCTTTGGAGAGCACAGTACGATGAAAGTTGTAAGCTGTAGGAACGAGATTATTAATGTTCATAGACACCTTGATACTAATTGTGGAAATTCACTCATTTATTCTTTAACACATTTAGTCCCTCCGTTTGTTCGACCGTCAAGAAGTAACGGTCAACTGTTGAATTAGGGCTGAATTTTTAATTATTCATTGAGAAAATTGTACTCAGACCCCTGCATTCTTTTAAAATAATCTAAAAACCCCTAAAATATTATCCAACCCTAATTTCATCATTTAATCAATTTTGACAAACGACCTCGATTTCTACCACCATTACTGTTGATCGTTGACCGCCATTGACTGTTTTTTAAACCTTTTCTTTTCGGCATTAACTTTTTCTTAATACGGTTTTTACGCCGTTCACTGACATTGTATTCTCGGTTAACAATGTTGACTTTTTTTATTTTTCTTGATTTTTTTTGAACTTTTTCATGTGACTTTTTTTCCGATCAACACAATATTATTACTATATGAGACAATAATAATACTATAATAATATCTAGTATCGTAATATTAAAATTTCAAACTTCTAACAAAGTTTTTATCTAAAATTCCGAGGCCTAAATACAATTTAAAAATTCTAAAATCACCGGCCGTTAATTTTTATCTCTTTTTTTGTCTTAAAAGTTTTACGTCATTGAGCTGCGTTGACTTTTTCCTTTTTTCTTTTATTTTGACTTCTTTTATGATATTATTTTTCTCGCTGAATATCAGCTTTGACTTTTTTTTTTAAATTATATTTTTCCATTACTCAACAATTTAAATAAAAATCAAGAAAAAAAATGTCGACGTTGTTAACCCGACATTCAACAACGGCAAAAAAAGATGAATCGAAAAAAGAGTCAACCAAGTTAAAAGAAAGTCAACGTCGGATTACCCAATTTTGAAAAATCTAGGTCATTGGTTAATTGATGAAATTAGGGTTAAATTATGGTTCGATAAAATTTTAGGGGTTTTAAGAATATTTCGAAAGAATACAGGGGTCTTATTACAATTTCTGAAAGAAAAATTCCAAATTCAACAATAATTCAACCGTTGACCGTTACTTCTTAACGGTCAAACTGACGGAGGGACTAAATATGTTAAAATGTTACCACATTAGTGTGTATTTTGTTGACGGCGGTAGATGAGGGACCAAAAGTGAAAAACGTGCAAACTTGGGGGACCAAAACTGTAATTATCTCGTAGGTACCACTTCATTCTTCAATAAAATTATCTTCATAAAATAGCTGAAAAGATGAGAGGAACTGAAATAACGCTTATTCGTAGAGCAATTACTGCTGCATATTCTCACCATTACGGTATTTTCGCTGATCCCCTTTCTTTATTATGTTCAAAATTTCCTTTTCACGTAAACCCAGAATAGATTTGAATTTTATAAATGAAGTAGATGATGTTGTTTTGTTATTTCGTCAAATGGCAAAAATGCAGCCACAGCCATCCATTATCGAATTCATCAAACAATTGCAAGTTGATGTCAAGATGAAACATTACTCCGGTGCCCTTAAAATGTTCGACAAAATGCGTCAATGGGCTGCCCCTATGAATGAGTATACGATGACAATCTTGATTAATTGTTGTTGCCTCTTGAAACACGCAGACATTGGTTTTGCTTTCTTCCAAAGGGTTGAAACCTCATAATCATATATATTCTGTCCTTATTCGTACACTTTGTGAAGAAGGATTTGTAGGGGAGGAAAAAGATGCGCTTATAAAATGGAGATAAGTGGATGCGTGATTTCGACTTTTGATAGAACTGAATTTTCTATTCTTTTTAAGGAAATTATTATTATTATTGTTATTATTATTATTATTATTATTATTATTATTATTATTATTATTATTATTATTATTATTATTATTATTATTATTATTATTATTATTATTATTATTATTATTATTATTATTATTATTATTATTATTATTATTATTATTATTATTATTATTATTATTATTATTATTATTATTATTATTATTATTATTATTATTATTATTATTATTATTATTATTATTATTATTATTATTATTATTATTATTATTATTATTATTATTATTATTATTATTATTATTATTATTATTATTATTATTATTATTATTATTATTATTATTATTATTATTTATTATTATTATTATTATTATTATTATTATTATTATTATTATTATTATTATTATTATTATTATTATTATTATTATTATTATTATTATTATTATTATTATTATTATTATTATTATTTTATTATTATTATTATTATTATTATTATTATTATTATTATTATTATTATTATTATTATTATTATTATTATTATTATTATTATTATTATTATTATTATTATTATTATTATTATTATTATTATTATTATTATTATTATTATTATTATTATTATTATTATTATTATTATTATTATTATTATTATTATTATTATTATTATTATTATTATTATTATTATTTTATTATTATTATTATTATTATTATTTTATTATTATTATTATTATTATTATTATTATTATTATTATTATTATTATTATTATTATTATTATTATTATTATTATTATTATTATTATTATTATTATTATTATTATTATTATTATTATTATTATTATTATTATTATTCTAGTTAGGTATCTTTTGTACTTATCAAGAATAGAAGTAGAAATCGATTAGCAATTTATTACCTAGTTAAATCGATTTCTTAGGCCCAAGTAAGGTTTAGGGTGGTGATTTCGTGCCTATTTAATGTCATCAACCTCATATGAGTCCTATGAAGCTTTAATAAGAAAAATCCCAGTATAAAGGCTTTGAAGGGTGCAACCCTGTCGGCACAACAGGTATGGCAACAGGACGGGTTTCTTCTACCAGGCCATAAAGAAGAACGGCGTTTCGGGAGAAGTGCTTAAAAGATCTCGGGAGAGGTCGATCCGCCGTTTGGAGGGAATTCAACATTGAAGGGAGTCCAAGAGTGCGGATGGAGAAACTGCTTTGATTATCAACAAGTTCGAGTCGTGTGCAAGAACGGCGTATCACATAAAAATGGAGTCTTCAGTGTTTTATTAAGTCCTATTAATTTTCGATTTCCACCAATTGTGTACATTAATAGGACTTAATAAAACACTGAAGACTCCATTTTTATGTGATACGCCGTTCTTGCACACGACTCGAACTTGTTGATAATCAAAGCAGTTTCTCCATCCGCACTCTTGGACTCCCTTCAATGTTGAATTCCCTCCAAACGGCGGATCGACCTCTCCCGAGATCTTTTAAGCACTTCTCCCGAAACGCCGTTCTTCTTTATGGCCTGGTAGAAGAAACCCGTCCTGTTGCCATACCTGTTGTGCCGACAGGGTTGCACCCTTCAAAGCCTTTATACTGGGATTTTTCTTATTAAAGCTTCATAGGACTCATATGAGGTTGATGACATTAAATAGGCACGAAATCACCACTCTAAACCTTACTTGGGCCTAAGAAATCGATTTAACTAGGTAATAAATTGCTAATCGATTTCTACTTCTATTCTTGATAAGTACAAAAGATACCTAACTAGAATAATAATAATAATAATAATAATAATAATAATAATAATAATAATAATAATAATAATAATAATAATAATAATAATAATAATAATAATAATAATAATAATAATAATAATAATAATAATAATAAAATAATAATAATAATAATAATAATAAAATAATAATAATAATAATAATAATAATAATAATAATAATAATAATAATAATAATAATAATAATAATAATAATAATAATAATAATAATAATAATAATAATAATAATAATAATAATAATAATAATAATAATAATAATAATAATAATAATAATAATAATAATAATAATAATAATAATAATAATAATAATAATAATAATAATAATAATAATAATAATAATAATAATAATAATAATAATAATAATAATAATAATAATAATAATAATAATAATAATAATAATAATAATAATAATAATAATAATAATAATAATAATAATAATAATAATAATAATAATAATAATAATAATAATAATAATAATAATAATAATAATAATAATAATAATAATAATAATAATAATAATAATAATAATAATAATAATAATGTATTTCTTTACATGTTCATCGTTACGTTGTTAAATTTACATAGAGGCGTTCATCTGTTCGTTAAACCGACCGAACGAAAATCCAGCACATGCCGATTACCGGTAATTCGGTTCAATATTCAATATATATATATATATATATATATATATATATATATATATATATATATATATATATATATATATATATATATATATATATATATATATATATATATATATATACATATATATACATATATATATATATATATATACATATATATATATATATATATATACATATATATATATATATACATATATATATATATATATAGATATATATATATACATATATATATATGTATATATATATATATATACATATATATATATGTATATATATATATCTATATATATATATATATGTATATATGTATATATATATATATCTATATATATGTATATATATATATATATATATATATATATATATATATATATATATATATATATATATGTATATATATATATCTATATATATATATATATATATGTATATATATATATATGTATATATATATATATATATATATATATATATATATATATGTATATATATATATATATATATATATATATATATATATATATGTATATATGTATATATATATATATATGTATATATATATATATATACATGAAATATTAGTATTTAAACTAAAATTTGCCATACCGAATAAACACCTCTAAATAAACTAAAATGATTTTTTTCGTAAACCAATACATAATTGAGGGGTGACTGTAATTATGAAAATAAGAGATGTTTTTTCGTAATTTAACATTATCTCAGAGGCGGTATAACTGTAATTCGCCATTTATATATAAATAACATAATTTGCTTTTATAATAAAGTCACATGCCAGACTCTGAGCCTGGTCCGAAGTCGTGAACCAACCGCAATTCGCCACCCTCCGTCGGCAGTTGACCACAAGCCTCCGCCTGTAATTCACCACAACCCTCCGTCGGCATTTCACCACAACCTTCCACTACCAGTTCCCCTACCAACTATAAACTTCGGCACACATACGATGGCATACAGTTCATTTTGGATGTGGTACGTACAAGCAAATAGTAGATGCCGTCACGTATGCTAGAAATGTACGTATGTAGTTATAATATGCATGCATGTTGTCACGAATTTGTTCCCTTGACAGCGAACCCTGCCGCCTTAGCTTATTTTCGCCCCTCTCGATAGCTAAGTCAGCCCCCGAAAGTGTTGCGAATGCTAAGTGATGGAAACATACCAAGAACTTAAGAAGACAAGAACTTTGTAGGAAAATGCTTGAATGTCTTGATTTGTTGGATGATTACAAATGAAATCCTATTTATACTAGGACACCTCCTTAATGGACGGTGGAAATCTATTTGATTTAATGGCTAGGAGTGGTTCACTAGAACACTCCAAATAATTCACACAAAATATCAAATAATTCACACAAAATAACTATGAGGGTTCTAGAAACTTTTCTAGAATTCTCCAAATATCTCTTTCAATCTCTATATGCACGGCCAACTTGGGCCTACTCTATTTGGACTAAGTTTTGGACTTCTTAGTCTCCCCAACCCAAGGAAACTGACAAAGGATTGGGTCAAAACTGGCGGACCGCGACATCTTCCCCGCCGAATCCGGCAACGTCCTCCTTGCCTCGAATAAGTGGAGACGATCTTGAAATTGCCACAAGTCTTCCTTAGTCTCCCACTTTGCCTCGGACTCAGGTAGTCCCTTCCATTTGATGAGGTATTAAATACTCGGTGGAACACCTCTATATTGCATCAGTTGTCGGCCGAGCACTTCCTCGACCTCCTTATCATATGACTTGGTCTTGAAGGGTGGTGCTCGGTGTGACTCTCTTTGGCTTGGGTCTCCCTTATCTTTGTGATAAGACTTCAACAAACTCGCATGAAAGACCGAATGAATTTTCAAAGAACTTGGAAGTTCTAGGCGATAAGATACTTGATCGACTTTGGCGATCACTGGGAATGGTCCTTTATACCTCCGTACAAGGCACAACGGTAATGCCTTAAACTAGGTGTGGTTTCGGTACGGTTGCCAAATATTTTGTTCAATATCGTGTACCTACCGTATCTTGCGGTATTGAAAAAACCTATATCGTTACCGTACCAACAATTGCGGTATACCGTTAGTTTCGGTACGCTATGATCAGTACGTGGTAATCTACCGTGCATAATTTTGGTGATGAATTCGGATAATACCATAATTAAGATGAAACTAAATAAATGTATAAATAAAAAAAATTAAGCAAATGAATATGGCAATTAAACAATCTACATGAATATACATTATACAACTGTAGTAGAAATTTTTTCTTTAGTTAACTAATGCTTACTAATATATCTATAGAAAAATTGTAGAAACTAATGTGTAAGAAAATTTCATGGTTTAAGTAAAAGAAACAAAAAAATTAAATGTGTTGCAATAATGCAAATGAAATAAAAGGCTAGGACCTCAGGGAGAAAGAAAGGGAGAAGAAAATTGTTGCAAAAAGAATTCCACTAATAAGAGATTAGTTTGACTTTAGAACTAAAGAAGTGCGCGCGGACATAAACAACTTAACGAGAGGCAAATAGTAATTTTGCATAAATATATGAAGAGAATAAAACAAATCATAATTATGTATATATATAGGATGTATCATATCTTTATTCTTGTTTTTTTTTAATTATTTGTTGACTATATTTTTTTTTATTTAACAATATAAAATGAAATCCATATTAACTAATTTTTAAAATACAAAGTTGCGGTACGGTACGGTATTACCATGGTATTGAAGATACAATACCGCTACCGTACCGTAAACTAATGGTACGGTACCAATACCGTGCCAAATGTTATTGGAAACCGATAGCGGTATTTATTCGGTAATTTTTGATAGGTATACCGTGGTAATCAGTATTCGGTAATTTTTTTCCAGCCCTACCTTAAACTATTGGGGCAAGAGCTTTACGATGACTTGTCCTCTAACATCGAATTCTTGTGGTCGTTGTTTATTGCCTAGACTTCTCAAGGCAAAGCCCGACCTAAGTCGGCTTGTTCCTCCCATGACTTAGCTACCAAGTTTAGAAACCCAGTGGGAAGCCCAAAGGCCAGCTTTCATTTTCGTACAAATTCAGCGAATAAATTAATACCTCTGTTGCGCCTGCGTTGCCACCGCCGTCGCCGCCGCTGCCGGTGGAGATGGTGTGGGGAGAATCCGTGTCGTCGGCGTACCCAGCGGTGGGTCCCAGTTTGGAATACTCTCCGACGGCAGGATGGTACCCGCCGGATCCATCGTGCCCTACGACGACGGTGGCGGTGGATGGAGGTGGAGGATATTATCCACCACCGTTAGGGTATGCGCCGGATAGTGATCCAACACCAGGTGGCTTTCCTCTGCCGCCTTTTTACGGCTATGCTCCCCCACCGCCTGGTTATGGTTATACACCGCCGCCTGTTTACGGCTACGCTCCTCCACCGCCTGGTTATGGGTATGATCCACCGGCGCCGCCGTCGATGCCTGATTATAGGTATACCCCACAGCCGGACTTGGTTATCCGCGCACCGAATAGCGTGACATACAACGTCATTATTCATTGCTTGTTGAAGAAGAAATAACTTGACAAGGCAATGCCATTCTTAGAGGAACGGCACAAAAGGCGATTCTCAGCCGATGCAGCTACCTTGTCTGTGTTAATTAATCACCTGCAAGTATATAACAAAGATGTTCTTCTGCTGGAAACGATTAAGAAAGTTGTACCAAAAATATAAATTATTTATTGGGTAAATTACAACCACCACTGAGGTATGGTCAAATTATGAAAAAACTTCTCATGTTTGGGTAATTACAACCTCCCCTCAACTATAAATCTTCTTACATGTCCACCATTGCGGTGTCAAATTTAGTGGAATCATTTTATTTTGAATTGCATCTGTGTATGAAAATAAAATGTGTTATTTGGTAAATTTCATACGAATCTTCAAAATAATAAATGGCACATGATTCGACTTTTAATCCTAATCAAATCAATCATATTTTATGCCCTTACTAAATGAAAATCAAATAAAATAATATTTTTTTCATGAAATAGTGTGAGGCTGAAATAACTAAATGCATTAACATGTTAGTGAAGAACATAATTTAGTAAAAACATATTTTTATTTTAAATTTTAGTTATAAATAATAATTCTAATTTAAAAGAAAAATATTTAGAGAAAATTAAAAATTCAATTTTTTTGGGATTAAAATTAGCATTATAATTATAATTAGAATTAAGTTTACGATTACGGTTAGGAATAGAATAAGGATTACGATAACATTAAGATTAGAATTAGCATTATAATTGGTATTATCATTAAAATTAGCATATTAGGATTAACATTAGCATTAATATTAGTATTATTAGGACCAATATATTAGCATTAGCATATCAAAATATTAGAATTAGTAATAAAATTAATATTAGTATTAATTAGTATTAATATTAGTATTAGTATTAGTATTAGTATTATTTTAGTATTGTATTAGTATTAGTATTACTATAAGTATTACTATTGGTATTAGTATTTATATCCGTACTCGTATTCGTATTACTATTAGTATTAGTATCGGTATCGGTATCGGTATTGGTATTAGTATTCGTATTCGTATTAGCATTAGCATTAGCATTAGTATCCGTATTAGTATATGTATGAGTAATAGTATTAGTATTAGTAATTGTATTAGTATCAGTATTATAGTATTAGTATGAGTATTAGTATGAGTATGAGTATGAATATCAGTCAATGATCTAAAAACTGAAAATCGGGTCGGACGCGGTTAGACGCCGCCTCATGATTAATCGGGGCGGCGGTTATTAATTGGCAATAAATATGAAATAAATCGGTTTTTAAAATTTAATATAATATATTTTTAGATAGTATTTATAAATACTCAAAACATATATAAAAAAACATTTAAATATGGTTATATCTCCATCATTTATATATTCTAAAAACATAATAAAATTTTAATAATAATTAGTTCATAATACAATATAATCCTTATAAAATACAAATAAAACGCAAATGTTTTGAATTTAAATTTATTCTTGAACATTGAAAGTATATATCATTATGTTCTTTAACCATAACAATTAACATAAAAAAAATAAAGTATAAACTCATTTTTTTATTAAAATCCCAACTTTTATTTTGAATTAAAAAAGAAAAAGAAAAAACCGATTTTTGACCCATTTTTTCCCACCAAAGCCCGCCTCCAAGGTTTGACCGCCTCAAGGCCCTCAACCCGCCTAAAACCACCTCATAGGTCAAAATCCCTTTTTTCAAACATTTTCACCAAAATCGTAAAGGTTTGGGACTGGCTCCGCCTCGGAGACCGATTAATCGGCTGCCTCGGCCGAGTTTTAGAACACTGGTATCAGTATGACTATTAGTATTAGTATTAGTATTAATATTAGCATTAGTATAAGGATTATTATTAGTATAAGTATTAGTATTAGTATAAGCATTATTATTAGTATGAGTATTAGTATTAGCATTAGTATTAGTATTAGTATTAGTATTAGTATTAGTATTAGTATTAGTATTAGTATTAGTATTATTAGTATTAGTATTAGTATTAGTATTAGTATTAGTATTAGTATTAGTTTAGTGATATATATGGTATTCTTCCTTTCGTGTTCACCACATCGTTCTGTCACGGTAGTGGCGTATACGTCTACATCATGGATTGGACGCCGTTAATAACATTTCAGTATTATACACGAGTTTTGCTTTTCGTGTTTCTTTATTTGAATTAGATTTGTTACAAAGAGATAGACACTTGCATGATATTTGTTAATTTTTTTTTCATTTTGAAACTGACATCTGTACAATGCACGGGTGAAATGTCATTTTCTTTCCATTCTGAAACTGACCTCCGTACAACGCACGGGTGAAGTACTAGTTTTAATCAGAGCCATATTCAAGGTTTCATTGGATGCCGAAGAGTGGATGGATGCGGCACGGAAGGCAGTGGTAGGGCCAATGTGCAAAGCTCGATGCAAATTCCTAATTGTAAGAGATGATGGAATTAACTTGGCGGCGGATATATGGAAGCCCCATTTTTTCTTTGTTCAAACTAAGGTTGTAAAAAGTGGTAATCGGGTCAGAGGCGGTCAGACAAGACTCACGATTAATTGGAGCGGCGGTGATTAATTGGTGATAAATCGGAAATAAATCAACTTTTAAAATTTTTATATAATATATATCTAGGTATTATTTATAAATGCTCAAAACATATATAAAAAGATAATTGAACATAGTTACATCTCCATCATGTATACATATCCTACTAACATTATAACAGTTTAATAATAATAAGATGATAATACATAAATATCCTTATAAATTATAAATAAAAATGCATTTTTTTTTTTAATTTACATTCATTCTTGAACATTTCTGGCATACATCATTAGTTCTTTAACAATAACGGTTAACATAAACAAAATAAAGCATAAACTCATTTTTTTTAATTAAAATCCCAACTTTTATTTTGAAAAAAAAAACCAATTTTTGGCCGATTTTTGCGACCGCGTTTGGCCCGCCTTAAAGGTTTGACTGACTCGACCGCCTCAGACCGCCTAAAACCGCGTCACAGGAAAAAAACCGATTTTTCAAACATTTACACTAAAATCGTAAAGGTTTGGGACCGCCTCCCCCTCGGAGACCGATTAATCGGTCGCCTCGGCCGATTTTTAGAACACTCGTTCGAACACACGTAAAAGGGTTCCTTAGTTCAAGCCCACAAATTTATATAATTTTCTTATATCAAGACCAAAGAGGACGAATATGCCCTCATCCACAAATACTACCAAAATACAAACACAAACCCTATATTCCTATTTTTAACTTGTTCAAGACCAACCAAGAAAAGAAAACAAAACAAAATAAAAAAATGTCCGACCTGCCGCCGCCGCACCACCTCCTCGATGCCGACATACAACCCACTTGCACACCACCACCCCTCCACCACCACCAATCCACCACTTTTTATACTAAACTTTTTGTTGGTAGATTCGAAAACATTAATCGAGCATTGATTTCTTGAAAACGAGCATTGATTCCTTACTAAATATGCGTGGTGAACATTAATTGATGGTTATTTCTTGTTGGGTTGCAATTTTTTGGTCGATTTAGGATTAAATTTTGAGATTGAAATCGAATCTGGGAAATCGGCGTGTACGCACCGATTTTTTTGAAAAAGTCGGCATATTCAGAACGATTATTTTTGGAAAAATTGGCATTGAACTATCGATTTTTGTTTGTGAAACCCGGCATGTGTATATCGATTATTTTTCAAAAAAATGGGCTGTGAATACCAATTTTTGGTATCGGCTTTTGTTTTTCAAAAAAAAAAAACCGACACACAAAATAAAATAAACGGCTAACACATATCTTATTACGTTTTTCACCCTCATAAACCACCATCTCCTTGTTTTCCAACTCCATTGGGAATGTTTGGTGATTATTTCATTGTTTTGATGTTTAGGGTTCTTGGTGGTTTGTAAAGAAGAAGGAGAAGAAGAAGAAGGAGATTCTTAAATTGTGAAATAATGGGTGTGTTTGTAGGTTTATTTTATTTGGACTTGCATAGAGGAAATGAGTTTTTTTTTTCCTTTTTTTCAGTTGTGTTAATTTGGTCTTGAATTTCATTAGTGGTAAATTAGTATTTTACGTTGGTGGTCTTGTACAAAGAAATTTGTGGGCTTGCATATATCCGCCGCCAATTAACTTATTTATTTATTTTTTATTTTTAAAGCACTCTTTAGTTTGAGGGGATAATTACAGTTTTGATCCCCAAGTTTGCACGTTTTTCACTTTTGGTCCCCCATTTACCGCCGTCAACAAAATACACACTAATGTCGTCACATTTTAACACATTTAGTCCCTCCATCTGTTTGACCGTTAAGTAGTAACGGTCAACGGTTGAAATTGGGATTTTTCTTTGAGAAAATTGCAAGAAGACCCTTGTATTCTTTCAAAATATTCTAACAACCTCTAAAATTTTATAAAACCATAATTTAACCCATATTTCATCAATTAACCAATTTTAACCAATGACCCCAATTTTTAAAAACTTGGTAATCCGACGTTGACTTTCTTTCTAACTCGGTTGACTTTTTTATCGATTGATCTTTTTTCCCGCTATTGACCGATGTTGAATATCGGCTTAACAACGTTGACATTTTTTTTCTCTTGATTTTTATTTTATTTTTATTTAAATTGTTGAGTAATGGAAAAATATAATTAAAAAAGTCAAAACAGATAATCGGCGAGAAAATAATATCATAAAAAAATCAAAATAAAGAAAAAAGAAAAGAGTCAACGCAGCTCAATGACGGAAGATTTTTGAAGACAAAAAAAAATAAAAGACTTTATAGCCGGTGGTTATCTCATTTCAAATTACTCCGCACATGCCTAATTCATCTTCTTCATATTTTCTTGGGAATAAATTTAGGATGCACATGCGGTTCCACAAACAAAAAATTTATTGAAAGAAATTATGAATTTTAGATTTTCTTAAATTGTATTTAGGCCCTAGAATTTTAGATAAAAACTTTGTTGAAAGTTTGTAATTTTAATATTACGTAACTAGATATTAATATAGTATTATTAATTAATGAGTTATACAGTAATTGTGTTGATCGGAAAAAAGGTCAAAAGGAAAAAGTTAACTGAGAATATATGTCGGTGAACGGCGTCAAAATTAATATTAAATAAAAAAGTCAATGCAGAAGAAAAAGAAAAAAGTAAAAAAAAATCAGCGGTGGTCAACGGTCAGCGGCAATGGTGGTAAAAATTGAGGTCGTTTGTCAAAATTGATTAAATGATGAAACAGGGGTTAAATTATGGTTGAATAAAATTTTAGGGGGTTTTAGAATATTTTAAAAGAATGTTGGGGTCTTAGTGTCATTTTTATCAATGAAAAATCCCAAATTCAGCCCTAATTCAACAGTTGACGGTTACTTATTGACGGTCAAACAGACGGATGGACTAAATGTGTTAAAATGTGATAACATTAGTGTGTATTTTGTTGACGGTTGTATATGGGGGACCAAAAGTGAAAAACGTGCAAACTTTGGGGACCAAAACTGTAATTATCCCTTAGTTTGAGTTATGCAATTATTTTGTGTTTTTGCTTTATATTATTTGAGGATAGGTTTTTTTAGACTTCATATCTATGGATATTTCATGAGTTAATTTTTTTGTTGGAATGCATGTTTCGATGTGATTATATTTCTCGTGTTTTACCATATGAGTTAATTTCATCCCCGAAATATTTCATGTAAGTTTTATTTGAATTGAGAGATTTAAAATAACTTCTCATCTGGAAACAATTTGAAATCCCCTACAATTGCCAAGAATTTAACAAATAATGAGAGCTAAGAATTTCAAACTATTGTCAAATAACTCAATCATAACAAACTTAATGAATATGAACTTCATTATCAAATCATTCCATCCAAATACACCCTTATAGTTTTAGTGTGAGTTTACAAAAATAAATCGTTAAGAGAAGTACGTTAATATGATTCGTAAATAAAAGTGCATATGTTTAATAAATTTTAGTGCTGAAACAACAAAAAAAAGTGTTCAAACTATAGAGGTAATAGTAAAGTGGCTCTCATGAGTAAATATATACCATAAGAATAAAGTTATTTGTATGTTTCAATGTGAAATCAAGTTTATATTTTATTCTAAATGATGGATCGATATATATATATATATATATATATATATATATATATATATATATATATATATATATATATATATATATATATATATATATATATATATATATATATATATATATATATATATATATATATATATATATATATACATTTTGATGTATAATAATATAATATTATTCTAAGACATATTGAATAAAAACAGGAAAAAAAACAGATTAAAAATAATTCGACACGTGCAACGCATGTGCACTTGGCTAGTTTATAAAAAAAATGAGAATTTTGACTTGGAATTAATCACATAGAACATTTAGAGGATCTATAGCAAATTGCTCCAATATATTATTTTCTTTGGATAAATCATAATCTCACGTTTTGAAATTAATAGTATATGATTTTCTTTGGATTCACATATTAATTATTTCAAGATTTTGCGTCTCAAATTTCTCTCATCAAGTCAACTATTTAATTTATGAGTATGGATGATTGAAGAAATTTATTTAATTCAATTTACATAGTTATATATGTACTCAGTTGTTGAATTAGAATAGCTAGAATACATACATCTAGAAATAATATATTGATTAAAGTTAAATATTAATTTTATACAGTTATACTAAAAAACCCTAATCTTTTGTATTGGTCTAAATATTATTTAGTAATATTATAATTATTACTATTGTAGTATTATCAATTCATGATATTATTGATTTAATTATTTCTAATCATAATGTCATTAAAATTTGTTAAAATATGTTATATAAAATTAAGTTAATTAGTGTTGAATGACAATCGTAGTCAAGGGAAATCAAGACTCTTAAAATTAATATTTAATTTATTCTCCTACTAATTTCATGCAAATATATGGCTATAAAATGGTGGGGCAAAAAAAATATAACCACACACAATTACAAATCACTAGTTCAATCATGTCTCCTCCAAGCATCACTATATTTTTCTTAATTGTTTTATCATTGAATTTTTGTCATGAGAGTGAAGCTATGAGGAGGCATGTAATTAAAATTTTTAATCGTATGCCTGAAGGTACCCCGGCATTAAAAGTTCATTGTGCGTCTAAAAATGACGATCTTGGATATCGTCTTCTTTATTCTGGTCAGGATTTCAATTGGTCGTTTAGAAGCAGCTTTTGGAGAAATACTCTTTTCTTTTGTCGATTTTGGTGGGGCCAAAAGACGATTGCTTTCGATGTGTACAAGGATGGCTGGGAAGAGGCATATCATAACACATTTACTTATGCAGCGAACAAACACGGTGTCTTTTCTGGTTACGATGAAACACCAACAGACAATATGGTTTTAGTGCAGGCGTGGCCATAAATTGAATGTAATATTTTATTCCATATCGTACTCCGAAATATTGAGTGTTATATATATATATATATATATATATATATATATATATATATATATATATATATATATATATATATATATATATATATATATATATATATATATATATATATATATATATATATATATATATATATATATATATATATATATATATATGGTGAAATATTGGCATTGTTTTACATGAATGTTGTGGTTCTTTCTGTTTTTTTTTTTTTTTGAAACACAAATGGTGTAAATCGCACCTTGTAGCGACGATGTCTGCCTTTATCCGACACCTAGAATTGCCTCTGCGATTTTATTTCTTTATAAATTGAAGATTTAAAAATTAAAATTATTAGTTATAAAATAAAAAAAGTCACACAAATGTAAGAATACATAGAAGTCAAATACACAAATGTCAAATACTACAAAACATGTCAAACTCATTATTTTTTTCTTAAATCCGATTTTATTTCTTTTCATTTTATTTAATTTTTTACTTTTTCTGAATTGGAGATTTTAAATTTAAACTCACAAATAATAATAAAAAAAAAAATCACACAAATGTAAGAATATATAGAAGTCAAATGCACAAGTATCAAATATCTTCTTCAATAGTGTCGGCATCATAGTCCTTGGTAGAATGATCTTGAGGTGATGGGATGTGATAGGAATGGGAGAAATATTAAAATGCATATGTGGAGACTTGTTACCGAGTAAATATCCTAAATTGAGAGCCAAGAATTCACTCTCTGAGTACATATCATAGCAGACTGGTACAGTGTTTAGTGGTGTATCCACAGGAAATGTAATTAGTGAATTAAGAAGGAAATATGGAATGACCGACCTCATCACATCTTCATGTGAAACATGAGGTGCATAAGTGAACATTTCTCTTGTAAACCTTTCACTGCGGGGTTGTTACTAGATACACTGACCGGCCCTCGTTGACCCGGAAGAGGACCTACAAATGTATGGGTCGGTTTTGTAGACCTTTCAGTGCGGTTGTGACTAGACACACCGGAATTGGGTCGGTTTTGTAGACCTTTCAGTGCGGTTGTGACTAGACACTGACCGCAAATCCAATTTAGAGAAAAACTTGGAACCGTATAATTCATCTAATAGTTCATCAATCACCGGAATTGGATATTTATCTTTAATCGTGATGTCGTTCAGAGCTCAATCTCAGATTTTTGAAAATATGGGTATCGAAATGGTCGAACACTCACCGGTTTTGCATGTGGTTGCAAAGGAATGTAATGATCGTGGGAACGCCTTGGGGGTAAGTTGGAGGGCGGTGCAAATATATGAGCGAACTCAGCAAGTAGACTGCCCATGTCTGGTGGATGAGTTTTCGGCTGGTCGGAAAGATTGGATTGAACCATTTGAAGGAAAAAATAAGTACCTTGTAGCCCATTGATCTCTTTGTTGGTTAATGCACCTACTACAGCTCGTCCCAAACCTCAAAAGGTTCGAGAAATTCGATTCACTTTGAAAGTCATGGATAGTTGTTTATAATCCGTCTCAATGGATCCCAGAGTCTCCAACCATTGTACTCCCAAAACCAACTGGCAAGCTGCAACTGGAAGAATATAATAATAGGCAGTAACACTACAACCTTGAATTGAAAGGGTGAGGGCCTGACATTGACCTGCACACTCTATTGTTTCCTGATTTGCAACCATTACCTAGAACTTTTTTTCGTGGGCGACTGGTAAATTAAACTTGGAAACAATACTCTGATCAATAAAGTTGTGTGTACTTCCACCGTCAATTAGAACCGTAACATCCTTATTTTTTTGTTGGGAAGTGGAGTCATGCTTAGTTACACACATTCTACACGTTGCTAGTATAGTATATTTTGCAATTCATTTGTAATAGTATAAATAGAGATTATGGCACCGAATGTAGACAATTATTGTTGCAATACTCTCCTCTTTAATCTATTTCTCGTTTCTTATATTCTTCTCTCTTCTAATATTCTCTTATTCTTCTAATATGCTCATATTCTCCCAAATTCTCGTTCCTAAAAGTCTTGGAATATATCAAGTTAAACTGAATGTTGACGACTCGACGAAGGGACAGTTTTATTCCGGTGTTTGATTCGCAAATCTAATGGTGAAGTGGTTCAAGGGTTTTCTCACTTTTACGACAAAGGATCGCTTAGTTTTGCAGAAGCCCCGCTATCCTAGATGGGCGGATTATATGTCGGGAGTTGGGAGTCGAGGAAGTGATCTTAGAATCGGACTCAAAGCTTGTAGTAGATATGATATTTGCCAAGGCTACAGTTGCATGGGAGATTCATTACAGTATATTGGCCATTCGTAAGCTACTTGAAGACACTTGGGTTGGTCACCATGTTTATAGAGAGGCGAATGGTGTTGCCGATGGATTAGCTAAACTGGCATATGAACACAAGGAGATGAAACGGTATTTAGCAAGTGAATTCCCTTGTCAGATTCGAACTTCCATAATCCTAGACCGTGTCGGAATGCCTCTTTTTCGTAAAGTTTCGAAATTTAAATGAAGATGGTGTTGAAGAGAGGTAGTTGTTGTGTAAGCGTGTTTATTTGATTATCAACAGATTCATTCAAGAGTAGGGTCCAAGTGGAAGCATTCTGGTTTTTTGCATTAGTACCCCAATTTGGGGACCTTTAGTTAATTTTCGTAAATTAGCTAGCTAATGGCTTGCTAGTTATAGGCTTTCCGTTTTTCGCTCCTCTTTGGGCCGTTTTAAAAAGAAAAGTTAGGGGAGCCTCTGACTTTTTATTGCTATTGTAGGGGAACTTCAAGGGGGTCATCTGCAAAAAAATTAAATGGAAAGTGTAAGCATAAGAGAGTCATCTGCAAAATATAGTATTTTGACGTTTGACACGCGCAATTAGTTTTAACGGAAGCTACCCTTATCAAGCACAACGGGGTTATGTGCTCATATTACGAGCGCACGAGGGCCATCTGCAAAAGCTTGTAACCACAGGGGGTCAAATGCTATTTACCCTTTTTTTTAAACAATTCATATGGTTTTGCCTTCTTTCTAAGAAATACGAGGTTCACGTGGTCAATAAGATGCCAATACCCAGGATGAAATTGCATTGTTCTTCTAAGATAACCATATAGGAACCTACTACTTTGATTCAGATTATGACTTTTACTTGGAAATTTTGCGAGAATATTACTGGAAATACTTTATACTTTTGTCATCTTTCGTGGCGTAATGTGGTATTTATTTTTCTGGTTGCGGGGCTTTTCCAAGATCAATGTACAAGATGCATGACAAGAAAAATCATACAGGACAGTCTTGTTCATTGCTCGTATACAAGATTGAAGTAGTGCTAAGTTACCCCATCATACATCTACGAATAATCCTCACCTAAAATCCAAAATCATTAAACTAAATGAGTAATATATTTTGCTTATGTAGGCCCTGACGGAGACAATATGGCTCTAAAAGATTTTGGTTTTGGACAAAATGCACTTCACCCCCTACAGATTTCTCATTTTGGCACTTCTCCCCAAACTTTTTTAAAAAGGGATACTCCCCCTTCGAATATTATTTTGGTTGCGCTTTGCAACATAAGCCAATTTTTGGAGGGTGGGAACGTGCAAAAGATTAGTGTGTTTAAGGGGCAATGTGTAACAAAAATAACATTTAAAGGGGCAACAAGCAACAAAAATACTAAATTTCGATGAATAATCCATCGGAGTTTTGCTATCGGGACAATGTGCAACAAGAATAACATTTTGAAGAGGCATTCACTTTAAGAAACAATAGGGGGTAAAGTGCGAAAATTAGAAATTTGCAGGTGGTGATATGCAATTTTCCCTTTGTGTTTTCAATTTTGAGGGGGAAAGTGCGAAAATTAGAAAATTATAGGGATGAAATGCAATTTGTTTTCTTATTTCTTCAAATGGCAAGAATGCAGCCACAACCATCCGTTATCGAATTCACCAAACTATTGCAAGTTGTTGTCAAGATGAAACATTACTCCGTTGCCCTTAAAATGTTCGACGAAATGCGTCAATGGGCTGCCCCTATGAATGAGTACACGATGACAATCTTGATTAATTGTTGTTGCCTCTTGAAACACGCAGACATTGGTTTTGCTATCTTTGGTTGTTTCTTCAAACGCCGCCACGAGCCGAATGTTACGACATTCAACACCCGCTTGAAAGGGCTCTTTTTAGATGGTAATGTAGCTGAGGCGGAGAAATTGTTCAAGAAGATTTTGACTTGAAACTTTGTGAGCCAAACGATGTTACGATTCTCATTGTGGTAGATGGGCTCGTCAGATTTCTGAAGCGCTTTCATTTATAAGGACGATGGAAGAGGGATGAGTAAGTCCTTGTATAGTTACATATAGTATCTTCATTAATGGTTTGTGCAAAGATGGGAAACTTGAAGACGCAAAAAATCTTTTAAACGAACTTCCTTCCAAAAGGTTGAAACCTCATAATCAAATATATGTTGTCATTATTCATACACTTTGTGAAGAAGGATTTGTAGGGGAGGCAAAATATGCGCTTATAAAAATGGAGAGAAGTGGTTGCGCACCGAATAGAGTGACATACAACGTCATTATTCGTTGCTTGTTGAAGAAGAAAGAACTTGACAAGGCAATGCCATTCTTAGAGGAATTGCACAAACGGGGATTCTCAGCCGATGCAGCTACTTCGTCCATGTTGATTAATCACCTGCAAGTATATAACAAAGAGGTTCTTCTTCTGGAAATGGAAATGATTACGAAACTTGTACCAATAATATAAATTATTTATTGGGTAAATTACAATCACCCCTAAGGTATGGTCAAATTATGAAAAAGTCCCACCTGTTTGGGTAATTACAACCACCCCTCAACTATAAATCTTCTTACACGTCCACCATTGCGGTGTCAAATTTTGTGGAATCTTTTTATTTTGAATTGCATCAGTGTATGAAAATAAAATGTGTTATTTGGTAAATTTGCTGATCAAATTCAAAAAAGAAATGATAAATACATACGAATCTTCAATGGAATAAATGGCACATGATTCGACTTTTAATCCTAATCAAATCAATTATATTTTAGGGTTAATAGCATTTTGCCACCGGTACTTTGCCCATTTTTGCGCTTTGTCACCTTAACTAAAAAAAGTTGCACGGGCACATCCAAACTCCTTTTTTGACGCACATAACCACCTAAGAGGAATATTCTGGCGAATCTTCCCATTTTTCCGGCACACGTGAGGAATTCACATCCATGTTATCTCATCTTCTTCTTCTACACGCAATTGTTTTTTTTCAATTCATGTGCGTACTTGTTTATGTTCTTTACTATTTTGGTTACTGAATTAATTGCAGTAGTTTGTGGCCGCCGCACTGAACTTCAGTAATGGAATATTCGTTTTCGACCAGAAAAAATATTTAAGTTGAAATAGATGGGCGAAACTGCTAATTAGAGCCATATTCAAGGTTTCATTGGATGCCGTAGAGTGGACGGATGCGGTACGAAAGGCAGTGGCATGGCCAATGTGCAAAGCTTGATGCAAATTCCAAATGGTAAAAGATGATGGAATATATTTGGCGGCGGATATATGCAAACCCAATTTTTTCTTTGTTTCAAACACACGTAAAGGGTTCCTTAGTTCAAGCCCACCAATTTATATAATTTACTTATATCTAGACCAAAGATTACGAATATGCCCTCATCCATAAATACTACCAAAATACAAACACAAACATTATATTCCTATTTTTAATTTGTTCAAGACCAACAAAGAAATAAAAAATAAAAAATAAAAAATGTCCGACCCGCCGTTACCGCACGAACGCCGCCGCACCTCCACCGCGACGCCGACATACAACCCACTTACACACCACCACCACCCCACCACCACCAACCTATCACTTTTTATACTAAAATTTTTGTTGGTGAATTCAAAAACATTAATCGAGCATTGATTTCTTGATAAATATGCGTGGTGAACATTAATTGATACTTATTTCTTGTTGGGTTGCAATTGTTTTGTCGATTTAGGATTAATTTTGAGATTGAAATCGAAGTTGGGAAATCGGCGTGTACGCGCCGATTTATTTGAAAAAGGCAGCATATTCATACCGATTATTTTTGGAAAAATTGGCACTGTAATACCGATTTTTGTTTTTAAAAATCGGCACGTGTATACTGATTATTTTTGAAAAAATCAGACAGTGAATACCGATTTTTGGTATTGGTTTTTTTTTTTTCAAAAAAAGAAACACAAACAAGCTAAAATAAATGACTAAACCATATCTTATTACGTTTTTCACCCTCATAAACCACCATCTCCTTGTTTTTTGACTCCATTGTGAATGTGTGGTGATTATTTGATTGTTTTGATGTTTAGGGTTCTTGGTGGATTTGTGAAGAAGGAGGAGTAGAAGAAGTAGGAGATTCTTAAATTGTGAAATAATGGGTGTGTTTGTAGGTTTATTTTATTTAGACTTGCATAAAGGAAATGAGTTTTTTTTTCTTTTATTTTTGTTGTGTTAATTTGGTCTCAATTTCATTAGTGGTAAATTAGTATTTTAACGTTGGTGGCTTTGTACAAAGAAATTTGTGGGCTTGCATATATCCGCCGCTAATTAACTTTTTTTTATTATTTTTTTTTTTAAAGTACTAATTAGTTTGCGTTATGCAATTATTTTGTGTTTTTGCTTTATATTATTTGATTATAGGGTTTTTTTAGACTTTATATCTATGGATATTTCATGAGTTAATTTTTTTTTGTTGATATGTATGTTTCGATGTCATTATATTTCTCGTGTTTTACCAGATGAGTTAATTTCATACCCGAAATATTTCATGTAAGTTTTATTTGAATTGAGAGATTCAAAATAACTTCAGCTGGAAACAATTTGAAATCCCCTACAATTGCCAGGAATTGAACAAATAATGAAAGCTAAGAATTTGAAACTATTGTCAAATAACTCAATGAATATGAACTTCATTATAATTTCAGTGTGAGTTTACAAAAAGAAATCGTTTAGAGAAGTAGGTTAATATGATCACTAAAAAATAGTGCATTCTTTTAATAAACTTTGGTGATCAAACAACAAAAAAAATTTCCAAACTATTGAAGTAATAGTAAAGTGGCTCGTGAGTAAATATATACCATAAGAATGAAGTTATTTGTATGTTTCAATGATCAAGTTTATATTTTACTCTAAATGATGGATCGAAATATATATACATTTTGACATATCGAATAAAATGAGAAAAAAACACATTAAAAATAATTCGACACGTGCAACACATGTGCACTTGGCTAGTTTATTAAAAAAAATGAGAATTTTGACTTGGATTTAATCACATACAATATATACAGATGATCTTTAGCAAATTGTCCCAATATATGATTTTCTTTGGATAAATCATAATCTCACGTTTTGAAATTAATAGTATATGATTTTCTTTGGATTCACATGTTAATTATTTTAAGATTTTGCGTCTCAAATTTCTCTCATCAAGTCAACTATTTAATTAATGAGTATGGATGATTGAAGCAATTTATTTAATTCAATTTACATAGTGATGATGCTAAAGCTTAGCTCACCTAGGGGGTATGGAAAAATGAGTTGGGAGAGCAAAGCGAATCAGTAGCTTGATAACTCGAATGATCCTGAGGTCCCTACAAAATAAGCACACGTGAACTAAGCCGGGGGTTGATCCGGCGGAAACCCCTCCGACGCTCAAGTCAGATGTACGGATCGTAGAGAGAGTAGAGAGAATAAACTCGTGGTGGATTATCAAAAATGAGAACGTACCTTTTCGAATGAATAAAATATCTATTTATATATCGTTGAATGGGTTGGGCTTACTTTGTTGGGTCAAAGCCTTATTTTGAAGGAGCTTGGGCTTTCGTGTAATGGGCCTAATTGGTATATTAATTTGAGGGCCCATTGGGCCGGCCCATTTAGGTATATCATTAAGCCCCCCAACTCTCGATTCGAGACGGGGACTTGTGTAGAGGGATCCGGGTCGTGTCGAGAGTTAATTGCGTTATTTTCGTTGGTGGTGAAGTAATTCCTTAATTTAAATAAGGGATAATTGTATTTATTTGGCAGCGAGGTATATATTTAAGGGTTTTAAATATTATACCAGGGCCAGATAAGTAGACTCCTTGTGCGGTGGAGAGTATTAAACTTCAACGTCTTGCAATAAATATGGGTATGTTTTTTGAACTCTAGGTTTTCTGTGCTATTTTTCTCTTGAAATATTTTTTTTGTGGTAGAGTAGAAAATCTGTTGTTTTCTTGATTGCTTCTCTGGGGAAAAATATTTCTGATGTCGAACTCGGGTAATTCGAACTCTTTGCGAATTAAACTTCGAGATCCGGTTGGAGGGGGCAGGAAAACCTTTGGGACGGTGGGTGTGGAACGCGAGAAACTTGTGGTATCGGGTGCGGAAATCGGATCCGCAGTAGAAGATGCACGGAATTTTGTGCAGATGAGGGAGAAAAGGGGGGCTGTTGCTGGCTTGAGTCGCGCCGGAAGCCGGGTAAATATGTGTGTGGGCGCGCGCGTCGAGGCGGCTTTGGAGCCTAGAGGAACTGATGAGCCGCCGGCTTGCACGAAGAACGAGGAGAGAGGAGAGAGAAACAGCAGGCCACGTGGGCCTGCTGCGGCTGAAGGCGCGTCGGAGGTGGGGCAACGCGCGCGCGGGATTGGACCGTGTCCCGACGCGCGCGTGTTGGTTGGTGGCAGTGGCAGTGATGACGCGCGCGCGCTGCCCAATCAAGGGGCGCGTGCGCGCGCGTCAGTGGCGGATGGTGAGGGCGGTGATGACGCGCACGCGCTGCCCAATGTGGGCGCGCGTACGCGCGCGTCGATGGAGGGTTTCGGGGCGCGTGAGCGCGCGTGTGTGGCTGGGGAAGAGCCACGTGGGCTAGCTGTACTGGGGGACGCGCGCGCGCGTGATTCAGCCCCTTTTGGGGTCGCGCGCGCGCGTGAGGGCGCGTGTGATGTTGGTTTCAGGCTCGGTTCGCGCGAAATTAACGGGCAAATTTCCGAGGGTGCTAATGTGCGTGATGTTTTACATGGGGAAAGTTTTGGTCGGCGAGAAATCATTGAATCGTGGAGTGACGATGTAGAAGTGCATAAGGATATTACTATTCCCCCTACCGTTGATGAAGTGGGTTCTAGTAGACGTCATTATAGGCGTCAAGTTGTGGATTTTGGGAGTGATAGCGATGATTCTAACCAATCGCCTTCGCCGAGTGAACATGCGTTGGCGAGTAGTGAAGTTGAGCCGATGGTCGAGGAGGAGGAGGAGGATGATATTATGCCGGGTGATGTTGAGGTTGATAGTAGAAGGCAAAAGAAAAAGAAGCCAATTAATTTTTACTTAGTTGATTTTGATAGTGTGTTGACGGAAGAGCATCTGCACTCTATTCGTCGTTTATCTGGAGCGCCAAGTAATGTTGAGTTGTTGTTGCCTCAGAAGGGTGACCGTTTGTATTCGCCACCCGATGGATTTCATACGGTGTTTTTGGGTTACTTGACGTGTACATCTCAGATTACACCGCATCCGACCTTGTTGAAGGTTTGCGAGGAATTTAAGATAGGGTACAGTCAGTTAACGCCGACTGCAGTTCTTACGTTCGAGGCGTTTCACCATAGGTTGTCTTTAGTTGGTTTGCCTATGACCGTGAGTTTGTTCAAGGCGTTATTTACGTTACATCGTCCCAATATGACGCCTTTCTTTTGTTTTCATCCTCGCGTTCCTTATCAATTCGTGAAGAGTGTGAAGTTATCTTTGGGGAAATGGAAGACCCATTTTTTTTATGTGAAGGCTCCCACTTTTGAAGTTCCTGTTGTTTGGAATCCTTCGTGCGAGAGTTTCACGATAACTGCGAATATGGCGAAAAGGATTGAAGAGTCGGGATTGTGTGACGTGGAATTTGACCCGAGGGTTTTAATACCAAAGCCGAAGGGTCAGCGCTGTATATCCTTTTGTTGCCTTGACTTGTGTTTTTTTTTTTTTTTTTTTTTTTTTTTTTTTTGTAGTTCTGTGGTAGTATATACCTCATGTCTCTTATGTGTTTGTTATCTTTTGTAGATGGGGGTATCACCTTTGCGGCACTTCAAGCTAAAGCGAATAAGACGTCGAAGAAGGCATCGAAGAAGGTGCCTTCTACGTTGGGAGGTTCTTCAAGTGGTTTGCTTCGTGAGGAGGTCCATGTAGAAATTCCTCGAGTTGTCGCAGATGACCGTAGCAGTGCTGGCGAAGTGGAGGGACGTCCACTGACGAAGGTTCGTGGCAAGGGAAAGAGGGTGGATACCGAGTATGTGGCTGTGCCTAAGCGTCCGCGGGTAGACCCTGAGGAGACTTATGCTTTCCATGGTGGAGGAGGGAAACAGCTGTTTACTTATGGTGTGAATCGCGATGGTAAAGAGTCGTATTGGGATGTGTCGGATCGTGATCTACCTATGTTGAGTACCGAGGGATTCGTTTGTGATTATGATCGTGCTCGGATGTCTGGTAAGGGCCCTTGTCACATGTTGGAGTTAGCCGGTGGGGATATATGTCGGGTGAGTCCTTGTTTATTTAAAATCATATTAAGTGTCAGTTCCCCTCTTCTTTGTGTAAATTTTTTTTTTTTTTTTTTTTTTTTTTAGTTGGTAGCGACTTGGAGATATCTCATGGAGCACGGTAAGAATGTGGAGGCTAGGGAGGAGGCGGAGAGGGCTCGTAGTCAAGCGCGTGAGGATGAACTTCTAAGCCAGTTGGAGGTAGCGCGGTCTGATCTTGCTCTACGCTCGGAAGAGCTTGCTCGGCGGACAGAGGAGCTTGCTGAGAAGACATAGGAGCTCGAGGTTATTCGAAGTGAAGCGAAGGCGTATAAGGATGATGTTCATAAGTTGAACGTATGCTACGACCAGCTCAAAGAGAAATATGAAGTTGAAAAGGCGACGGGGAAGAGGTTCCTCACGACATCAGGTGGTGTGGCTTATAAGGAGTCCATCGTGGAGGAAACCAAGGCTAGCTTCCGAGGTAGTGACGAGTGTACAGCTATGATTGAGGAGCACGCATTGGTTGTGGTTTATAAGCCATTAGTGCGCGCTTGTCGCAAATATCTGCGCGATGCGGGTGGTATCAGCGAGAAAGTGATTCGTGGGATGGAAGCTGGCATATCCGATGAAGAGGAAGATGAGGTAAATGTCAATGGGACGGGTACACAGCTCGTGGATGATATGGTTGCGGATGATTCTACCGTGGTTGCATCTTCCGCTCGTGGTAGGGGAGTTTAGACTTATCTGTTAGGATAGCTAACTTTTCCCTTTTATTTTTTATTGCTATTATTATTTTTTTTTATGGATTTCGTATTTTATTTTTATCGCTGATGTAGATGGGTATGTCCACTACTATTTCGTATGAGTTTCTTCCGTGTTTGACTTTGAAGTTTAATATTTCAATTTATTTATTTTGACATTGTCGAAAATTAATGCGTTGCTTATATGTATTTACATTAGCATATACGCGATGTACTTGAGGAGGGGATCAGTCTCCCAAGGTTTTTGATAAGGGTCGTGCCCTTTGTTCGGACCGCTTGGGTCTTAAATATATTCGTCCGTGGCCACGTTTTAAGATTAACACCTCGTGAAACAAGTAAAGGGACTCAGATATTCCAGCTGGCCAGGCTATATGGATTGTCTAAATCTCTCTAAGTGTTGTATGGGGTGGTATTTCATTAGATTCAAGATGCGATGTAATTTGTATCGATGTGAAGGTACAGAGAGTAAAATGGAAATCATGATTTATTCGATGATAGCCAAGGAGAATTGTTACAAGCCTAGGTGAGGCGAATTTAAATAAATAGCTAATGCGATAGGCCTACATGAGGCGGAAGTAAATAATTACTACTAAAGCAAATAAATTGTCTTGATAAAAAAAAAAATCTTCAAAGTGATTGTGCTACATTTGCTCTTCTTCCACGTCTTCCTTGTACTCGTTCGTTTTACTGTGCTGATGGTAGATTGACTTCTTTTGGCGTCTTTATGCCTGTCAAGTACGATTGAGAAAAAGATAATTTATTTAATCACTTGTATTGATGATTTAGCAATTGAAGCTATGGTGGTCTGTATTGCTCTTTCACGTACCCTACTACGGGGGTTGATTTTTCTTTCTCGCCCTCCAAGATATGAAATGAACTCATGAATTGCTGCGGGTTGCTATGCTATCACGCCTGTTAGTGGAATTACTTTTTCATGTTAGTAAGAGTAGATAAGATCATCCGTGTGTTAAAGTCTAGTGGATGTATAATAATTACCCTTGACGATGTGGTATAGAGTATCTTCGCTCTTTGGGGCATTGATTGAGTTATATGCATCCTCTCCCGTAATAGGTTCTCAACCTGTAAGAAGATGATGGGATGTAATTATGACTCGCTGATATAAGTAAAAATTACTAGCCCCCCAGTTTAGGTGGGACGTTCACGTACCTCGTTATGTGGTGTCAAATTTCCAACCATGTATAAGCAGCTTTACAAGACAATTGACGTGGAAGGTCGTGGAGCCTGCATGGGTGGCAATTCGTGAGTAATTTTCCTATAGAAGAAATATGGGTGATGATCTCAACTGATCTGAAGTAAGGTAGATGTATACCTTAGGCGTAGAACCGTTTGAGGTTCCCTATATTCCAAGTTCTGGGTATAGGGTGTCCGTCAGTGTTCTCGAGGCGGTATGCTCCGGTGTTGACGACTTTGGTGATTTTATACGGTCCTTCCCACTTTGGGTCGAGCTTACCGATGGGGTGAGAGGCTTCAGCTTTTCGGAGAACTAAATCTCCAACTTGAAAGGAGCGAGGGCGGACCTTTGAGTTATATGCCTTGGCCATGCGTGATTTATACATCTGTTGCCGGATGTATGCGACTTCACGTAATTCATCTACGAGGTCGAGGCTTCCCCGCATAGCCTCCTCATTAGCTGTTGGATCATAGTTGGTGATTCGCCAAGATGGTTCTCCGATTTCGACGGGTGCGATAGCCTCTGTTCCGAAAGCTAGATTGAAGGGCGATTCTCCGGTTGCTGCTCGTGGGGTTGTGCGATACGCCCATAGCGCGTTAGGCAATTCGTCCACCCACTTCCCTTTGGCACTTCCAAGCCTTGTCTTAAGGTGTTGGAGTATAGTGCGATTCGTGACCACCGTCTGGCCGTTAGCTTGTGGATTTGCTACGGATGTGAAGAACTGCTTGATGTCTAGGCCGAGGCACCAATTTTTTACTTTGTCACCGCAGAATTGGGTCCCATTATCCGAGATGATGGAACGTGGGATTCCGAAGCGGCACACGATGTTTTTCCATAGAAATTGGATAACTTCTTCTTCTCGGATGCGTGCTAAGGGTTCAGCCTCCACCCATTTGGTGAAGTAGTCCACTCCTACAATGAGGTATTTGCGTCCTCCTGTGGCGGGTGGGAATGGTCCAACTAGATCCATCCCCCATTGGGCGAAAGGGATGGGGCTGTCAATTGGTTGCATTAACGCCGCCGGCATGTGCGTGATATTGGCATGCTCTTGACAGGGCTTACACCTCCGGACTAATCTTTTCGCATCTTCATGCATCGTTGGCCAATAGTAGCCCTGTCTCAGTAGTTTGAGAGCTAAGGTTCTCCCGCTCAAGTGATTGCCGCAGATGCCTTCGTGTACTTCTCTAAGTACATAATCCGCTGTGGTCGGGTCGAGGCACTTGAGATAGGGGAATGAGAAACCTCGTTTATACAGTTCTTCTCCCACTATAGTGAAGCGGGCGGCTCTTGTTTTTAACTTCCGTGCTTCATTGGGATCCGTTGGAAGTTCCCCCTCCTTGAGGTACTTCAGAATTGGGGTGGACCAGCATGGTTCAGCCTCGTCGGTGTAGTGTACTTCAGTAGGTGAATTTATCTCCGGCTGAGGTGAGGTGAGGAGCGTCACCTTCCGACTTCCAATGCTGGCCATGGAGCTGCCTAGCCTAGCTAATTTGTCTGCATGGACGTTATTGGCGCGAGGTACTTGTCTTATCTCATAGCTCTCGAATTTAGACAAGAGAGTGTGTGCGAGAGCTAAATATTTGGCCATGGTGTCTTCCTTGGCTTCGTACACTCCGAGTACTTGGTTAACGACGAGCTGAGAGTCGCTTTGGATTAGGAGCTTGCGCGCTCCGGCTGCTAGGGCGAGGCGGATTCCCGCTATCAGTGCTTCGTATTCAGCGACGTTGTTTGAGGCTGTGAATTCGAATCGTTGAGCGTATTCAAACTCATCTCCATCAGGATTCGTTAGTACAATACCTGCTCCCCCTCCTGTGGTAGTGGAAGATCCGTCAACGTTGACAGACCAGGTAGGTAGAGAAGTGTTCTCTTCTATGGAAGTCATTTCGACTAGAAAATCTGCCAACACTTGCGCCTTGATAGCTGGGCGGGGTTTAAATTCCACTCCATATTCACTTAACTCTATTGCCCATTTTGCTAATCGTCCGGATGTTTCGGGACTTCTTAGTATTTGCTTCAGAGGGTAATTGGTGAGAACCACCACCTGATGTGACTGGAAGTAAGGTCGAAGCTTCCGTGCTGCGTTGATGAGGGCGAGAGCGAGTTTCTCCATGTTGGTGTAACGTTGTTCGGCTCCTTGGAGGGCGCGACTTATGTAGTATATGGGTTGGTGACCCTTTTCTCCATTTCGGATGAGGACTGCGCTGACGGCATTAGCTGATGTAGCTAAGTATAGTAGGAGGGTGTCTCCGGGCTGAGGTTTTGTGAGCAGGGGTGGGGATGCTAAGTATGACTTCAGCTCAACGAATGCCTTTTGACATGCCTCATCCCACTCGAACTTTTTTCCTCCCCTTAAAATTTTGAAAAAGGGGAGAGCCTTGTCCGCTGATCTTGAAATGAATCTGTTCAGGGATGCCAAACAGCCGTTGAGCTGTTGAACTTTCTTGATCGATGTTGGCGGAGCCATGGAGGTGATTGCTTCAATTTTCGCGGGGTTAGCTTCGATTACTCGTTGTGAAATCATATATCCCAAAAATTTGCCTCCCCGAACTCCGAATGAACATTTGAGGGGGTTGAGCTTCATCTTATATTTTCGCAGGGTGGCGAAACACTGATCAAGATCCGTTAGGTGGTTCGAGACCTTAACACTTTTGACGAGCATGTCGTCGATGTACACCTCCATATTTTTACCGATCTGATCTGCGAACATTTTGTTCACTAGACGCTGGTAGGTGGCTCCTGCGTTTTTCAACCCGAAGGGCATGACTTGATAGCAGTAGATGCCTTGGTCAGTGATGAAACTGGCCCTCTCTTGATCATCTGGCGCAAGTAAGATCTGGTTATATCCTTGGTATGCGTCGAGGAAGCTGAGGAGCTCGCATCCTGAGGTCGAATCGATGAGTTGATCGATTCTAGGCAGAGGAAAAGGGTCCTTAGGACAAGCTTTGTTGAGGTCGGTGAAGTCTACGCATAGTCTCCACTTCCCCCCGGGTTTGGGAACGAGTACTACGTTCGACAACCATTCAGGATACTGAACCGGTCGTATGTGGCCTGCGTCGAGGAGTTTTGCCACTTCCGCTTTGATATGCTTGTTGCGTTCGGGACCAAATGTCCGTTTCCTCTGTTTGACTGGCTTCAACCTCTTATCGACGTTAAGCCGATGTAGGGCTACCTGAGGGGGAATGCCCGACAAATCTTGGGCTTTCCATGCGAACACATCTCCATTGTGTCCTAGGAAGTTGATAAGCTGCTGCTCCGTGGTTGGATCTAAATCAGATCCTATCCGTATGAGCTTGGAGGTATCTCCGGGAGTGAGTTCTATGAGCTTAAGTTCTTCAACAGCTGCTAGCTTGATGCTGTCATCCGGCTCACTGATGAGGATTTCTTTATTATCCTCAATGACCGCGTTGACCCACTTCCGTTTGTCGGATTTTTGGGTGTCGTCTCCCTTTCCGGGTGGTTTAAGCTTCTTGGAAGGTTCTCGTAGGGCCCTTACATAGCACTCTCGAGCGAGACGTCTATCTCCAAGTACTTCCCCCATTCCATAAAGAGTAGGGAACTTCCACTTCTGATGATAGGAGGAAGGCACCGACTTAAATGTGTGGATTGCTGGCCTCCCCAGAATGATGTTGTAGGGTGATAGCCTGTCGACGATGAGGAACTTGATTAGTTTTGTGATCCGACAGGGGTCTTCCCCTAACGAAACTGGCAGTTCCACTTCTCCCATGGATAAAATGCCTTCTCCTGTGAATCCTTTCAGGGGTGTGGCAACGGGATTAAACCGGGCATTATCTATGCCTAGCTGCTTAAAAGCGTGGAGGTACATGATGTCGGCTGAGCTTCCACCGTCCACTAATATCTTCTTGACCAAGAAGTTGGCCACCGTTGTTGTTACTACCAGCGCATCGACATGGTCTTCATCCGGACCTTCGAGGTCGGAGGAGTTGAAGACTATGCTGTGATCAGGTCTTCGTATTTGATATATGCGTGCGGAGGGAGAAGCATGTTCTTGATTCATGCGTGCTGATCGAGCGAGGGTGCGTCTTGCATTTTGTGAATCGCCACCCGCCGGTCCTCCGGAGATAAAAGAGATGATTCCTCGGGTAGGCTGGTTATCGTTGTTATCCAGGTCACGTCGATGACCTCCATCCTCTCGTCTTTGCTGTTGATCTCGATTGTTATCTCGGCGTGGAGGATCATCACGGCGCTTATTTCTCGGCTTATCAATGTATTCGCCTAAATGGCCCTATTTGATCAGCCTCTCAATCGCCATTTTGAGTTGTGCACATTCTTCCGTAGTATGCCCTCTGTCCTTATGGAATCGACAATAACGATCCGATTTTTCTCGCTTTGCGTTTGGCTGCATAGGACGTGGAGGTTCTGCTAAACCTTTCTGCTCTATCACGTGAAGGATTTCCGTGAGGCGAGCGTTTAGCGGAGTGAACCTATTGTAGGAGGAAGAGGGTTGGCCTTGAGGTGGAAGTGGGGGACGTCGATCATCGCGCCTCCTATTATCCTAACGATCATCTTCCCTCTTTCTTTTAGGAGGAGCATGGGTAGAAGCTTCCTCTATTCGGACGTACTTTTCGGCTCGATTCAGCAACTCCTCTAAGTTGCCTGGGGGTCTTCCTGCGATAGATTCTTTGAATCTACCAGGTTTCAAGTTTTGCTGCATAATCCCGGAAAGCATATCTTGCCCCACACTGGGGACTTCGTGGACGGCCTCTACGAAACGCTTGATGTAGTTACGGAGCGTTTCGTTATCTCTCTGTACTACTGAGAAGAGATGAGCTGGGGTTTTGGCATATTGTTTGTTGATGGCGAATTGGTTGGTGAACCGGGTTGACAGCCGAGCGAAGGTGTCAATCGACCCTATGGGTAGGGAGTTGAACCAGTTCATTGCCCTCTTGGAGAGAGTGGTACGGAACATTTTGCACATCGCAGCATCCGTCGGGCCGTATAAATCCGCCATGGCACTGAATTTCTCAATATGTTCCTGTGGGTCGGTGGTTCCTTCGAATTGAGGTAACCCCGAGATCTTTACTCCTTGAGGTAATACCTCGTTGAGGATGTCTATGGTGAAGGGACTGCGTCTTGCTGGGAGAGGCATCCTCTCACCCATTTGATTATTTGGTTGGGAGAAAAGGTTTTGGCGAGACATTCGGCTGTTTACTTCGCCTTCTCCCTCATTAAAGAGAGGGATTCTCGGTGGTGATGCATTCCCCCGTAGGGTTGAGCGCCGACGTTGTTGTCTGGGTTGTGCTCCTCGGTGATTAGTGGATAGCTGCACTTGGGACCGTGGGTCTGACGTAGAAGATGAGACACTTATTTGATTCTGGATTGGCGGTGGGGCCATAGGTGGTACTATAGGTGGAGCTTGTGCTGGTATCGCATTGGGAGCGTTTGCTCCCATCGTGGCGATATATTGAGTTACGGCCTCCCTGGCGGCGCGAGTAGAAGCTTCCGCTATCATACGTTGGAGCGCGTCCTCGGTTATTTGAACCGTTCGAGGAGCAGGGAGTGGTGGATCGGCGAGTGGTGGGTCCCGAGGGGGGATCACCTGAACCTCGCGAGGTGGATCTGCAGCACGTGGAGGAGCTGGCTCTGTGGCACGTGGAGGAAGTTGCTCCGCGGTGCGTGGAGGAGGTGGGATGCCAGATCCTCCACGGGCTGGGAGGTTATTAGCTGTGTCGTTTTCTCTCCGAGCTGACGCCTCAGGAGGATCTTGTTGGCTACGTGATCTGGTTTGCATCGTTCCCACAGACGGCGCCAAAATGATGATGCTAAAGCTTAGCTCACCTAGGGGGTATGGAAAAATGAGTTGGGAGAGCAAAGCGAATCAGTAGCTTGATAACTCGAATGATCCTGAGGTCCCTACAAAATAAGCACACGTGAACTAAGCCGGGGGTTGATCCGGCGGAAACCCCTCCGACGCTCAAGTCAGATGTACGGATCGTAGAGAGAGTAGAGAGAATAAACTCGTGGTGGATTATCAAAAATGAGAACGTACCTTTTCGAATGAATAAAATATCTATTTATATATCGTTGAATGGGTTGGGCTTACTTTGTTGGGTCCAAGCCTTATTTTGAAGGAGCTTGGGCTTTCGTGTAATGGGCCTAATTGGTATATAAATTTGAGGGCCCATTGGGCCGGCCCATTTAGGTATATCACATAGTTATATATGTAGTCAGTTGTTGAATTAGAATAGCTAGAATACATATATCTAGAAATAGTTATTGATTAAACTTAAATATTAATTTTATACAATTATAATTTAAAACCCTAATATTAATTTTTAGTAATATTATACTTATTATTACTGTAGTATTATCAATTCATGATATTATTGAATCAATTATTTTATCTCAGTTAGAAAAAAACATCTTCAAGGCACCATCCTTATTTTGAATATTTGTAATCATAATGTCATTAAAACTTTTTAAAATAAATATGAAATTAAGTTAATTAGATTCCATAAATTATGTTGTTAATTATAGCGTTGAACCACAATTTATTCAAGGGAAATCAAGACTCTTAAATTAGTATTTAATTTATTCTATCCTACCAATTTCATGCAAATATATGGCTATAAAATGGTGGGGGAGAAAGAAAAATATAACCACACACAATTGCAAATCATGTCTCCTCCAAGCATCACTATATTTTTCTTAATTATTTTATCATTGAGCTTTTGTCATGAGAGTGAAGCGGCTATGAGGAGGCATCTAATTAAAAATTTTAATCGTATGCCAGAAGGTACCCCGGCAATAACAGTTCATTGTGCGTCTAAAAATGACGATCTTGGATATCGTCTTCTTTATCCTGGTCAGGATTTCAATTGGTCGTTCAAAAACAACTTTTGGAGAAATACTCTTTTCTTTTGTCGATTTTGGTGGGGCCAAAAGACAATTGCTTTCGATGTGTACAAGGATGGTTGGGAAGGGGGATATCATCACACATATACTTATGCAGTGAACAAACGCGGTGCCTTTCGTGGTAATGATGAAACACCAACAGACGATATGGTTTTAGTGCAGGAGTGGCCATAAATTGAATGTAATATTTTATTCCATATCGTACTCCGAAATATTGAGGGTATATATATACTAGGGGTGGGTGCACAGTGCAATGCGCAGTGGCGGTGCCCAATCGATTTAATCGTACGTCAATAAAATCGTAAATTTGCAATGAATACCACATTTTGGTAGCAAGGCAGCTAAAATCTAATCCAATATTTCTTTTTTTCCAGCCTCAAACCTATTTTATTCTAATCTTTCAAAGGCGGAGGAGAAGTAATTATTTGAGAATGGAAAAGATTAGTACAAAATTTCATCATCCGATTGAACCCACATTCCAATTCTAACTCCATTCACTATGCCAAACTGTTGAATAAGTTTTGGAAAATTGTACGGCAACACAAATAATGGTGCGACTTAATTAACTAACAGTCCATAACACATATAGAAAAACTTTATTGAGTTTCTTAAAACAAATTCATGCAATCTTTACTTTCGCCGAACAACAAACTCTCTTGCATTCAACTTGCTGGATGAAACAAAATAATAAATAAATAACAACAAATAAATGATCATAAGATTTAAATGATCCATGAAAAGTTCGAAAGAAATTCTTACTTTTGACGGAGGAGTTAACCCATTGGTGATTGTCGTTATCCATGTTTGTGCACCTATGTGGGATTTATGATCCTAATTCTACTTGTTTTATTAAGTTCATGAAACTGGCCACTTTATGCGCTTTTATGTTATTGTTAATCGCATGAATCGGAAGATCGGGTTAATAATTAGAACTGTGGTAGAAGAGCCTTTGTGGTATTAACATAGGAATATAGTTAATCTCTTAGGTAGCCATTATTGAGATTTGTGCTTAATGTTGTGTTCTAGAATTAATTGCATAGGAATATAGTAATTGAATCTAGAGGATTAGAATCGTAATACACGCGGAAGCGGGTTATGATTACTTTAGCATCTCAGGTTAATAATCCGGGTTAATTGCTTGCATAATTGAAGGAATTGGGAGAATAATAATCACATAGGGGGAAGAATAAAATCCTAGGCTCGTTCACTCTGATAAATCTTCGTGTTTAAGTTGCTTTCTTGCTTTGTCGTTTTAATTTGCTCTTTAATTTATTTTAGTTAATTCTCTCTAAAGTCGACTGTGTAGGGTGGGCTTGATAATAATTGGTAGAATTTAGCGTCTACGTTTAGATAATTAAATATTCCCTGTGGGTTCGATATCCGGACTTAATTGTCCACTATATTACTTGTACGATACGTGCACTTGCGTGTAGGTTTTCGGCCAACAAGTTTTTGGCGCCGTTGCCGGGGAATTATTTTAATTATTTATTTTATTCTAGCTCTAGATTTGAACAATTTTCACGATTCACCCATTTAATTTTGTTTTATTTTATTTTTTTTGTTTGTTTTAGGTATTGTGTATGCGTAGGAGACTCGATCTTGCTAGAGAACCGTTTGATCCCGAAATCGAACGTACTTTTCGAGCCGCTAGGAAACTTCAACGCGAAAACAATATAATGGAGGACGAAGAACGCAGGGCCGCGGGTAATTTACTCGAGGCCAACGGAAACCAAGTCCAAGACCCACCCCCTCAACTTCCAGCACAACCAGCAGTTCGTCCACGGGCACTTCAAGACTACATAATCCCAACTCTAGACGGATTCCGCCCGAGCATCCAATATCCACCCATTGAGGCGCACAATTTTGAGATCAAGCAAGGCCTTTTGACGATGCTCCAAAATAACGGGCTATTTAGTGGGTTGGCAGGTGAAGATCCCCATCTTCACATTGTCAATTTTCTAGATACCTGTAATTCCCACCGTCAAAACGGCGTTTCCCAAGAGGCGCTTCAATTAATTCTCTTCAAGCACTCCCTACAAGGAAGAGCTCGCCAGTGGTTGATGTCCCAAGCCCCCCACTCTATCTCGTCGTGGCCTCAACTCCTCAACCTTTTCATGAAAGTTTATAGCTCACCCGAGAAGGACGAGAGAATCCGACGAGAAATTCATAATTTTGTCCAAGACCAAGGCGAGCAATTATACGAGGCATGGGAGAGATTTAAAACTCTTTTGCGGCAATGTCCAACACATGGAGTAGAACAATGGCGGCAAATCCACATCTTCTACCAAGGGATTAACGAGAATGCACGAACGGTCCTAGATGCATCAACCGGGGGGAATTTTATGAGTCAATCGATACCGGATGCTTTCATCATGTTGGATCAAATTGCTCAAAATCGGTTTGCCAAGTCAAGCGAGAGAACGATTAGTGGAGCCAAGAAAGTTCCCGGAGTGTTGGAGTTAGATGCAATTACGGCCCTTCAAGCTCAAGTGACCCAAATTGCTCAACAAAATCAACTCCTTCTACAGCACATCAAAGCAAATCCACCACAACAAGTCCAAGCCGTTGATTCTCCATGTTGTGAAATTTGCGGTGGAAATCACTACACGCTCCAATGCCAACAGATAAGGAGTCGCTCAACTACGTCAACAATGCGCCTCGCCAATTCCAAAATCAAGGGTGGAGATCACAAGGGAAATATGGAGGAAATCAACAAGGCCAAGGGTATCAAAGACCTCAAGGTCAATTTCAAAATCAAGCCCCTCCTCAACAAAGCTATCAAGGCAACAATCCACCGGCCCAAAAATCAAATACTGATGAGATATTGGCCCAATTCATGACCGCTACCCAAGCCTCGCTGCGGAATTTGGAGAACCAATTCGCTCAATTCGTTGTGAATCAAGAGAAACGCCCGCCGGGAGCATTGCCATCGAATACGGAAGATCCTCGAAATCAAAAGTTCGAGACGTGCCAAGCTATCGATGTCAAGATCGAAAAAAGGGAAGAAATGCAAATAAAGCCGCAAGTCACTGTAGCAGAATGGGTGGAACCTATCCCATATCCACAACGGTTGCTAACGAAAAAGATCGAGGTCGAGACGTGCCAAGCAGTCACCTTGAAGAACGGCAAGAAATTGGAGGAAGCCCCACAAAAAGAGAAGAGAAACACGGTAATCGAGAAGCCGAAAGTGAATGAGGAAAAAGAATCAACTCATGAAGAGCCACCATCAACGGTGCCTTCACATGTCCCTCCAATTCCTTATCCTCAAAAATTTATAAAGAAGAAGCTCGATGTTGAATATCAAAGATTTTTGGACAAGTTGAAGGAAATTCGCATAAATATTCCTTTCATTGAAGCACTTCAAAAGATGCCAAAGTGGGTGAAGTTCCTCAAGGACCTCGTGAAGAAAAGTAAGAAATTGCAAGGGAACGAGATGATTCAACTCACGGAGCAAATTAGTGCAATTCTTACTCGGCCTCTTCCACAAAAACTCGGCGATCCAGGTAAGTTCACTATTCCTTGTACTATAGGAGGTAAAAATTTTGGATCGCTCATTGATTTAGGTGCTAGCATTAATCTTATGCCGTACTCTACTTTTAAAAATCTTGGGTTAGGAGAAATTGAACCGACGGCTATAACTCTTCAATTAGCCGATAGATCTTTAGTTTACCCAAAAGGTATTTTAGAGAATGTGCTAGTGAAAGTCAATAAATTTATCTTCCCTGTCGATTTCGTTATACTTGATATAGACGAGGATAGGGAGATACCTCTTATCGTAGGGAGACCGTTTTTAGCCACGTCGAAAACGCTAATTGATTGTGCTAGTGGTGATCTTACAATGACTGTGCATGATCAAACAATCAAATTCAATGTTTTTAGTGCTAATAAAAATCCATGTGATAATAATGATTGTTTCGCTATTGAACTTATGGATTTTACAACTCATGAAAAATTTGATGTTTTGAACTTGGACAATGGGAAAGTATCTTTGAGTGCAGGGGATGATGGCAGAAACGGGAATCGGACGGAGCAAGTTTACTTCATGGACTCACTTTTAAATCCTCCGAGAGAAAGTCATACGAGTCGAGGTCTTAACGACGAGGAGAATGCAAGGAAGATGTTGCCACCCAAAAACTCGAGCAAGTCACGAGAGAAGGATGAGTCAAGCTATTGTGGTCATAAGGAGAAAATCAAAAAGGAATTGCACAAAGGACAATTTGGTGTTATTGTGCAAATCCCGTCTTTGGTTATTTCCAAGGAAGCGCAAATCAAAGTGGTCGCGGCCATGTATTGTCCAAGAAATTCTTCCTCACGAGGTGGTCAAAATAAAGGAGCGAGATTCAAATCGTACATTCAACGTGAAACGGAGCCGGCTCAAACCGTATTGGGAAGCGAGTGAAGAATGCCAAGTGACCTCGGTCACTTTTGCTTGAAAATAACGAAGCAACGTCCGGCTGAAGACTTTAAACTTAGCGCTTCTCGGGAGGCAACCCGAGCTTTATTGTTTTTCGTAGTTTTCTTTAATTTTTCGTTTCGTTTTTATTGTCATAGGCATGCAATCTAATTAATTTATTTGAATTTTAATTTTCAGGGTCGAAAACATGGTCAGGGGGTCGAGACGGCCGTCCGAAATTGCAAGCAAAATCCCGGACGGCCGTCTGGGAAACAGAACGATCAAATTGTCGTTTCTGTCTATGGGACGGCCGTCCCAAAAATAGGTGTAAATGTGGGACGGCCGTCCCACAACCAGGAAGAGGAAAAAAATTTCGGACGGCCGTCCGAAAAATCAGCACAAAACCCGGGACGGCCGTCCGACTAGTTTTGGGGCGTTTTAACTTTAAAAAAATTAGATTTTCTCCCCCATTATTTCCTAAACCCTCCTCTTTCCTTCTCTCAAACTCCCACACACAAATGGAGGCTAGAGAATCGAACCAAATTCTTCAAGATCTACTCTTTCAAGGCACGCCCACAAGGTGTTCGACCATTTGCCTCAACCAAATTTGGAGGTCGATTCTTGTCCAATTCTTACCGCATCAATTCCAAACGTTCTCCCAACTATGTCGTCCAACAAAAGAGGATGAGCGTGAGAGAGCGAGGGAGGAGCACCCCGATTACATCGGCTACGACTAAATCAGGTGTTTTCTATCCTTAAACTTTGTGCTAATTTCGTTGAGGGCAACGAAAATTTTAAGTTTGGGGGTGAAAAAGATGTTATTTTTAGTGCTTATTTGTTTTAGTTTGCATGCATTAGGTTTTAGTCGTTTTTATTGTTTTTCTCGTTTTTTCGGAATATAAAAAAAAAATATTGCTTGAGTCGAATGCATCTATGATTTATGATGATGAGAGATGATCAATGTTTGATGATGAAATTGCTTGTTTTGTGTGATAAGGATTTGATGTTTGTTTAGCTTTCGATTCAACGGGACTTAGAAGCGAATTAATTGCTAGGAATCACACTTTGTGCATTGCTTTGGTTGAATGTTTTGTATTTTAAGTTTGGAATTAATTTGTGCTAGATCATGTTATGTTCGGTTTTATAACTCACCTTAGAAAATTTATGATACGAAGTATTGAGTAGTGAGTGATTTGGGATATGATTTGGGCCTTCTTTGAACCGTTTGAGCCTCTCAAGCCGACCTTTTTATCGAAATTATCCTTATAACCTTGATTTGAGCCTCGGAGAAAAGGTGTTCTTTCTTTTAGCCAATGTGTAAGGTAGAATAGGTGGAGATTCTTGAAAAATTACCCCTTGGAGTTCGGTCTAAAAATTTTTAAGGTCCTTCTTCTTCTTCGAAAAAAAAATTAAAAAAAAAAAAAAACAAGAAAAGAAAAAAAAAAAAAAGAAGTAGAAGAAGAAGAGACTAGAAGGGAGAAATAAGGACTAGTTGTTGAATTATTTTTGAAAACTCGATCCATTGCCTCAAAAGCAAAAGTGGAGACTTTTGAACTTTTGAAAATCGAGTTTATTAAAGTCCGTAGAGGTGAATTCATTGTTTCAAACGCCCATCTTTCAAATTTTGGCGTAATCACCTAAATTCAAGAAGAATAGCCACATATACCCATATTTCCTACCTCGAACCAAAGAGCCTATCAATTGAAAGCCACAAAGCCCCAATGATCCCAATAGCTTAATGTTCGATATTAGTAGAGTAGAATAATTTTGTGAGTATTTGGAGTCAAGCATACGCATGTAAGTATAAATTCTTTCTATCTTTAATTTGCAAATATTGGATGCTTGAAGCAATTGTATGAATTGTAGTTTTTGGTAATGGTGAGTGACTAAGTGTTGTTGAATTTTGAGCTTGCGAATGCCTAAGAATTGTCATTATAATTACAAGTTCTGAAAACGTGAAGTTGATCATTGATCTATGTGATGAGATGTTATCGTTGAGTTATTTGCTTATTGGTAGATTTTGCTTGAGGACAAGCAAAAGTTCAAGTTTGGGGGTGTGTTAAGTGTATATTTTTACACTTTATCGTACCTTTTTATTTGAGCTTTTGGTGTGTTTTAACGATAATTGGTGCTTAAAAAGTTTATTTATTGTATTTTAGGTACTAATTGAAGAATTGGAAAAGTATGGGGTCAAAACTGCAATTTTGGCGAAAATATGGGTCAAAAGTGAAAATATCAAAATTCTGAAGATTTAAAGCTCGGACCCCCGTCCCAGTTTTAGTGCAAATTGTGGGACCCCCGTCCGAGATTCCGAAGTTGCACAGTAAAGGGATTTTAATTGCACAAGGAAACTGCCTTCTTCCCCAAGTTTTTCACCCTATATAAGACCAACCTAAGCACACAATTGGGGATCTTTTTACGCAATTTCAAGAGCAACAAAGCAATAACGAAGACGAAGAATTCGAAGACTTCAAGCATAGATTTATCCGTCTATGATTTATTTTATTTGCGTTTTTCCTTTAATCATGAGTAGCTAATTTTCTTATTTCTAGGATTTTATTTAGAACCCTAAGTGGGATTTATGATCCTAATTCTATGATTTTATGCAAGTTTTAATTCCGGATTATTTCTTCTACTTGTTTTATTAAGTTCATGAAACTGGCCACTTTATGCGCTTTTATGTTATTGTTAATCGCATGAATCGGAAGATCGGGTTAATAATTAGAACTGTGGTAGAAGAGCCTTTGTGGTATTAACATAGGAATATAGTTAATCTCTTAGGTAGCCATTATTGAGATTTGTGCTTAATGTTGTGTTCTAGAATTAATTGCATAGGAATATAGTAATTGAATCTAGAGGATTAGAATCGTAATACACGCGGAAGCGGGTTATGATTACTTTAGCATCTCAGGTTAATAATCCGGGTTAATTGCTTGCATAATTGAAGGAATTGGGAGAATAATAATCACATAGGGGGAAGAATAAAATCCTAGGCTCGTTCACTCTGATAAATCTTCGTGTTTAAGTTGCTTTCTTGCTTTGTCGTTTTAATTTGCTCTTTAATTTATTTTAGTTAATTCTCTCTAAAGTCGACTGTGTAGGGTGGGCTTGATAATAATTGGTAGAATTTAGCGTCTAGGTTTAGATAATTAAATATTCCCTGTGGGTTCGATATCCGGACTTAATTGTCCACTATATTACTTGTACGATACGTGCACTTGCGTGTAGGTTTTCGGCCAACAGGCATCACCAAATTAGCAGCTCTACAATTACCCAAAATCAAACAAGTGTAATATATGATGGGTAAAAGAAAATATGATGGGTAATGATGAGAAATTCCGCTCTTATATATATGTAATATATGGTGAACTATTGGCATTGTCTTACAATAATGTTTTGGTTCTTTCTTTCTTTTTTTTTTTTTTTTTTTTTTTTTGTAACAAACGGTGTAAATCGCACCTTGTAGCGACGATTTCTGCCTTTACCCGACACCTAAAATTTCCCCTGCGATTTTATTTCTTTATAAATTGAAGATTTAAAAATTAAAATTATTAATAATAAATAAAAAAAAGTCACACAAATGTAAGAATACATAGGAGTCAAATACACAAATGTCAAATACTACAAACATGTCAAACTCGTTAGTTTTTTCTTAAATCCGGTTTTATTTCTTTTCATTCTATTTAATTTTTTATTTTTTCTTAATTGGAGATTTTAAATTTAAACTCACAAATAATAATAAAAAAAAAATCACACAAATGTAAGAATACATAGAGGCCAAATGCACAAATATCAAATATCTTCTTTAATAGTGTCGGCAGCATAGTTCTTGGCAGAATGATCTTGAGGTGATGGGAGGTGATATGAATGGGAGAAACATTAAAATGCATATGTGGAGACTCGTTACCATGTAAGTATCCTAAATTGAGAGTCAATAATTCATTCCATGAGTACATGTTCATAGTAGACTGGTACAGAGTTTAGTGGTGTATTCCCAAGAAATGTGATTAGTGAATTAAGAAGGAAATATGGAAGGACCGACCTCATCACATCTTCATGTGAAACATGAGAAGCAAAAGTGCACATTTCTCTTGTAAACCTTTCAATGCGGGGTTGTGACTAGATACACTGACCCGACCCCGTTGACCCGGAACAGGACCTACCAATGTATGGGTCGGTTTTGTAGACCTTTCAGTGCAATTGTGACTAGACACACCGACCTGCCCCCGCTGGCCTGGAACCGGATCTGCCAATGTATGGGTCGTTTTTGGGGCCCTTTTTCAGAACCTCGTCGGTTCTACTCGTGGGACCCGACCCGGGACCCGAATATTAATTGCAGCATTTTTGCCCTAAAAGGCCAATGTATGGGTCGGTTTCGGGGCCCTTTTTCAGGATCCCCGTTAGTAGATAAATTGGTAGAATTAGTCATTGCATTAGAATAGGTTTTCTTAGTTGGGGAACCGCAGTCATGCTTAGTTACACACATTCTACACGTTGCTAGTAGAGTATATTTTGCAATTCATTTGTAATAGTATAGATAGAGATTATGACACCGAATGGAGATAGACAATTATTATTGGAATACTCCCATCTTTAATCTATTAATGTACAGTGTACATTAATATGACTTATTAAAAATAATAAAGACTCCCTCTTTAATTTTTACGCCGTTCTTGTACAAAACTCGAACTCCGTGTCTCTCTGTACAGCAGCTCCACTCCGCGTGCCTTGAACTTTCTTCAAGCCTGAACTCCCTTCAGAAAACGCAGTTGATCTCTCTTGAGATCTATACAACAAACATGTATATGTTGGCACAACCGATGATGGCACAGTCCTGCTCCGCATACTGCCCTAGCACAGCTTCAATACGATGAGAGGTTTTTCTCCAATAAAAGTGTTGAGATCTTCAATGACTTGTGATGCTATATATAGGCACGAATTTTGCCTCCCAAATCCTTGTTTGATCTCCAAGAAATCGTATAACTAGGTAAGTAGAATTTTAGCCGATTTCTAACTCTATTCTAGATAAGTACAAATAGACCTAACTAGAATAAGATACATGGAAATAAATCAAACTCCTAATAAGAATATTACAAACATAGGACTGTAAATAGTTCCCAAAATAAACATGGAAATAAATCATTGCCAATCTTTTAATTCCAAAATACTCGGCGGATTTCCTCGATCATCAATAATCGGAAATATGGCGCCAACAACACCAAATGGAGATAGCCAATTATTATTGGAATACTTTCCTCTTTAATCTATTTCTCGTTTATTATATTCTTCTCTCTTCTAATCTTCTCTTATTCTTCTAATATTCTCATATTCTCCCAAATTCTCGTTCCTAAAAGTCTTGGAATATATCAGGTTAAACTGAATGTTGACGGCTCGACGAAGGGAGAGTTTTATTCCTGTGTTTGATTCGCATCTCTAATGGTGAAGTTGTTCAAGGGTTTTCTCACTTTTACGCAAATGATTCGCTTCTTTTTGCAGAAGCTCAGGCATGCTATCCTAGATGGGCTGATAATATGTCGGGAGTTGGGAGTTGAGGAGGTGATCTTAGAATCGGACTCAAAGCTTGTAGTAGATACGATATTTTCCAAGGCTACACTTGCATGGGAGATTCATTGCAGTATATCTGCCATTCGTCAGCTACTTCAAGATTCATTGCGAATGGTGTTGTCGATTAATTAGCTAAACTGGCATATAAGCACAAGGAGATGAAACGGTATTTAGCAAGTGAATTCCCTCGTCAGATTGGAACTTCCATAATCCTAGGCCGTGTCGGAATGCCTCGTTTTCGTAAAGTTTCGAAGTTTAAATGAAGATGGTGTTTAAGAGAGGTAGCTACTCGGTAAGCGCGGTTTATTTGATTATCAACAGATTCATTCAAGAGTGGGATCCAAGTGGAAGCATTTTGGTTTTTTGCATTAGTACCCCAATTTGGGACCTTTAGTTAATTTCCCTAAATTAGTTAGCTATTGGGCTGCTAGTTATAGGCCTTCCTTTTTTCGCCCCTCTTTGGGCCGTTTTGTAATCAGAAAAGTTAGGGGAGTCTCTGACTTTTTATTGCCATTGTAGAGGAACTTCAAGGGGTCATCTGCAAAAATTAAAGGAAAAGTGTAAGTACAAGGGAGTCATCTGCAAAATATAGTATTTTGACGTTTGACACGCGCAATTAGTTTTAACGGAAGCTACCCTTATCAACCACAACGGGGTTATGTGCTGATATTACGAGCGCACGGGGGCCATTTGCAAAAGCTCGTAACCACAGGGGGTCAAATGCTATTTACCCTTTTTTTAAACAACACATATGGTTTTGCCTTCTTTCTGTTGTTCCCGATATATAAAACGGGTAGTGAATTTAGTAAAATGGTCGAACAAATTAATTAGTGAAAATACCAAAAGATTAGCCAGAATAGATTTGAGTTGAGTTGTATAAATGAAGTAGATGATGTTGTTTTCTTATTTCGTCAAATAGCAAGAATGCAGCCACAGCCATCCGTCGTTGAATTCACCAAACTATTGCAAATTATTGTCAAGATGAAACATTACTCTGTTGCCCTTAAACTGTTCGACGACATGCGTCAATGGGCTGCCCCTATGCGACATTGGTTTTGCTATCTTTGGTTGTTTCTTCAAACGCGGCCACGCGCCGAATGTTACGACATTCAACACCCTCTTGAAAGGGATCTTTTTCGATGGTAATGTAGCTGAGGCGGAGAAAATGTTCAAGAAGATTTTGACTTTGAAACTTTGTGAGCCAAAATGTTACGATTCTCATTGTGGTAGATGGGCTTGTCAGATTTCTGAAGCGTTTTCGTTTCTAAGGAAGATGGAAGAGAGAGGAGTAAGTCCTTGTAATGGTTTGTGCAAAGATACGAAACTTGAAGATGCAAAAAATCTTTTAAACGAACTTCCTTCCAAAAGGTTGAAACCTGATAATCACATATATGCTGTCATTATTCATACACTTTGGGAAGAAGGATTTGTAGGGGAGGCAAAAGATGCGCTTATAAAAATGGAGAGAAGTGGTTGCGCACCGAATAGGGTGACATACAACCAGTGGCGGATCCAGGATTTTTGCCAAGGGGGTTCGAAATTGTAGAATAAAAAATTTAAATATCACTTTATAAAAGTAGTGGACCAAAAATTTACAATTTACAAATTTTGGGTGAATTGTGGAAATATTTAAAGAGAAAAAATGTGAAAATGTTAAAAATAGTGGACCAAAAATTTACAATTTAAAAATTTTGGGTGAATTGTGGAATATTTAAAGAGAAAAAATGTGAAAATGTTAAGATTTGAAAAGGAAGTCAGTTTTTGAGAGGGTGGGGAATCGAACCCATGACCTATTAGTGGATTCAGAATACCTTTACCACCTCAACCAACAGCCTTTTTTGTCAAATTATCTATAACAGTAATATTTCTCCAAATCCAAGGGTGTGCAACTGCACACCCTAGACCATAGGTGGATCCGCCCCTGCATACAACGTCATTATTCGTTGCTTGTTGAAGAAGAAAGAACTTGACAAGGCAATGCCATTCTTAGAGGAATTGCACAAACGGGGATTCTCAGCCGATGCAGCTACTTCGTCCATGTTGATTAATCACCTGCAAGTATATAACAAAGATGTTCTTCTTCTGGAAATGGAAATGATTACGAAAGTTGTACCAATAATATAAATTATTTATTGGGTAAATTACAATCACCCCTAAGGTATGGTCAAATTATGAAAAAATCCCACCTGTTTGGGTAATTACAACCACCCCTCAACTATAAATCTTCTTACACGTCCACCATTGCGGTGTCAAATTTAGTGAAATCTTTTTATTTTGAATTGCATCGGTGTATAAAAATAAAATGTGTTATTTGGTTAATTTACTGATCAAATTCAAAAAAGAAAATGATAAATACATACGAATCTTCAAAGGAGTAAATGGCACATGATTCGACTTTTAATCCTAATCAAATCAATTATATTTTATGCCCTTATTAAATGAAAAATAAAATAAAATAATATTTTTTTTCATGAAATAGTGTGACGCTGAAATAACTACATGCATTAACATGTTTGTGAAGAACATAATTCAGTAAAAACATATATTTATTTTAAATTTTAGTTATAAATGATAATTCTAATTTAAAAAAAAATATTTAGAGAAAATTAATAATTCAATTTTTTTAGGATTAAAATTATCATTATAGTTATGATTAGAATTAAGCTTACGATTACAATTACGAATAGAATAAGGATTATGATAACATTAAGATTAGAATTAGCATTATAATTGGTATAATCATTAAAATTGGCATATTAGGATTAACATTAGCATTAAGATTAGTATTATTAGGATCAATATATTAGCATTAGCATATCAAAATATTAGAATTAGTAATAATATTAATATTAGTATTAATTAGCATTAATATTACTATTAGTATTAGTATTAGTATTATTTTAGTATTGTATTAGTATTAGTATTACTGTTAGTATTACTATTCGTATTAGTATTTATATCCGTATTCGTATCCGTATTCGTAGTAGTATTAGTATTAATATCGGTATCGGTATCGGTATCGCGCGGTATCAATATTAATATTAGTATTCGTATTCGTATAATCATTAGCATTATTATTCGTATTAGTATCAATATCAGTAATAGTATTAGTATCAGTATTACACCCTGTTTGGTTGGCAAGATAAGATTAGCCAAGATAAGATTAAATAATCTAATGAGACCCAATTATTTTATTAGAACTTGAAACGTCCAACAAAATGAAACTCATTAGAAGGCAAGATAAGCCAACATAAGGCAAGATAAGCCATGATTATATAATTTTGGCGAGTCGACCCGGCAATTTATTGAGGATACCAAACATCAAATTAAGTCCAACTATTTAGTTAATCATGTCTTATCTTGGCACAAACAAGGCCTTAGAGTATTAGTATGAGTATTAGTATGAGTATGAATATGAGTATGAGTATCAGTCAATGTTCTAAAAACCGGAAATCGGGTCGGACGCGGTTAGACACTGCCTCATGATTATCAGGGCGGCGGTTATTAATCGACGATGAATCTAAAATAAATCGGTTTTTAAAATTTAATATAATATATTTTTAGATAGTATTTATAAATACTCAAAACATATATAAAAAAAATATTTAAACATGGTTATATCTCCATCTTTTATATATCCTAAAAACATAATAAAATTTTAATAATAATTAGTTCATATTACAATAAAATCCTTATAAAATACAAATAAAAGCAAATCTTTTGGATTTAAATTTATTCTTGAACATTGAAAGTATATATCATTAGGTTCTTTAACTATAACAATTAACATAAAAAAGAAATAAGGTATAAACTCATTTTTTTTTATTAAAAGCCCAACTTTTATTTTGAATTAAAAAAGAAAAAGAAAAAACCGATTTTGACCCATTTTTGTCTACCAAAGCCCGCCTCCAAGGTTTGACCGCCTCAAGGCCCTCAACCCGCCTAAAACCACCTCATAGGTCAAAATCCGTTTTTTCAAACATTTTCACCAAAATCGTAAAGGTTGGGGACTGCCTCCGCCTCGGAGACCCATTAATCGACCGACTCGGCCGAGTTTTAGAACACTGGTATCTATATGAGTATTAGTATTAGTATTATTATTAGTATTAGTATTAGTATTAGTATTAGTATTAGTTTAGTGATATATAAGGTATTCTTCCTTTCGTGTTCAACACATCGTTCTGTCACGGTAGTGGCGTACGAATTGGACGCGGTTAATAACATTTCAGTATTATACACGAGTTTTGCTTTTCGTGTTTCTTCTTTTTAATATTTAATTGCATTTCCTATGTTACGACTCTGGATTAATAGGTAATGTTTATATTTGTTTGATTTCTTTTCATTTTTTTTATTTGAATTAGATTTGTTACAAAGAGATAGTCAGTTACATGATATTTGTCATTTTTTTTCATTTTGAAACTGACCTCCGTACAACGCACGTGTGAAGTACTAGTTGTAATCAGAGCCATATTCAAGGTTTCATTGGATGCCGAAGAGTGGATGGATGCGGTACAGAAGGCAATGGCAGGGCCAATGTGCAAAGCTCGATGCAAATTCCAAATGGTAAGAGATGATAGAATTAACTTGGCGGCAGATATATGCCAGCCCCATTTTTTCTTTGTTCAAACTAAGGTTGTAAAAAGCGGTAACTGGGTCAGAGGCGGTCAGGCACGACTCACGACGATTAATTGGTGCGGCGGTGATTAATTGGTGATAAATCGGAAATAAATCTATTTTTTAAATTTATTATAATATATATCTAGGTATTATTTATAAATACTCAAAACATATATATAAAGATAATTAAACATAATTACATCTCCATCATGTATATATATCCTAATAACATAATAAAAGTTTAATAATAACTAGTAATACACCCGTGCGAGGCACGGTGAATACATATTTCTAATTGACGATAAATACATATTTTTAATGGATGATTCAAAACAAATGAGGTAAATTTGTATATATTCAAGTCCATACAATCATGTTTTTCAAAAAAAGAATAGAAAATTTAATAGGCTCTTTAATCACTTTATACCATGTTTATTAACGACTTTTAGAGTATCATATTCCGTTGTTATCACAACATATAACTGTTTAACGTCATCGGACTTATGTAAAAGAGTGTTCGGCTACAATGTACAAAAAATCAATTTCCGCGAAAATCGATGTTTGGACATATAAACTATTCGAAAAGTAATGAGTGCATGATTGAACTATCTGATATTGGTCAGACTTAAGCCACTGGGCTGTTTTCCCTTCATTCGTTTCACTTTCGCTTCACTTGCATGTCTTTGTTGTTCCCATGTAGCTTCAATCTAGAGCCTGGAAGCCTAAACGATGCCTTGAGACATAATTCTTCATCCGATCCTATGATACTGAAAAAGTGATAAAAAAATTTACACATCAGACATAAGCATGGAAGATATAGTTTGATGGTACCCAAAATATCCTACAGAAGCTCGTCCATATGTCACTAAAACACTTAAATTGCAGAATAATCCAAAATACTTAAGTATAACAAACCATAACATGTTAGTCATAACCAAAACATTGCTACAACATTCGCAAACACATTTCACTATCAATTAAAGAACCTAGGAGACAACATACTGATGCCAACTTAGCAATCCTACTACGAAAATGAAATGTGGCTAACTAAACATAATTACCTAAATGGACCAAAAATCTTAAAAAACATACCATTAATTATAAAATGTAGTAAAACACAAATTCTAAAATCTGGTAAAAGAAATTCTAAAATCTAAAGTTCAGAATTACTAAGTCCTAAAAAAACATAACAAAAATCTAATTAAATGTATTGTGCAGTTTATCTCTAAAATACAAACACAAACACAAACACAAACAAACTACATCATACACATAAATTGCACTACACGCACGAACCGATCCCAATGCACACATTTGCGAACACACATTTCTTATCATATGTGAAGTAAGCATCGAAAATAAGAACCCTACAAATACGCGTAAGTGTAGAAATTCATACCCGAACAAACTTGTTTTTTCCTACTACTTTTGTATGTTCAATCACCAGACAGTTGAAATGAATACAACACACAGTGATACCAAATAGATCAGGAACGCTGAGCTCTTAAGAAGTAAAAAATAAATAAAAAAATAAATAAAAAAATAAAAAAGAAACTAAGAATGAAAAGTATTGAATGTAATTATAGCAAAACGGTGGCTGAAACTTTTCATGGACATAAATTCCAAAATACAGTTTTATGCAGAAGGTTAATTTATCGAACTAAAAACATTAAAAACAAAATTAAGAATAATGGTTATTTGAGAAATGGCTATGGAAATATGAACACTAAGCATAAAAAATGCAGAAATAGAAAATTTTAATTTACCTTCGTGTAGATATCAACATCAGTGTCTAGTTTAACATGTTGTTTCTCTCGTTGACAATTTAGCCAGCATCTCTGTTCATAAATTATAAGACTACCTTGCAAAATACGTTTATGCTCCATGTGGCAGAAATTATATCATAGATCAAAGTTATTAATGCTGAATCGAGAAACTATACAAAAACAAACTAAAAAAGTCTCTCTCTCTCTCTCTCTCTCTCTCTCTCTCTCTCTCTCTCTCTCTCTCTCTCTCTCTCTCTCTTATATAATATATATATATATATATATATATATATATATATATATATATATATATATATATATATATATATATATATATATAAGGCTGGCAATCGAGCCATGTGAGCCGAGCTTGGGTTGGCTCAAGCTCACATACCATCGGGCCTCATTACTATAGGCTCAAGCTCACATATTATCGGGCCTCATTAGAATAGGCTCAAGCTCGGCTCGTGTATTTTTTCGGGTTTCGGATTTATATCGGGCCCTATTACTATATGATTGTAATGAGTAATTGTTTTTATAAAAATAAGTGATGAACAAGATTTACCTCCATTGAAGCTAATAAAAAAAAACCCTAAACGATCATTGAAAGTTATTGGAAAAATTTGAAAATAAAATCGAAAGAAGTAAAAAACATTAGTAACTCTTATTATTGGAAACATTTTATATTCTCAAATTTCGGTGATATGTTGCATTTGATTCATATTTAACTAATTGTCATCGTCACTACTTAATTCCTTTTATTTTGATTTTTTTCTTCGCAAAATCAAATAATCATATACGGTCATAATTTGTATGTTGAGTCACAATATTAAAATAATAAATATATTATATTATCCTAATCGGTCGGGCCTTATTTGGGTTGAACCATAGTAGGCTCAAACTCGGCTCATAAATAAATCGGGTTTAGTAAAATGGCTCAAACTCGGCCCGGCTCACTAAAAATTAAGCTCGGCTCAAATATAATCGGGTCGAGCCATCGGGCTTCGGTTAGGCCCGGCTCAATTGCCGGTCCTATATATATATATATATATATATATATATATATATATATATATATATATATATATATATATATATATATATATATATATATATATATATATATATATGGGCGAATGGCAAAAAGACCCATCACATGGAACTTAAATGCATTTTGGTCCACAAAAAAAATAGTCTCTCAATTAAACCCATCCCCATGTCTTTAGTCTAAAATACCCTCCATAATATAATTCTTATCAATTTCATCCATTATGCACTAACTTCCTTAATATTACACATTGACCCCGGATTTAAACAAATATATCACATTAACCCCCCAAAACTTTTTTTTTTCTAAAATATTTTTTTTTTCTGATTTTTTTTTTCCGGCCAGATTCCGTCGTTGACCGCCGGAGACCGTCTGTCTTGAGCGTTGACTTTTTTTTCTTTTTTTTCCTGAATTTTTTTTCCGGCCGGTCAACCACCATTCACCGCCGGTCTACGGTGTTGACTTTTTTTTTTTCTAGTTTTGTTTTCTTAGAAAAAATATTTTAATTAATATTATTGTCTTGGCTACTAAATTACTGTCTCAGACACTAATATTACTGTTTGGGACAGTAATATTATAAATATTATTTTTCCGAACAGTAATATTATTGTCTAAGACAGTTAAAGTACTGTTGGAGACAGTAATTTAGCTGTCGAGGAAGTAATATTAATTAAAATAATTTTTTTAAGAAACAAATTTAAAAAAAAAAGGTCAATTAACAGTTAAATTACTGTCTCCGACAGTTAAATAACTGCTGGAGACAATAATTTAGCAACGAATACAGTAATATTAATTAAAAATATTTTTTGTAAGAATAAAAAATTCGATTAACAGTTAAATTACTGTCTCCGACAGTTAAATAACTGCTGGAGACAGTAATTTAGCAACGAATACAGTAATATTAATTAAAATATTTAAAAAAAAAGTCAATTAACAGTTAAATTACTGACTTCGACAGTTAAATAACTGCTGGAGACAGTAATTTAGCATCGAAGACAGTAATATTAATTAAAATATTTTTGAAGAAAAAAAAAAGTCAATTAACAGTTAAATTACTGTCTCCGACAGTTAAATAACTGCCGGAGACAGTAATTTAGCAACCAAAAGTATAAAAAAAAAAAAAAAAAAAAGTCAACGCCGGAGATCCGGCAGTCAACGGCAGTTGACCGGCCGGAAAAAAAATTCAGGAAAAAAAAAAGTTTAAAAAAAAAAAAAAAAAAAAGTTAACGCCGGAGACCGGCGGTCTCCGGTGGTGGCGGGTCAAAATTGGGGTCAAAATTGAAATCAAGGTTAAAATTGGTATATTGATGAAATTGGGCTAACTTGGGGTGTAAATCATGAAATTGGAGTTGAATTGGGTTTCAATAAATTGGGGGTAATTTTGGTATATATAAAAGGATTTTCCTTATTTACATATAAGTTTGAATCGGCTGGATTTATTTGAAAGACAAAAAAGTTGGATGTCCCTCTTTTAATTAGGTGCCCTTGTCATTTATATATATATATATATATATATATATATATATATATATATATATATATATATATATATATATATATATATATATATATATATACAAAATTTGCAATAGAAAATTGTTATTCCTTCACAATGCTTTTATCTATCCTTTGGAGACTACCAAATATCCCATGTTGTACTCAAGATATGATCCGGAGTACATTGAATAAGTAGCAATATAAAAATCACACACGCAACAAATAAATGAAACATGGAAAATTTAATTGCAATATCAGGGAAAAAAACATTGATCATACTGCAACAATTTGAATGTAATCGAAAAAATATATTTTATCTAAAGCAGCCTCAAGAAAAGATAGTTACCTCCAGAACTATTGCGTTAAAAAATGCCTTCTCGAAGAGATGGTGCTATATATTGAGTAAATCTGTAGATCATGGAAGGATAATATTTGAACCATGAAGTTCCTCAAAAAACATGCAAAATCTGAAAAAGAAAGAAAGAAAATAAAAAAAAATAAAAAAATAGTAGAGAAGACGGAATTGATTTAAAAAAAGAACCAAATTCATACCAAGGTGTCATCAGTTCTGTGCTGTTGGCGCCAGATTTCCACCAAGGAAGAAATCCGCCTCACTTCGGAAGAAAAGATTGGCTAAAGATTTGTTCCCATGTTTATTTTGGAAATTTAGAGTCCTACCGTTGTAATACTTTAGGACTTAGATTTATTTCCTTGTACTTTACTCTTGTTAGGAATATTTTATAGTTATCTAGATTAGAACTAAATATTGACTAGGATTCTGTTTCCTAGTTATTCGGTTCCTTTGGAAGACAGGTCTTTGGAGGCCGATCTCATGCCTATATAAGGATCCTCACCTCACAAAGACCGTGACACTTTTGTTGGGAGTCCGTTGCTTTGAAGAATCGCTGAAACGTTCTGCTGAACAGAACTGTGCCATCGTTGGATGTGTCAACATATACAGATTGGCTGTATAGATCTCTTGGGAGATCAACCGCGTCACTGAAGGGAGTTCAGGCCAGAAAGGAGTTCTAGGCACGCGGTGTGGAGCTGCTGTTGGAAGAAACACGAAGTTGGAGTTGTGTACAAGAACGGCATATTACATAAAGAGGGAGTCTTTAGTGTTTTTAATAAGTCTTATTAATGTGCACTGTAAATCTGAACTAGTGAAATCGTGTTCGCAGGTCCACGTGGATGTAGGGCACAATTGTGTCTGAACCACATTAATTTTTGTGTTCTGTTTATTTACTTTAAGTAGAGTATAACTGTGCCAACACAAGATTTACAGTTGTAACTGAATACTGTTTCCACAAATTAACTGTTACAACTTAGATCAACTGATTTCTATAGGCATATAAATCAACAATTGGCATCAAGAGCCTCTCAATAGATATACATAGTGTGTGATTTTGGGAATTTGATTTATTTGCCATTGATTATTCGTAGGTACTATGAGTTCTCATATGGAAGGAGGTTCCACGACTCGCCCACCACTACTCACGGGAACCAACTACTCCTATTGGAAGACTAAGATGAAGATATTCATAAAGTCAATGGATGAAGATGCATGGCGAACAGTGTTAACTGGATGGAAGCGACCCGTTGCCACAGATGAGAAAGGGATTGAAACTGAGAAGCATGAGAAAGACTGGAGCAAAGCCGAACAAATTGCACCAAACATGAATTCCAAGGCCTTAAATGCTATATTCAATGGAATTGATATCAATCAATTCAAAATAATCTCTGCGTGTGAGTGTGCTAAAGAAGCATAGGAGAAACTCCAAACAGCGTACGAGGGAACTGCTTCAGTCAGACTATCCAAACTTCAAATGCTTGCCACCCGGTTTGAAGATCTTCGTATGGAAGAAAATGAGACCGTGAGCGAATTTAACTCCAAATTATGTGACATATCAAACGAAGCTCATGGCCTCGGTGAAACTTATCCTGAAGTTAAACTTGTACGAAAAGTGCTCAGATCCATGCCAGACAGATTCGCGTACAAGATCACTGCCATAGAGGAAGCAAATGATGTGGACTCATTGCGACTTGAGGATCTGATTGAAAATCTACAAACTTTTGAAAATAAGTTGAACATCAGCAGAATGGACAAGGAAAGGAAAATCGCTCTGCAAACTGTATCGGACACCACAACATCTGTGCCTACTGTTCCTATGTCAGCACTTGAAGTCAAGCTCACAAAATCCATGTCCTTAATAGCAAAAAATTTCGGGAAATTCATCAAGAGAAATGGACATCCTACAAACTCTGGGAGAAAACCCAGGACCTCTACAGATAACCCAGAAGTCAAGAAGGGAATTCGATGTAGAGAATGTCATGGTTATGGTCATATCCAAGCAGAATGTGCTAACACTCTGAAAAAACAAGGAAAATCACTTGCCACAACTTGGAGTGATGACACCTCAGAGTCTGATGATGAAAGTGAAGCTAGTGACGATGACACAAACAATGATTTATGTGGAACTTGCAGAATCACAGAAGCCACACTTGAGGACATCACGTGCACAGAACCGCCACATCTCAGGTATGTCACACAGGAAAATGAAAATTACGAAAATCTAAATATGCCTTCTCTGTCCACAGGGAGTGACGAATCAGAAGATGAAGGTGAAGAGTCCGTCCAACAATTTCAAAAACAATTGGATGATCTCCTGAAGCAATGTCATGAAGTTAGTAATGAAAATAAACTCCTGAAAGAAAGAATCAAAGAACAAGAGGAAGAAAACAAAGGAGTTATCACAAAACTGAATGACAGGATTGATGAACTTGAGATGGAGATTATAGTCTTTGAAGTGGAACAGGACTTCGCACAAAGAGACATCGACAATCTCAAAGATTTGTTGAAGTATTGGCAGGACTATGATGGTGAAAGAGCAAAAAGAATGAGGGAAAATCTTTTTCCAAAAGTGCATGCTGATGATCACCAAGATGTTTCACCGCCTGTTAGCACAATGTTTGAGGCTTCTGTCAGTAAGTCAAATCGCACTGCATTTCTTCCCTCAAATAGATTAGATGAAATCATAAATGCTCATCCTTCTAATTCCAAAAGAATTGGGTTAGGGTATACTGATAGACAATCTAATGCTAATACTGGTTCAAACTAGAAAATCAGATTTGTCAATTCCACATCTTCTTGTGTGAACAACGAAACCTATCCTACTAAGTTTATTCCTATCTGTCACTTCTGTCACAAAATAGGGCATGTCATGCCTAAATTCTTTAAAAGATGGAAATTGATAAACAAACAGTTAGCATATCAGACATCCAAATCCGCTGCGTGGGTTACTTACTCTCAAAGTAACAACTCTCATAAACAAAGGATGACAAATGATAGTACTAACTGCTTGTCAGCTATTTTATCTTTAAATGCATGTGCTACTAACTCTTGGTATTTTGACAGTGGATGCTCCAAACACATGACAGGTGAAAGGAATTTCTTATCAAATCTGCATAACATGTCTAGTGGACAGGTTACTTTTGGAGATGGAAATAAGGCTTATGTAAAGGGAAAAGGAGATTTAAATGTTGGAGGGTTGCCAAACTTGAACAATGTTCTGTATGTAGAAGGTTTGAAATCAAATCTTCTGAGTGTAAGTCAGTTGTGTGATCTATACGACTCTGTATTGTTCACAAAGCGTAAGTGTGAAGTATTTGATGAAAACAAAAATTGTGTTCTAACCGGATACAGGTCATCAGACAATTGCTACAAAATTGATCAGATTGACAAATCGGATCAATGTCATCACACTTCTTCTGATCTCACTGATCTCTGGCATCGGAAACTAGGTCATTTAAATTTTCATGATCTAATCCGTCTTGTTAATACAGGTTGCGTGAAAGGGGTACCACAACTGAAGACTGACACACCTGAGTCATGTAGTGACTGTCCTCTGGGAAAACAAGTACGGACATCTCACAAGAACACAGATCATGCAGGGACTAGCAGGACCTTGGAACTCATTCACATGGATTTAATGGGACCAATGCAAACCGAGAGCATTGGTGGAAAAAGGTATGTTCTAGTTTGTGTTGATGATTTCTCAAGGTTCACTTGGGTACGCTTCATTAGGGAAAAGTCAGATACCTTTTATGAGTTCAAAACTCTGTGCAAGAAATTGCGAATTGAAAAATTCAGCAATATTGGAAGAATTCGAAGCGATCATGGGAGAGAGTTTGAAAACTCTTCATTCACAAAATTTTGTGATAAACACGGTATCTCCCACGAATTCTCAGCACCAAAGACACCACAGCAGAATGGTGTGGTAGAAAGAAAGAACAGAACTCTCCAAGAAATGACTCGCGTAATGCTCATCTCAGCAAGAGTGGCCACAAAGTTCTAGGCTGAAGCTATGAGCACTGCCTGCTACACCATAAACCGTGTACACCTCAGACTAGGTACCAAGAAAACTCCATATGAAGTATGGAAAGGTAAGAAACCTAACTTAAGTTACTTTCATGTCTTTGGGTGTGAATGTTACATCCTGAATGATAGAGAACAACTCGGTAAGTTCTCTGCAAGAGGAGACAAAGGTACCTTTCTTGGTTACTCTTTGAACAGCAGGGCATATCGCGTTTATAATGAACGTACAATGACTGTTATGGAATCCATTAATGTAAGCTTTAACGAAGTTTTATCTGCATGAATGGATGAGGAAGACACTAATCCTGGAAAAACCATTGTACCAATACAAACGCCAGTCGTTAGCACAGAAGAAGTGGCGGCAGTAAAGGAAAGCACAGAAGGAGTGACAGCAGTGAAGGAAAGCACAGAAGAAAGAAAAAGACCATCAAAACGAGTTGTAAAGAATCATCCTTCTGAACAGGTGATAGGAGAATTTGATGAAGGTATGAAAACTCGAAATAAGCCCAGAGTTGATTACCAAGAAATGGTCAGGTATGTTTGCTATACTTCTACTATAGAACCAAAAAACATCAAAGAAGCAATTCTTGATGAGTATTGGGTACAAGCTATGCAAGAGGAACTTGAGCAGTTCACTCGACATGAAGTGTGGGAACTTGTTCCACGACCCGACCAGGTAAACGTTATAGGTACAAAATGGGTGTTCAAAAACAAAACGGACAAACTAGGTAATATAACTCGCAACAAAGCCCGTCTTGTTGCTCAAGGATACACCCAAATTGAAGGAGTAGATTTCGATGAAACATTCGCTCCGGTAGCTCGTCTTGAGTCAATACGTCTTCTTCTCTCAGTTGCTTGTGCTTTAAAGTTTAAACTCTTTCAAATGGATGTAAAAAGTGCGTTTTTAAATGGCCTTTTAAATGAAGAAGTGTATGTCGAACAACCAAATGGTTTTCAAGATCCACTCAAACCTCAACATGTCTATAAACTTAAAAAGGCCCTATACGGTCTCAAACAAGCCCCTCGGGCTTGGTATGAGCGACTTACGACCTTTCTAGTTGAAAAAGGATATAGAAGAGGTGGGGTAGATAAAACACTATTTGTCAAAAACTTAAAAAACGAAATCCTTTTGGCCCAAATCTATGTGGACGATATTGTCTTTGGGTCTATTTCTGACCACAAGAAAGATGAGTTTATCTCTCAAATGTCAAACGAATTTGAAATGAATATGGTTGGAGAGCTAACATACTTTCTTGGCTTGCAGGTAAAGCAGATGAAGGATGGAATTTTCATCACACAAAGCAAGTATGCCAAGAATCTGGTAAGTAAATTTGGGTTAGATAATGCAAAGCCTCTAAAAACTCCGATGAGTCCTACTGAGAAGTTGGGACGCGACTGTGAGGGCACAGACGTGGACCCCATATTATACAGGAGTATGATTGGAAGTTTACTTTATCTTACTGCCAGTAGACCTGACATTTGTTTCAGTGTAGGAGTATGTGCTAGGTACCAATTAAATCCTAGAGAAAGTCACTTAAGTGCAGTCAAACGCATCATACGATACGTGAGTGGAACTCTTGAACTAGGGATATGGTACTCCAAAGATACTAATACTTGTCTTGCAGGATACAGTGATGCTGACTGGGCAGGAGATGTGGATGACAGAAAAAGTACTACTGGAGGCTGTTTCTACATGGGAAACAACCTAGTATCTTGGTACAGTAAGAAACAAAACTGCATCTCTTTATCAACAGCTGAATCTGAGTACATAGCTGCAGGTAGTTGTTGCACTCAACTTCTTTGGATGTAACATATGTTAAATGACTATGGCTTTCATGAAAAACTCCTTCATATATTCTGTGATAATGAATGTGCCATAAATATCTCAAAAAATCTTGTCCAGCATTCTAGAACCAAACACATAGATCTTCGACACCATTTCATCAGGCAATTAGTTGAGCAGGAACTTGTGACTATAGATTATGTGTCCACAGACAATCAATTGGCTGATATTTTCACAAAGCCCCTCGATTTCCTTAGGTTTGATTCCTTGCGTAAAGCGCTTGGAATTTGCCATGTGCAAAACTGAATTTTCTATGATAGTGCAATTAATGTTGGTGTCCGGATTGAACTTGAATTTTTTTTTAATCGGACATTATATGTGTCACCTATAAATGTGACATCATTGTTTTTTGAGTAGGAATGATGGAAGGTTCATTTTGACTAATTGTTTATGTGTTAGTTTTTGTGAATTATTTTTTGTTTCCACAGTTAATCATGATAGAAGTGTGTTGCCCCCTCTATCGGGAGTGATCAATGACTATGACCTCATTCATCTCAAAGATCATACCTCTATTGGGAGAATTATGCTACCGCATATGCATCTCTGACTTCTATTTAAAAGCTATGTGGATTCTTAGGGAGGTTGCCCTCCTAATGTTTGCTTGAACATCATATCAACAAAAAAAAGGGAAGAGGAGAGAAATAGTTCGAATTCAAAAAAAAAAAAAAAAAAAAGGAGAGAAGAAAAATAGTCCGCATTCAAAAAAAAAAAAAAAAAAAAAAAAAAAAAAAAAAAAAGGGAGAAGAAAAGTTGGGATGATATTCAAGCATATATTAGGAAATTCTCCTTAAAGTCCACGATCGAATTGTTGTGCTAATCGCATACGCATTCATAACCCTTAAAATTTACCTAAATTATGATTTCTTGAGTATGGTTATGGGGTTATAGTTATATCGTGCATCCAAGAGTTTGCTTGGTGGCCTTCTATTGTGATTTTCCTTAAGATTATCTAATTAATTCATGAAAACCAAGCCGTCAACTTTTAATCTTGTGATCTTCTTGATTTTCTTTTCCTTAAAATTTTTTTTCTTTTAAAATTTTTTTTTTTAAATTTGTTGTGGGATTTGTGAATTTTTTGGCTACTAGTTGTCTCTGGCCACGTGGCTATAGCCATGTCATCTGCCTTCTTTATTTTTTGAGGTGCCATGTGGAGAATATCTTGCTTGTTATTGATGGCGGATTTTGTGGGATCTTTTTCTGATTTGAGAGTCCTCTCTTTTTCTACCTATTTTCTCGGTCCCTGTGCTTTAAATATCTGCCGCTTCTAGGGTTTGCCTCTCACTCTTTATTCTTTTTCTTCTTCTCTTTCGCCGTTCTTTCTCTATTTCTCTTGTTTTTTTCTCTGTGTTCTCTATTCACCATGGGGAAGAATCGATCTGCTGAGGGCTCTAAGAAACGACGCCACACTCCATCTGCCTCGCCTGCTGAGAAGAAGTCCAGAAAATCCTCCAAGAAACTTCGCGCTACTGCTGTGGAGGTCTCTCCTGTTCCCGTCACCACAGATCTGGACCCCATCTCTACTCCGGTGGCTTCACCATCACCAAGTCTCAAGACAAGTGATGTGCCTGACCCTGTCGACACCGGCGTGGCTGCTCTTGACGGTGATAGCCTCTCTGCAACCCCACAAGATGACCTGCCTTCTGATCCAGAGGTTGCCCCCCGCAATGTTGAGTTTCCTGCTCAACTCCGCCGCTCTAATCGAAAACACGAAGGCCCATCTGTCTCCACTCCTGTCTCCGTGTCCGAAGGTCATCAATCATCTTCTTCTGAGCCTATTCCTAAAGATGACCCTTTGCGTTCTGAATCGTCTGATTCATTTGTGGGCTCTCAACTCTCTGCTGGTAACTGTTTCTCAACCCTCTTTTATTCAGCACTTGCTAAAGAAAACTGGGATAGTATGAGTAAGCGTGCGTGCTCTCCTGAGCGTGTTTTGTCTAGGGTTGTCTTAGCCTTGTCTGGGATTTTTCGTCTTCTTAAATCTCAAGGGTTGCTGGGCACTATTGTGAGTGCACAACCTTTCGAAAGGTCTGTCATTGTTGAGTTTTATGCCAATCTTTCTGATCGTTTTTCTGTTGAGGGGTCTCGTGGGTATGGGAAAGTGTATGTGAGGGGTTCCTTCTATTCTGTGACTCCTGCCTTGATTAATGAGTTTTATAAATGTCCAAACGAGGTGTCTTACAAACCCTCTGTTTCAAAAGATACTATGGCCTCTTTTCTCACTGGCAAAGTGTTAAAGAAATGGCCCGGTCCGAAATTCTCTTTTCATGTTTCTAAGCTGACTCAGCTTTATTCGGTCCTGTTTAAGATAGGCATTTACAATTGGTTTCCCACTACTCACAATGCTACTCTCAATCCCACCCAAGCTGAGTTTTTATGGTGCATCACTCATGACCTCAAAATCAATATTGGTGAATTGATTTTCAATCAGATTGGTGCATTAGCCAATTCCCGCACCGAGCGTGAGCATCTGCCGTTTCCTTCTCAGATCTATCAGCTTCTGATCAAACAAGGCCTTCCCACTCGTGATGCCACTCTGTTGGATCCTCCTGGCCGTCCAATCACTATCCATGGTAAGGTCCTTTCTGAAAATTTTGCTGATCTGCCTCCTGTCGATCCTTCTATTGTTCAAAAGGTCCCTCGTGCGAAGAAGGCTCCCACTGTCTCTGCCTCTGTTCCGCCGCCAGTTGATGTGGTCACCAAGGATGAGCTCACTCGTTTTCAGGAGTCTATTCAGGCTCAGCTAGCTCAAGGGTTTGCCTCTATTCAGGATCAGCTGCTTAAGACTTTGGCACATTCTGGTCAGAAAGGGGGAGTAGCAACAACTCCAACTCCTGCGGCTTCAACCAAGACCAAAGACAAAGGCAAAAAGCAGGCATCCCTCCTTACTCCTCAAAAGCCCAGCTCTCGTGATGATGATGATTTGTTCTCTGGCTTTAGTTACTAAAGCAGAGATTTATGTTTTTGCATTTTTATGTCTTTTATCTTAAAACTATATGCTATTACTTTTGGGTTTGTAATAGCTAGTATTGCTTTCTTTTTTCTGCATCTCAGACTCTATTTGTTATCTTTTTATCTGCATTGATAACTATTTTTGAGTTAATTTTGGAGTGATACTATATATCTCTCTTATTTGTCTCACTACAGGAAATACTTATGTAGCACTGCTATTGTGCTAACAGTATGTGATGTTATGTGCTAACAGTATGTGATGCAGGGGGAGTCTTTTCTCTTTCTGTCTTATCTACAGGGGGAGTTCTTGTTAAACATGGGTTCTGACCAAATCTATGCCAAAGGAGGAGATTGTTGGCGCCAGATTTCCACCAAGGAAGAAATCCGCCTCACTTGGGAAGTAAAGATTGGCTAAAGATTTGTTCCCATGTTTATTTTAGAAATTTAGAGTCCTACCTTTGTAATACTTTAGGACTTAGATTTATTTCCTTGTACTTTACTCTTGTTAGGAATCTTTTATAGTTATCTAGATTAGAACTAGATATTGACTAGGATTCTGTTTCCTAGTTATTCGGTTCCTTTGGAAGACAGGTCTTTGGAGGCCGATCTCATGCCTATATAAGGCTCCTCACCTCACAAAGACCGTGACACTTTTGTTGGGAGAAAAATCACTCCGTTGCTTTGAAGAATCGCTGAAACGTTCTGCTGAACAGAAGTGTGCCATCGTTGGATGTGTCAACATATACAGATTGGCTGTATAGATCTCTTGGGAGATCAACCGCGTCACTGAAGGGAGTTCAGGTCAGAAAGGAGTTCTAGGCACGCGGTGTGGAGCTGCTGTTGGAAGAAACACGAAGTTGGAGTTGTGTACAAGAACGGCATATTACATAAAGAGGGAGTCTTTAGTGTTTTTAATAAGTCCTATTAATGTACACTGTAAATCTGAACTAGTGAAATCGTGTTTGCAGGTCCACGTGGATGCAGGGCACAATTGTGTCTGAACCACATTAATTCTTGTGTTCTGTTTATTTACTTTAAGTAGAGTATAACTGTGCCAACACAAGATTTACAATTGTAACTGAATACTGTTTCCACAACTTAACTGTTACAACTTAGATCAACTGATTTCTATAGGCATATAAATCAACATGTGCAAATAAACAACAGTGTAATACCTGCATAGAAGAAGTAAAGCATTCAGAAAATAAAAAGGAAAAATCCATATAAAATGCATAATGGGAATTAGTATAAATGGTTATGTTAGAAGACTAATAAAAGAATGCAAGAAAACACCCAAGAGAAAATATTGTCCCATAGATTTGCAGAATTATTTTATCGGATAAATGTGGAGAAGAAGTGGTGAGAAAAGTATGGGTAAATGGGTATCAGGGTATGCATTTTATTCTTCGATCCCCATTCAAAAATTGTCCAATTTGATTTCAGAAGCGAAGCAATTGAAAGAATTGAACTGCCTTTTGCGAGAGAAGAGGAGTTAGGCAAGAAAAAAACAGTTCGATAAAAGTTTTGAAAAGAAGCGACGATTCGCCTCACATCCCGAAAATACGTATAAGCCCTTGGACTATCAAAATATTACAAAAATTGCCCTAGGGTTAGAAACCCTAAATTGCCACGTGTCAGAAGATAATGCCATGGGTTCCTTAGTTCAAGCCCACAAATTTATCTAATTTTCTTATATCAAGACCAAAGAGGACGAATATGCCCTCATCCACAAATACTACCAGAATACAAACACAAACCCTATATTCCTATTTTTAACTTGTTCAAGACCAACCAAGAAAAGAAAAAAAAAACAAAATAAAAAAATGTCCGACCTGCCGCCGCCGCACCACCTCCTTGACGCCGACATGCAACCCACTTGCGTACCACCACCCCTCCAACACCACCAATCGACCACTTTTTATACTAAACTTTTTGTTGGTAGATTCGAAAACATTAATCGAGCATTGATTTCTTGGAAACGAGCATTGATTCCTTGATAAATATGCGTGGTGAACATTAATTGATGCTTATTTCTTGTTGGGTTGCAATTTTTTGGTCGATTTAGGATTAAATTTTGAGATTGAAATCGAATCTGGGAAATCGGCGTGTACGCGCCAATTTTTTTGAAAAAGTCGGCATATTCGGAACGATTATTTTTGGAAAAATCGGCATTGTATTATCGATTTTTTTTTGTAAAACCCGGCATGTGTATACCGATTATTTTTCAAAAAATCGGACTGTGAATACCGATATTTGGTATCGGCTTTTTTTTCAAAAAAAAAAACCGACACACAATCTAAAATAAACGGCAAACACATATCTTATTACGTTTTTCACCCTCATAAACCACCATCTCCTTGTTTTCCAACTCCATTGGGAATGTTTGGTGATTATTTGATTGTTTTGATGTTTAGGGTTCTTGGTTGTTTGTGAAGGAGGAGAAGAAGAAGAAGGAGATTCTTAAATTGTGAAATAATGGGTGTGTTTGTAGATTTATTTATTTGGACATGCACAAAGGAAATGGGTTTTTTTTTTTTCCTTTTTTTTAGTTGTGTTAATTTGGTCTTGAATTTCATTAGTGGTAAATTAGTATTTTTACGTTGGTGGTCTTGTACAAAGAAATTTGTGGGCTTGCATATATCCGCCGCCAATTAACTTATTTATTTATATATTTTTTTAAAGTACTTTTTAGTTTGAGTTATGCAATTATTTTGTGTTTTTGTTTTATATTATTTGAATATAGGTTTTTTTAGACTTTATATCTATGGATATTTCATGAGTTAATTTTTTTGTTGGTATCCATGTTTCGATGTGATTATATTTCTCGTGTTTTACCATATGAGTTAACTTTATCCCCAAAATATTTCATGTAAGTTTTATTTGGATTGAGAGACTCAAACTAACTTCAGCTGGAAACAATTTGAAATCCCCTACAATGCCCAGGAATTTAACAAATAATGAGAGCTAAGAATTTAAAACTATTGTCAAATAACTCAATCAAAACAAACTCAATGAATATGAACTTCACTATCAAATCATTTCATCCAAATAGGCCCTTATAGTTTTAGTGTGAGTTTACAAAAAGAAATCGTAAAGAGAAGTACGTTTAATATGATTAGTAAATAAAAGTGCATATGTTTAATAAATTTTGTTGTGGAATAAAAACAACAAAAAAAAGTGTTCAAACTCAAGTAAATATATACCGTAAGAATGAAGTTATTTGTATGTTTCAATGTGAAATCAAGTTTATATTTTATACTAAATGATGGATCGAAATATATATACATTTTGATGTATACTAATATAATATTTATTATTCTAAGACATATCGAATAAAAACGGGAAAAAAACACTTTAAAAGTAACTCGACGCATGCAACGCATGTGCATTTGGCTAGTTTTTTTTAAAAAAAAAAAGAGAATTTTGACTTGGATTTAATCACATAGAATATATATAGAGGATCTATAGCAAATTGGCCCAATATGTGATTTTCTTTCGATAAATCATAATCTCACATTTTCAAATTAATAGTATATGATTTTTTTTGGATTCAGATATTAATTATTTCAAGATTTCGCGTCTCAAATTTCTCTCATCAAGTCAAATATTTAATTAATGAGTATGGATGATTGAAGCAATTTATTTAATTCAATTTACATAGTTATATATGTACTCAGTTGTTGAATTAGAATAGCTAGAATACATATATCTTTAAATAATATATTGATTAAACTTAAATATTAATTTTATACAGTTATATTTTAAAACCCTAGCCTTTTGTATTGGTCTAAATATTATTTAGTAATATTATACTTATTACTACTGTAGTATTATCAATTCATGATATTATTGATTTAATTATTTCATCTCAACTAAAAAAACATTTTCAAGGAACCGTCCTTATATTGAGTATTTGTAATCATAATGTCATTAAAATTTGTTAAAATATGTTATATAAAATTAAGTTAATTAGATTCCATAAATTATGTTGTTAATTAGTGTTGAATGACAATCTTAATGAAGGGAAATCAAGACTCTTAAAATTAGTATTTAATTTATTCTCCTATCAATTTCATGCAAATATAAAATGGTGGGGGAGAAAAAAATATAACCACACAAAATTACAAATCACTAGTTCAATCATGTCCCCTCCAAGCATCACTATATTTTTCTTAATTATTTTATCATTGAACTTTTGTCATGAGAGTGAAGCTATGAGGAGGCATGAAATTAAAATTTTTAATCGTATGCCTGAAGATACCCCGGCATTAAAAGTTCATTGTGCGTCTAAAAATGACGATCTTGGGTATCGTCTTCTTTATTCTGGTCAGGATTTCAATTGGTCGTTTAGAAGCAGCTTTTGGAGAAATACTCTTTTCTTTTGTCGATTTTGGTGGGGCCAAAAGACGATTGCTTTCGATGTGTATAAGGATGGTTGGGAAGAGGCATATCATAACACATTTACTTATGTAGCGAACAAACACGGTGTCTTTTCTGGTTACGATGAAACACCAACAGACAATATGGTTTTAGTGCAGGCGTGGCCATAAATTGAATATAATATTTTATTCCATATCGTACTCCGAAATATTGAGTGTTATATATATATATATATATATGGTGAAATATTGGCATTATTTTACATGAATGTTGTGGTTCTTTCCTTTTTTTTTTCTTTAAACACAAATGGTGTAAATCGCACCTTGTAACGACGATTTCTGCCTTTATCCGACACCTAGAATTGCCTCTGTGGTTTTATTTCTTTATAAATTGAAGATTTAAAAATTAAAATTATTAATAATAAAATAAAAAAAGTCGCACAAATGTAAGAATACATAAATGTCAAATACTACAAAACATGTCAAACTCATTATTTTTTTCTTAAATCCGATTTTATTTCTTTTCATTTTATTCAATTTTTAACTTTTTCTTAATTGGAGATTTTAAATTTAAACTCACAAATAATAATAAAAAAATCACACAAATGTAAGAATATATAGAAGTTAAATGCACAAATATCAAATATCTTCTTCAATAGTGTCGGAAGCATAGTTCTTGGTAGACTGATCTTGAGGTGATGGGATGTGAGAAACATTAAAATGCATATGCCAATTTTTGGAGGGTGAGAACGTGCAAAAGCGCAGTGTGTTTAAGGGGCAATGTGTAACAAAAATAACATTTAAAGGGGCAACAAGCAACAAATATACTAAATTTCGATGAATAATCCATCGGAGTTTTGCTATCGGGACAATGTGCAACAAGAATAATATTTTGAAGAGGCATTCACTTTAAGAAACAATAGGGGGTAAAGTGCGAAAATTAGAAATTTACATGTGGTGATATGCAATTTGCCCTTTGTGTTTTTAATTTTGAGGGGCAAAGTGCGAAAATTAGAAAATTATAGGGATGAAATGCAATTTGTCTTTCTTCTTCTGTAGGTACCACTTCATTCTTCACTAAAATTATCTTCATAAAATAACTGAAAAAAAGATGAGAGGAACTGAAATAACGCTGATTCGTAGAGCATCTTCTCACCATTACGGTGTATTTTGCTGATCCCTTTTCTTTATTCTGCTGAATAGATTTGAGTTGTATAAATGAAGTAGATGATGTTGTTTTCTTATTTCGTCAAATGGCAAGAATGCAGCCACAGCCATCCGTTATCGAATTCACCAAACTATTGAAAGTTGTTGTCAAGATGAAACATTACTGCGTTGCCCTTAAACTGTTGGACGAAATGCGTCAATGGGCTGCCCCTATGAATGAGCACACGATGACCATCTTGATTAATTGTTGTTGCCTCTTGAAACACGCAGACATTGGTTTTGCTATCTTTGGCTGTTTCTTCAAACGCCGCCACGAGCCGAATGTTACGACATTCAACACCCTCTTGAAAGGGCTCTTTTTAGATGGTAATGTAGCTGAGGCGGAGAAATTGTTCAAGAAGATTTTGACTTTGAAACTTTGTGAGCCAAACGATGTTACGATTCTCATTGTGGTAGATGGGCTCGTCAGATTTCTGAAGCGTTTTCGTTTCTAAGGACGATGGAAGAGAGAGGAGTAAGTCCTTGTATAATTACATATAGTATCCTCATTAATGGTTTGTGCAAAGATAGGAAACTTGAAGATGCAAAAAAGCTTTTAAACGAACTTCCTTCCAAAGGGTTGAAACTTGATAATCACGTATAAGGAACTTTGTGAAGAAGGATTTGTAGGGGAGGCAAAAGATGCGCCTATAGAAATGGAGAGAAGTGATTGCGCACCGAATAGCATGACATACAACGTCATTATTCGTTGCTTGTTGAAGAAGAAAGAACTTGACAAGGCCACGCCATTCTTAGAGGAAATGCACAAACGGGAATTCTCTGCGGATGCAGCTAACTTGTCCATGTTGATTAATCACCGGCGAGTATATAACAAAGATGTTGTTCTTCTGGAAATGATTAAGAAAGTTGTACCAAAAATATAAATTATTTATTGGGTAAATTACAACCACCCCTGAGGTATGGTGAAATTATGAAAAAACCCCTCCTGTTTGGGTAATTACAACGACCCCTCAACTATAAATCTTCTTACACGTCCATCCTTGCGATGTCAAATTTTGTGGAATTTTTTTATTTTGAATTGCATCTGTGTATGAAAATAAAATGTGTTATTTGGTAAGTTTGTTGATCAAATTCAAAAAAAAAATGATAAATACATACGAATCTTGTAAATAATAAATGGCACATGACTCGACTTTTAATCCTAATCAAATCAATTATATTGTATGCCCTTATTAAATGAAAAAAAAAATTCATGAAATAGTGTGACGCTGAAATTACTAAATGCATTAACATGTTTGTGAAGATCATAATTCAGTAAAAACATATTTTTATTTTAAATTTTAGTTATAAATGATAATTTTAATTTATAAAAAAAAATATTTAGAGAAAATTAATAATCAATTTTTGTAGGATTAAAATTGTCATTATAGTTATGATTAGAATTAATCTTACGATTACGGTTAGGAATAGAATAAGGATTATGATAACATTATGATTAGCATTCTAATTGGTATTATCATTAAAATTAGCATAGTAGCATTAACATTAGCATTAATATTAGTATTATTAGGATCAATATATTAGCATTAGCGTATCAAAATATTAGAATTAGTAATAATATTAATATTAGTATTAATTAACATTAATATTAGTATTAGTATTAGTATTATTATTAGTATTATTTTTTATTGTATTAGTATTCGTATTAGTATTTATATCCGTATTCGTATTCGTATTATTATTAGTATTAGTATTAGTATCGGTATCGGTATAGGTATCGATATCGGTATCACTATTAGTATTAGTATTCATATTCGTATTAGCATTAGCATTAGTATCCGTATTAGTATCAGTATCAGTAATAGTATTTGTATCAGTATTAGGCCTTGTTTGGTTGGCAAGATAAGATAGCCAAGATAAGATTAAATAATCTAATGAGACCCAATTATTTTTATTAGAGCTTGAAACGTCCAAAAAAAACCCATTAGAAGGCAAGATAAGCCGACATAAGGCAAGATAAGCCATGATTATATAATTTTGGCGGGTCGATCCGGCAATTTATTGAGGATACCAAACATTAAATTAAGTCCAACTATTTAATTAATCATGTCTTATCTTGGCACAAACGGAGCCTTAGAGTATTAGTATGAGATTAGTATCAGTCAATGTTCTAAAACGGGAAATCGGGTCAGACGCGGTTAGACACCGCCTCATGATTAATCGGGGCGGCGGTTATTAATCGGTGATAAATCTGAAATAAATCGGTTTTTAAAATTTAATATAATATATTTTTAGATAGTATTTATAAATACTCAAAACATATATAAAAAAATGTTTAAACATGGTTATATCTCCATCATTTATATATTCTAAAAACATAATATAATTTTAATAATAATTAGTTCATAATACAATAAAATCCTTATAAAATACAAATAAAATGCAAATGTTTTGAATTTAAATTTATTCTTGATCATTGAAAGTATATATCATTAGGTTCTTTAACAATAACAATTAACATAAAAAAAATAAAGTATAAACTCATTTTTTTATTAAAAGCCCAACTTTTATTTTGAATTAAAAAAGAAAAAGAAAATAAGTGATTTTTGACCCATTTTTTTCCACCAAAGCCCGCCTCCAAGGTTTGACCGCCTCAAGGCCCTCAACCCGCCTAAAACCACCTCATAGGTCAAAATCCATTTTTTCAAACATTTTCACCAAAATCGTAAAGGTTTGGGACTGCCTCCGCCTCGGAGACCGATTAATCGGCCGCCTCGGCCGAGTTTTAGAACACTGGTATCAGTATGAGTATGAGTATGTGTATTAGTATTAGTATTAGTATTAGTATTAGTATTAGTATTAGTATTAGTATTAGTATTAGTATTAGTATTAGTATTAGTATTAGTATTAGTATTAGTATTAATATTAGTATTAGTATTAGTATTAGTATTAGTATTAATATTAGTATTAGTATTAGTATTAGTATTAGTATTAGTATTAGTATTAGTATTAGTATTAGTTTAGTGATATGTAGGGTATTCTTCCTTTCGTGTTCAACACATCGTTCTGTCACGGTAGTGGCGTATACGTCTACATCACGGATTGGACGCCGTTAATAACATTTCAGTATTATACACGAGTTTTGCTTTTCGCGTTTCTTCTTTTTAATACTTAATTGCATTTTATATGTTGCGACTCTGGATTAATAGGTAAAGTTTATCTTTGTTTGATTTCTTTTCATTTTTTTTATTTGAATTAGATTTGTTACAAAGAGATAGTCACTTACATGATATTTGTTATTTTTTTTTTCATTTTGATACTGACCTCCGTACAAAATATTCAAGGTGCAAAAGGCAATGGCAGGGCCAATGTTCAAGGTTTCATTGGATGCCGAAGAGTGGATGGATGCGGTACATAAGGCAATGGCAGGGCCAATGTGCAAAGCTCGATGCAAATTCCAAATGGTAAGAAGATAGAATCAACTTGGCGGTGGATATATGCAAGCCCCATTTTTTCTTTGTTCAAACCAAGGTTGTAAAAAGCGGTAATTGGGTCAGAGGCGGTCAGGCACGACTCACCATTAATTGGTGCGGCGGTGATTAATTGGTGATAAATCGGAAATATATCGATTTTTAAAATTTAATATAATATATATCTTGGTATTATTTATAAATACTCAAAACATATATATCTAGGTACTATTTATAAATACATCTCCATCATGTATATATATCCTAATAACATAATAAAAGTTTAATAATAATAAGATCATAATACATAAATATTCTTATAAATTATAAATAAAAATGCAATGTTTTATTTTAATTTACATCCATTCTTGAACATTTCTGGCATACATTATTAGTTCTTTAACAATAACGGTTAACATAAATAGAATAAAGCATAACTCATTTTTTTAAATTAAAATCCCAACTTTTATTTTGAAAAAAAAATCGATTTTTGTCCGAAATTTGCCATGGCGTTTGACCCGCCTTAAAGGTTTGACCGCCTCGGACCTCTTAAAACCGCCTCACAGACAAAAAACCGATTTTTCAAACCTTTACACTAAAATCGTAAAGGTTTGGGACCGCCTCCCCCTCGGAGACCGATTAATCGGTCGCCTTGGTCGATTTTTAGAACACTCGTTCAAACACACGTAAAAGGGTTCCTTAGTTCAAGCCCACAAATTTATCTAATTTTCTTATATCAAGACCAAAGATGACGAATATGCCCTCATCCACAAATACTACCAAAATACAAACACAAACCCTATCTTCCTATTTTTAACTTGTTCAAGACCAACCAAGAAAAGAAAAAAAATGTCCGACCTGCCGCCGCCGCGACGCTGACATACAACCTAGTGGCACACCACCATCCCTCCACCACCACCAACCCATCACTTTTTATACTAAACTTTTTGTTGGTAGATTCGAAAATATTAATTGAGCATTAGTTTCTTGAAAACGAGCATTGATTCCTTGATAAATATGCGTAATGAACATTAATTGATGCTTATTTCTTGTTGGGTTGCAATTTTTTGGTTGATTTAGGATTAAATTTTGAGATTGCAATCGAACCTAGGAAACCGGTGTGTACGCGCCGATTTTTTTGAAAAAGTCGGCATTGTATTATCGATTTTGTTGTAAAAATCGGCATGTGTATATCATTTATTTTCGAAAAAATCGGACTGTGACTACCGATTTTTTGGTATCGGCTTTTTTTTTCAAAAAAAAAAACGACACACAATCTAAAATAAACGGCTAACACATATTTTATTACGTTTTTCACCCTCATAAACTACCATCTCCTTGGTCTCCAACTCCACTGGGAACGTTTGGTGATTATTTGATTGTTTTGATGTTTAGGGTTCTAGGTGGTTTGTGAAGAAGGAAGAGAAGAAGAAGAAGGAGATTCTTAAATTGTGAAATAATGAATGTGTTTGTAGGTTTATTTTATTTGGACTTGCACAAAGGAAATGTATTTTTTTTTTCCTTTTTTTCAGTTGTGTTAAATTGGTCTTGAATTTCATTAGTGGTAAATTAGTATTTTTACGTTGGTGGTCTTGTACAAAGAAATTTGTGGGCTTGCATATATCCGCCGCCAATTAACTTATTATTTATTTTTTTTTTTATTTTTTTTTTAAAGTACTGTTTAGTTTGAGTTATGCAATTATTTTGTGTTTTTGCTTTATATTATTTGAATATAGGTTTTTCTAGACTTTATATCTATGGATATTTCAGGAGTTAATTTTTTTGTTGGTATGCATGTTTCGATGTGATTATATTTCTCGTGTTTTACCAAATGAGTTAATTTCATCCCCAAAATATTTCATGTAAGTTTTATTTGAATTGAGAGACTCAAAATAACTTCAGCTGGAAACAATTTGAAATCCCCTACAATTGCCAAGAATTTAACAAATAATGAGAGCTAAGAATTTTTCAATCTATTGTCAAATAACTCAAGTTTATATTTTATTCTAAATGATGGATCGAAATATATATACATTTTGATGTATAATAATATAATGTTATTCTAAGACATATCGAATAAAAACGGGAAAAAACACTTTAAAAATAATTCGACACATGCAAAGCATGTGCACTTGGCTAGTTTATTAAAAAAATGAGAATTTTGACTTGAATTTAATCACATAGAATATATATAGAGGATCTATAACAAATTGGCCCAATATGTGATTTTCTTTGGATAAATCATAATCTCATATTTTGAAATTAATAGTATATGATTTTCTTTGGATTCATATATTAATTAGGGAAAACAACAGTTTGCACCCCTGAACTATAGGGCTTGTGACAAACACCCCCTCGAACTATGAAACGTAACAAAATGACCCTCAATATATCCTTGTTGCAAGGCTCACCATCACAATCCACAACAATTTGTTCTCTCCCCACTTAGCCCAGCCGCGAACCTGTGCTCCGATTTGTGTAGGCTTCTGTTGCTTCTGATTTAGTTGAAATTTTTGGGATTTCGATTTGAGGGAGATGACGCAGCAGGGGACTTTGAGGTCGTAGAAGTGGAGGCAAAAGTGGCCAGATCGAAGGAGAGCTTGACGTTGGTGCGGTCTAGGCGAAGAGAGAGTATGCCGGCGAGATTCTTGTGGTGGCCATAGGTCATTCTGCTCAAGCTTTGATTTTGGAAGAAGGTGTGCTTATCATGGTTGTACTCAAAGATACAATCCAATAATGCTAACATATTTGAAGGACAAAAGGGTAAATGCACACATATAATAACGGTGTTAATTTTTTGACGGTTGACTGAAAACGTTAAGGGTCATTTTGTTACATTTCGTAGTTCAAGGGATGTTTATGAGAAGCCCTATAGTTCAGGAGTGCAAACTGTACTTTCCCCTATTAATTATTTCAATATTTTGCGTCTCAAATTTCTCTCATCAAGTCAACTATTTAATTAATGAGTATGGATGATTGAAGCAATTTATTTAATTCAATTTACATATTTATATATGTACTCAGTTGTTGAATTAGAATAGCTAGAATGCATATATCTAGAAATAATATATTGATTAAACTTAAATATTAATTTTATACAGTTATACTTTAAAACACTAATATTTTGTATTGGTCTAAATATTATTTAGTATAATATTATACTTATTACTACTGTAGTATTATCAATTCATGATATTATTGATTTAATTATTTCATCTTAATTAAATAAACATGTTCAAGGAACGGTCCTTATTTTGAGTATTTGTAATCATAATGTCATTAAAATTTGTTAAAATATGTATTAATATAAAATTAAGTTAACTAGATTCCATAAATTATGTTTTTAATTATAGTGTTGAATGACAATCGTAGTCAAGGGGAATCAAGAATGTTAAAATTAGTATTTAATTTATTCTCCTACTAATTTCATGCAAATACATGGCTATAAAATGGTGGGGGTGAAAAAAATATAACCACACACAATTACAAATCACTAGTTCAATCATGTCTCGTAAAAAGCTCGAACTCGGACTCGAGGTTTTCGAGCTCGAGCTTTCTGATGAGCCGAGCTCGAGCCGGATTTTAGTTGTTCATCAGCTCGCGAGCCGGCTCGCGAGCCGGATTTATTATTATTTTTTTATTTTTTTATTTTTTTTTTATTTTTTTATTTTTTTTATTTTTTATATGTTATTTTTATTTAAATAATATATAATAATATAAAATATTATAGAAATAAATACAAATATTAAAAAAATATATAATCACAATTTAGTTTTTATTTCGTATTTTTTTAAAATAATTTTTAATAATAAAATAATAAATAATAAATATTAAAAAAAAAAAGATTGGGCTCGAGCTCGAGCCAAAAACAGAGGAACTCGACGAGCTCGAGCTCGAGCTCGAACTCGACGAGCTCGAGCTCGAGCTCGAGCTCGACAAAATAGACTCGAGCTCAAGCTCGAGCCAGCCAAAAGAGGCGAGCTCGGCTCGAGCTCGGCTCGTTCACAGCCCTAGTTGTAACAGAGGCCTACCTAACGAGCGATACTCGAGGATAGTGGGTAGACACTAGGGCTACACGTCACATTTGCTATGACAAGAGCATGTTTCTCCTCCTACAAAAAGTTGGAGCAAGAACAAAAGCTCTTCATGGGAAATGATTCTTATTCGTTGGTTGAAGGACAAGACAAGTGATTCTACTTCTGGAAACGAAGTTACCTTGAACGATGTGCTACATGTTCCGGATATTAGGAAGAACTTAATCAGTGGTTCTATCCTAACCAAGAAAGGTTCAAGTTGGCTTTTGAGTCGGACAAATTTGTGCTAACCAAATGAGGGTTCTACGTCGGAAAAGGGTACCTATGTGACGGTCTCTTTAAGGCGAACGTAGCCATTATCGGCAAGAACTAAGATACTAAATAATATTATTATTATTTAGCTTATATGATTTATTTGTATTTTGTGATATGAGTTGTAAGACCTTATTGCTTTGTAAAATGTCGTGTGTTTAAATATGTAAAACAAGTTTTAATTATAAAAAGCTTTTGATCAGTAGTTTTCTTCAAAGTTGTACTACGAAACTTAAAACTATTAAAATAATAAATATTTTATTTTTTCCTTCCAAAGAAATATTATTTTCAACTAATGAGTTGGTTGATTTTGGGCAAAATTAATTTTTTTTTATATATTAAAATTTTAGTGGTGTTGTTTAACTTCTTTGTCTTCATAAAATTTGGGAATCAGTATATGTCAAAAGAATTGTGCAATTTGTTCTTGTCCCATCATATTGTGAGTAATTTTCCCAAAATAAAACTCAAAGTTTGAGTTTAATAAATATGAAGCCATAAATGTATTTGTGAAATACAATGCGCAAGTGTGTGCAAGGATAATTCTTCAAATCAATACCCTATTCACATCAAATGGGGTAGTCAAATGGAAAAATTAGGATTTAAAGACACGATTAAACTTGAGTTTACCGAACAACTTGGGTGGAAAACTCCTTATATGTCTAATGACATATTAAATAGAGTTTCACACAAGATGAGCATTCCTTATGAGTTATGGAAATATATAAAATTGAGCTATAAATATCTCAAAATGTGGGGGTATTTGACTACAAGTTAAATATGTTTGTAATGTCCTTGAGGGATATAGTGAGGCAATATAATTAGATATTTGATTTAAAAAAAAATCAATTAACAATTGCTCTCATACTTTACTATAGTAAGTCTCGACATATTCGTCGTACACATATATATCGCGATACATTTACTCTAATGAAATAAATTTCCATTGTTTTTTAGAAATCCAAAGATAACCTAGCGGATCCATTTAATAAAGGTTTATCTACCGAGTGAGTTAAATGTGCGTAGAGGGGAACAAGTTTAAAGCCTAAATAACTAAGTTATCTTATACGGAAACCTAACTTGGCGACTGGAAATCCCACGGACCAAGTTCAATAGGACAACCAGTTTTGTGTAACTTAAATGAATGGAGCATTTAGGAGTTTAACTCCATCTTATTCCTATGATGCAATAAGTGCAACCTACGACGTTCAAAAAGGTTAAGCTATTGCTTTTAATGACGTTTATATCTTGTAAATTACAAGTGGGGTATAGTAGGATACTCCTTATAGATGCGGTCACCTATGTTAGTGTGAGCTGGGTCGGCTCGTTGAGAATTCTTAAAGGCTGGAATTCTCTAAAGCACTCGCAGAACCCGAGGATGTTCAGGGCCAAAACGAACACAACCGTGAACTTGAACAAGTTCGTTTAATATGGTGTTAAGTTTATTGTCGTGGTTTACACAAACAACCGACGGTTCGAGATGAAATAATTCATCGATTGGTTAAGTGAATCCGATAAGCTTTAACTAGGGATGGTTCAAGATGAAATATTTCACCTATCCCGATGGTGTACTATTCACTAAGGAATTTTGACAAATAGATCTTATGCGATAAGATTGGAAGAACAATTTTATTCACGTGGGGGATTGTTGGAACTTTCATGATTTCCAATAATTAATATTAAGTAATATTAATTAAACTATGTAAAGATTAATTTCATTTATTTACTTGATCATAATCATGAAGTAAAGTGAATGAAAATTGTCTTGATTAAATGGTTAAAGTTCAAAAGATGTGCGCTCGATGTGATCGAGTGATAGGACTAGTTTGGATTTAGGTGTCCACTAATATTACTTTTGGGGACATTTAGTAACTATCTCTACCACCTATAAATAAAGGCAGAATCTGGCCAACTCTGTACTTAATTCAATCAGCAATTAAGAGATAGTTCTTCATAGTCTTCTCTTTCTCCGTCAAAGTTTCGTTCGTTGTTCAAGTTCATCGTGGGTCGAATATTCGTGCAAATATTTGACAACCGATCGTTGTACCTTGGGAGATTACTGGGAAGATACTGTGCACCGTTGACAGCCCGAAAATATTGTCTTAAGGGAATTGCTTTGGCAAGCCTCGATCGTTCTTTGTGTTTTTCAAGTTCCTCTTTACGACAACCAAGTAAGTATTTTTCATTTACGCAGACTGTTAATTATAATTATACCAACAATCGTAAGACGATAGAGTTTTTAATTTTTATAACCTGCGTTAGAAAATATTTATTTATATCCTGTGGAAGGAAATTTTATGAGTTAGAGTTTATGTTAAAAAAGATTATTTCTTTTATTTGGGTTTCTGTTACTCTGCGTGAAAGAGTTCTGAAACTTCAAACTTTTGTGTCAAAAATTGTTTTTGTCTCTAAATCTTCATCCATGTGCTAAGTGACATAAAGTATTTTTTAAAACAATTGACAATTCCAACACAAGGCACGTGCGTATGCAACACTACTGATGTATATAAATATTTACGGTTTTATTGATTGGGTTAATATTGCATGTGCTTTTTCATGTTTGCAAATACTGTAGCAAAATGAAAACAAGTTTGAAAGTCTTCTGTTAACATCATCTTGAATATTCTAAATATTCGTATTTGCCTATTTAATTTAGAGGAAGTTTTAAATAAATTCCCAACGCAAGGAATTTTTAATTCTAACTGTTGTTTGAATAAATTTGTGAAATGGCTTCAATCAATGATACTACTCCTAAGGTTGTCGGCGCGGCCGAAAAACCAAACAAGTTCACGGGCACGGACTTTGCTACTTGGAAGAACAAAATGTTCTTCTACCTTACTACCATGAAGTTGGCGAAATTTTTCAACGAGGAGGCACCTAAGGCGAAGGAAGGAGAAACTCCCGAAAATAACAAGGAAGTCTTCCTAGCCATTGATGCGTGGAGTCACTATGATTTCCTATGTCGTAACTACATCTTGAATTGCTTGGACGAACAGCTGTACAAAGTTTATAGTCCTATGAAGACTGCTAAACTTTTGTGGGATAAATTGTCCAAGAAATACAAGTCTGAGATACAGGTTATAGGAAATTTATAGTGGACAAATTCCAATTTTATAGAATGGTCGACATCAAAACTGTGAGTGAGCAAGTGAATGAACTCCAACTCATGATCTACCATATTCTCGCCGAGGGTCATGAGGTGAGTGAATCTTATCAAGTTGCTTCCATAATTGGAAAGCTTCCACCGAGTTGGACGGAGTTCAAGCACTACCTAAGACACAAGAAATCGGTGTCCAAATGGACGATGGAGGAACTCATAGCAAGGCTCAAGACCGAGGAGGATAATAAAATTACCGACAAGGCTGGTTAATACGTGGCTAAGGCACGCGTAGTGGAGAGCTCGAAGCAGAGCAACAGACGAAAGGGTCCTACTGTAGCAACAAATTCTTATCTGCGATTTAGACAAACAAGAAAAACTTGCACAAAGATAATTTATTGAATTAAAATAAACTATTGCGGATTACAAACTCTAATTTAATCCTCTGATTCTTCTCTCTAGAACGATGTATGTTTTGACTTTGAATTTTGGAGTCAGATCGTTGACTTGACCTTCTCCGGATTTGATTTGAATTTGAATAACGTCTTCCAAGGGTCTTGCGACTTGAATCTCGGATCGAACGCTGAACTTTGACAGGTTTTGACTTGAAGATCTTGGAGGAGTTCTTGATGGATTTGGCCCTTCAATCTTCCTTCGATCCAGATTTATTGAAGAACGCCCTCAATTTGATGTTTGATGAAGAACGCCTTGAATTTGTTGAATTTGTTGAAGAACGACTTGAATATTGTAGAGAGAATTTTCTCCTACGCTTTTTCTCCTTCTTGAATTGTGTTTTGAATTGTGTAGGAAGGGTCCCTATTTATAGTGGTAGAATAAGAGTGCTACATGAAGTCTTCTTGATGACGTGGCACGATTTGATTGGCTCTCTTTAAATTGATATTTATCTCTTATAACTTGGAAGAGAAGAAACAATCATATTGGTCAATAATTAATTGATAATTTCTGATCAATACAATTAAATGATCATAAGATTTAAATGATCCATGAAAAGTTCGAAAGAAATTCTTACTTTCGACGGAGGAGTTAACCCATTGGTGATTGTCGTTATCCATGTTTGTGCACATTTAAACCCTCGTACTCTGAGCTTTATACGGAGAAGGCCACTGCTTCGGCGGCGAAGAGTTTGAACAAATACTTCTTTTGTTAAATTCTGGTCATTGAACTTGAAAATATATATTTTATTAGGCAGTAATTTGTAATTTAATAGTCAAACTATTTAATGTCCTCTATAAAATCATTGATATTACCTCTTTAGACATTAAATCAAACATCTTATAGACATCACCAAGTTAGCAGCTCTACAATGGTGTCTGGGATAGGAAACCCCTCTAACGGAGGCGCACCACAACTTTTTTTCGTCGTCAAGGCGGCGGTATGAGGTCATGGTTTGAATTATTCTCAATCGCGCAGGAGACAGAGGCGGTGGCTGGCCGCCTGAAGTGGTGGGCCCTTCTTCGTCGCCTCTCCTGGTCGGCGGTCGGCGGGACAGTAGTGCAGGAGACTTAGCGGATTCGGCTGAGAGGGTGAGAAGGGGAAAAAAGTTCCTATGTCCGATTACCGTCGACTTATGTGGATTCGACATGATAAATTTCTTTCTCCAAAGAAACACTCAAAAAATAAAAAAAATTCTACTCTACCACAAAAAAATAGAAGCAAGAACATAGAGGAAGACCCAAAAATTAAAAATACTTACCCATATTTATTGCCCACAATAGTTGGAATTTAATTCTCTCCACCACAAAAGGATTCTATTTATTTGGCCCTGGTATATTATTTAAAACCCTTAAATATATATCTTGCTGCCAAATAAATACAATTAGCCCTTTTTAATTAATTACGAATTAATTCAACGACAATGGAAACTAGTCAAGCCACGGCACATTTAACACTCGACACAATCCGGAACCCCTTCGACAAGTCTCCCATCTCGACTCTAGAGTTGGGGGGCTTAATGATATACCTAATTGGGCCGACCCAATGGGCCCACAATTTATCTAATAATTGGGCCCGCTACACGAAAGTCCAAACACCTTCAAAATAAGGCTTGGCCCAACAAAGTAAACACAACCCAATCAACGACATATGAATAGAGGTTTTTACTCATTTGTAAAGAGACGTTCTACTATTCATAAACATTCTAGAGCACATATTCTCTTTACCTTCTCCACGATCCCTACATCTGAATTGAGCGTCGGAGGGGTTTCCGCCGGATCAGCCCCCGACTTAGTTCACATGTGTTTATTTCGCAGGGACCTCAGGATCATCTAATTGGCGAGCTACTGATCCACTTTTCTCTCCCAACTCGTTTACCACACTATCCCAGGTGATCTAAGTAATTAGCATCATCATATACCTATTGTAGACACCTATATATATATATATATATATATATATATATATATATATATATATATATATATATATATATACCATGTCTTGATGGAAAATTTTAATCAATTTTAATTAATTTGTTATCTTTTTATATATGGTAGGATTGTGATATGCCTAATTGGGCCAGTCCAACAAGCTTACAATCTCTCTACCTACTGGGCCACGAGCCCGATTTAGAAGAACATTATTACGAAACTCCAATCACCTTCAAATAAAGTTTGGGCCCAACAAATGAACGGGCTCAATCGACAAGGTATAAATAACGATTTAATTCACTTATTAATGGTACGCCCTATTATCTGAACAATACTACGAGTCATATTTTCTCAACTATTTCTATAATCCACACGTCTGACTTGAGCGTTGGAAGGGTTTCCGCCGGATCAACCCCCAGCCTAGTTCACTTGTTCTCTGTTCGCAGGTATCTCAAGGCCATCTAACACGTGAGCAGTGATCCACTTTGCTCTCCCAGCTCCTTCTATCTCAACTACTTAAGGCGATTTATTTCTAGCATCATCATAATGGCGCCGTCTGTGGGAAGGCATACAAGATCACGTAGCGAGCATGATGTCCCTGAGTCATCTACTCGGAGAGAACGTGCCAATGCTAACAACCTTCCACCTCGTGGAGGCTCTAGCCTGCCACTTCCTCCTCGTAATCAGGATCCACCTCATGATGACGAGATAAATCCTCCGTAGGATCCACCACTTCCCGCTCCTCGAACGGTTCAAATAACTGAAGAAGCCCCCCAACAATCTACTCATCACCATAACTCACGAACTGGGCGACAAGTCCCACGTTCACCTTCAAGAGGCAACGCCTCTCGCCAACGAGTATCTCCACACAATGCTGGAGATGATGAAATTAACAGTCGGGTATCTCGCTCAAATCACCTCCCCCACATAGGTAATCATATTGGTGGAAGGGCAATACCTCCAATAAGGCGCAGTCCTTTCACTGTCGCAATAATCAATGAGATACTACTCCAACGAGTAAAGGTCTCGAGTCTACCACAGTTCGATGAAACTAGTGACCCACAGGAGTACCTTGAAAAGTTCTACGCCATGGCAGATCTATATGGCCCAACTGATGCGGCGATGTGCAAGATGTTTCGCACAACGCTCTCCGAACGAGCATTGAGCTGGTTCAACTCCTTGCCCACTGGGTCAATTGAACCTCTCTCCCAACTAATGGATCGCTTCACCCACCATTTTGCTATCAACAAAGAGTACGCTAAGACTCCCCCATACCTCTTCACTATCACCCAGAGAGAGGGCGAAACCCTCCGCAACTACATTCAACGATTTGCAGAGGCAGCTCATGAAGTTCCTAACATGGGACGAAGCATGCTCTCGGGAATCATTCAACAAAACATGAAGCAAGGTAGATTCAAGGAATCTATTGCAGGAAGACCTCCAACCACTCTGGAAGAGCTACTAAGTCGCGATGAGAAACATGTGCGCATCGAAGAAGCTTCGACCCTCGCTCCTCCCAAGAGGAAAAGAGATGAAGATCACTTTAGAACCCGGCGACGAGATGGCCGACGACAATCGTCGACATCTCATTGACAATCTCTTTCTACGTCCCTGGACTTCCAATGCACACTTGGAGTCTCTCAAGCCCATAACATTGTTAGTGATCGCATCATCCTAAACTGGGGGGCTATCTTACCTTAAGGATGATGCACCTCCTCACCTCTTTACATCAATTGGACGAAACACCTACATCATCTACTTAGTAAAAGTTTAGTTATATCGAGCGATTCGCTCCCTACTTTTATAGTTACAATCGCATCAAGTAGGCTTGTAACCTTCACATTTTCAAGCAATGAATAAAATAAGTTATTTCCTTACACTCGGTGTTATTGCTCTGCCACTACATAATTATTAGCTCAAGTCAACATTAACCCTGGGAACACTTAGAGATATTATGATAATCTATATAGCCTGGCCAGCTTGATTTCATAAACTTCTCTATCTGTTTTCATTGGGTCCTACATTTAAAACGTGGTCACGGTCCTAATAACATATTATAAATAATTTATACAATTGGAAAAAAAAAATAGAGTCGATCAACCTTAGTCGACTACCAGAGCATAGTCGATTAGCTTAATCGACTACTGAACATGTACATAGTCGATTAAGATTACAGTATGCGCGAATTTCTCTACCTGTGCCATCCTCTATCTGATCCACAAAAAAACCCTAGATCTGCCTCCCCATCGTCACCACACCGCCGCCACACCATACTATTCACCAATCCTTAACAAGAATTAAACAAAAAATCCAAAAATAAAAATAAAAATTGGAGTTGATTAAAAAATTTAAAATTGTCGTAGTGTGGTCTGCTCTGTGTGCCGATTGTGAAAGAAAAATGAGTGGTGAGATCTGCAAATTTTTGGGAGCTCCAAAGGGGTACCTTTCCATTGTCGATGACTCGGCCCATGCGACATAGGTAGCCGGTGTTGGTGAGCTCGATTCTGCCGACGGAATTGACGGCGTCGCCCTGCCGACGGAATTGACGGCGTCGCCCTTGAGGAGTACCAGGTTCACGTCGGAGCCGAACCTCAGAAGATGGAAAAAAGCTAAAAAGGCTGAAGAGAAAAAAATGATAAAGAAGAAGAGAAAGGAGAGATAGGCGCGAAAAGAAAGAAAAGATGCGTGAAAAGAATAAATGGATAAGGGTTCTTTACTTTAAGGGTATATTAGATAATTTAGATTTGTTAGGAGAATTATTTTAAAGGATGGGGGTTTTCTCTAATAATTTTTTGCAGGGAGTTTTCCTTAACTACATTTTTTAGATTGGGGGTTTTCTCTAATTTTCCTTTTATTTAATTCAATTTACGTAGGTATATATGTAGTCAGTTGTTGAATTAGAATTAGAATAGCTAGAATACATATATCTAGAAATAATACATTGATTAAACTTAAATATTAATTTTATACAATTATACTTTAAAACCCTAATCTTTTGTGTTGGTCTAAATATTATTTAGTAATATTATACTTATTACTACTGTAGTATTATTATCATTTTGAGTATTTGTAATCATATATTGTCATTAAAATTTGTTAAAATATGTACTCCTTATATAAAATTAAGTTAATTAGATTCCATAAATTATGTTATTAATTATAGTGTTGAATGACAATCGTAATCAAGGAAAATCAAGACTCTTAAAATTAGTATTTAATTTACTCTCATACTAATTTCATGCAATTATATGGCTATAAAATGGTGGGGGGAAAAATATAGCCACACAAAATTACAAATCACTATTTCAATCATGTCTCCACCAGGCATCACTATATTTTTCTTAATTATTTTATCATTGAACTTTTGTCATGAGAGTGAAGCTATGAGGAGGCATGTAATTAAAATTTTTAATCGTATGCCAGAAGGTACCCCGGCATTAAAAGTACATTGTGCGTCTAAAAATGACGATCTTGGATATCGTCTTCTTTATACTGGTCAGGATTTCAATTGGTCGTTCAGAAGTAGTTTTTGAAGAAATACTCTTTTCTTTTGTCGATTTTGGCGGGGCGAAAGTACGATTGCTTTCGATGTGTACAAGGATGGCTAGGAAGAGGCATATCATCACACATTTACTTATGCAGCGAACAAACACGGTGTCTTTTCTAGTTATGATGAAACACCAACAGGCGATATGGTTATAGTGCAGACGTGGCCATAAATTGAATGTAATATTTTATTCCATATCGTACTCCGAAATATTGAGGGTTATATATATATATATATATATATATATATATATATATATATATATATATATATATATATATATATATATATATATATATATATATATATATATATATATATATATATATATATATATATATATATGGTGAAATATTGGCATTGTTTTACAAGAATGTTGTGGTTCTTTCTTTCTTTCTTTTTTTTTTAACACAAACGGTGTAAATCGCACCTTGTAGCGACTATTTCTGCCTTAATCCGAGACCTAGAATTGCCTCTGCGATTTTATTTCTTTATAATTGAAGATTTAAAAATTAAAATTATTAATAATAAATAACAAAAAGTCACACAAATGTAAGAATACATAGAAGTCAAATACACAAATGTCAAATACTACAAACATGTCAAACTCATTATTTTTTCTTAAATCCGATTTTATTTCATTTCATTTTATTTATTTTTTTAATTTTTTCTTAATTAGAAATTTTAAATTTAAACTCACACATAATAATAAAAAAAATCACACAAAGTGTCGGCAACATAGTTATTGGTAGAATGATCTTTAGGTGATGGGAGGTGATAGGAATGGGAGAAACATTAAAATGCATATGTGGAGACTCTTTACCATGTAAGTATCCTAAATTATTATTCGAATACTCTCCTCTTTAATCTATTTCTCGTTTCGTATATTCTTCTCTCTTCTAATCTTCTCTTATTCTTCTAATATTCTCATATTCTCCCAAATTCTCGTTCCTAAAAGTCTTGGAATATATCAGGTTAAACTGAATGTTGACGGCTCGTCATCTAACAAAACTATATTTTTTATTACGATTAATCGGATTTTAAAGTATTTCAAGATTGCTTTTTTTTTTTTTCTGTACGCAAACGTCTTAGTTGCCAAACTTCACGAGCACGGAGGGAGGAGGCATATCAGATATCGAGACCTTGCTGGATTTATATACGGTAACAGAAAAAAAAAAAAAAAGCAATCTTGAAATATGTTAAAATCCGATTAATCGTAATAAAAAATTTATTCCGGTGTTTGATTCGCAACTCTAATGGTGAAGTGGTTCAAAGGTTTTCTCACTTTTACGGCAAATGATCGCTTCTTTTTGCAGAAGCTCAGGCAGGCTATCCTAGATGGGCTGATAATATTACGGGCGTTGGGAGTCGAGGAAGTAGATATGATATTTGCCAAGGCGACAGTTGCACGTGAGATTCATTACAATATATTTGCCATTCGTACTTACAGACTTTTGGGTTGGTCACCATGTTTATAGAGGGGCGAATGGTGTTGCCGATGAATTAGCTAAACTGGCATATGAGCACAAGGAGATGAAACGGTATTTAGCAAGTGAATTCCCTCATCAGATTTGAACTTCCATAATCCTAGACCGTATCAGAATGCCTCGTTTTCGTCAAATTTCGAAGTTTAAATGAAAATGGTGTTTAAGAGAGGTAGATGCCGGGTAAGCATGGTTTATTTGATTATCAACAGATTCATTCAAGAGTGGGATCCAAGTGGAAGCATTCTGGTTTTTTGCATTAGTACCCCAATTTGGGGACCTTTAGTTAATTTCCCTAAATTAGTTAGCTATTGGGCTGCTAGTTCTAGGCTTTCCTTTTTTCGCCCATCTTTGGGCCGTTTTGTAAGGGAACTTCAAGGGGGTCATTTGCAAAAATTAAAGGAAAAGTGTAAGTACAAGGGAGTCATCTGCAAAATATAGTATTTTGACGTTTGACATGGGCAATTAGTTTTAACGGAAGCTACACTTATCAACCACAACAGGGTTATGTGCTGATATTACGAGCGCATGGGGGCCATCTGCAAAAGCTTGTAACCACAGGGGGTCAAATGCTATTTACCCTTTTTTTAAACAACACATATGGTTTTGCCCTCTTTCTAAGCAATATGAAGTTCACGTGGTCAATAAGATGCCACCCAGAATGAAATTGCATTACTCATCTAAGATAACCAGTTAGGAACTTACTATTTTGATCCAAATTATGATTTTTAATCGGACATTTTGCGAGAATATTACTCAAAATACTTTATACTTTTGTCATCTTTCATGCCGTAATGTGGAAGTATCTTTTGATGCATTTACATCCCATTTAAAGGACAGTATATGTTATTTTGAAGGGAGGAGCGATGGTATTTATTTTTTCTGGTTACGACGCTTTTCCAAGAGCAATGAACAAGATGTATGACTGGAAAAATCATACAGGACAGTCTACACAATTTTATTAGCAAAACTACTCCCCAAAAGTCGTACCATTTAGAGACTATGCTAAAAAGCATCATAGGCCATTACTTTTTATCTCTTACCTCTTTTTTTTGCCAATATTCGGAGAACGAAGAGTTTTTTTTAGCAATTCGGTATGACATAGGGGTACTAAACACTGCACGAATCTTTGATGTAACTAAACACTACTTCAATCTTGTCTACGAATAATCCTCACGTAAAATCCAAAATCGTTAAACTCAACGAGGAATATATTTTGCTTATGTAGGCCCCGACGGAGACAGTATGGCTCTGAAAGATTTTGTGTTTGGACAAAATGCACTTCACCCCCTATAAATTTCTCATTTTGGCACTTTCCCCCCTACATTTTTCAAAAAGGGATACTCCCCCTTCGAATATTATTTTGGTTCCACTTTGCCCCATAAGCCATTTTTTGGAGGGGGAGAACGTGCAAACAAATAGTGTTTTTAATGGGCAATGTGCAACAGAAATAAGATTTTGAAGGGGGCATTCACTTTAAAAAAAAATAGGGGGTAAAGTGCGAAAATTAGAAATTTGTAGGTGGCGATATGCAATTTGCCCTTTGTTTTTTTATTTTTTTTATTTTGCCACATAAGCCAATTTTTGGAGGGTGGGAACGTGCAAAAGAGTAGTGTGTTTAAGGGGCAATGCGTAACAAAAATAACATTTAAAGGGGCAACAAGCAACAAAAATACTAAATTTCGATGAATAATCCATCGGAGTTTTGCTATCGGGACAATGTGCAACAAGAATAACACTTTGAAGAGGCATTCACTTTAAGAAACAATAGGGGGTAAAGTGAAAAAATTAGAAATTTGCAGGTGGTGATATGCAATTTGCCCTTTGTGTTTTTAATTTTGAGGGGGAAAGTGCGAAAATTAGAAAATTATAGGGATGAAATGCAATTTGTCTTTCTTCTTCTGTAGGTATGTACCACTTCATTCTTCACTAAAATTATATTCATAAAATAGCTGAAAAAAAGATGAGAGGAACTGAAATAACGCTGATTCCTAGAGCAATTACTGCTGCATCTTCTCACCATTACGGTGCTATCTTTGGCTGTTTCTTCAAATGCTGCCACGAGCCGAATGTTACGACATTCAACACCCTCTTGAAAGGGCTCTTTTTAGATGGTAATGTAGCTGAGGCAGAGAAATTGTTCAAGAAGATTTTGACTTTGAAACTTTGTGAGCCAAACGATGTTACGATTCTCATTGTGGTAGATGGGCTCGTCAGATTTCTGAAGCTTTTTCGTTTCTAAGGACGATGGAAGAGAGAGGAGTAAGTCCTTGTATAATTACATATAGTATCCTCATTAATGGTTTGTGCAAAGATAGGAAACTTGAAGATGCGAAAAATCTTTTAAACGAACTTCCTTCCAAAGGGTTGAAACCTCATAATCACATATATTCTGTCATTATTCGTTCACTTTGTGAAGAAGGATTCGTAGGGGAGGCAAAAGATACGCTTATAAAAATGGAGAGAAGTGATTGCGCACCGAATAGCATGACATACAACGTCATTATTCGTTGCTTGTTGAAGAAGAAAGAACTTTACAAGGCAATGCCATTCTTAGATGAAATGTACAAACGGGGATTCTTAGCCGATGAAGCTACTTCGTCCATATTCATTAATCACCTGCAAGTATATAACAAAGATGTTCTTCTGCCGGAAATGATTAAGAAAGTTGTACCAAAAATATAAATTATTTATTGGGTAAATTACAACCACCCTTGAGCTATGGTCAAATTATGAAAAAACCCTTCCTGTTTGGGTAATTACAACCACCCCTCAACTATAAATCTTCTTACACGTTCACCCTTGCAGTGCCAAATTTAGTGGAATCTTTTTTATTTTGAGTTGCATCTGTGTATGAAAATAAAATGTGTTATTTGGTAAATTTGTTGATCAAGCTAAAAAAAAATGATAAATACAATCTTCAAAAGAATAAATGGTACATGATTCGACTTTTAATACTAATCAAATCAATTATATTTTATAACCTTATTAAATGAAAAATCAAATAAAATAATATTTTTTTTCATGAAATAGTGTGACGTTGAAATAACTATATGCATTAACATGTTTGTGGAAAACATAATTCAGTAAAAACATATTTTTATTTTAAATTTTAGTTATAAATAATAATTCTAATTTAAAAAAAATATTTAGAGAAAATTAATAATTCGATATTTTTTAGGTGGTCCTGATAGTATGGCGCTGTGTGTATTGACTGCTGATTGGAAATCTGATAACCTTGTTGATTCTGCTACTTCTGTTACCACCAAAGGAAGAAGCAACCATGTCGATGGCCTTTTAGCCATTGTTGTTGATCATGGAAGAGGAAGCAGACCTTGTCCGCAATCGAGTTTTAGATATGGGTAATCAAATCAAACCTTTTTTTTTTAATTTTTTCTTTTTGGAAACAGGCACTTGTTGTTGGTTTCTCTAGAAGAAGGGAGGTGGGTAGATAATGTAGGTTGTCGTCGTCTTTATATAGGAATAAAATGTCAAGTTTCCCATTGCGAATGGTTGGACGGTAAACCTAGCCCCGGTCACTTGCAAGAAGCAGCTCGCAATAAGAGGTGTTTTTTCTTACAGTCTTCGGTCTATGGCGGCGGAGATTGACATGTAGGAGATTTGCTCCGCCTCCATCGCCGCCGTTCTTACAATCCCTTTATCGCAGCGGCAGTCCTCTCAATCTCTCCGGGGGCGGCGGAGGAAATTGACTTTTTGAAATTTGAGTTGGGATGTTTATATGATTAATTTATATTTAATATACAGGATGTATGTGAATGGACGAATTTATCCCTGCAAATCTCATGTGCAATGCACAGGTTTTACCATTCCGGCAAAATAGTCGGAAAATTTAGTTCACGGGGCACCGTGCAACAAATTAACGAGTTCAGGTAAAAACGTACAAAAAAAATTTGTTTGGGGAGCAAAGTGCAAAACGGTCCTTAATTTAGGGGGCAAACTGCTTTTTACTCTTAATATTAATAGGGGTTTTTGTGCATAAGTCTCTAACCAACCATCTTTATTATTCTAGGTTTATGGGTTATATATCTTTCACGAATAAGTTCATCGCTTTATTATTTACTAGCGTTTTTTTTCATGTCCGATGCACGGGATATTATTTCGAAAGTGAAAAACTAATCAATTTAGTATGTCATTAGGGTTTCTTAGGTTACCCTATTATTTCTTTCTTATATATACTAGTAATCGTGCCCGTGCGTTGCACGGGGTCGCATTCAACAAAGGAAAAAAAATTAATTATTTGAAATAAATGATTGTAAAAATTGTATAAAAAATCTATATCTGTGAAATTCAAATTACAGCTATTACTTTATTTCAATGTTATCATAATCGGACCGGACACAAAATCGGATAGGCTTTCGGGTCACGGCTGGAGCGGTTCATCCGGGGTCAACCTGAGTTTTTTCATTTTTCTATTTTTTTTTTAATTATTTTACTATTTTTATAAATATAAAAATATTGTCCTCTATGTATTTGTTATGTATTCCTCTTATTATTTCACATTTTTATTCCAATATTTATAATACAATTTTAATATACCGTTTTTTCTTCCTCTCATTTCTTCTTACGTCGTTCCATCTTCACTCACCTACACCACCCCCAACATTTCTTTCTTCTTATTCGTTCTGCAACCTCCTGTTTTTTTTTCTCCGTTTTCTCTATGTTCAAAGGAAACATCATCTGCATCATCTACTCCTGTTTCTCTTCGTTTTTTTTTCTCCATGTCCAGACTTCACTTCATCTCTTTTGCTCAGCTTTGTTTTTTCTTCAGCCCACGGATCTAGCCCATCCATAACTTCGATTGAATCACCTACGACCCAGATCCAACTATCGAAGGCAATCCCCCGCCCAGATCCAACCACCACAGTGATCCTCAGCCCAAATCCAACCATCTACTACCGTTATAGGCTAAACCCGACTCGTTAATTGGTTTCCGGGTCTACCGGTCGAACCGGAGTTTTGATGTACTGACCCCAATTTATGAATTTTTCGGTTTCTGTTGTAGAACCAGATCGTATAGTTGGCGGTTTGCAGTCGAATCGGTCGGACCGGGTGATTCGATCCGATTCCGACGACATTGCCTTATTTTATTGTATCATATATACACATACACACACGGAGTGTTAATATATAAAATATATGTTAAACAATTAATAATTCAAATGTAATAAAGGGGACGGTTATTTCAAATGTCAATTGTTTCTCACTTCAATACCGCCTAATTAAATAGGTAATGACATTATACCATTGTTGAAAATTAATATCACAAAAACATAAAAAGTCTCATTTTTAGAATATATTTCTGTAATACCACACACACAAACTCCTCACATCCCTCTGTTTCTTCTTCACAAACCCTCCCTCGCACAACTTCTTCTTCTTCTTCTTCTTCTTCTTCTTCTTCTTCTTCTTCTTCTTCCTCCTCCTCCTCCTCCTCCTCCTCCAGTTTTTTCTTCTTACTTCTTCTTCCTTATTGTTCTTCTAGCTCTTCTACATCTTCCTCATTATTCTTATTCTTCTTCTTCTCTTTCTTCCTCTTTTTCTTCTTTCTCTTTCTTCTTCTCATTCTCCTTCTTGCTCCTTCTTCATTTTTCTAATTCTCCTCATGCTTCTTCTTCCTCCTCCTCCTCCTTCTTCTTGTTGCTTCATCCTCCTCCTTCTTATTCTTCTAAATATATATGAGAGCAACTCCAATGATACAACATTGAAATGGATCGTTAAGTATTTAATTGATTCTCGTTTTATATTTTGATACTCATATACTCCAACTGCAAGCATTAAATGGATCATCAAATTTTAAATATAAGTAGAAATATATTTAAAATTGACCCATGTAAATTCATGATAGGTTTTTTTGGGTAGTTAATATTTTGATACCTTTTTTTCCAAGATGCACTTTTACATCGTCGGAAGTTGAATATCAAAATAGCTACCAATTTAATTCCTCAATTGAAGATGAAAATTTAAATTTTGTAACATTATAATAGAAGTTATACCATTTAATTATTCTATAGATTCCTCCATTAGAGCTGCTGCGAAGAAAGAAGAGTAAAAACAATACTAACTATTAAACAACTTTAAAAAAGTGCATGATGAATTATTAAAATACATGATAATAAAGAAATTCTAATAAAGAAAAAATTGATAAACGTATATGGCATATACAAAACCCATACACAGGACAATGAAAATGTAAACAACCAACTAATTGCGAGGCATATAATCTCTGGATAAAATAGCACAAATACAACATAATGCAAAATAAAACAGTTGTCTAACGGAACCCCAATATAGAGTGAAAATTAATATAACCAAACAAAAAATAGTAACATTATGTCATTAACAATAACCACTCAATAAAATGGCATAAAGCAAAATAGTGATAAAAATTGGAAACGTAAGTAAACTCATGACGGAAGAACAGTTATACCTCCGATCCCATCTGCTAAAAAAATATTATCAGTAAATTAGTTTTGTGATATGAGGATTTTCCGATTTGGCCATAAGAACAGTTATTTACTTAATGGAGGATATACGGAAATAACTGCAAATAATTGTAGGTGAGAGGGTATACAAATAATTTTGTGATAGTAGTGGGAGGGTATATGGGAATAACCGCAAATAATTTGTTTTATATGGTGGGTAGTTTTTTTTTTTTTTTTTTTTTTTTTTTTTTTTTTTTTTTATGTATTTATCATTTATTTGTTTATATACAAAAATCCAAAAAACGAAAAAAAATATTCAAAAAAAAAAAAATCTACCGGTATTAACGTGCATTCATGAGATGCGATGAGTGGGCGGTTAAAAATAACGTGCATTCATGAGATGTTGAACAATCTAACCCAAAGCTTCATATGTTGTCGAAGTCTAGCATATCATCGTTTGACACCTCTTACTTCTTTATTTCTCAACATCCTCAAAAATAATACTTGGGGAATCCGTGACAAAGTGTACGGGAAGACACTTAGTTTTGATAAAAATCATAGAAAAAAAATTATATAAATAAATAAGTAATAAAGTAGTAGATGGACATAGAAATAAGAGGGTCTCAAGATACACCCAAGAATTGTTGTTGGTTTCCACCTCCAACGAAGATGAATCATTCACAACCCTAATTTTGATTAAAACACAAAAGAAAATTCAAATATGAACGATTTTCTTGGAATATATATGAATTTATTATATAGTAGACGTGGGAAGTTATTAATTAACGGGGAGTTACTGGAAGTGGGGAGTTGTTGTAAATGTGCATTAGTAAATGTGTGTTATTAGGAAAATTATAGATAATAAATATTACCTAAATAGGTAGTGACGATAATAATTGTAATAAAAATAAATTTAAATTTCAGTAATAACATTAACATTTCTACAAATTTGATAATGCAACATGATAACTACGCAAAATGCTTAACAAAATTCTTCTATCTCGATTAAGTAGTTAGATCTTGTTGCGGGTCGCATTTTATTGTGCAATTCTTTTCTCGGATGCAGCAAAATCAGTTTCGCGATCACTTCACTCTTATGTGAGTGCAACAAAACTTTGCCACATGAAAGGAAGCGTCGGTGAAACATGGAAAAAAAAAGAGAGCAAAATGTTAGTTAAAGTTTTACGAAAATCATATGAAGAAGGTAGCTAGGTTTTGGGAAAAACTTGCATACACGATTCACATTTAATAGAAGAGTAATTGTTTAATCAACCACAAAATGTATCTACTACTCTTAATACACAGTTATATGGTAGTTGGTTTTTTTTTTTCCTTTTATGGGTGGCAAATAATTTTTGTCATGATATGCACGAATCTTTCATGTTTATTTATCAAATAAAATCATTGGATAGTTTTTCCAATTTTTACTCTTGCGTTTTAAGTTTTTTCCCCTTATGCAATTTTTTTTCTCTAAAGTTTTTGATTGAATTTACAACGATGACAATTCAAATTTATATACAAAAGCTGCAACAATCATAAAAAAGAATGCTAATTTAATTTTCTCGATTAAAAATAATGAGAACATTCACATTAGTTGGGCAAACAAAAATTCACTGCATAAGTTCTCACATCAAAATCTATGCCAACTCTGTCAGAATATGATGGATCAACGAACGAAAAAAGAAAAAAAAATCATAGATTTGTTTTGCCTATTCAAGAAACAATAATGGCCTTGGAGCTATCAATATACTGACAAACTTAAAACCTAATAATATAAATAATAAGTTCGCATAATTATATTACATGAGCCTAGCATGAATGTTTGTAGATGTACAACATGTTGCCAAGCATTTGGTGTATGATGTGAGATGATGATGATTTCTTCTCTTCTTTACTGATTTTTTCCCCTTTAATGTCTTAGAATTGCTGAGTAGCTTCAATTAATGGTCTAGAGAAAACAAAAAAAAAATGCATTAATCTTAAAATAGGGATGCAACATCTCGAACGAATTAAAAATATAGCAACAAAGTCTTGTAAGTTATAAAACTTAAATATTTTAAATAAATTATAGCAATAAAAGCTTTGAACTAACAGAAGCTCATAATAAATATTGTCTGACATATTTTTTTTCCTTTTACCGAATTGTGTGAGTAGCTCGCTCCAACCACGAATTATTGTTGATACGAACAGACTTGCTGCAAAAGAAATTTACAATATGTCAAACAAAAATGCAAAAATAAATAAATAAACGGCATAACACAGTTATTAATAAACAAAGAAGACGACGAACAAAATTTTAAATGAGAAAGAAGAAGAAGCTTGGCAAAAAAAATGTGATTTTTGATGGAGTTCTCATGAGTTTAAATAGAAGAATGAAATTGATAGGGGTCGAGATCATGGTTGATAACTTCTATCATGATGAATTAGTGGGATTAGTGGGTGGTTAGAGTAGAGAAGAAAAATAAAAAAAATATAAATATAAATAATTAGAAATATACCTGCGGTACATTAAATATAGGAGTTAGTGTTTAAATTATAAATTAATTAATGATTAAATTAGACATTTATTAATTTACAAAATTAACCCTAGGTTTAGGTTTAGGTTTTAGTTCAAAATATCTTCGTTTTATATATAAGATAAGATTATAAATAAAGAAAAAAATCATGTATATGACAAAACTACCTCCAACCATTTGTAACCAGTTCTTAATTGTAACCCCAATTTAATCAATTTTGACCACAAAAATCCAATTTTGACTTTTTTTTTCAAAATCTTTTTTTTGTCAAAAAATATTTTTACCGCCGGTTTCCGGCATTGGCTTTTCGATTTTTTTTTTCCTAGTCTACTTACCCCCGGTCTCCGGCGTTGATTTTTTTTAGTGTTTTTTTGTTAACGACCGCCGCTAAACGCTGACACTAATTGTGCTGTCATTAACGGTAATTATATTGTCACTAACCGTAAGTTAACGTAGTTATACTGTCACTGACTATACATTAAGTCACTGATAGTACATTAACGTAATTGTACTGCCGTTGACAATACATTTATGTATTGTACTGCCGTTGACATTACAATTAGAGTCAATGACAATATTACTATTTTTTTTTTTGTTATTTTATTTAATTTTGTTTGATTTGTTGACAAGTCAACGTAATTATATTACTGTCGTTGACAGTAAAATAACTGTAAACACAATAATATTATTGTCAACCACATCGATATTATTAATTTTTTGGGTTTTTTTGTTTTGTTTAAGTTATTCACGGAGTAACATAATAATATTACTGTCTATTATTGTAATATTACTGTCAACACAATAATATTATTGTGTTTAATATTATTGTTGTTATAGTAATATTACTATCACTCACAGTAATATAAATTCTTTTGGCTTTTTATTATGTTTACCTTGTTGAACGGTCAACATAATATTATTATTACTCTATTACACAATAATAATGAGTTTTGTTGTGTTAATATTACTGTGCTAGAGATTAATATAACAATATTACTTGTTAAACTGTAGTATAGTTAATTTTAGGGTTAAATACAAAAACACCCCGTACTATGAACTTTGTATCATATACCCCATGTACTACACATAAATACAAACACACCCCTCACTTACATTTTTCCAAAATATGATGAAAATACCACTACTCAAGTATATATATATATATAGTTTGAGCCATTTTCCACTATATATTTTACCATTTTCATTCAATTTTAGGTGGGAAATTTTGCTATTTAAATTTTTTTCTCCAAAACATCTAATTGCTTAGAATTTTTTTATTTTTTTAATAAAACCTTTTATTTATTTTTTTCATTTTGAGTTTCTACATTTTTCTTCTTAAATGTCTTCCGGTAGTTCAAACATCCTAAGATTACAAACATCTTTACAATCCTATTATTGTTGACAATTTGAACTACCGGAAGACATTTAAGAAAAAAATGAAGAAATTCAAAATGACAAAAATAAAAGGTTTTGAAGAAAAACTAAAATCAAAATTTCCCAAGTAAAATTGACCGAAAATGTTAAAAAATATAATGGAAAATGGTTCAAACAAACCATTATATTTATAGGCTTAGCAGGGTACTTTCATCAGATTTTGGAAAAAAATATAACAGTAAGGGGGTTTTTGTATTTATGTGTAGTACAGGGGGTATATGATACAAAGTACATAGTACAGGGGTGTTTTTGTATTTAACCCTTAATTTTACTGTGTTTAACAGTAATATAGTTAATATTACTGTCAATCACAGCAATATTGTTGTTTAAACAGGGGGGCAAAAAGATGTTAAAGAAAAAAAAATCGAAAAAGTCAATGCCAAAAACCGGTGGCTGAAAAATCAGGAAGAAGGAAAATAAAAAGTCAACACCGGAGATCGGCGGTGACGGACGAAATTGTTTGTAAAATGTGTTTTGGGTCAAATTGAATAATGGGGTTATTTGACAAAAGCCCCTCATAAGACTCCTCCGATTAGAATGAGTCCAAAAAAAAATTCAATTTTAAGATAAATCCAAAAAATTTAATTAATAAAAAATAATATAATTTCACCATTATACCCTCCTTCCTATTTGCCATAAAGCTATTATTTAATATTAATTTATAATTATAATCTCCACCCAAATTCACAAACCCATCCAACCTATTTCTTTTTCTCCGATTTCTCCCAAATCTCTCTCCGCCGCGCCATCTCTTCACTCTCCATCGCAGCCGCCCCCTTCCTCTCTCTGCACCGCTCATCGTGCAATCTCTGTGCGGTGGTAAAAAACCAAAGCAACGGATGTGGTCTTTCTCTTTCAGCAATTGTGCGCTAATTAGGATTTTCTGCGATTTGGAAACAAAGATTAAAACTCCATTAATAATGACCCGTCGTCGGTAAGTTCATCAATTTATTTATTGATTTTTCAAATTTTGATCTCTTTTTGTTCTCTGAATTGGGTCGTGGGGCCAGTACAAAATTATAAACCCTAGTGCCTTTTCAATTAAAGATGTTATAATTAATTAATTAATTATGTTATGATTAATTACAAAATTTTATCTCTTTTTGTTCTCTTTTTGGTATCACTTTATAAGTTATGATTCCCTTAATCTTTACTCTCGTTTATTTTTCCTTAATTGTTTTTTTTCTTTCTATAGTTGATTTTGGAGTAAGCTTGTTCACATATGCTTGTCACATAGTGGTTTTCACATAATTTGTGACTGGATTTCAGTATCGTATTTTCAATAGACAATTACTTTGATAGTTGAATTATAGATAGATGAATATGTTTGTTATTGTTTAATTTTGTTAATTTTCTGGATTTATTAAAAAAAATTGGATTAGTAATTTTGTTTTGGTTGTAAACCTTATTAAGTAGAACACATGTAATTTTCTAAGTTGCTTTCATATTTGAAATTAATGATTTTGATAATATATTACTGTAATTATTGGAGTCAAAATAATTAGTGATTTTAATAATAAATTACTGTAATTACCATTTCCAAGATAGTGTGTTATATGGATATGCACAGCAGTACTTTATATTGGTGTAATTGTATGAATATGTTGTTTTTCTGGATCTTACACATAAAATTTATGGAATTGATCAATAATATATTTTGGCACATAAAAACCTCACTGGCCAGATTTCCATATACAAGTTTTGTGATCCATCTAGCAGTTGTAGATTTAAAACTACTTGTAGATTTAAAACCACTTGTGGATTTTAATATGAATTTTTATTTCGATGTTTATATAGTTGTGTATACAGAGTGGTTTTCATGTTTATATAGTTGTTTACACATAGTGGTTTTCATTTTAATATAATTGTGTGTACAAAGTGGTTTTGATGTTTTTATAGTTGTTTTATACAAATTGGTTTTCATGTTTATATAGCGGTTTATACAGAGTGATATTCAAAACGTTTCAAATAGAGAAGAAGATGATTACACGGACTATGCTATAGGGTTCATTGGAGAGAAGATGGTGTCCTTTATAGTGGTTTTATAGCTTAGTTTTCGCAGAATTTTTGATGTTTTCTTGTTAGAATTCATAGTGATTTTCGATGTTTATATAGTTGTGTATATAAAGTGGTTTTCATGTTTATATAGCTGTTTTATACAGAGTGGTTTTCATGTTTATGTAGTTGTTTATACGGAGTGTCAGGCTTTGTCTTTGATAAATTTATAGTGGTTTTCAACAATTTTATAGTGGTTTTCAATAATTTTTGTACAAATTTTTATATAACTATATATACAGAGTAGTTTTTATGTTGACATAGTTGTTATACATAGTGGTTTTTATGTTACAATTCGCGGTTCATATGCTTAGTAACAAAGGGATCATCTCCTAAAATAAATTTAGGGCCAGTATTTGTTATTTTTTTTGATAAGTATATATGGTTGTTATACAGAGTGAGTTTCATGTTTATATAGTTGTTTATACAGAGTGGTTTTCATGTTTATATAGAGTGGTTTTAATTTAAAAAAACTGGAAAGAAAAAAAAAACCATTTTAAATAAAAAAAAAATTGAAATTAAGAAAAAAGGAAAAATAAAAATAAAACCATTTTTTTAAATTAAAATAAAAAAAACATGAAAAATATAAATAAGAAAAAAACCATAAAACAAAATAAAAATAAAAAACTGAATCGGCGTGATGAGGGGGATATTTTTTGGAGAAGATTTTGGGTGTAGATATGGGTATAATTTTTTTAAATTAAATAATTATACTAATTAATAATTAGTGGGGGCATATATGGTTTTTTAGGCCCAATGGATTTATCTCAAATATCAGTTGTAAATAAAGGATTTATCAAGAATTAAAATTCCAATGAAGGGTATTTGGCATATAGCCCCTTGAATAATTTGTGAAATTTGGGGTCAAATTGAGGTTAGATTAAATTAAATGATGAAACTCGAGCATATTAAAGCATGAGGGGATATTTCAGTCTTTTAGAAACATCTGGACCATTTGTAAAAGAGTTTATTGTCTGAACCTCTATATGAATAAGTATCCATTGATGGACTTATTTGTAAAGTACCCATATTAGTATTATTAGGATCAATATATTAGCATTAGCATATCAAAATATTAGAATTAGTAATAATATTAATATTAGTATTAATTAGCATTAATATTACTAATATTAGTATTATTTTAATAATGTATTAGTATTAATATTACTATTAGTATTACTATTCGTATTAGTTTTAGTATTCGTATTCGTATTAGTATTACTATCGGTATCGGTATCAGTATCAGTATTAGTATTCTTATTCGTATTCATTTTTGCATTAGCATTAGCATTACCATTAACATTAACATTAGTATCCGTATTAGTATCAATATTACTATCAGTATTAGTATCAGTACCCGTATCAGTAATAGTATTAGTATCAGTATTAGAGTATTAGTATGAATATATTAGTATGAGTATGAGTATGAGTATCAGTCAATGTTCTAAAAACCGAAAATCGGGTCGGACGCGGATAGACACCACATCATGATTAATCGGGGCGGCGGTTATTAATCGGCGATAAATATGAAATAAATCGGTTTTTAAATTTTAATATAATATATTTCTAGATTATATTTATAAATAATCAAAACATATATAATAAAAAAAAATATTTAAACATGGTTATATCTCCATCATTTATATATCCTTAAAACATAATAAAATTTTAATAATAATTAGTTCATAATACAATAAAATCCTTATAAAATACAAATAAAACGCAAATCTTTTGAATTTAAATTTATTCCTAAACATTGCAAGTATATATCATTAGGTTCTTTAACAATAACAATTAACATAAAAAAAGTATAAACTCATTTTTAATTAAAAGCCCAACTTTTATTTTGAATTAAAAAAGAAAAAAAACCAATGTTTGACCCATTTTTTTCCACCAAAGCCCGCCTCCAAGGTTTGACCGCATCGGACAGCCTAAAACCACCTCATAGGTTAAAATCCGATTTTATAAACATTTTCACCAAAATTGTAAAGGTTTGGGACTGCATCCGCGTCGGAGACCGATTAATCGGCCGTCTCGGCCAAGTTTTAGAACACTGGTATTAGTATTAGTATTAGTATTAGTATTAGTATTAGTATTAGTATTAGCATTAGTTTAGTGATATATATATATATACGGTATTCTTCCTTTCGTGTTCGACACATCATTTTGTCACGGTAGTGGCGTATACGTCTACATCACGAATTGGACGCCATTAATAACATTTATGTATTATACAAGAGTTTTGCTTTTCGCGTTTCTTCCTTTTAAATTTAATTGCATTTCATATGTTACAACTCTAAATTAATAGGTAAAGTTTATGTTTGTTTGATTTCTTTTGATTTTTTTATTTAAATTAGATTTGTTACAAAGCGGACCTACGTACAGCGCAGAGGTGAAGTACTAGTTGTAATCAATTAATATTCCAATTATTAATTCAATTAACTCACTATTATAGTGCACTCCATCATCTTCTTTAATATTTGGGTTGAGGAATTAACATTCATGTTATCTCATCTTCTTCTTCTTCACGCAACTGTTTTTTTCAATTCATGTGCGTGCTCGTTTATGTTCTTCACTATTTTGGTTAATGAATTAATTGCAGTAGTTTGTGGCCGCCGCACTGAACTTCAATAATGGAATATTATTTTTCGATCAGAAAAATATTTAAGTTGAAATAGATGGGCGAGACTGGTAATTAGAGCCATATTCAAGGTTTAATTGGATGCCGAGGAGTGGACGGATGTGGTACGGAAGGCAGTGACAGGGCCAATGGGCAAAGCTCGATGCAAATTCAAATGGTAAGAGATGATGGAATTAACTTGGCGGCGGATATATGCAAGCCAATTTTTTTTTTTTCGAACACACGTAAAAGGGTTCCTTAGTTCAAGCCCACAAATTTATCTAATTTTCTTATATCAAGACCAAAGATGGCGAATATGCCCTCATCCACAAATACTACCAAAATACAAACACAAACCCTATATTCCTATTTTTAATTTGTTCAAGACCATCCAAGAAAAAAAAAAAAAAATGTCTGACTCGCCGCCGCTGCACCACCGCAGCGATGACATACAACCCACTTGCACACCACCACCACCAACCCACCACTTTTTATGCTAAACTTTTTGTTGGTAAATTCGATAATATTAATCGAGCATTGATTTCTTGAAAACGAGCATTGATTTCTTGATAAATATGTGTGGTGAACATTAATTCATGCTTATTTCTTGTTGGGTTGCAAATTTTTTTTTTCAATTTAGGATTAAATTTTGAGATTGAAATCGAACCTGGGAAATCGGCGTGTACGCGCCGATTTTTTTGAAAAAGTTGGCACATTTAGCCCAATTGTTTTTGGAAAAATCGGTAATGTAATACCGATTTTTGTTTGGAAAAATCGGCACATGTATACCGATTATTTTTGAAAAAATCGGACTGTGAATATCGATTTTTTGTATCAGCCTTTTTTTTTTTCAGAAAAAAAAAACGACACTCAAGCTAAAATAAATAGATAACACATATTTTATTACGTTTTTAACCCTCATAAACCACCATCTCCTTGTTTTCCCACTCCATTGTGAATGTTTGGTTATTATTTAATTTTTTTGATATTTAGGGTTCTTGGTGGGTTTGTGAAGTAGGAGGAGAAGAAGAAGAAGGAGGAGATTCTTAAATCGTGAAATAATGGTTGTGTTTGTAGGTTTATTTTATTTGGACTTGCACAAAGAAAATTGTTTTTTTTTTTTCCTTTTTTTTGTTGTGTTAATTTGGTCTTGAATTTTATTAGTGGTAAATTAGCATTTTTACGTTGGTGATCTTGTACAAAGAAATTTGTGGGCTTGTATGTATCCGCCGCCAATTAACTTTTTTTTTATAAGTACTATTTAGTTTGAGTTATGTGATTATTTTGTGTTTTTGCTTTATATTATTTGATTATAGGTTTTTTTAGACTTTATATCTACGGATATTTCAAGAGTTAATTTTTTTGTTGGTATGCATGTTTCAATGTTATTATATTTCTCGTGTTTTACCAGATGAGTTAATTTCATCCCCAAAATATTTCATGAAAGTTTTATTTGAATTGAGAGATTCAAAATAACTTCAGCTAGAAACAATTTGAAATCCCCTACAATTGCCCCAATATATGATTTTCTTTGAATAAATCATAATCTCACATTTTGAAATAATAGTATATGATTTTCTTTAGATTCACATATTAATTATTTCAAGATTTTGCGTCTCAAATTTCTCTCATCAAGTCAACTATCTTCATATATAAAAGAAAAGTTTTACCCGAAATCTTAATCCCATAGTTTTACCCGATGGAAAGAAAAACCGATAGCACTTTTATCTCAACTCCATCACAAATTGTTATCGTATTTAAACGTCACGCAAGAACTCGAATCACTCGGTTGAATTCCATCACGTTTTACATAGAAAAAATTTATGCTTCTCTTTCTTTCATATCATTTGCAGAAAAAATGATGTCCGGAGAAGTGGATATTGATGATCGATTTTACATTATGATCGATGTCCGAATAACTATTTGTTTATATAAGATTTGATGTGCTTTTCTTACTCTCATACAATGATATTAAATTCTATAGGTTTTACATTTTAATTGTTTTATGATTTTAATTGTCAGACATGCAACTGAATCAGTTTGTTATTTCTACAACAATTGAAAGATTTCGGCAGCGAAAAAAGCATTAAAGAATCTCGCACACAGTAAGATTTTCCCAAACAATACGCAATAGCACTTAACTTTGCTAATTTATCGTTAACTTATTGCCTTTTTTTCCTAATATGGGGCCCCAAATATTTGGTTATATGTTACTGTTTTTACAACTAACAAGAAAGGCCCTCCTTTTTATTTTTTTTTGACATTTCAACTCTCTCCTCCCTCCATTAATGCTTTTACCCAATTTTATAGTTTTTAAATCTTACCCCCACTCTCAATTTATGTCTTTTTACCCAATTTTATTTTTCTCTCGGTTGGACCCCTTTAATCAATTTTTGTTTCTATTTTTCTATAATTTACAATTTAATTCTTTTTGTAATCATTATTGGTTTTTTATTTCCTAACATTAAACTAGTTTTGTTAAAGTAAATAATTTTTTTCTAATATAATTTTATTAACTTTTACTGGCTAAAAGAAAAACTATTTCATGTTGAGGCCTCGTTAAAAAAACTTGATTACCATAATAATTTGGACCATATCTCAATTTATGGGTGTCATCCTTGCGCAAGCGCCATGCTAATCTTCTCTGTATCGTTCCAATTTTATAATTTTACTATTAAATACGTTTATATTTTATATATATATTTTTCAACAAAATCGGGGATGTTGTGCCGAACCCTGTATTATTATATTTCTTTTTTTTGTAGATACAGAACCCCGTATTACTTAGGGGCACAAGTTTGTATTTTGCCCAGGCCCCCAAAATACGGTGGACCAGCCCTGATTTTGCCTCAAATAACATTTCAAGCACTTAGTCTATGAATCTTGCCGTTCTCCCCTCAATTGTCTCTACACCTTTCAAGTTTTCGTGTTTTCACTAATACTCGATTTTCAGTATTTTTTCATGTTTTCATTTCCGATTTTTTTTATTACCGCAGTTGACACATTCTTTATTTTTGAATTTTCGAATTTCTCTATTTCTTTTGAGGGTGTCGAAAGTTCGCACCCTCAAGAATTTTCCACCAGGGCCCTAGTTATGGATTTCCTGGTAGAAATTCTATAAAAATATTTATTTATTTCTTTTTTATTCTCTCCTTTTCTTTATTTATTTCTGAGTATATTTTTCTTGTGTCCTCCTGGGACGAGGGTTACAAAGGTTTTTATAAGCTAATTGTTTCTCGGCAATCAAGGGGACAGATTACGTCCATTACTCCCGTCCTTCTTCTTTGGTCTTGATTTTGGGCCTTATATAGAAGATCTGATTGCTTCTCCATCTTATTCTCATGCTGAAATCGCGCCCTCTTGCAATTCTCCCAGCCTTAATCACGAGGGCTTCGGTCGCCCATTAACTTGCTTGAGCCTTGTTTTCTAGCCCAAGTCCAATTCCACTGGGCCCTGTTTGAGCGCCTTGGAGAGAAAACCATATCTTAATTTATAAGCTGAGCTTTGCTCGATATTTGGGCTTAGTTATCACGCATTTCGTTCCCATTGGCCCAATTTCTCTGTGGGCAGCTCTTCTCGCTCCTAGGCCCATTACAAATGGCTAGGTTGACAAACTGGGACCTATCATCTAGTCTCCCCTATTCTCGAGTGAACCTAAAAATAGTTCGCTGGAGAATACACTTGGTATGGATTGAAACATAGAAGTGAGAGAGGGAACCATGGAAAACTGGGAACGAGAAAATGGATTTTACACCATCCTTCGTGCGAGCTTTTTTCCACCACGTATTTATTTCTGTGCACGCGCGCCCCTTCCCAATGCTTCGTCATTATTGCTCTGCGTTTCGAGCCCCACGTTCTTCGCACGTGGGGAACGTACCGTCTTCTCGTCTTTTCGATAGCTGTCGCCGCTCAATCGTGACGAGACACCTGTCTGAGAGTTTTCCGCCCGTTACAGCTACCCGGATCTCGTGTCTTAATCTCCGCCTTTCATCACCGTTTGATCCAACGGTCCCTTTTGCGGGATCGTTTCACCTTACCTTTTCCCCTCCCCTATATATACCATCTTTTCCATTTCATCCGTTCCTTTTACCAAACTTACTATCTCGTCTCGCCTTTTTGCTACTCGCTATTTTTATTCCAGTTCGCTCATCGTGAAAACCAGCCTTGCGCGTTCCTTAGCCTCCTTTTCTTTCTAAGGCATCAGGTACTTCCCCGTTCTCTGCCTCATATATTTTTGTTTGTTCTTTAATTCGTCTATAAAAACTTCCTCTCTGCTTTGTAATTTCCTGAGTCGTCGTGTCATGGCTTTCGATCCTTCATCGTCATCTCTTCGTCCCCTTTCTTCTGCCGAGCGTAACTTGCCTCCAAATGAGGATTCTTCTCTAGTCATAGGGTCATCTTCGTCTTCTAGTTCTTCATCCTCCGACTCCTCCTCTTCTAGCACACTTTCTGACACATCTCGCCCTCTTATAAACCTTGGGCCTCGGACGATGACCCAAAAGGTTAGGAAAAAAGCCCAATCAGGGGAAGCAGGAATTTCAGAGAGCTCCCTCGTGACACTTCGCCATATAGAGTTATTTATGCGCGACGTGGGCCTTCCTTCAGGCTTTTCTATCGCGACTCCTCGCGAGAATGAGCGACCTCATTCTCCTCCTCCTAACAGTGTAACCTTTCACTTAGGCCAGTTCTATGCTAGTCTCGCTCTTCCCCTTCATCCGTTCTTCGTCACAGTTTCTGAGAAGTATGGTATTCCCATTAATCAATTCCATCCCAATTCTATTCGCTTTATGTCAGTCTTCTATTGTGTATTGTCGTGGCAAAAAATAGAACCGACCGCTGATCGCTTATTCGCTTGTTTCATTGCGAAGAAATACTCCCCTTATATGTTTTACTTGGCCGCCCGTGCAGGTACCAAGTTCATGGACAAGTATCCCAATAAGGTGCATTATTGGGATCGATACTATGTCTATATTTCTTCCTTTACCCCGTTCCCTTTTCCTACTCGCATGATTAATGAAACTCCTCCTTTTGACAAACCTCGTATGGACTCTACTTTGAGGAATTTCCTGGATCTAGTCCGCCCGGGTTGGTTTCATGTGGAAAAATTAACTCGGAATTCGCGCATCTTAACTCATTTTGGCTTGAGGTGGCTCAGCTCGACTGCCACTCCTTACCACAACATAAGTATAGCCCCGTTCTCTTTATGTGATTTTGTCAGCACGCATCACTGTGCCCTCTATTAACTCTGACCCCCCACTTTTCTCTTTTTTTTTTCTTTTTTTTTTTTTTTTTAAGGAATGGAGTTCAACAAACTCTTCTACAGCGAAGAGAGTTCATTTGATATCTTCCCAGAGGGCGAGACGAACCCGATGGTTCCTACCCATATTGGCGACTTGGTCCAACATTCTTCCTCGCAGCCGATATTGCCTGATAACGTTGACGTTGTCGCCGAGATGGACATTTCGGAGAAACGCACGAAGAAAGAGGTCGCGATTGGTTCTTCGTCGCGCAAAAGGGTTCGTGGTTCTTCTGATCATCAATCCCCAAATATTATCGACTTGAGTTCAAGTGCGGGCGCTGGGGTGCAGGCCCAATTAGGCTTGACTCCTGTGAGGGAGGGCTTTAGCTTTGCTGAATGCGAGGATGGTGCCGAGATCGGCAAGATATTTCGTGAGCAGGCGACTCCTAGAGATCGCGAGTTGTGGGGCAAAATGAGCTTGGATCATCGCATCGACCGTTCTAATTACCATTTGGCCAAGGTACGTCGGCTATTTCACTTCTTCTTTTTTTTTTTTTTTTTTTTTGCGAAGGATTATGTTCTCACCATTCTAGTCCTTGTACAGTTGTAAACATTGTGGCCCACCTGCCCTTCCCAGCGAAGTGATACCCTTCGCGAGGCATATAACCGGTTGAAGAAAGATCGCAAGCAGCTGAATGACGAGAAACAGCTGGTGGAGAAGCGAAACGAAAGGTTGGAAGAAGACCTGAGCAACTTGCGCGTGGAGGTCGACTCGCTTAAAGATAAGATGGCTTTGATGGAGGAGGAGCATAAGCATACTCTTAGCCAACTATCTGAAGCCATGGACAACAGTTCTCTGCGATATGAAGAGGGTCGTCGTTTGGGTCGGATGGAGTTCCTTCATACTCCCCTTGGAGAGCGGTTTAGGGACGAGTTTGTGAAGGCTTTTCTGGCGAGACTTTGGAAATCCATGCTTTTCTTCCGGAGGGCTCTTCCCGTTTCCAAATTTTTCTGGTCAGAAGGGATTCGGGTTGCACAAGCGGAGATCGATGTTGCGGGGTTCTCGCTGAAGCTAGATGAAAAAGAGATGTCAAAGAAAGCCAGTCAGAACATTCCCGGTTGGGGAGGAGATCCTTCTAAGCCCGCGAACTTAACTTGGTGGACGCCAATCTTCTCATCCGTTGCGAACCAACTATGTCCTCGCCCATCCGAGCAGGCTGGTCCTTCGACGGCGGCGGTTGTTGGAAGAGATACTGAAGAGGATGCTCTGGGATATGCTGTTGACGCTTATAACCCTGCTGATGATGAAGGTGGTGCGACTCCGGATGATCTCGCCGAAGGGTCACCCGCATAGATTAGGGGTAGTTTCCCTTAAAATCTGTAGGAGTTTAAACATTCTGTGTTCTTCTTTTTCTCTCTTTTTTTTTTTTTTTTTTTTTTTTGCTGTCCTAAACTAATATTCCATCTATGCTATCTTTTCTAGCTTATGAGATGTGTTTTCATACCTTGCGATTTGTTTATGTTAGTATGGCGTGTCGTTATGTATGTTCATGGGCTGGCTCGCATGAGACGGTTGATCTCTCCAGATTCTCCGGGATCGCGTCGCGAGCTTTGTTTTTTTTTTTTTTTTGGCTTTTCGTACTATCATTGCTACCTTTCGGGTCTAAAAACACGGGAATCTTCTAACCCTTTTCTATATGCTCGCATCTATCTTTCGGGCCGGAGCCACCCTATTCATATGTTCGCGACTACCTTTTGGGCCTTAGCCACGGGGATCTTCCAACCCTTTTTATATGTTCGCGACTACCTTTTGGGCCTTAGCCACGGGGATCTTCCAACCCTTTCTATATGTTCGCGACTACTTTTTGGGCCTTAGCCACGGGAATTTTCCAACCCTTTCTATATGCCCGCGACTACTTTTTGGGCCGTAGCCACGGGGATCTTCCAACCCTTTTTTCTTTTTTTTTTTTTTTTTTTTTTTTTTTTTTTTTTTTTTTTTTGCAATAAAACAAAAAGAGACACACGCAAGATTTTTTTTACGTGGAAACCTCTCGAAGTGAGAGGAAAAACCACGGGGCCGAGGCCCATGTGCGAAAAGATTCACTTATTGAGGAGAATTACATTTTTTTTTTTTTGCTAACCTGTAATTGCGACCTGTTATGCGTAGAACTTCCTAAGGTGGCATACATTCCATGTTCTTGGTATTTTTTTTGCCTTTTCGATCTTGTAGCTCGTAGGCGCCACTCGCTGCGACCTTCGTTACTGTGTAGGGACCTTCCCAATTAGCCTCTAGCTTGCCCGTGGGTTTCAGTGCATCGGCTCGTCGCAGTACAAGATCGCCTACTTGAAAACTTCTCGGATTGACTCTTCGGTCGTAGCTGACTTTGATGCGATTTTTGCTATCTCTCATCTTCAAGTCTGCTGCTTCTCTCTTTTCGTAGCAAAGATCTAAGTGTTCTCGCATCATTTCTTCATTCTCTCTGTCATCGTATTCGCGAACCCTTAACGATTCCAAGCCTATCTCGGCAGGCACAATCGCTTCCATCCCATAAACTAAACTGAAAGGTGTCTCTCCGGTAGCCCTTTTAGGTGATGTCCGGTAAGACCATAGAACCGAGTCTAATTCTTCTACCCAACTACCGCCTGCCTTTTCCATGCGTTTCTTTATACCGTCCACCAAGATTCTGTTGATTACTTGGACTTGCCCGTTTGCCTGTGGGTGTGCCACAGATGTGAAACGTTGGGCAACCTTCATCTCTGTGCACCATTCCGTTATCTTTTTACCATTGAACTACGTGCCGTTATCCGATATAATAATTCTAGGGACTCCGAAACGGCAACAAATGTTTTTCCAAATAAATTTCATCACCTCATCTTCAGTGATTCGCGATAACGCCTCGGCCTCTACCCATTTTGTAAAATAGTCTACGGCTACGATCAGGTACTTCTTTCTGCGAATCGCCATGGTAAAGGGGCCCACCAGATCTATCCCCCATTGCGCGAAAGGGCACGGTGACGATATGATTTTCATGGGTTCCCCTGGCTGACGTGCTACGATGGCATGTGCTTGACAATTAGGGCATCGTCTTACATATTGCGTGGCTTCCATCTTAATTGTGGGCCAGTAGTATCCCGCCCTCAATAGCTTTTGTACTATAGTTCTCGCCCCTTCATGGTTGCTGCACCATCCTTCATGTACTTCTTTCAGCACATACTCTGCTTCGCTGCTTCCTAGACATCTGGCATCTACATGCGAATACAATCTTTTAAACAGGGTTTCGCCTATTAAATAGAAGTGCCGGGCCTTGTATTCCATTCGTTCTCGCGTGCGGCGGTCTGAGATTGTATTCCCTTTGAGATAAGTAATGATTGGTGTTCGCCAATCTTCCTGATCTTCTACCCTTGCAACAAGTTTTTCACCATTACTTCCTAAGAAGCGTCCGTTAGCTGATAATATGGTTATATTCCGCTCGCTGCAGTCCACGGATGAACTGCCAATTTTGGACAAGAAATCAGCTTGTGTGTTTGATTCTCGCGGGATCTGGATGATTTCGCACTCTTCAAAGCTTTCGACATATGTTTTGATAACTTTCACATATGCTTCCATTCGTACTTCTTTGATCTCATATTCCCCCGCTAGTTGTTGCACGACTAATTGAGAGTCGGAGTGAACTTTGGCTTTTTTTATTCCCATTTTTTGTGCTATCTCTAGTCCTTGCGCCAAGGCCTCGTATTCGGCTTCGTTATTTGATGCTCTAACATTAAACTTTATAGCGAAGTGGAACTCTTCTTTGTTGGGCTTTATAAGCAACACACCTGCTCCTGCGCCTTGATTTGTGGAGGATCCGTCCACATATACTTCCCATGGCTGTGAGTTCTCAATGCGCGTAGTTTCCTATAGAAAATCCACCAGCGCCTGCCCCTTTATTGCGGTCCGGGGCTCGTATTCGATATTGTACTGGCCTAATTCCACGGCCCATTTGACCATGCGCCCAGATGCTTCGGCGTTCCCCAACGTCTGTCGTAGAGGATAGCTGGTTCTTACTATTATAGTATGGGATAGAAAGTATGGCCTTAATCGCCTTGCTGTTGTGATGAGTGCCAGACCAACCTTTTCGACCTCGGGATAGCGAAGTTCGGCGCCTTGTAAGATTTTACTTACATAATACACGGGCAACTGTCTTTTATCTTTCTCTCTGAACAATACCGAGCTGATGGACTCACTCCCCGCAGCTAGGTACATGCAGAGAGTTTCTCCTTCTTCTGGGGGAGATAGCGAAGGGAGTTTCGAAAGGACCTGTTTCAGATTCTCGAAGGAGGTTTGGCATTCCTTCGTCCTGGCGAACTCTTTCCCCTTTCGTAATGCTCGAAAAATAGGAAAACTATGTTCGGCGAGTCGTGATACAAACCGACTGAGTGCTACGACTTTCCCCGCCAGCGTTTGTACTTCTTTGATTGTCCTTGGGGCAGTCATTGCTGTGATCGCCTTCACTTTTTCCGGGTTAACTTCTATGCCCTGTTTAGTGACCATATATCCCAAGAATTTTCCGGTGCAGACTCCGAAAGAGCATTTAGCAGGATTCAGCTTCATGCCATATCTCCGCAGTGTTAAGAAGGTTTCTGCGAGGTCATCTAGGTGTGACGTGGCTTTGCGACTTTTTACCAGCATGTCATCTACATACACCTCTAGATTTCGCCCTAATTGCTTAGCAAACACCTTGTCTACTAGCCTTAAGTATGTCGCACCCGCATTTTTTAAACCAAATGGCATAACTTGATAACAGTATGTGCCCCCCGATGTGATAAAACTAACCTTAGGTTGGTCTATGACGTCTAGTCTGACTTGGTAATATCCTTGCGATGCATCCATCATGCTCAATAATTCGCATCCTGCTGTAGCATCTACCAGCTGACCTATCCTGGGGAGCGGATAGTGATCTTTAGGGCATGCGGCGTTGAGGTCCCGAAAATCTATGCACATACGCCATTTACCGCCTGGCTTGGCTACTAGAACAGCGTTTGAAAGCCATTCAGAGAATTGGATTTCGCGTATGTGTCCGATTTGCAGGAGTTTGTCCACCTCCTCTTTGATGATAGCATCTTTGATGGCTCCGAAATGCCTCTTCTTTTGTTTCACTGGTCGAACCTTCGTGTTAATGTGCAGCTTATGGACCATGATGCTTGGGTCTATTCCAGTGAGATCTTCCGACTTCCATGCGAATACGTCCGAATTATCTCGCAACAAACCAATCAGCTGCTCCTTCATTTCTCCATCCAGACTAGACCCTATTCGCGTGATGCATTCTGGGCGATCGGGTATCACTTCGACCTCTATAAGTTCTTCGCTGGTGCTAGTGTGGGTCGGCGTTGCCTCCGCTGTGTTGGTTCGTACTTTCTTTCCATCTATGGTTCCGCCTTGCGATTCTCTGCCCCTTTTGTTCTTTTCCCCTTGACGAACTGATTCCACGTAACATGATCGCGAACTCGTTTGGTCTCCAATGACCTCTCCGACTTCATTCCCTACCGGGAATTTCATCTTCATGTGGTATGTTGAGGGTATCGCCCGGAAGGTATTAATCAAGGGCCTCCCGATGATCATATTATACGAGGATTCTGGCGCATCTACTACCATAAAATTAACCGCTTTGATTTTCACGAGCGGGGTCGTTCCTAGAGACACCGTAAGTTTCACTTGGCCCAACGGACGAACTGATCCTCCATTGAAACCATATAACATTGTGGATACTGGTACGACGTCCACCTCGAGGTCCATGCGCTGTAAGCAATCATAAAATAGAACTTTCACCGAGCTGCCATTATCCACGAAGACCCTCGAGACATCATAACCAGCAACGTTAGAGGTTATTACTAGTGCATCTGCATGCGGTGTGTCTAGGGCGCAGCAATCGTGAGGCCCGAAGGAAATAATGTTGGGGATCGTGCATGTATACGCAACGGAATTTAAAAATTTATATCGAACTAGTTTCGATTACATGCATAAACTAATCACATAGTCAACGTACCTTAACGCTTCCGCCATACATATGGTAATTTTTCGATTTAATTGAAAATACGTATAATCGAAAATCACGAAACATGCTTATAAATCATTTAATGAAATCGAAACACGTAATCGCATATTACTCATAATCATAAATTACAATTCATACAAACATGTTCGAATTAATTTACGACAGTTTCGATTTGTTTACCTCTTGTAGCGTGAGATTTCGACGAATCGAAATCAAGAACCAATCACGTACAAGCTGCGATTACCAATCCTCGGGGCTGCAGGAACACCACCAAACGGCAGCTGGTCCGAAGGTGGAGCGACGGCGGCGCGTGCGTGACAACGGCGGCGGCGCGTGGGCGGTGCAGCGGCGCGTGCGGCGGTGTGGCAATTCCGTCGGGGCAGCAGCTCCTCTCCAATTAGGTTTCACCTCGAATAAACGGATCTCCCCCTACTGTAGCACTAGATACAAAGGGGTTAGATAACAAGGGAATACGATAGAGAAAGGAGAGGGAAAAACCGGCGGATTCCGGCGGCGGACGGCGGTGGTGCGGCGGGGCAGCAACGGCCGAGAGGGAGGACGGCTAGGGCTTGAGCGGCTAGGGCTTGTTGTGTAAAAATCTGATCTCAAACTCTTGTTTGAGGTCTATTTATACCTAGGGTTTTCAACCCTAGCGGGCTTAAGTCATTGGGCTTGACCCACTGATGCATTAAGCCCATTCCCTCGTCGGCCTCGTTTCTAATAAACGATCGTCCACAAAATTATAACAAAATTATATTTGTGACGAGCTCAAAGTCCTCGTCGATACGAGTGCCTCTTCGAAATTTCCAATTTCCGAAATTGGAAACTCCCACTTTAGTGGACTTGCTAAATCGGGAAACTTCCCAATTTAGAAAGTTCACTAAATTCCGCATTTCTCTTTCTCCACGTTTATTCCGACTCGTAATCCACAATCACGAATCTTGGACTCAATCATATTGACCTCCAACTTTGCAAAGATTAACATATTAATCTATGCTCATTGTTATCAAGGATCCATGTTACACGAGAAGTGTGACCCTCAATGGTTCAGGTGTATGCTAGCCGTGGGCTCACAACTCTTTGTGATTCGAACAACACATTGTTCTTATACGAACTCCTCCCAAGAGTCCCGATTAGAGTAAAACTCATTTTACCTAATCCCGATCAAATCGGTGCCCAACGAATCAAGATTGGCGTCTAGCAACTACGCATCATGATTCCCTAGATACAAATGAAGTGCCTGCAAGAACCTTATGATATAGTTAGCGTACAGTACGATCCCTTCGTAGCACATGTCCCGATTGAACTAGAGGCATTGGTTCACCGAGACCTCTTGTAAAGTTCAATGACCGTGCGAACGTTCTAGGTATTATAAATCCGTTCGTGTGCGACTTAGGGAAACGCATTTCCCTAATCACCCCACTATCAACTCTGGCCAGAGATTCCATGGATTATAAACCGTCAGAACACACAGGACATCCATGACTACTCAAGCGCTCGAATCCCCTACTACAATACACAGACTTCACACTAGATTTCGGATTGCACGAACGTTGGCCCTTGGTGTGGTCCGCGGTGGGACTCAGGGACAGGTCACGATACAATCGGTCCTCTAGTGAAGTCACGGTGATGTCTGGGTCTTAAGGACTAATGGTGTACAACTATATCTTAGAAACCTATTACTCGATGAATGAGAACCACTTATAGATTTCTAGGGCGAGGGAGTTCAGTGAACTCATCCAGTATGAGCACCCACTCAAGTATGCCGATGTCACAACACCGAGGACTGATGAGACGCAGTACACATACACTAAGTGCTAGTCTCAAAAGGGAAAGGCCGGTATCCTCATTATTGGCGTAACCCATCGACTAGGAACAAGGTTTAACAGTTACATTACATTGCTGAGTTATCTCACGATTCTACTAGATCAACTCACAGTAATAGAGTAACTCGTTAGGACTATATCTATGCTGCTTGCATGGGATAACAGATATAGAATGCCAAATGAAATATTTTATTATTACGAATGAAAAACGATTGTTTTATTACAAGGAAAAGAGAAAGACCACAACCACAAGTTGGCTTGCCGGTCACCTACTCTAACAATCTCCCACTTGACCTAAAGCCAACTACTCATAAATCTAAGTCCCATCGACTCTCGATGTTTCTCGTGGACTGATCCTGACAATGGCTTGGTGAAGGGATCTGCAATATTATCCTCCGAGGTGACTCTGTCTAGCTTGACTTCACCTCTCTCTATGATCTCTCGGATCACATGGTATTTTCTCAACACGTGCTTCGACTTCTGATGAGCTCTTGGTTCCTTAGCTTGTGCTACGGCTCCGTTGTTATCGCAGTACAGCCGTACTGGATCGCTAGCGTTCGGAAATACACCCAACTCTTGGATGAATTTCCTAATCCATGACCCTTCCTTTGAGGCATCTGATGCTGCAATATATTCAGCCTCGGTGGTGGAATCAGCCGTCGTGCCTTGTTTGGAACTCTTCCAACACACGGCACCTCCGTTGACTTTGAATATATACCCCGAGTTTGACTTTGAGTCATCCACGTCCGATTGAAAACTAGAATCTGTGAAGCCTTCTATTTTCAACTCGGTATCCCCATAGACCAAAAACAAATCTCGAGTTCTTCGCAAGTACTTGAGAATGTCCTTCACAGCCTTCCAATGGGCTGGGCCGGGGTCGGACTGATATCTGCTTGTGACGCTCACAGCATACGCAATATCAGGTTGTGTACACAGCATGCCATACATTATGCTTCCTATAGCGGATGCATAAGGTGTCCTTTTCATCTCCTCGATTTCCATTTGCGTTTGAGGACGCATGGATTTCGAGAGACGAACCCCATGGGACATTGGCAAGAATCCCTTCTTGGATTCTTCCATGCTAAACCGTTTAAGAACGGTGTCTATGTACATGGATTGGGACAAGCCAAGCAATCTCCTCGATCTATCTCTATAGATCCGTATTCCCAATACGTAGGATGCTTCTCCCAAATCCTTCATCGAGAAACGTGTGGATAACCATACTTTAGTCGACTGCAACATCCCTACATCATTCCCAATGAGTAGTATGTCATCAACATAAAGTACAAGAAAAGTCACTGCACTCCCACTAACCTTCTTGTAGACACAAGGTTCCTCCGGGTTTTTCACAAATTCAAACTCTTTGATAGTTGTGTCGAACCTTTTGTTCCAACTACGGGATGCTTGTTTCAATCCATAAATGGATCGCTGGAGTTTGCAAACCTTTTGCTCATCTCCAGAAGATATGAAGCCTTCCGGCTGCGCCATGTAAATTTCTTCCTCAATGTCCCCATTAAGGAAAGCGGTCTTCACATCCATTTGCCATATCTCGTAGTCATACCACGCAGAAATGGCCAGCAAAATCCTAATGGACTTAAGCATAGCAACTGGAGAGAAGGTTTCCTCATAGTCAACTCCTTGCTTTTGAGTATAACCCTTCGCTACCAATCTAGCCTTGTAGGTCGACACCTTTCCATCTACTCCAATTTTCTTCTTATAGATCCACTTGCAGCCTATGGGAACAATTCCCTCGGGTGGATCTACCAAGGTCCATACCTTGTTGGAGTACATAGAGTCCATTTCGGATTTCATGGCATTAAGCCAATGTCCCTTGTCTGTATCCGATACAGCTTCGTTGAAAGTTCTAGGATCATATCCTTGGTCAACTTCATCAACGAGGAATAACCTATCGGGCGCTCTCCGAACTCTTTCGGATCTACGCAGCGACGGTTCAGGAGGTATGTTAGTGGTTTGTTGAATTGGTTCATTATCTGATTGTTGTGCTTGAACTTCAGATTGTGGTTCTCGAACTTCTTCGAGATCAACTACACTGCCCTTTCTATCCGATAGAAATTCCTTCTCAAGGAACACGGCATTTCTCGAGACGAACACCTTTGCCTCGGAAACATAGTAGAATTCGTATCCCATGGAATCCTCGGGATACCCCACAAAATAGCATAGGTCGGATTTTGTATCCAACTTATCTCCCACTAGCCGCTTCACGTAAGCGGGACAACCCCATATCCTAATATGTTTAAACGTGGGTTTCTTGGAGTGCCAAAGTTCATAAGGTGTGGAGTTAACTGCTTTGGTATTAACCCTATTCAGCAAATACACGGCAGTTAGGAGTGCATGACCCCACAGGTATGCCGGTAGCTCGGTGAACCCCATCATAGATCGAACCATGTCTAACAGTGTTCGATTCCGACGTTCGGAAACTCCATTAAGTTGAGGAGTTCCAGGAGGAGTCCATTGAGACAGAATCCCATTCTCTTTAAGATAGTCTATAAACTCAGTACTTAAGTATTCGCCACCACGATCGGATCGTAGTTTCTTAATACGTCTACCGAGTTGGTTTTCTACTTGGTGTCTAAAATCTTTGAACCTTTCAAAAGTTTCAGACTTATACTTCATTAAGTACACGAAACCATACCTAGAATAATCATCGGTAAAGGTAACGAAGTAGTTAAAACCACCCCTAGCACTAACGCTTAGTGGACCACACACGTCTGAATGGATCAAATCCAAAAGACCCTCGGCCCGTTCCATCTTCCCTTTGAAGGGAGTCTTGGTCATTTTTCCTTTAAGGCAGGATACACAAGTTTGAAGTGATTTAACGTCCTCCAAGGAGAACATTCCTTCACCAACAAACTTGTTCATCCTTCTCAAGGAAATGTGACCTAGTCGAGCGTGCCAAAGTTGTGCGGGGTTAAGACTTATATCTTTTCGTTTTGCTGATATAACGTTAATAGGTATTTCACTTGGATTCAGTTCATATAAGTTGTTTATAAGTTGTCCCTTACAAATCATATTTTGTTCCTTTTGTATAATGCAAATCGAATTTCCAAAAACAAAAGTAAAACCTTCATTATCCAAAACAGGAATTGAAATAAGGTTTCGAATAAGTGACGGAACAAATAAACAATTGTTCAAAACAATGGAAAAACTAGAATCCAAAACAGAAAGATAAATTGTCCCAATGGCTTCAGCAGCAACCCTTGCTCCGTTGCCCATTCTTAGGTAGGTCTCACCCACATTAAGCTTCCTACTTCTTGTCATGAGCTGCAAATCATTACAATGATGTGAGCCACAACCAGTATCCAATACCCAAGCAGAAGATTTAACGGACAAGTTAACTTCAACTAAATACGTACCCTTTTCAGAACGTTTCTGATCGAGGTAAGCCTTGCAGTTGCGTCGCCAATGGCCCTTCTTTCCACAATGATGGCAAGCGTCATCAACTTGCTTGGTGATCTTGTCATTCTTCACTCCGCTCGACTCGCCCTTCTCAAGTTTCTTGCTCGGGCCGAAATTCCTTTCTTTCCTTTTCTTCTGCAAAGAACCTTTCTTCGCAGAAGGAGCAACTAGGAGAACAGATTTCTCCTTCTTGATCGTGGACTCATAGCTGACCAACATGTTCAACAACTCATCCAATGGTGGATCGAGCTTGTTCATGTTGAAGTTCACTATGAACGATTCATAAGAACTAGGAAGGGACAGTAGGATCAAATCCACCGAGAGCTCGGCCGGGAGGGTGACATCAAGGTTCACCAACTTCTCAAGGAGAGTTATCATCTTGAGACCGTGTTCGTGGACCGAAGCCCCTTCACGCAGCCTCATGGTGATCAACTCCTTGGTAGCTGAGTACCTCGATGCCCTAGTATTCTCACTGTACATGCTTTCAAGATGGTGCTTGATATCATAAGCATGCACGTGAGACTCATACTTCCTCGCGAGCTCTGGCACCATGGATGCTAGCATGTAGCACCTCGCATGGAGGTCGTCCTTCTTCCATGCCTCGAAAGTGGCAGTCTCGTCAGCAGTAGCAGTCGCAGGAAGAGCAGCGGGGGGACGTTCATTGAGCACATAGAGACGCTCCTCGACTTGGAGCACAAGTTTCAGATTGCGAAGCCAATCCAAATAGTTTGGACCGGTGAGTTTGTTTTGGTCGAGGATTGAGGAAAGGGGATGTTTGGACATTGTTGCTGAGAAATTTTTAAGAAGACAATAATTAGAGTTTAGTTCGTAATAATCGTTACAATTAAAATTTTGGACTTTTATGTTTTAATTGTTCTCCCACTAATTTTATCGAATTCCACCACCCTCTAGCAGACAATCGAGAAAACTTATTTTTCTTTAATGGGCTTTAGGTCCAATAGCGCTAATGTAACCCGTAGTTAATCTATCCCGATTACATAAGCCTAAAGGTAGAGTACTATCAATCACATCACTATGTGACCCTAAAGATCGATTTACCTCACACTTGATAATGACCTAAGTTAATCTAGCGAATATCAAAATCTTCGTGTGTCAAGTCTAGCCTACCAATATGAGATGTCATAGATTCAACTATATCAAACTAATGCAATCCCTAGTTAATCTAGCCGACCACATTAATCCAACATAATTTTATCTATGACCGTATCTCCATCTAATGTCAATTAAATTACAGCTTATCCCACAATAGCACTCCCCGCTAACACGGCTTACTGCACTATTATGAGAGGCTACACATAATTTAATTGTTGGTAGAAGGAAAGAAAAATTCAACAATTTGGTTTTTCTTTATAGCTTGATAATTATTCTTAATTAAGAATGAGGGATTTTATTTATTAAATCTTATTAGCTCATCGGAAGTTTTAGGTTATGATCGTTTGTGATTCCTACAACTATGTTCTCTAGGTATGTGGAAACGCATATTGATCCTAAGAGAGACATACGATCATCATCGTACTAAATCACAATTATTCATCTCATGAATTAATTAATTAATACGATTAATTGCAAATATAATTAACGGACTCCCTTCATTCATAAATCAAACAAATAAGAATGAAGTCCATTAATTATTTGCCATCTAATTTGTGTTCCATTAATTAAACTAATTTAACGATTAAATTAAATAATTAATCCAACACTATTCTTTGAATCCAAATTAAATTAATGGATCAATTATCTAATTGGGTTTAATTGATAAATAATTTCAAAAATTAAAAATCAATTAATTTTAATATTAATCTCAGAAAATCAATAAAAGATTTTTTTTTTTTTTTTTTTTGTTGTTGCTGACCGGACCGGTCGGACCGGTCCGACCGGACCGGTTCGGTCAGCTGAAAAACAGCAGCAAAAATCGAATTTTTTAAAATTAAATTTTTTTATATTTTCTGAAATATTCAAAATATTTAATTAATATTAAACCACCCAATTTGATAACACCAAAAATTCAACAATTCAACAAATCGAAGCATCCTTTCGAAAGCGATAAACACGTTGACAAATAAACGATTAACCCGTGGCTCTAATACCACTGTTGGGGATCGTGCATGTATACGCAGCGGAATTTAAAAATTTATATCGAACTAGTTTCGATTACATGCATAAACTAATCACATAGTCAACGTACCTTAACGCTTCCGCCATACATATGGTAATTTTTCGATTTAATTGAAAATACGTATAATCGAAAATCACGAAACATGCTTATAAATCATTTAATGAAATCGAAACACGTAATCGCATATTACTCATAATCATAAATTACAATTCATACAAACATGTTCGAATTAATTTACGACAGTTTCGATTTGTTTACCTCTTGTAGCGTGAGATTTCGACGAATCGAAATCAAGAACCAATCACGTACAAGCTGCGATTACCAATCCTCGGGGCTGCAGGAACACCACCGAACGGCAGCTGGTCCGAAGGTGGAGCGACGGCGGCGCGTGCGTGACAACGGCGGCGGCGCGTGGGCGGTGCAGCGGCGCGTGCGGCGGTGTGGCAATTCCGTCGGGGCAGCAGCTCCTCTCCAATTAGGTTTCACCTCGAATAAACGGATCTCCCCCTACTGTAGCACTAGATACAAAGGGGTTAGATAACAAGGGAATACGATAGAGAAAGGAGAGGGAAAAACCGGCGGATTCCGGCGGCGGACGGCGGTGGTGCGGCGGGGCAGCAACGGCCGAGAGGGAGGACGGCTAGGGCTTGAGCGGCTAGGGTTTGTTGTGTAAAAATCTGATCTCAAACTCTTGTTTGAGGTCTATTTATACCTAGGGTTTTCAACCCTAGCGGGCTTAAGTCATTGGGCTTGACCCACTGATGCATTAAGCCCATTCCCTCGTCGGCCTCGTTTCTAATAAACGATCGTCCACAAAATTATAACAAAATTATATTTGTGACGAGCTCAAAGTCCTCGTCGATACGAGTGCCTCTTCGAAATTTCCAATTTCCGAAATTGGAAACTCCCACTTTAGTGGACTTGCTAAATCGGGAAACTTCCCAATTTAGAAAGTTCACTAAATTCCGCATTTCTCTTTCTCCACGTTTATTCCGACTCGTAATCCACAATCACGAATCTTGGACTCAATCATATTGACCTCCAACTTTGCAAAGATTAACATATTAATCTATGCTCATTGTTATCAAGGATCCATGTTACACGAGAAGTGTGACCCTCAATGGTTCAGGTGTATGCTAGCCGTGGGCTCACAACTCTTTGTGATTCGAACAACACATTGTTCTTATACGAACTCCTCCCAAGAGTCCCGATTAGAGTAAAACTCATTTTACCTAATCCCGATCAAATCGGTGCCCAACGAATCAAGATTGGCGTCTAGCAACTACGCATCATGATTCCCTAGATACAAATGAAGTGCCTGCAAGAACCTTATGATATAGTTAGCGTACAGTACGATCCCTTCGTAGCACATGTCCCGATTGAACTAGAGGCATTGGTTCACCGAGACCTCTTGTAAAGTTCAATGACCGTGCGAACGTTCTAGGTATTATAAATCCGTTCGTGTGCGACTTAGGGAAACGCATTTCCCTAATCACCCCACTATCAACTCTGGCCAGAGATTCCATGGATTATAAACCGTCAGAACACACAGGACATCCATGACTACTCAAGCGCTCGAATCCCCTACTACAATACACAGACTTCACACTAGATTTCGGATTGCACGAACGTTGGCCCTTGGTGTGGTCCGCGGTGGGACTCAGGGACAGGTCACGATACAATCGGTCCTCTAGTGAAGTCACGGTGATGTCTGGGTCTTAAGGACTAATGGTGTACAACTATATCTTAGAAACCTATTACTCGATGAATGAGAACCACTTATAGATTTCTAGGGCGAGGGAGTTCAGTGAACTCATCCAGTATGAGCACCCACTCAAGTATGCCGATGTCACAACACCGAGGACTGATGAGACGCAGTACACATACACTAAGTGCTAGTCTCAAAAGGGAAAGGCCGGTATCCTCATTATTGGCGTAACCCATCGACTAGGAACAAGGTTTAACAGTTACATTACATTGCTGAGTTATCTCACGATTCTACTAGATCAACTCACAGTAATAGAGTAACTCGTTAGGACTATATCTATGCTGCTTGCATGGGATAACAGATATAGAATGCCAAATGAAATATTTTATTATTACGAATGAAAAACGATTGTTTTATTACAAGGAAAAGAGAAAGACCACAACCACAAGTTGGCTTGCCGGTCACCTACTCTAACAAATAATGGGGTGAGCTTCAGCCTTGACGCTAATTTGGTTGATTTCGGCTTTCTTGATGGTTTGAAGACGGTAACGTCGCGCTCGGTTTGAATCTCCGTCTGTCGGGCCGCCAATGATCATATTGATGAACCCTCTTTTTGTTATAGGTTCTGCCTCATCTTCTCCCTCTCTTCGCCTTTTCTCGCTATCCCCTCTTATTTTAGAACTTTCTTCCATGACATATTCCGACAGGGCTCCTAATCGCACCAACCTTTCTAATTCGTCTCGCAAGGTGAAGCACTCATTGGTATCATGACCATAATCATTATGGAAGTGACAATATCCGCTCGCGACTGCTGTTCCCCTTGGTGGTTCGCTATGCCCCCTTGGCCATCATAGTTTGGGGTGTTTGCCTATACGCTCGAGAATAACAGATTTGGGTAAAGCGAGCTCCGCATACCTGTCGAAACGGGGATCTCCTATCTTGAATATGGGTCCTCCTGATGCAAGGAACTGGTTGCTCCTTCTCGCACTAGGGGAGTAACGTGTCTCCGGCTGTTCTTCTTGTATTTCCATTAATGAACGAACATTATTTCGAAATTTTTCGTTGCCTCTGTGTGGAGCCCGTGCAATGCGTTTGTCGCCGCTTCCCATGTCTCTAGTACGTTCTCCATCTTTCATCTTGCGACATTCTTCCAAATTGATGTATTTTTCTGCGCGTTCCAACAATTCTGCGAAGGTCGAGGCGTTTCTTTTGGCTAATGATCGGAAGAAATCTCCATCTTGCAATCCCTGGATAAAAGCGCTGACGAGGATTTCGGGAGGCGTCACAGGGATTTCTAACTTCTCTGTGGAGAAACGCTTCACGTATTCGCGCAGATCTTCCCTTTCTCTTTGCTTAAGTCTGAATAGCACCATCGCCGTTTTCTGCTGTTTTTTTGAACTTGAGAAGTTGCGCAGAAATTTCGTGCTAAAATCCTCGAATGAGGTGATGGACTCCCTGGGCAGGCTGTTGAACCAAAGTTGGGCATTCTTTATTAGCGTGGTGGTGAATACGCGGCATCGTATTCCATCCGTATACAGATGCAGTGTTGCTATACTTTTGAACCGGTACAGGTGGTCCAAAGGATCGCCTATCCCATCATAAAAAAAACCTACAGGGGTGAATGTGGACGGCAACGGATCTTGCAAGATATTCCACGCAAACGGTCCGGCTTCTACGATATCCATCGGTCGATTAACATGGTGTTGCCTTACCTCCCTAGCGTTTTTTCTTTCTTTAGTCGCATCTTCTTGATCCATGGAACTGAAGCTATCTCCTTTTCCTTCCGAAATATCTACGTGTATTCGCCCTTCTCGTGACATGCTAGATGGAGGCCCTCCCCGGGTATGTGTTCGTCGTTCTCGTAACTGAGCGAGCTCCTTCTTCATACCTTCCATTCGAAGAACGCCATTCTCGCGTTCCTGCTCGAGCTTCCGGATGCTTTCTTTTTGAGCAGCGATCTGGGCCGATAAATATTCTTCCTCCCTCGCATTTTTTTCTGCGGCCGTCGCTTCTTTCTTTTCTCATTCTCGAGCCTCCTTTAGTTCGCCTTCGAGCTTGTGGATTTCTTCTTTATGTATTGCTAGTCTCCGTTGTTCTACGCCCAAAGCGATTTGCTGGTCTAACAGATCCATGAGATTTTGAGTGGTTTCTTTAGTTTTAACCCCGTGAACCTCCTTGTTGCTTAGCTTGCTCCGATCGGACATTTCGCCTACAGATGTATTATTCGGGAGGATCTCCTGTGGGGACACATCCATGATATCTCTCGAATTTTTGGTGGGAGGAGTTTTAGTCCCTAATTCGGTTTCTAACCGTTTCGTGATGCCTTCTCCCTTCATGATGTTGCTCACGCCTTAGTTCCGACTCGTGTTTCCCACAGACGGCGCCACTTGAGGGTGTCGAAAGTTCGCACCCTCAAGAATTTTCCACCAAGGCCCTAGTTATGGATTTCCTGGTAGAAATTCTATAAAAATATTTATTTATTTCTTTTTTATTCTCTCTTTTTCTTTATTTATTCCTGAGTATATTTTTCTTGTGTCCTCCTGGGACGAGGGTTACAAAGGTTTTTATAAGCTAATTGTTTCTCGGCAATCAAGGGGGCAGATTACGTCCATTACTCCCGTCCTTCTTCTTTGGTCTTGATTTTGGGCCTTATATAGAAGATCTGATTGCTTCTCCATCTTATTCTCATGTTGAAATCGCGCCCTCTTGCAATTCTCCCAGCCTTAATCACGAGGGCTTCGGTCGCCCATTAACTTGCTTGAGCCTTGTTTTCTAGCCCAAGTCCAATTCCACTGGGCCCTGTTTGAGCGCCTTGGAGAGAAAACCATATCTTAATTTATGAGCTGAGCTTTGCTCGATATTTGGGCTTAGTTATCACGCATTTCGTTCCCATTGGCCCAATTTCTCTGTGGGCTGCTCTTCTCGCTCCTAGGCCCATTACAAATGGCTAGGTTGACAAACTGGGACCTATCATCTTTATTTTTTATTTTTTTAAACATTCTTTGTTATTCAGTTGTATTTTTTTTCTCTTACATCTTTGGGTTCCTTCGATCCTACACCCGGTGATAAACACCGGGTGGGTCTTCTGCTGCCACGTGTTCCTTTTTTTATTTTTCTAAAACCCCTAAAGGTAAACCCTAGCGGGGAATCTATTATAAAATACAAAAAAGAGACACGTGGCGGCACAAGACTCACCCGGTGTTTATCACCGGGTGTAGGGTCGAACAAATAACATCTTTGTAACTATTTTTATTTTTCTAATTATTAATTTTTCTTAACTCTATTTGTTATTCCCCTTTTTTTGTCAATGACGTCTTTGTGAAAAAAATTTAAACTTTTTATGTTTCTACGAAATCGCTAATTATATTTTTGTAACTTTGTCTTCCTCTTCAAATCATAGATTATTTTTCGCTTAATATTTTCTTCAAACATACTTATTTTAATGTCACGTGTTGAAGTTATTTTTTTTTTTTACTTTTTTGAATATCACCCCGTGCATCGCACGGGGAGAAATACTAGTTTAATTAATGAGCTATGTTTTGAAAACCGGACCGGACGGCCGGTCCGACCGGTTCAACCGGGAACTGCTCACCAATCCGGTCCGGTTAGACAGCTAAACCCGAAAAATGTCAAAACCGGGGTCTGAAGGATCAAAACCGGGAAACCGGAAACCGGATCGAAAACCGGGTTTTTGTGAAAATTGCTATTTTGTAAAAAAAAATATTTATATCTGGTGCAGCAGTGGCCTTTAACAACGAAAATGAAGTTTATGGATTTCTACGAAATCATTAGAGCAAAGAAATTTATTGTTTGTTGAAGATGAGAGATTGGACTTCTGGTCTAGTATGGCAGTGGAAGAAGAGTAGGGTTTATTTTTTCTTTTTTTTTTTTGTTTGTTTTCTTAAATGGGAAAAAGTGATTGGCAAAAAAATAGCCACAAATATACATACAACTCATACAAATTTAGGTGGGTCTTACTGTATATTAATCAATTCTAATTTATTCCATTGGTTCCTGTTAGGAAGAAAAAAAATAAAAAAATCTTCAAATGGTTTATTTAGTTTACGTATAATTAGTTATTTATTTATTTTTTCCAATATTCAATGATATTAATTAATAGTTAACTTAAATCTTTTAAATTCATGTTAAAGATAAGTATTTTATTTTAAAAATATGTTTCTAAGATAATCACTTAAAAATTATTTATAAATATAATACAAAATACAAAATAAGTAAAAACCCGGTTGGACCCCGGTTGAACCTGTCCAACCGTAACCCAGCTGTATGGATGGTTGAATTAATTTATTTAATTCAATTTACATAGTTATATATGTAGTTAGTTGTTGAATTAGAATAGCTAGAATACATATATCTAGAAATAATATATTGATTAAACTTAAATATTAATTTTATACAATTATACTTTAAAACCCTAATCTTTTGTATTGGTCTAAATATTATTTAGTAATAGTATACTTATTACTACTGTAGTATTATCAATTCATGATATTATTATTTAATTATTTCATCTCAATTAAAAAAACATCTTGAAGGCACCATCCTTATTTTGAGTATTTGTAATCATAATGTCATTCAAATTTGTTAAAATATGTATTATATAAAATTAAGGTAATTAGATTCCATAAATTATGTTGTTAATTATAGTGTTGAATGACAATCGTAGTCAAGGGAAATCAAGACCCTTAAAATTAGTATTTAATTTATTCTCCTACTAATTTCATGCAAATAGGTGGCTATAAAATGATGGGGCAAAAAAAATATAACCACACACAATTACAAATCACTAGTTCAATCATGTCTCCTCCAAGTATCACTATACTTTTCTTAATTATTTTATCATTGAACTTTTGTCATGAGAGTGAAGCTATGAGGAGGCATGTAATTAAAATTTTTAATCGTATGCCGGAAGGTACCCCGACAATAACAGTTCATTGTGCGTCTAAAAATGACGATCTTGGATATCGTCTTCTTTATACTGGTCAGGATTTCAATTGGTCGTTTAGAAGCAACTTTTGGAGAAATACTCTTTTCTTTTGTCGATTTTGGTGGGGCCAAAAGACGATTGCTTTCGATGTGTACAAGGATGGCTGGGAAGAGGCATATCATCACACATTTACTTATGCAGCGAACAAACACGGTGTCTTTTCTGGTTACGATGAAACACCAACAGACAATATGGTTTTAGTGCAGGCGTGGCCATAAATTGAATGTAATATTTTATTCCATACCGTACTCCGAAATATTGAGGGTTATATATATACTAGGGGTGGGTGCACCGTGCAATGCGCAGTGCCGGTGCCCAATCGATTTAATCGTACGTCAATAAAATCGTAAATTTGCAATGAATACCACATTTTGGTAGCAAGGCAGCTAAAATCTATTCCAATATTTCCTTTTTCCAGCCTCAAAGCTATATTATTCTAATCTTCGAAAGGCGGAGGAGAAGTAATTATTTGAGAATGGAAAAGATTAGTACAAAATTTCATAGATTCATCCTCTGACTCCATTCACTATGCCAAACTGTTGAATAAGTTTTGGAAGAGCCAATATGCATAAAACTTGTACGGCATCACAAATAATGGTGCAACTTAATTAACTATGTAAAGATTAATTTCATTTATTTACTTGATCATAATCATGAAGTAAAGTGAATGAAAATTGTCTTGATTAAATGGTTAAAGTTCAAAAGATGTGCGCTCGATGTGATCGAGTGATAGGACTAGTTTGCGTTTAGGTGTCCACTAATATTACTTTTGGGGACATTTACTAATTAGTCAAATTAGTTGACCCAAAATCTAAATAATAAAATATTTGGCCCAAACCAAATATTTAATTAATTGGCTCATGACCAATTAATTTTCCTACGTTTTGAACTCGGTGAAAAGAACAGACACAACATTCTGCTTCTTCTTCCAACCATTGCATCCCTCCATGAATAGATCTCTACCGCCTATAAATAAAGGTAGAATCTGGCCAATTCTGTACTGAATTTAATCGGCAATTAAGAGATAATTCTTCATATTCTTCTTTTTCTTCGTCAAAGTTTCCTTCGTTGTTCAAGTTCACCGTGGGTCGAATATTCGTGCAAATATTTGACAACCGATCGTTGTACCTTGGGAGACTACCGGGAAGAGACTGTGCACCGTTAACAGCCCGGAAATATTGTCTTAAGGGAATTGCTTTGGCAAGCCTCGATCGTTCTTTGTGTTTTTCACAATTCCTCTTTTTGACAAACAAGTAAGTATTTTTCGTTTACGCAGATTGTTATTAATTATACCAACATACACCACACATAGGTGTTTCTGCCTAACAAACATACTTTTGTGATTATCTTTCGTCGTAGCTTTCTTGAAAATTTGTTCTTTCAATTCTTTTATTCTTCCTTCATATGACCCTTTAAAGTATAGACGATTAGCGAGCAAAGAGATTCTGCAAAAACAAATATAACAAACAATAAACGTGCATAAGAATCAAATGAACATATTGAGCAACTCCACAACTTTAATACCAACGCCATAAACAATAGTCATCATATTGAGTTTATTATTTAGGTTGGACGATGTGCTGGTAAAATATGATGTTCAACTTTGCATTTGTAAGAAAAGGGAAGCAAAATATTATACATACATTCACATCCTTCTACTCCTTGCATTTGTAAGGTAGTCCTCAATTTTCTTTGCACCTTCTGTGGCGAAATATGTAAGGAATTCAGGAATACAACAAACCAAACCTTACAGAACAATATCATAATATATGTAATAAAACTTGAGCTACACCACCATAAGTGTAACTAATGCAGTAGGAATGCATCAATTATCATTGCAAGGAAAAAAACCGATACTCACCAAAGATTGTAAAATATATTCCTCGTTGAGTTTAACGATTTTGGATTTTACGTGAGGATTATTCGTAGACAAGATCGAAATAGTGTTTAGTTACATCAAAGATTCATGTAGTGTTTAGTACCCCTATGTCATACCGAATTGCTAAAAAAAACTCTTCGTGCTCCGAATATTAGCAAAAAAAAAAGGTAAAAGATAAAAAGTAATGGCCTATGATGCTTTAAATGGTACGACTTTTGGGGAGTAGTTTTGCTAATAATATTGTGTAGAATGTCCTGTATGATTTTTCCAGTCATACATCTTGTTCATTGCTCTTGGAAAAGCGTCGCAACCAGAAAAAATAAATACCATCGCTCCTCCCTTCGAAATAACATATACCGTTAATATAGGGGTCGTCCTTGAAATGGGATGTAAATGCATCAAAAGATACTTCCACATTATGCCATGAAAGATGACAAAAGTATAAAGTATTTTGATGAGTAATATTCTCGCAAACTTTTCAATTAAAAATCATAATTTGGATCAAAGTAGTAAGTTTCTTACTGGTTATCTTAGATGAGTAATGCAATTTCATTATGGGTGGCATCTTATTGACCACGTGAACCACGTATTGCTTAGAAAGAAGGCAAAATCGTATGTGTTGTTTAAAAAAAGGGAAAATAGCATTTGACCGCCTGTGGTTACAAGCTTTTGCAGATGGCCCCCGTGCGCTCGTAGCACATAACCCCGCTGTGGTTGATGACTCCCTTGTTCCTACACTTTTCCTTTAGTTTTTGCAAATGACCCCCTTGAAGTTCCCTTACAATGGAAATAAAAAGTCAGAGACTCCCTAACTTTTCTAATTACAAAATGGCCCAAGATGGGCGAAAAAAGGAAAGCCTAGAACTAGCAACCCAATATCTAACTAATTTAGGGAAATTAACTAAAGGTCCCCGAATTGGGGTACTAATGCAAAAAACCAGAATGCTTCCACTTGGATCCCACTCTTGAATGAATCTGTTGATAATCAAATAAACCACGCTTACCTGGCAAGTTACCTCTCTTAAACACCATCTTCATTTAAACTTCGAAACTTTACGGAAACGAGGCATTCCGACACGGTCTAGGATTATGCAAGTTCGAATCTGACGAGGGAATTCACTTGCTAAATACCGTTTCATCTCCTTGTGCTCATATGCCAGTTTAGCTAATTCGTCGGCAACACCATTCGCCCCTCTATAAACATGGTGACCAACCCAAAAGTCTTGAAGTACGAATGGCAGATATATTGCAATGAAACTCACATGCAACTGTAAGCCTTGGCAAATATCATATCTACACAAGCTTTGAGTCCGTTTCTAAGATCACTTCCTCGACTCCCAACTCCTGACATATTATCAGCCCATCTAGGATAGCCTGCCTGAGCTTATGCAAAAAGAAGCGATCATTTGCCGTAAAAGTGAGAAAACCCTTGAACCACTTCACCATTAGAGTTGCGAATCAAACACTGGAATAAAACTCTCTATTCGGGTCCCGGGTCGGGTCCCACGAGTAGGCCCGACGGGGTCCTGAAAAGGGGCCCCGAAACCGACCCATACATTGGCAGGTCCGGTTCCGGGTCAACGGGGGCAGGTCGGTGAGTCTAGTCACAACCGCACTGAAAGGTCTACAAAACCGACCCATACATTGGTAGGTCATGTTCCGGGTCAACGGGGGCGGGTCAGTGTATGTAGTCACAACCCCCCAGTGAAAGGTTTACAAGAGAAATGTTCACTTCTACACCTCATGTTTCACATGAAGATGCGATGAGGTTGGTCCTTCCATATTTCCTTCTTAATTCACTAATCACATTTCTTGTGGATACACCACTAAACTCTGTACCAGTCTGCTATGAACATGTACTCAGGGAGTGAATTCTTAACTCTCAATTGAGGATACTTACATGGTAACGAGTATCCACATATGCATTTTAATGTTTCTCCCATTCCTATCACCTCCCATCACCTCAAGATCATTCTACCAAGAACTATGTTGCCGACACTATTGAAGAAGATATTTGATATTTGTGCATTTGACTTCTATGTAATCTTACATTAGTGAGATTTTTTTATTATTATTACTGAATTTAAATTTAAAATCTCCAATTAAGAAAAAATAAAAAATTTAATAAAACGAAAAGAAATAAAATCAGATTTAAGAAAAATAATAATGAGTTTGACATGTTTTGTAGTATTTGACATTTGTGTATTTGACTTCTATGTATTCTTACATTTGTGTGACTTTTTTTATTTATTATTAAATTTTTAATTTTTAAATCTTCAATTTATAAAAAAATAAAAGTAGTTAAAGAAATTAAAATTGGATTTTTTATTATTAACTTTAAAAACTAACACAAATCACCTTTTGGAGTGGCGATTTTTGACTCCAACTAAAATCGCAGAGGCAATTCTAGGTGTCGGATAAAGGCAGAAATCGTCGCTACAAGGTGCGATTTACACCGTTTGTGTTTAAAAAAGAAAAAGAAAGAAAGAAAGAACCAACATTCTTGTAAAACAATGCCAATATTTCACCATATATATATATATATATATATATATATATATATATATATATATATATATATATATATATATATATATATATATATATATATATATATATATATATATATATATATATATATATATATATATATATATAACCCTCAATATTTTGGAATACGATATGGAATAAAATATTACATTCAATTTATGGCCACGCCTGCACTATAACCATATCGTCTGTTGGTGTTTCATCATAACCACGAAAGGCACCGTGTTTGTTCACTGCATAAGTATATGTGTGATGATATCCATCTGCCCATCCATCATCGTACACATCGAAAGCAATTGTCTTTTGGCCCCACGAAAATCGACAAAAGAAAAGAGTATTTCTCCAAAAGCTGTTTTTGAACGACCAATTGAAATCCTGATTGGTATAAAGAAGACGATATCCAAGATCGTCATTTTTAGACGCACAATGAACTGTTATTGCCGGGGTACCTTCTGGCATACGATTAAAAATTTTAATTAGATGCCTCCTCACAGCCGCTTCACCCTCATGACAAAAGTTCAATGATAAAATAATTAAGAAAAATATAGTGATGCTTCGAGGAGACATGATTGAACTAGTGATTTGTAATTGTGTGTGGTTATATTTTTTTTGCCCCCCACCATTTTATAGCCATATATTTGCATGAAATTAGTAAGACAATAAATTAAATATTCTTGATTTCACTTGACTACGATTGTCATTCAACACTATAATTAACAACATAATTTATAGAATCTAATTAACTTAATTTTATATGATACAGACTTTAACAAACTTTAATGGCATTATGATTACAAATACTCAAAATAAGGATGGTTCCTTGAACATGTTTTTTTAATTGAGATTAAATAATTAAATCAATAATATCATGAATTGATAATACTACAGTAGTAATAAGTATAATATTGCTAAATAATATTTAGACCAATACAAAAGATTAGGGTTTTAAAGTATAACTGTATAAAATTAATATTTAAGTTTAATCAATATATTATTTCTAGATATACTAGTAAGTGACACACGTGCATTGCACGTGGTTTATGATTTTTGTTAATTATTTATATATTCATTATTAATTTACTTCATTAAAATTGACTTATATTATAAATGAATATTTAATAAATTAGTGATATGATTTAGTACTATGTTATTGTTGATATCCGATCATATTGATTTTGCTTCATCTTGATGTAGCACAGTGCATAACAAAATCGTCATATTGATTACTAAAAAACTTTTAAAGAGTGTAACAATTATTGTAACAATTATCATTATTCTTCTTTCATCTCCACTTGAGAGGGGGGGGGAGAATTGCTGGGATTTGGGGCAGCGCCCCCGATTTTTTTTTTTTAATTCTTCAAAAAACAAAAAAACTTTGAAAGTCTAGCTAATCTAATATAAGCATATACGACCATTGAAACTCCTTAAATTAAAATAAAATTATGCATTATAAATGGGTATTTTTATTTTTTAGGGGGCAAATGGACTAAAATATATAAATATAAATAAAAAACTAATAAAAAAACTTCAATTTATTTACTTTTCTGGAGGGGCAGCTACCCCATTGGGATGCCTTAGTTACACCATGCTTTCATCTACCATAAACAATAAAAGAATTACCTTTAAATTCCATATTTTAATTTAATAAATAAATTTATTGAGGACAAATTTCACTTTCTCACTTCGTCCTCTGACTTCAAATCACTTTATCCCCTCGTACTCTCAATTGCATCGATTTACCCCGTGGACTTGTACAATTGTCCCAATGTAACCATCTCCGCCAATTTTCACGATTTGACTTTGAATCCGTTAGTCAAGGTCTGAAAATTACAGGAATGGTAAATTATTTGTTCAAGTTCTTTTGTTTTCAGTCTCAATTCAAAACTTTTTGCCTTCAGTTCCTCATTTGCACGTGAAAAGTGTTCAACCATTTGCTGAAGCTCTTCGTTTTTTCTTAAGCTCTAACATCCTTATGTTAATAATACAACCACAACCTCGAGCTTATTCAAACAATGGAGGATTGACCCATTTGAAAAATCACATTAATTCACTCGATAATTGCAGGATAATTGCAAGACGTGCATATTCTCTGTGAAAGCATATTGAACCTTAAAAAACTTCCCATAGCAATTGACTCTAGTTTCACTAAAATTAGAGTATGAGTTTCCGCTACTCCAACTTCTTCTCATGTTACTTGAGCCAATACTTTCTGAGTGTGGTGAACTATTTCTAGCCATACCATTGTTGTGGAAGAAAACAACAAAAAATCGCGAAGAAAGCTACTGGTTTTTTTTCCTAGGGAAAGTCATTCGGGAATTTGGTGGAAGAGGAGAGTGGAAAAACAATGCAAACAATCTAACCAAAGTGAGTGGGGGTTTCTTTAATTTTCAAACCTTGTCAAAACGGCCTCAATGTCAAAATCATGAAAATTGACGGAGAAGGTTGCCTTGGGGCAATTGTACAAGTGTCGAGGGGTGAGGGGTAAATCGACGCAATTAAGAATATGAGGGGGTAAAGTGATTCGAAGTTAGAGTTATGGCGGAAATGAAATTTACCTATTTATATATATTTTATCCTCAGTTAGAAGATATAATGATATTAATAAAATTAAAAATATTTCACAAATTAATTACATTCAATCTAAACTATAGCATTACATGTATCACATCCTCCAAAGTCTTATCAAAATCAAATTAGAAAGCTAAACAAATCTATTTAATTTTAAAATATATAGTATTTAAATATTGAAAGTATTATATAGATACGTATGATAGTGAGTATTAATAAGAAATTATAATATAAAAAATTGCTTTAATTCACCTAAAATAAATGTTAATTAAATTATTTGGTGACAATTATATAAATGTGAAAACATATGTTATTCCTCTAAAAAAAACATATATTATTTATTTACAGAAAAAAGAAAATCTCCAAAAGTTTGTTTCAATAAGAAAAAATATAATTTAAAGTTTAGAGTAGCTTAAGAATTTTGTAAGATACCAAAAAATATATCAAAAATAATTTGTAATATCAAAAATTGTATACCATTTAACTTAACCTTATATGTTTGTTCATACTTATATAGTTATATTTAACACCTCAAATTTTAGGATTGGTTTTTTTATCTAATATAATAAGTTGTGGAATTACAAATTATAGGATTTTGATTATATCTAATATAATAAGTTGTGGAATTAGTTTTTCAATTTTATCTATTTATATTTATGTGAATTATTTTTTTCTTTATTCTCTTCAAATTGAAATTAGATTGAATATTGACAAATTAAACCATATAATAAATACATTATTTGAGTTTGAGCTAAATCATGACTAAAATATAGTCAATAATATCTTATTAGAAAACTCTCTGAATGTACTTTAATATGAATAAATTATGTTTTCAAACTTTAAATTATTTTAGAAGTTATAATAGAAATAAAATATTAAAAAAACACTTTGAATATGAAAAGTAATTAACCTTTAAATGAAATATTAACTAAATTACGTCATTGTCCTTTGATTTCTATAAATTCTAAAATATATGTAGGGATAATTTTGTCCCTATATAAAATGGAAGAAACTTTCCTCACATTCATCCTTTTATATTTAGTATAGATGTATTCTAGCTATTATAATTCAACAACTGAGTACATATATAACTATGTAAATTGGATTAAATAAATTGCTTCAATCATATCATCCATACTCATAAATTAAATAGTTAACTTGATGAGAGAAATTTGTGACGCAAAATCTTGAAATAATTAATATGTGAATCGAAAGAAAATCATATACTATTAATTTCAAAATGTGAGATTATGATTTATCCAAAGAAAATCACATATTGGGCAATTTTGCTATGGATCATCTATATATATATATATATATATATATATATATATATATATATATATATATATATATATATATATATATATATATTCTTGGGCGAATGGTAAAAAAACCCATCACATGAAACTTAAATGTACATTAGTCTATAAAAAAAACATTCTCTCAATTAAATCCATCTCCATGTCTACACTCCATAATATAATTCTTATTAATTCCATCCATTATGCTCTAACTTCTTTAATATTACACATTGACCCCAAATTTAAACAAATATATCACATTAACCCCCAATTTTTTTTTTAGAAAATAATTGTTTTTCTGAAAAAAAAAAAAAAAATCTGGCCAGATTCCGGCGTTGACTCTTTTTTTTTTCCTTTGGAAAAAATATTTTAATTAATATTACCGTCTTAGCTACTAAATTACTGTCTCAGACAATAATATTACTGTTTGGGACAGTAATATTATGAATATTATTTTTCCGAACAGTAATATCATTAATATTATTGTCTAAGACAGTTAAATTACTGTTGGAGACAGTTATTTAGCAGCCAAGGCAGTAATATTAATTAAAATAATTTTTTTAAGAAAACAAATTTCAAAAAAAAAAGTCAATTAACAGTTAGATTTCTGTCTTCGGCACTTAAATAACTGTTGGAGACAGCAATTTAGCGACGAATATCGTAATATTAATTAAAAATATTTTTCTTATGAATAAAAAAGTCAATTAACAGTTCAATCACTGTCTCCGACAGTTAAATAACTGCTGGAGACAGTAATTTAGCAACGAATACAGTATTATTAATTAAAATATATTCAAAAAAACAATTAACAGTTACATTACTGTCTCCGACAGTTAAATAACTGCAGGAGACAGTAATTTAGCAGCAAAGACAGTAATATTAATTAAAATATTTTTGAAGAAAAAAAAAAGGTGAATTAGCAGTTAAATTACTGTCTCCGACAGTTAAATAACTACTGGAGACAGTAATTTAGAAGCCAAGACAATAATATTAATTAAAATATTTTTTTTAAGAAAAAACAAAATTAAAAAAAAAAAAAAAAAAGTCAACGCCGGAGATCCGGCGGTCGACGGCAGTTGACCGGCCGGAAATAATTTCAGGAAAAAAAAATTTCCAAAAAAAAAAAGTCAACGCTGGAGACCGGCTGTCAACGGCGGCGACCGGCGGTCTCCGGTGGTGGCGGTTCAAAATTGGGGTCAAAATTGAAATTATGGTTAAAATTGGTTAATTGATGAAATTGGGCTAAATTGGAGTGTAAATCATGAAATTTGAGTTGAATTGGGTTTCAATGAATTGGGGTAATTTTGGTATATATAAAAGTATTTTCCTTATTTACAAATAAGTTTGAATGAGCTGGATTTATTTGAAAGATAAAAACGATGGATGTCCCTCTTTTAATTAAGTGTCATTTTCATGGGTCTTTTTGTAATTAACCGTTTAATTAGTGAGTATGGATGATTGAAGCAATTTATTTAATTCAATTTACATAGTTATATATGTAGTAAGTTGTTGAATTTTTTTTTCCGATATGTAGTAAGTTGTTGAATTAGAATAGCTAGAATACATGTATCTAGAAATAGTTTATTGATTAAACTTAAATATTAATTTTATACAATTATACTTTAAAACCCTTATCTTTTGTATTGGTCTAAATATTCTTTAGTAATATTATACTTATTAGTTATTACTACTGTAGTATTATCAATTCATGATATTATTGATTTAATTATTTCATCTCAATTAAAAAAACATCTTCAAGGAACCATCCTTATTTTGAGTATTTGTAATCATAATGTCATTAAAATTTGTTAAAATATGTATTATATAAAATTAAGTTAATTAGATTCCATAAATTATGTTGTTAATTATATATAGTGTTGAATGACAATCGTAATCAAGGGAAATCAAGACTCTTAAAATTAGTATTTAATTTATTATCCTACTAATTTCATGCAAATATATGGCTATAAAATGGTGGGGCAAAAAAATATAACCACCCAAAATTAAAAATCACTTGTTCAATCATGTCTCCTCGAAGCATCACTATAATTTTCTTAATTATTTTATCATTGAACTTTTGTCATGAGAGTGAAGCGGCTATGAGGAGGCATCTAATTAAAATTTTTAATCGTATGCCAGAAGGTACCCCGGCATTATCAGTTCATTGTGCGTCTAAAAATGACGATTTTGGATATCGTCTTCTTTATACTGGTCAGGATTTTAATTGGTCGTTTAGAAACAATTTTTGGAGAAATACTCTTTTCTTTTGTCGATTTTGGTGGGGCCAACAGACGATTGCTTTCGATGTGTACAATGATGGATGGGCAGATGGATATCATCACACATATACTTATGCAGTGAACAAACACGGTGTCTTTCGTAATTATGATGAAACACCAACAGACGATATGGTTATAGTGCGGGCGTGGCCATATTGAACGTAATTTTTTATTCCATATATATATGGTGAAATATTGGCATTGTTTTACGAGAATGGTGTGGTTCTTTCTTTCTTTTTCTTTTTTTTATTTAACACAAATGGTGTAAATCGCACCGTGTAGTGATGATTTCTACCTTTATCCGACACCTAGAATTGAAGATTTAAAAACTAAAATTATTAATAATAAATGACAAAATCGACAGAAACTTGTCCAAAAAAAAACTGCGTCAGAAACAAACTAAAATTCGACGAATTCAAACAAAATCATAGCCACCCACCAACAAATATCAACAATTCAATGCTCAACATCAAAAGTTATCTAAACTACATTTTCCACATTCGGCCACTTTGTATGGAATTTCAAAATAATAATAAAAAAATACTTACTTGTACGAGGGATGTGAGTGTTTTGTGCAGGGATGGTGCACAAGATATTTGTCGCGGCGGTTCCAGGCGGTGAGCGGCGTCGACAGTCGTGCTTGCCCATCGGGAGGAGAGGGGTTTTATTTTTATTTTTTTCTTTTCTTTAATAATTTGGTTTTGAACAAAGGAAAATGAGGAGAAAGATTTTTTCTTTTTTTCTTTTTTTTCTTTTTTTCTTGTATAAGTTGCATATTTCAATAGAGGGTATTTTTCTAGTTTTGATACTAGTAAGTACCACGTGCTACACACGTGATTCACGATTTTACACAAAAGATAAAATAAAGGGCGAACGACAAATAAACCCATGACAATGGACTTGAATGCACATATATACAGATAAAAAACAATCTTGCAAATAAACTCATACTCATGTTTTTTGTATAAATTACCCTACATAATATAATTTTGGGTAAATAGCACTTAACCCCTTGTGGTATGGACATTTTACACATGACCCCCTTATGGTGTGAAATTAGATACATAACCTCCTTGTGGTTTTGACATTTCACACATGACCCCCTTATGGTATGAAATTATGCATATAACCCCCTTGAATAGAAAACTGTAAAAGATTAAATTATCCTCGAATCCCTGTCCCCTGTTCAATACTAAAATACCCAAATTCGGCCCGTTTACCTACATAAAGGGACGGTGGACTTTTCATAAGACCGGACAACCTCCAAAAGTTTTTGAATTGACGAAGCCGCTCCAATAGTGATAATCAAGATATCGTCCGCTTACAGCAGGTGTGACAAAGCCAATTCATTCTTGCCGACTTTGTATGATTGAATATCAGAATTACGAACTTTTAGGTTGACGTTAAACGACAAAATTTGTTGTGCCAAAATAAACAAAAGAAGGGATAACGGATCCCCTTGCCGCACTCCACAAGAGGATTTGAAATGGCCCACCAACTCGCCATTTATACAGAATGAATACCACACACTACATACGCATTGATAAAGCAAATCACATGCCGTTTCTACTCTTTATCCAAGTCCTAAATCTTATTTTTTAAGAATTGCGTTACAAAATAAAGAGAAATGATACTTCGAATATTAAAAAGTCTGTGACAACTAAATAAATGAAATCGTTTAAAAGTAATGTATTACTGATTATGTTGGCACCAGATTCTCATGATTGAATATCTCGAAGAATCCGATTGCTTGGTGTTGAAGTTTGTCATTAATTGAATTCCATGTTTTTAATAAGGAAATTATTTAGTTCATATATCCCCGAGATTTTACTGTGTAGGGCTTTATTTATTTCCTTATTATTTGTTTTAGATTAGGAAATATTATAAAAAGATTTATCCTAATCTATGTTAGGTTGTAAAGAATCTTGAAACATTCTATTTCCTTATGATTGATTTCTTGAGGTTCAAGCTAGGTTTAGGAGACTTATTTTCGTGCCTATATAAGTCAGAAGAACCCAACAAAGAGCTTGAAGCTTTAATAAATAAAGTTTGCTGCTTGAAGGCTTTGAAGGGTTCAACTTGTGTTGCAACCCTGTCTGCATGTCAGGTGTTGCAACAGTGCATGTTTCTTCTACCAGGTCATAAAGAAGATTGGCCTTTCGGGAGAAGTGCTTAAAATATCTCGGGAAAGGTTGATTTGTTGTCTAAGGGGGTTTAGCATTGGAGGGAGTTCAAAAGTGCAGATGGAGGAACTGCTGTGAGAACAATAAGTTTGACTTGTGGGCAAGTACGATATATAACATAAAGAGGGAGTGTTTGGTTTTTTTTATTAAGTGCAATTATTGTACACATAATTCTGAAATAATGAAATATTGTTTGCAAGTCCTCTTGGATGTAGGGTACATTTGTGTCTAAACCATATTAAATTCTTATTCTTTATTCAGCTTTTAGTAGTTTCATTATGTATCCACACAAGAATTATGATGCAACATCAAATGTCCTAACAATTATCAGTCTCAATAGAATAAGTAGATTTCTGTAGGCATATAATTAACAATTGACATCAGAGCTGGTCACTAGATATACATAATATCTGATTTTGGGAATCTAAGACCCATGTACGCAAGGAAGGTTGAGAAAGAAGTTTGCCGGAGTCGGTCACCACATTCACCCAATTTCCGCTGCTTTGTTCATGCCCCTAAGATGCGACACTTTGATAGAAGACAAAGATGGTTGAAGAAAAATGACAGTAACTGCTTTTCTATAGTAACTTTTCTCAAGGTTTGTGTTACTAACTTGTGCTAATTGGTTAATGTTGAACATATTTTATGTGATAATATGAGTGCTATGAACTTTTTGGGAAGACATGTTCTATATGTTATGTGTTTTACGCCTGAGTTCAGTGAACTAGTTGAGCAAAAGGTTGTGTGCATAGATTCTATGTCCTGGTCACACATGAAAGTTTGATAGGACATGCTTAGTTGCTACACATCTCAATAATTATGTTATGATCTTTACTGAGGTGGCAACGTACAAGTTGGAGTATACAATACGGGGCAATGTGCTATTTACCATAATTTACTAGACATTTTGGCAATTCGTTAATATAGAGAAAATAGACACTTAATATTTTTCATTAGGAGTTGGGGGTTTATTTATAAGATATTTTCTCGAAATTTTTAAGGGTTAATGACTTTTTAAGGGTTAATGACGTAGACCCCGTAGTTGGAAGAGTGTTTGTGGCTGTTGGCGGAAGAGACGGTGGTTGGTTTCTTCTAGCAAAGGAGTGAAGTGTTCTCAAAATAGAAAATATGATGATAGTTTAGGTATGAGAAATTTGAAGGAGTTTGACCGATTAAAAATAATGTGGGATGTTTTGTTCTATCGTCGCCCTCAATCCTCGCTTCCCTTGCAAAAAAAGCCCTATCATCGCTAGTGAAGGAGAAAACCAACGACGAAAGACGGACGAGAAATTTGTACGCAAGAGGATTTTTACAAAACCAAAACCAGGAATTAGAATCGTCCAAGATCACTTTCCAAAGAAAGATCTCGACAAGAGGAATTCAATAGTGTTTGAATCGTTGAATTCCGATCACCGGATCTACAATTACACCTCCGAGAAGCAAAATCACAGCAACACGCACACATTTTCAGTATTAACCGTGAATTTGGTAGTCAACTATATTGTTCGCAAAGTCAACTATGAAAAATAGGTAGTCAACTATAATATTTTCGATGTCAACTATAAAAAAATTGGTAGTCAGTTACAATTTCTTCATCAGTTAATTATATTATTTCCAGTTCAAGATCGAGATTATAATGTTCCCAAAAGAAATCCCGACAACAAAAACCTCGTCTCCGACGAATAATCATCACATATGGTATTCATATAGTAGAATAAAACTAATGATTCCAACAAAGAGAAAATGAGATGAAGAAAAAAAGAAATAAGCATGGGGAAGGAAGAGAAGAAAGAGATACGTCGAACAACATTGCTAATTTACCTATATATTTTCTTCTTCCAATTATTGGTGCAAGCGTAACAATCTCATTCGGGCACGCACTATATACAACGATTCAAGCAATATAGAAGTAGAGATTTACTCGTATACTAACACGGAAGAATCCCATAGTTCATAAAACAACAACATTGCACCATGCACAAAGAACCGATTGTTCCATGTCGGTCCTACGCACTTACGAGCAACGGTTCACTTGTGCCGCTGTCATCTCCATAAGCCCTCACCTTCCAAATCCTCTCCACTTGTTCAAAGCTCAAGCCTTTTGTCTCGGGCACAAAAACCGCCACGAAAATAAAAGCCAAAACAGCCACCGCAGCAAGTATCAAGAAAGTGGGGCCCGTCCCCACGGCCCCGGCCAATGAGAGAAAACTCTGCGCCACAATCAGATTCGATATCCAATTCACAGTAGCCGACATCCCTCCACAAACTCCTCTATAAGCTTCCGGATAAATCTCCGAATTCACCGTCCAAGGAACGGGCCCCATTCCGGGGGCAAAAAAGGAAATGTAAAGACCCAAACCAATTACTGCGATCCAACCGTATAAAAGCCCGTTTGTTGAATTCGACGGGTCCAGCATAAATGCGACCGCGAGGACTATTAGGGAAATAGTGACACCGAATAAACTACTCAGCGCTAGTTTTTTGCGACCGAAATTATCGATGAGGTATATTCCGAGTATTGTGCCGAGCGCATTCATGAAAGCGACTATTAGTGATAAGAGGAGTGCCAATCTATTGGAATTAAATCCGGCCATTTGGACTATGGTCGGGCTGTAGTACATCACTGTGTTGATTCCTGTGAATTGTTGGAACGCCTGCCAAAATCGGAAAATGAAACATTAAATCGATTGACTCGGTTTTTACAATTGGAGTTCTTAACAAATATTGGTTCATTGTGAAAGGCCATGTAAACATTCTCAGTCGCGTAGTTCTCCTAAATGTTTCTCCCTCCTTCCGATATTAGTTGTCACTTTTGCTTTTTTGCACACAAATTAAGATACTCGATTAATATGCATGCATTGTAACCAAAAAAAAAAAGAAACCCTAGAAAATCGCTAAATTACCCATGTAATTAATTTTCAATTAAAAAACCCATATGTCATCAATTAATTATCGACGTGGATGTTCTTATTCTTGGAAATTATGAAATTTTCAGAAATTTTCCGCTAAGTTTTTGAAATTTTAAAACTTATGTGATTTCCAAAAAAAGTCCGGAATTTTCGAACCTTTTGGAATTGGACTGAATTTTTAGATTCCGAAAATTTTGGAATTGGAATTGATTTTGTACTTCTGATTTTTTTTGGAAATTTTTCGGAAAGGCTAATTCCGATCTGATCCATTCGACTTTCACCCCTAGAAAGGATTTAAAATAAAATGGAGTGTTGATTTAACCTGAATTCCAGCTCCAGCGAAAAAGGCAAGCCGGAGCTCTTTAGACGTAAAGACATCCCAGAAACTAATACGAATCTTTCTTTGGGCCTCTTCCTCAAGAGCAGTAGCAAGCTGATCAATCTCCTCTTCTAACCGACATGGCTCGTAAATCTTTGAAAGCACGACAATGGCTTCTGATTTACGATTCTGTGATAATTTTTAATGAGATATTAAATAAAATATATATAAAAAAAATAATAAAAAAAAAGATAATCAATCCACTAGAAACAAAAAGAATATGAACCTTCATATAAAGCCAACGTGGAGACTCGGGCAAAAAAATCATAAGCACAAATTGAACTATAGCCGGCACCCCGGATACCCCAAGCATCCACCGCCATGTACCCGGAACCTACTTAACCATAAAACATCAAAATCAACATTTAATAACTACAATAGTAATAAGGGCAAATTACGGCCACCCCTGGGTTATGGTCAAATTACGAAAAAACCCCTCCTGTTGTTTGTTTGGGCAATTACAGCTACCCCTCAACTATGTATTATCTTACGAAAAGACCCTCCATAGGACCAGAGGTAAATTTAGGGATGTTAATTTGTTAAAACCGAACCGAAATTTCGGTAGGCCAACATTTCATACCGTTTACCGAACTAAATATACGATTTGGTTCGATAAATAACCAAATTACATAAATTTTATGTAAAAATATTTAAAAGGGGGAGGGGTGGCTGTAATTACCCTAACAAGAGGGGTTTTTTCGTAATTTGGCGATACCTCAGAGGTGGCCGTAATTTGCCCTAAATATAAATAAATAAAAAAGAGAAATAATCTGACCTCAGTAAAAGCAAGGTTGACGAGGTAAGAAACAAATTGACCACCGGTAATCATAAGAACATTAGTGCTGACTAGGCCACCCCTAATTTCCGAAGGGGAAGCCTCGGCAATATACACGGGAGCAGTGACAGATGCTACACCGACACCTAACCCAACTAACAGCCGTCCGAATATAAGAATGTAAGGATTCGGAGCGGCTGCCATAACAATCGATCCGAGCACGAAAACAACATCGGCAGAAAGAGTGGCTTTCTTACGCCCGAAACTGTCATTTATCCAACCCCCTAATGCTGCTCCGATTATCGCACCCACCAAAGCCATGCTCACTATTGTTTCCTGATTAAAAAAAATCCCGAGTCAGAAACGATAATTAAAACGAAAGAATATTATGATCTTGTAAGTGAAGAATTAAAGAATGCAGAATATCCGATTTTGAAACATCTCGAGTTTTCGAGCATTGGTTTAATTTTGTGTACCTGTAGAAAGCTACTTTGATCGACTTCCTCAAAGTCATCCCGGATATAAAGAAGGGCTCCAGATATAACTCCTGTGAACGAATACGAGACTTGAGAACATATCAAAGGCATTTATTGAAAATAAAAATAAATTATTCTTACAAGGGATATCGGTAAACCATAAAAAAGAGTATAATAAACTACACTTCTAACATGTTACGATGACCAAAAAAATAAAAAATTTATTACAGTCATAGGAACATCATAAGCTAATGAAACCTTATTTTGCTAACGATGATCTCGCACGAGGGTAGTACTAGGTTGAGGGTTCTATCGGTTGTCGAGAAATTTATAAGGACAACTTAAAGAAATAAAAATAAAAGCTTTACTCTTATTAAGCTACAATTATTCCAGAAGTGCTTCAAAGAACTGTTTTATTTTACGCGTGTGTTTATTTGGTATAGATTACAAGGTAAAAGAAACAGATAGATGTTTTATCATGCAAGCTGATTTCGTTGCATAATCGAGCAAGCAAAACTCTATTCAATATACTAAAAATCATAATCTCATTAGATGTATATATATATATATATATATATATATATATATATATATATATATATATATATATATATAAGAGACCTATATTTTATTTATCAGTTGCTAGTTTTCGCTATTTCGAGATAACACAGGGGTAGTATTTGCAGTTTACTCAAACAAAAAAACATTTAAAAAAAAAATTATTTATATACATCAGTATTATATTGTCCTCACGGTAGCCGGAATTTGTTTTTTTTTTTCCAGAAATGTGCAAAAGCATCATGTTAACCAAATAAGTAAAAATTAAAATTAAAACCAAGATAACATAGACAGGATATATACAAAATTCTATATGTATATATTCAAATTCCGACACGCCAATTTCACAATAAAAATGAAACATTGCTAATTCTACACGGAAAATATATATTTTCAGCAAATATGAAGAACAAACCAAAAAAATATATATATTGAATATATTCAATGTACGACAAATCAATCATAATTAAACCATAAAGAACATAGCAATTGTTGAAACCGTAAATTATCAATCATGTCCGCACACAATTCAAAAAGATGAAGATGATGTAATAACAAAAACATTGCAGGAATATTTAAGGTTGCAAATATGTAATAAAGGAAAAATAATAATAATTAAAAAAAAAAAAAGAAAAAAAGAATTACCAGTATCATAGCCGAAGAGAAGACCACCAATACCAGCAACAACAGTCAATCCCAACACATAAGAATTGCTGAAATAAGTAATCCTCTTCTCTCCATTACTATTGTAATTACCATTATGCCCTCCCGAATTCCCTGATCTCCTCTCCTCAATCGTCATCTCCTCCCTACTTCTTTAAATCAATTCTCAATTGCCCCCTTTCTTTTTTATTTATGCAGATATTTTACATAAATTCAAACTCAGCCGCAGATACATAAATACATATACATACATATATATACATATAATTAGGTTTTGAGTTTAAATTTACAATATATTTACAAAGGGAGAAAGGAAATGAAAGAAGATGATTGTTTTCTGAGGAGGGCCCAGAAGTTGGGGGTTTTCGGACAAGGAGAAGAATGGGAAAATGGTCAAAAGGACAAAAGGTTTCTCATTTTGGATAAGCCCCTCACTTAATTAATATTTAATTAATTAATTAATTTTTTTTAATTCAAACCTTTCACATACATCCAAAACTAACTTATTTTTTCTGAACCCCTAATTTAAAAACTTCGCCCATTTGTTAAATATTGAATTCATTGTTGATTTATTAAAAAAAAATGAACTTATTATATATAAAAAAGTAGTAGGTCATCATAATTCATACCAACTAGGTATCAAATATAAACTAAGGGGAAATTAGGGCCACCCCTGAGTTATTGCCGAACTACGAAAACCCTCATTTTGTTTGGGTAATTATAACTACCCTGCAACTAATGATTTTATGAAAAGATCCCTCTCGAGGTAAATTTAGGGATGTTAATTCGGTAAAACCGAACCGAAAATTCAATACGCCAAAAATCCATACCGTTTACCGAACTGAATATACGATTTGGTTCGGTAAATAACTGAATTATATAAATTTTATGTAAAAATATTTAAAAGGAGGAGGTGACTATAATTACCAAACAAGAGGAGTTTTTTTCCGTAATTTGGTCATATCTCAACGGTAGCCGTAATTTGCCCTGTAAACTAAATAAATTATCCACTTGTAAAAGTAAATTAATTAACTTTTCTCAAAAAAAATAAAAAAAAAAGTAAAAGAATTAAGAGCATGTTTGGCTAAGCTTATAAGCTCCTAAAAACATCTTATAAGATGTTTAAGAGCTTATAAACTGTTAAAAAAGTGTTTGGTAAAAAAATTAGAAAAGATCTTATTTTTTTCAAACATAAGCTGTTAGGGAGCTTATAAGATATTTTTAAAAAAGTACCTCACCCCACTTTTTTTCTGTAAGATCTTATTTGCTTCTTTACTAAAACACTCAAAATACAAAATTACCCTCAAATACTTGCACCTACTACCCTCAAATACTTTATTATATTACATGAATACTAATAACATTTATATTTTATCAAAACAACATATTCTTGTAATCAATATTAATAATTAGTTAAAATATAATTACCATAATAATTGTAAAAAAAAAATTATTCTCTATTTATATTTTATATGTATAAAAATACATATAAAATAAAATAAATTTGAAAATAAATTAAAATGAAATTATATAAAATAAATTTGGAATTTCCGATTTTCGATCCGATTTGATTTCCGAAATTAATTCCGAAAAATTCCAATTTTTTTCCGAAAATACACCTATAAATAATAAATATTATATAATATTTATTTTGCTAAAAATACACCTATAATTTTTTTTTTAGGATTTTGACATAATGAATTGTTGTTAGAAATTTTATTAGATATTATGTTGTGTTTATTTTTATTTATTTTTTGAACTGAAATTTAGTAGTTATTAGTTTTACTTTTATGACGTGGATGTTCTTATTTTTGAAAAATTATGAACATTTTAGAAAATTTTCGCTAAGTTTTGAAATTTTTAAGCTTATGTGATTTCCGATTTTTTTCCGAAATTCCGAAATTTCCGACCTTTTGGAATTGGAATGAATTTTTAGATTCCGGAAATTTTGGAATTGCAATTGGAATTGATTTTTTACTTCAGAAACTTTTTGGAAATTTTCCGAAAAGGCTAATTCATATCTGATCCATCTGACCTGCACCCCTACCAATGAGTTATGAAATAGGTATTTAAACATTTAACCATCATTTATACACTTAAAAATAATATTTTTTTAACCCCAATGAAGTTATCAATTTAGGGTTCTATTTTGATAATTCACATTATGAGATGTAAATATACTTGCAGGAAATTGAGTTATCAAAAATGTAATTATCTAAATATCCAATTATAAGTTAACATATGATAATTACAAATAAAACCACTTATAAACTTCTAATTGATAATTAATTTTATAACCATTTAGATCAATATTATAATAATATCTCAAATATTAAATAAGTATATAATAACTCAATGTTTAAATTAGTCTAAAGACAAATCTCCTTAAGGGGCAGCTGGCTAAACAAATTGGAATATAAGACGGTCATTGTTAATTTTTTAACACGAGATTTTTTCGACAGTTAGAGATTACACAGTAGCTCTGATAAGTCTTTAAACCGACACAACACGTGATTAAATTTCTATGATATCTTTCTTAATGTATGTGTGGATATGAATGAAGTTGATCTTTTTACCTAATTATTGATTAAAACCTTAATTATTGATTTAAGTTAGATATTTTTTAACAACCAATGGTTGCTGAATGCTGATACTCTATGGAATGAATATTAAAAATTTAAAATGAATGAGATGTGGTCCCCCATATATTTACATTTCTTAAGTCTCAACAATGTTTGATTCTAAATTTCACATTCTACACTATTCGTCCACTTCTAATTTCTAAACAATTTAAACAAAAAAAGAAAAACAAAATTAATGTATAATTTCTTAATTTAATTTTGTTCCAATTTTCAGAATTACGACTTCCGATGCTTTTGAATCGGAATTCGAATTGAATATAAAAGTTTCGAATTTTTTATTTTTGTTGTGAAAATAATTTGGAAATTTCCAAATGTATTTCTTAAAAACTCCTAAAACTTTTGAAATATAAATAATATTAATATATTTTTTTAGTTAAAAAAATAAAATCACTTGCCTATGAAATACTAGTTTCATACACTTCATCAAATAAAATAAAATCAGTAGCCCATTAAATATTAGACTCAGTTTATCAAAAAAAAAAAAAATTTGCCCATAAGAAAATAAAATGCATTTTGACTTTGTTGTTTGATTTCAATTCTAGTCTTCCACACAACCAGATCTGTAGTTCGAGCAATTTTCTAATTTTTCAGTATAATAAGGGCTAACTCCAGTGGAGTAAAAATCTGTTTTAAAGATCAAATATAGAGAATTGTAGAATCTGGAATAAAAAAATTTGATTCCATCGTAAAGGCAACTCCAATGTAAGCAAATCTCGGTCCTCAAATTTTGTTTTGGAGACCCATATGGAGACTCAGTAGAATTTTAGAGTCTTTAAAAAAAAAAATCCACAATGGAGGCCTCTGTAATTTTAAGTCTCTAAATCATATTACAAATTATTTTATATAGTAATTTAATTAGGGCTCAAATTTTATTCATTTACGAGGTTGTAGACAATTAAATTTTATTTGAACAATCTTAATTATTTTTAATAAACATTTCGATCCAAAACATGAAAAATTCTGAAAAGATGTAAAATGTTGAGCTACAACCGTTGGACATGATTTCAATTTATCTCATCCATTAAATTTTTATCTAATCGTCTTATCTAGATCTTTATCATCTTATCTAGATCTTAGTCATATCATATCTCAACGTTACTTCACTAGAGGACCAGCTGTATCGTGATCTGTCCCTAAGTTCCACCGAGGACCGCCCCAAAGGCTAGTGTTCGTGCAGTCCGAAATCTAGTGGGAGGTTTGTGCATTGTAGTAGGGGATTCGATCGCTAGAATAGTCTTGGATGTTCTGTATGTTCTCATAGTTTGTAATCATTAAGTCTTTGGCCAGATCTGACTAAGTGATGATTAGGGAATTCGATTCTCTAAGTCATGCACGTACAGATTACAACACTTAGAACGATCGCACAGTTATTGAACTACTAAGGAGGTCTTGATGAACCAATGCCTCTAGTTTAATCGCCATATGAATCGAAGGGATCGTACTGTACGTTAACTATATCAAAAGGTTCTTGCAGGCACTTCATTTGTATCTAGGGAATCATGACGCGTAGTAGCTAGACGCCAATCTTGATTCGTTGGGTGATTAAGTTGAAAAGAGCTTCATCTTAATTCTAACTCTAGGGACGAGTTTAAACCACAAAGAGTTATGGACCCACGGCTAGCTTACACCTGAACCATTGAGGGTCACACTGCTCGTGCACTCGAGTTCTTTGAATAAACGGTCAAAGATAAAAATGTTTAATCTTTGCATAATTGGAAGTCAATATGATTGAGTCCAACATTCGTAATTTGGAATTATTAATGAGAATAAGAGAAGGAAAAGAACTAGGTGAACATCTTAGTGAACTTTCTAAATTGGGAAGTTTCGAAATTTAGAAGGTCCACTGAATTAGAGTTTCCACTTTTAGAAATTGGAAATCGAGAATTGACATTCGTAATGACGAGGACGTTTCAATGATTCCGAAAATATAATCGTTATAATTTTCCAATCATTGAGTTGTGAGAAACGAGCGAATAAAGACTAACGAACTTAATTTGTTGGGCCCGGTCCAACTTAAGCCCGTTAGGGCTTTTATACAAGACACTATAAATACAATATTTATAGGTCTTGCACAATTACAACACTCACCACAAACCCTAGCCTCTCGTTCCTCACGTCCACGGCCATTCTCCACCGCCGCAGTCGCCGTCGCTGCCGTCCCATCGCCGATTATCTTCGGTAGTTCAATTCGTTTTGATTTATTCTTCCGTTAATTCTAACTTTTGCGTGTCTAGTGCCACGTATTTAGTAGAACTTGGTATACGAGGTGAAATCCGAGAGGAGAAAGACAAATGAGTCAATCTGCCGAATAGCCGCCACGAATCACCGACGCACGCGCCCTCATGCGCTGCCCAAAGACAGCGCGTGAACCTCATGCGCCGCTGTTGATCCGCGCATCGTCCGCCGCTGCTCCTCCCGACTGCACATATTGGTTTCCGTGGCAGTTTGCTTGAATCGGAGAGTTCGCCTCACGCTTCAAGAGGTAACTTTTCGGATCCGTTAAGTATTAGGTTTTAATTTAATTATATTAAATTAAACACTGTATGTTTTCATGAAATTGTTTATGTATGTTTTTGCTTGAACGTTTTCGTGAAATTATTTGTATGAATATTATGATTTATTGCGAGCATGCTATATGTTTTAATTATCGAATTAAATATGCATGTCGTAATTTAAATTTCGCTGGAAGCGTTAAGGTACATAATTAATTGCTTATATCGAGTACGTGTTTATATGAATGAAATCGTTTTTCATATAAAAATTTTATTTTTCGCTGCGTACACGTGCCCGATTCCCAACAAGATTGATATCTGCTTGTGACACTCACATCATATGCAATATCGGGTTTAGTACATAGCATGTCATACATTATGCTTCCTATGGCAGAAGCATATGGTGTCCTTTTCATGTTCTCAATTTCACTAGGTGTCTAGGGACACATGGATTTCGAGAGACGAACCCCATGGGACATTGGCAAGAATCCCTTCTTGGATTTTTCCATACTAAATCGTTTCATAACGATGTCTATGTACAGGGTTTGAGATAAGCCAAGCATCTTTCTTGCTCTATCTCTATAAATACATATTCCCAATACGTAAGATGCTTCTCCCAAATCCTTCATTGAGAAACGTGTGGACAGCCAAGCTTTAGCCTGTTCCAACATTCCTACGTCATTCCCAATGAGTAGAATGTCATCGACATAAAGCACCAAAAATATCACTGCCCTCCCACTAACCTTCTTGTATACACAAGGTTCCTCCGGGTTCTTCTTAAAATCAAACTCTTTCATGTTTGAGTCGAACCTTATGTTCCAACTACGGGATGCTGTTTTCAATCCATAAATGGATCCCTGGAGTTTGCAAACCTTTTGCTCACTTCCAGAAGATATGAAGCCTCCCGGCTGCGCCACGTAAATTTCTTTCTCAATGTCTCCATTAAGGAAAGCGTGCGTCACATCCATTTTCCATATCGTAGTCGTACCACGCAGCTATGGCCAGCAAAATCCTAATGGACTTCAGCATCGCAACCGGTGAAAAGGTTTTCTCATAGTCAACACCTTGCCTTTGAGTATATCCTTTTGCTACCAGTCTAGCTTTATAGGTCGATACCTTTCCATCCACTCCAATTTTCTTATGGGAACTATTCCCTTGGGTAGAACTACCAAGGTCCATACCTTGTTGGAGTACATGGAGTCCATTTCGGAGTTCATGGCATTTGGCCAATGTCCTATGTATGCATCCGATACGGCCTCATTGTATGTTCTTGGATCTCGTCCAAGTTCAATATGACCTTCATCATTTTCGAGGAGGAATAACCTATCAGGTATTTTTCGAACTCTTTCGGGTCTGCGTACTGAAGGTTGAGGAGGTATAGTAGTGCATTGTTGTATTGGCTCTATTACTGGTTCTTGTGCTTGAACTTCACTTTGTTGTTCTTGAACTAGTTCAAGCTCTATCATGTTGCCTTTTCTATCTGATAGAAACACTCTTTCTAGAAAAGGGGAATTTCTCGAAACAAACTTTTTTGCTTCCTTGACATAATAGAATTCGTATCCCATTGAGTCCTCGGGATACCGCACAAAGTAGCATAAGTCGGATCTACTATCCAACTTGTCTCCCATTAGTCGCTTCACATAAGCGGGACAACCCCGTATCTTAATGTGTTTGATGTTGGGTTTCCAGGAATGCCAAAGTTCGTATGGTGTGGATTTAACTGCTTTGGTATTAACTCTATTCAGCAAAGCAGTGCGAAGTGTGTGACCCCACAAGTGTGCCGGTAAGTTGGTGAACCCCATCATAGATCGAACCATGTCTAATAAGGTTCTATTCCGACGTTCGGAAACTCCATTTAGTTGAGGAGTTCCAGGTGGAGTCCATTGAGATTGTATTCCATTCTCTTTTAGATAGTCAATGAACTCGATGCTCAAGTATTCTCCACCACGATCGGATCGTAGTTTCTTAATACTTCGTCTGATTTGTTTCTCTACTTCGTGTCTAAAATCTTTGAACTTTTCAAATGTTTCGGACTTGTACTTCATCAAGTACATGTACCCATACCTAGAGTAATCATCGGTAAAGGTAGCGAAGTAGTTGTAACCACCCTTCGCACTAACACTTAGTGGACCACATACGTCTGTCTGTATGGATCAAATCCAAAAGACCTTCGGCCCGCTCCATTTTCCCTTTGTAGGGTGACTTGGTCATTTTCCCTTTAAGTCATGATTCACAAGTTTGTATTGATTTCACGTCGTCCAAAGTGAACAATCCTTCACTAACAAAATCGTTCATCCTTTCTTAAAGATACATGAACAAATCTAGCGTGCCAAAGTTGCGCGGGGTTTTGATCTATCTCCTTACGTTTTGCTTATATATAACATTAATAGGTATTTCACTTGAATTTAGTTCATATAAGTTGTTTAATAGTCGTCCCTTGCAAATCACATTTTCATTCTTTTGTATAATGCAAATCGAATTTCCAAAAAACAAAAGTAAAACCTTCAATATCCAAAACATGAATAGAAATAAGGTTTCTAATGAGAGACGAAACAAATAAACAATCGTTCAGCACAATAGGAAAACTGGAATCCAAAACATTTAAGTAAATAGTCCCAATGGCTTCAGCAACAACTCTTGTTCCATTCCCCATCCTTAGGTAGGTCTCACCCGCTCTAAGCTTTCTACTTCTTTTCATTAGCTGCAAATCATTACATAGATGTGTTAGAGTAGGTGACCAACAAGCCAACTTGTGGCTGTGGTCTTTCTCTTTTCCTTGTAATAAAACAATCGTTTTTCGTTCGTAATAATAAAATATCTTATTTGGCATTCTATATCTGTTATCCCATGCAAGCAGCATAGATATAGTCCTAACGAGTTACTCTATTACTGTGAGTTGATCTAGTAGAATCGTGAGATAACTCAGCAATGTAACGTAACTGTTAAACCTTGTTCCTAGTCGATGGGTTACGCCAATAATGAGGATACCGGCCTTTCCCTTTTGAGACTAGCACTTAGTGTATGTGTACTGCGTCTCATCAGTCCTCGGTGTTGTGACATCGGCATACTTGAGTGGGTGCTCATACTGGATGAGTTCACTGAACTCCCTCGCCCTAGAAATCTATAAGTGGTTCTCATTCATCGAGTAATAGGTTTCTAAGATATAGTTGTACACCATTAGTCCTTAAGACCCAGACATCACCGTGACTTCACTAGAGGACCGATTGTATCGTGACCTGTCCCTGAGTCCCACCGTGGACCGCTCCAAGGGCCAACGTTCGTGCAATCCGAAATCTAGTGTGAAGTCTGTGCATTGTAGTAGGGGATTCGAGCGCTTGAGTAGTCATGGATGTCCTGTGTGTTCTGACGGTTTATAATCCATGGAATCTCTGGCCAGAGTTGATAGTGGGGTGATTAGGGAAATGTGTTTCCCTAAGTCGCACACGAACGGATTTATAATACCTAGAACGTTCGCACGATTATTGAACTTTATAAGAGGTCTCGGTGAACCAATGCCTCTAGTTCAATCGGGACATGTGCTACGAAGGGATCGTACTGTACGCTAACTATATCATAAGGTTCTTGTAGGCACTTCATTTGTATCTAGGGAATCATGATGCGTAGTTGCTAGACGCCAATCTTGATTCGTTGGGCACCGATTTGATCGGGATTAGGTAAAATGAGTTTTACTCTAATCGGGACTCTTGGGAGGAGTTCGTATAAGAACAATGTGTTGTTCGAATCACAAAGAGTTGTGAGGCCACGGCTAGCATACACCTGAACCATTGAGGGTCACACTTCTCGTGTAATATAGATCCTTGATAACAACAAGCATAGATTAATGTGTTAATCTTTGAACAATTGGATGTCGATATGATTGAATCCAAGATTCGTAATTGTGAATTGCGAATTGGAATAAACGTAGAGAAAGAGAGACATGCGGAATTTAGTGAACTTTCTAAATTGGGAAGTTTCCCGATTTAGCAAGTCCACTGAAGTGGAAGTTTCCAATTTTGGAAATTGGAAAATTCGAAGAGGCACTCGTATCGACGAGGACTTTGAGCTCGTCACAAATATAATTTTGTTATAATTTTGTGGACGATCGTTTATTAGAAACGAGGCCGACGAGGGAATGAGCTTAATGCATCAGTGGGTCAAGCCCAATGACTTAAGCCCACTAGGGTTGAAAACCCTGAGTATAAATAGACCTCAAACAAGAGTTTGAGATCAGATTTTCAGCACCAAACCCTAGCCGCTCAAGCCCTAGCCGCTCAGCCCCCTTCGGCCGTTGCTGCCCCGACGCGCCACCGCCGACCACCGCCGGAAGCACCGCCGGTTTTTTTCTCCTCTTTTTCCTTCGTTTTATTCGTGTTGTTATCTAACTCGTTTACATCTAGTGCTGTAGTTCGAGTGGGTCGAAAATACGAGGTGAAACCTAATTGGAGAGGAGCTGCTGCCCCGACGAATCCACGCACCGCCGCTGCACCGCCGCACGCGCCGCTACGCCGCTCACGCGCCGCCGCTGCTGCTGCCACGCGCCGCTGCTGCTGCTGCCATTCACCGCCGTTCGTCGCTTGCTGGATCAGCTCATTCCAGCCATGAATTGCAGCCCCGAGGATTGGTAATTAGCAGCTTGTACGTGACTCGTTCTAGGATTTCGATTCGTCGAAATCGCACGCTACAAGAGGTAATTAAATCGGAACTTTCGTAATTCGATTCGAATATGTTTGTATGATTATTAATTTGCGAGCATGAGTAATACGTGATTACATGTTTCGATTTTGTGAAATGAAGTATAAGCATGTTTCGTAATTTTCGGTTTTACGCGTTTTTCAATTAAATCGATAATTACCATATGTATGGCGGAAGCGTTAAGGTACGTTGACTATGTGATTAGTTTATGCATGTAATCGAAACTAGTTCGATATAAAATTTTTAAATTCCGCTGCGTATACATGCACGATCCCCAACAGTGGTATCAGAGCCACGGGTTAATCGTTTATTTGTCAACGTGTTTATCGTTTTCGAAAGCATGCTTCGATTTGTTGAATTGTTGAATTATTGGTGTTATCTAATTGGGTGTTTTAATATTAATTAAATATTTTGAATATTTCAGAAAATATTAAAATTTTTGATTTTGAAAAAATTCGATTTTTGCTGCTGTTTTTCAGCTGACCGAACCGGTCCGGTCGGACCGGTCCGACCGGTCCGGTCAGCACAACAAAAAAAAAAAAAAAAATTAATTTGATTTTCTGAAATTAATATTAAAAATTAATTGATTTTTAATTTTTGAAATTATTTATCAATTAAACCCAAATTAGATAATTGATCCATTAATTTAATTTGAATTCAATGAATAGTGTTGGATTAATTATTTAATTTAATTGTTAAATTAGTTTAATTAATGGAACACAAATTAGATGGCAAATAATTAATGGGCTTCATTCTTATTTGAATGATTTATGAATGAAGGAGGTCCGTTAATTATATTTGCAATTTATCGTATTAATTAATTCATTCATGAGATGAATAATTGTGATTAAGTACGATGATGATCGTATGTCTCTCTTAGGATCAATATGCGTTTCCACATACCTAGAGAACATAGTTGTAGGAATCACAAACGATCATAACCTAAAACTTCCGATGAGCTAATAAGATTTAATAAAAACAAAATCCCTCATTCTTAATCAAGAATAATTATCAAGCTATAAAGAAAAACCAAATTGTTGAATTTTTCTTTCCTTCTACCAACAATTAAATTATGTGTAGCCTCTCATGATAGTGCAGTAAGCCGTGTTAGCGGGGAGTGCTATTGTGGGATAAGCTGTAATTTAATTGACATTAGATGGAGATACGGTCATAGATAAAATTATGTTGGATTAATGTGGTCGGCTAGATTAACTAGGGATTGCATTAGTTTGATATAGTTGGATCTATGACATCTCATATTGGTAGGCTAGACTTGACACACGAAGATTTTGATATTCGCTAGATTAACTTAGGTCATTATCAAGTGTGAGGTAAATCGAACTTTAGGGTCACATAGTGATGTGATTGATAGTACTCTACCTTTAGGCTTATGTAATCGGGATAGATTAACTACGGGTTACATTAGCGCTATTGGACCTAAAGCCCATTAAAGAAAAATAAGTTTTCTCGATTGTCTGCTAGAGGGTGGTGGAATTCGATAAAATTAGTGGGAGAACAATTAAAACATAAAAGTCCAAAATTTTAATTGTAACGATTATTACGAACTAAACTCTAATTATTGTCTTCTTAAAATTTTCTCAGCAACAATGTCCAAACATCCCATTTCCTCAATCCTCGACCAAAACAAACTCACCGGTCCAAACTATTTGGATTGGCTTCGCAATCTGAAACTTGTGCTCCAAGTCGAGGAGCGTCTCTATGTACTCAATGAACGTCCCCCCGCTGCTCTTCCTGCGACTGCTACTGCTGACGAGACTGCCACTTTCGAGGCATGGAAGAAGGACGACCTCCATGCGAGGTGCTACATGCTAGCATCCATGGTGCCAGAGCTCGCGAGGAAGTATGAGTCTCACGTGCATGCTTATGATATCAAGCACCATCTTGAAAGCATGTACAGTGAGAATACTAGGGCATCGAGGTACTCAGCTACCAAGGAGTTGATCACCATGAGGCTGCGTGAAGGGGCTTCGGTCCACGAACACGGTCTCAAGATGATCACTCTCCTTGAGAAGTTGGTGAACCTTGATGTCACCCTCCCGGCCGAGCTCTCGGTGGATTTGATCCTACTGTCCCTTCCTAGTTCTTATGAATCGTTCATAGTGAACTTCAACATGAACAAGCTCGATCCACCATTGGATGAGTTGTTGAACATGTTGGTCAGCTATGAGTCCACGATCAAGAAGGAGAAATCAGTTCTCCTAGTTGCTCCTTCTGCAAAGAAAGGTTCTTTCCAGAAGAAAAGGAAAGAAAGGAGTTTCGGCCCGAGCAAGAAACTTGAGAAGGGCGAGTCGAGCGGAGTGAAGAATGACAAGGTCACCAAGCAAGTTGATGACGCTTGCCATCATTGTGGAAAGAAGGGCCATTGGCGACGCAACTGCAAGGCTTACCTCGATCAGAAACGTTCTGAAAAGGGTACGTATTTAGTTGAAGTTAACTTGTCCGTTAAATCTTCTGCTTGGGTATTGGATACTGGTTGTGGCTCACATCTTTGTAATGATTTGGAGCTCATGACAAGAAGTAGGAAGCTTAATGTGGGTGAGACCTACCTAAGAATGGGCAACGGAGCAAGGGTTGCTGCTGAAGCCATTGGGACAATTTATCTTTCTGTTTTGGATTCTAGTTTTTCCATTGTTTTGAACAATTGTTTATTTGTTCCGTCACTTATTCGAAACCTTATTTCTATTCCTGTTTTGGATAATGAAGGTTTTACTTTTGTTTTTGGAAATTCGATTTGCATTATACAAAAGGAACAAAATATGATTTGTAAGGGACAACTTATAAACAACTTATATGAACTGAATCCAAATGAAATACCTATTAACGTTATATCAGCAAAACGAAAAGATATAAGTCTTAACCCCGCACAACTTTGGCACGCTCGACTAGGTCACATTTCCTTGAGAAGGATGGACAAGTTTGTAAGTGAAGGAATGTTCTCCTTGGAGGACGTGAAATCACTTGAAACTTGTGTATCCTGCCTCAAAGGAAAAATGACCAAGACTCCCTTCAAAGGGAAGATGGAACGGGCCGAGGGTCTTTTGGATTTGATCCATTCAGACGTGTGTGGTCCACTAAGCGTTAGTGCTAGGGGTGGTTTTAACTACTTCGTTACCTTTACCGATGATTATTCTAGGTATGGTTTCGTGTACTTAATGAAGTATAAGTCTGAAACTTTTGAAAGGTTCAAAGATTTTAGACACCAAGTAGAAAACCAACTCGGTAGACGTATTAAGAAACTACGATCCGATCGTGGTGGCGAATACTTAAGTACTGAGTTTATAGACTATCTTAAAGAGAATGGGATTCTGTCTCAATGGACTCCTCCTGGAACTCCTCAACTTAATGGAGTTTCCGAACGTCGGAATCGAACACTGTTAGACATGGTTCGATCTATGATGGGGTTCACCGAGCTACCGGCATACCTGTGGGGTCATGCACTCCTAACTGCCGTGTATTTGCTGAATAGGGTTAATACCAAAGCAGTTAAATCCACACCTTACGAACTTTGGCACTCCAAGAAACCCACGTTTAAACATATTAGGATATGGGGTTGTCCCGCTTACGTGAAGCGGCTAGTGGGAGATAAGTTGGATGGAAAATCCGACCTATGCTATTTTGTGGGGTATCCCGAGGATTCCATGGGATACGAATTCTACTATGTTTCCGAGGCTAAGGTGTTCGTCTCGAGAAATGCCGTGTTCCTTGAGAAGGAATTTCTATCGGATAGAAAGGGCAGTGTAGTTGATCTCGAAGAAGTTCGAGAACCACAATCTGAAGTTCAAGCACAACAATCAGATAATGAACCAATTCAACAAACCACTAACATACCTCCTGAACCGTCGCTGCGTAGATCCGAAAGAGTTCGGAGAGCGCCCGATAGGTTATTCCTCGTTGATGAAGTTGACCAAGGATGTGATCCTAGAACTTTCAACGAAGCTGTATCGGATACAGACAAGGGACATTGGCTAAATGCCATGAAATCCGAAATGGACTCTATGTACTCCAACAAGGTATGGACCTTGGTAGATCCACCCGAGGGAATCGTTCCCATAGGCTGCAAGTGGATCTATAAGAAGAAAATTGGAGTAGATGGAAAGGTATCGACCTACAAGGCTAGATTGGTAGCGAAGGGTTATACTCAAAAGCAAGGAGTTGACTATGAGGAAACCTTCTCTCCAGTTGCTATGCTTAAGTCCATTAGGATTTTGCTGGCCATCTCTGCGTGGTATGACTACGAGATATGGCAAATGGATGTGAAGACCGCTTTCCTTAATGGGGACATTGAGGAAGAAATTTACATGGCGCAGCCGGAAGGCTTCATATCTTCTGGAGATGAGCAAAAGGTTTGCAAACTCCAGCGATCCATTTATGGATTGAAACAAGCATCCCGTAGTTGGAACAAAAGGTTCGACACAACTATCAAAGAGTTTGAATTTGTGAAAAACCCGGAGGAACCTTGTGTCTACAAGAAGGTTAGTGGGAGTGCAGTGACTTTTCTTGTACTTTATGTTGATGACATACTACTCATTGGGAATGATGTAGGGATGTTGCAGTCGACTAAAGTATGGTTATCCACACATTTCTCGATGAAGGATTTGGGAGAAGCATCCTACGTATTGGGAATACGGATCTATAGAGATAGATCGAGGAGATTGCTTGGCTTGTCCCAATCCATGTACATAGACACCGTTCTCAAACGGTTTAGCATGGAAGAATCCAAGAAGGGATTCTTGCCAATGTCCCATGGGGTTCGTCTCTCGAAATCCATGCGTCCTCAAACGCAAATGGAAATCGAGGAGATGAAAAGGACACCTTATGCATCCGCTATAGGAAGCATAATGTATGGCATGCTGTGTACACGACCTGATATTGCGTATGCTGTGAGCGTCACAAGTAGATATCAGTCCGACCCCGGCCCAGCCCATTGGAAGGCTGTGAAGGACATTCTCAAGTACTTGCGAAGAACTCGAGATTTGTTTTTGGTCTATGGGGATACCGAGTTGAAAATAGAAGGCTTCACGGATTCTAGTTTTCAATCGGACGTGGATGACTCGAAGTCAAACTCGGGGTATATATTCAAAGTCAACGGGGGTGCCGTGTGTTGGAAGAGTTCCAAACAAAGCACGACGGCTGATTCCACCACCGAGGCTGAATATATTGCAGCATCAGATGCTTCAAAGGAAGGGTCATGGATTAGGAAATTCATCCAAGAGTTGGGTGTATTTCCGAACGCTAGCGATCCAGTACGGCTGTACTGCGATAACAACGGAGCCGTAGCGCAAGCTAAGGAACCAAGAGCTCATCAGAAGTCGAAGCACGTGTTGAGAAAATACCATGTGATCCGAGAGATCATAGAGAGAGGTGAAGTCAAGCTAGACAGAGTCACCTCGGAGGACAATATTGCAGATCCCTTCACCAAGCCATTGTCAGGATCAGTCCACGAGAAACATCGAGAGTCGATGGGACTTAGATTTATGAGTAGTTGGCTTTAGGTCAAGTGGGAGATTGTTAGAGTAGGTGACCAACAAGCCAACTTGTGGCTGTGGTCTTTCTCTTTTCCTTGTAATAAAACAATCGTTTTTCGTTCGTAATAATAAAATATCTTATTTGGCATTCTATATCTGTTATCCCATGCAAGCAGCATAGATATAGTCCTAACGAGTTACTCTATTACTGTGAGTTGATCTAGTAGAATCGTGAGATAACTCAGCAATGTAATGTAACTGTTAAACCTTGTTCCTAGTCGATGGGTTACGCCAATAATGAGAATACCGGCCTTTCCCTTTTGAGACTAGCACTTAGTGTATGTGTACTGCGTCTCATCAGTCCTCGGTGTTGTGACATCGGCATACTTGAGTGGGTGCTCATACTGGATGAGTTCACTGAACTCCCTCGCCCTAGAAATCTATAAGTGGTTCTCATTCATCGAGTAATAGGTTTCTAAGATATAGTTGTACACCATTAGTCCTTAAGACCCAGACATCACCGTGACTTCACTAGAGGACCGATTGTATCGTGACCTGTCCCTGAGTCCCACCGCGGACCGCTCCAAGGGCCAACGTTCGTGCAATCCGAAATCTAGTGTGAAGTCTGTGCATTGTAGTAGGGGATTCGAGCGCTTGAGTAGTCATGGATGTCCTGTGTGTTCTGACGGTTTATAATCCATGGAATCTCTGGCCAGAGTTGATAGTGGGGTGATTAGGGAAATGTGTTTCCCTAAGTCGCACACGAACGGATTTATAATACCTAGAACGTTCGCACGATTATTGAACTTTATAAGAGGTCTCGGTGAACCAATGCCTCTAGTTCAATCGGGACATGTGCTACGAAGGGATCGTACTGTACGCTAACTATATCATAAGGTTCTTGTAGGCACTTCATTTGTATCTAGGGAATCATGATGCGTAGTTGCTAGACGCCAATCTTGATTCGTTGGGCACCGATTTGATCGGGATTAGGTAAAATGAGTTTTACTCTAATCGGGACTCTTGGGAGGAGTTCGTATAAGAACAATGTGTTGTTCGAATCACAAAGAGTTGTGAGCCCACGGCTAGCATACACCTGAACCATTGAGGGTCACACTTCTCGTGTAATATAGATCCTTGATAACAACAAGCATAGATTAATGTGTTAATCTTTGAACAATTGGATGTCGATATGATTGAATCCAAGATTCGTAATTGTGAATTGCGAATTGGAATAAACGTAGAGAAAGAGAGACATGCGGAATTTAGTGAACTTTCTAAATTGGGAAGTTTCCCGATTTAGCAAGTCCACTGAAGTGGAAGTTTCCAATTTTGGAAATTGGAAAATTCGAAGAGGCACTCGTATCGACGAGGACTTTGAGCTCGTCACAAATATAATTTTGTTATAATTTTGTGGACGATCGTTTATTAGAAACGAGGCCGACGAGGGAATGAGCTTAATGCATCAGTGGGTCAAGCCCAATGACTTAAGCCCACTAGGGTTGAAAACCCTAAGTATAAATAGACCTCAAACAAGAGTTTGAGATCAGATTTTCAGCACCAAACCCTAGCCGCTCAAGCCCTAGCCGCTCAGCCCCCTTCGGCCGTTGCTGCCCCGACGCGCCACCGCCGACCACCGCCGGAAACACCGCCGGTTTTTTTCTCCTCTTTTTCCTTCGTTTTATTCGTGTTGTTATCTAACTCGTTTACATCTAGTGTTGTAGTTCGAGTGGGTCGAAAATACGAGGTGAAACCTAATTGGAGAGGAGCTGCTGCCCCGACGAATCCACGCACCGCCGCTGCACCGCCGCACGCGCCGCTACGCCGCTCACGCGCCGCCGCTGCTGCTGCCACGCGCCGCTGCTGCTGCTGCCATTCACCGCCGTTCGTCGCTTGCTGGATCAGCTCATTCCAGCCGTGAATTGCAGCCCCGAGGATTGGTAATTAGCAGCTTGTACGTGACTCGTTCTAGGATTTCGATTCGTCGAAATCGCACGCTACAAGAGGTAATTAAATCGGAACTTTCGTAATTCGATTCGAATATGTTTGTATGATTATTAATTTGCGAGCATGAGTAATACGTGATTACATGTTTCGATTTTGTGAAATGAAGTATAAGCATGTTTCGTAATTTTCGGTTTTACGCGTTTTTCAATTAAATCGATAATTACCATATGTATGGCGGAAGCGTTAAGGTACGTTGACTATGTGATTAGTTTATGCATGTAATCGAAACTAGTTCGATATAAAATTTTTAAATTCCGCTGCGTATACATGCACGATCCCCAACAGTGGTATCAGAGCCACGGGTTAATCGTTTATTTGTCAACGTGTTTATCGTTTTCGAAAGCATGCTTCGATTTGTTGAATTGTTGAATTATTGGTGTTATCTAATTGGGTGTTTTAATATTAATTAAATATTTTGAATATTTCAGAAAATATTAAAATTTTTGATTTTGAAAAAATTCGATTTTTGCTGCTGTTTTTCAGCTGACCGAACCGGTCCGGTCGGACCGGTCCGACCGGTCCGGTCAGCACAACAAAAAAAAAAAAAAATTAATTTGATTTTCTGAAATTAATATTAAAAATTAATTGATTTTTAATTTTTGAAATTATTTATCAATTAAACCCAAATTAGATAATTGGTCCATTAATTTAATTTGAATTCAATGAATAGTGTTGGATTAATTATTTAATTTAATTGTTAAATTAGTTTAATTAATGGAACACAAATTAGATGGCAAATAATTAATGGGCTTCATTCTTATTTGAATGATTTATGAATGAAGGAGGTCCGTTAATTATATTTGCAATTTATCGTATTAATTAATTCATTCATGAGATGAATAATTGTGATTAAGTACGATGATGATCGTATGTCTCTCTTAGGATCAATATGCGTTTCCACATACCTAGAGAACATAGTTGTAGGAATCACAAACGATCATAACCTAAAACTTCCGATGAGCTAATAAGATTTAATAAAAACAAAATCCCTCATTCTTAATCAAGAATAATTATCAAGCTATAAAGAAAAACCAAATTGTTGAATTTTTCTTTCCTTCTACCAACAATTAAATTATGTGTAGCCTCTCATGATAGTGCAGTAAGCCGTGTTAGCGGGGAGTGCTATTGTGGGATAAGCTGTAATTTAATTGACATTAGATGGAGATACGGTCATAGATAAAATTATGTTGGATTAATGTGGTCGGCTAGATTAACTAGGGATTGCATTAGTTTGATATAGTTGGATCTATGACATCTCATATTGGTAGGCTAGACTTGACACACGAAGATTTTGATATTCGCTAGATTAACTTAGGTCATTATCAAGTGTGAGGTAAATCGAACTTTAGGGTCACATAGTGATGTGATTGATAGTACTCTACCTTTAGGCTTATGTAATCGGGATAGATTAACTACGGGTTACATTAGCGCTATTGGACCTAAAGCCCATTAAAGAAAAATAAGTTTTCTCGATTGTCTGCTAGAGGGTGGTGGAATTCGATAAAATTAGTGGGAGAACAATTAAAACATAAAAGTCCAAAATTTTAATTGTAACGATTATTACGAACTAAACTCTAATTATTGTCTTCTTAAAATTTTCTCAGCAACAATGTCCAAACATCCCATTTCCTCAATCCTCGACCAAAACAAACTCACCGGTCCAAACTATTTGGATTGGCTTCGCAATCTGAAACTTGTGCTCCAAGTCGAGGAGCGTCTCTATGTACTCAATGAACGTCCCCCCGCTGCTCTTCCTGCGACTGCTACTGCTGACGAGACTGCCACTTTCGAGGCATGGAAGAAGGACGACCTCCATGCGAGGTGCTACATGCTAGCATCCATGGTGCCAGAGCTCGCGAGGAAGTATGAGTCTCACGTGCATGCTTATGATATCAAGCACCATCTTGAAAGCATGTACAGTGAGAATACTAGGGCATCGAGGTACTCAGCTACCAAGGAGTTGATCACCATGAGGCTGCGTGAAGGGGCTTCGGTCCACGAACACGGTCTCAAGATGATCACTCTCCTTGAGAAGTTGGTGAACCTTGATGTCACCCTCCCGGCCGAGCTCTCGGTGGATTTGATCCTACTGTCCCTTCCTAGTTCTTATGAATCGTTCATAGTGAACTTCAACATGAACAAGCTCGATCCACCATTGGATGAGTTGTTGAACATGTTGGTCAGCTATGAGTCCACGATCAAGAAGGAGAAATCAGTTCTCCTAGTTGCTCCTTCTGCAAAGAAAGGTTCTTTCCAGAAGAAAAGGAAAGAAAGGAGTTTCGGCCCGAGCAAGAAACTTGAGAAGGGCGAGTCGAGCGGAGTGAAGAATGACAAGGTCACCAAGAAAGTTGATGACGCTTGCCATCATTGTGGAAAGAAGGGCCATTGGCGACGCAACTGCAAGGCTTACCTCGATCAGAAACGTTCTGAAAAGGGTACGTATTTAGTTGAAGTTAACTTGTCCGTTAAATCTTCTGCTTGGGTATTGGATACTGGTTGTGGCTCACATCTTTGTAATGATTTGGAGCTCATGACAAGAAGTAGGAAGCTTAATGTGGGTGAGACCTACCTAAGAATGGGCAACGGAGCAAGGGTTGCTGCTGAAGCCATTGGGACAATTTATCTTTCTGTTTTGGATTCTAGTTTTTCCATTGTTTTGAACAATTGTTTATTTGTTCCGTCACTTATTCGAAACCTTATTTCTATTCCTGTTTTGGATAATGAAGGTTTTACTTTTGTTTTTGGAAATTCGATTTGCATTATACAAAAGGAACAAAATATGATTTGTAAGGGACAACTTATAAACAACTTATATGAACTGAATCCAAATGAAATACCTATTAACGTTATATCAGCAAAACGAAAAGATATAAGTCTTAACCCCGCACAACTTTGGCACGCTCGACTAGGTCACATTTCCTTGAGAAGGATGGACAAGTTTGTAAGTGAAGGAATGTTCTCCTTGGAGGACGTGAAATCACTTGAAACTTGTGTATCCTGCCTCAAAGGAAAAATGACCAAGACTCCCTTCAAAGGGAAGATGGAACGGGCCGAGGGTCTTTTGGATTTGATCCATTCAGACGTGTGTGGTCCACTAAGCGTTAGTGCTAGGGGTGGTTTTAACTACTTCGTTACCTTTACCGATGATTATTCTAGGTATGGTTTCGTGTACTTAATGAAGTATAAGTCTGAAACTTTTGAAAGGTTCAAAGATTTTAGACACCAAGTAGAAAACCAACTCGGTAGACGTATTAAGAAACTACGATCCGATCGTGGTGGCGAATACTTAAGTACTGAGTTTATAGACTATCTTAAAGAGAATGGGATTCTGTCTCAATGGACTCCTCCTGGAACTCCTCAACTTAATGGAGTTTCCGAACGTCGGAATCGAACACTGTTAGACATGGTTCGATCTATGATGGGGTTCACCGAGCTACCGGCATACCTGTGGGGTCATGCACTCCTAACTGCCGTGTATTTGCTGAATAGGGTTAATACCAAAGCAGTTAACTCCACACCTTATGAACTTTGGCACTCCAAGAAACCCACGTTTAAACATATTAGGATATGGGGTTGTCCCGCTTACGTGAAGCGGCTAGTGGGAGATAAGTTGGATGGAAAATCCGACCTATGCTATTTTGTGGGGTATCCCGAGGATTCCATGGGATACGAATTCTACTATGTTTCCGAGGCTAAGGTGTTCGTCTCGAGAAATGCCGTGTTCCTTGAGAAGGAATTTCTATCGGATAGAAAGGGCAGTGTAGTTGATCTCGAAGAAGTTCGAGAACCACAATCTGAAGTTCAAGCACAACAATCAGATAATGAACCAATTCAACAAACCACTAACATACCTCCTGAACCGTCGCTGCGTAGATCCGAAAGAGTTCGGAGAGCGCCCGATAGGTTATTCCTCGTTGATGAAGTTGACCAAGGATGTGATCCTAGAACTTTCAACGAAGCTGTATCGGATACAGACAAGGGACATTGGCTAAATGCCATGAAATCCGAAATGGACTCTATGTACTCCAACAAGGTATGGACCTTGGTAGATCCACCCGAGGGAATCGTTCCCATAGGCTGCAAGTGGATCTATAAGAAGAAAATTGGAGTAGATGGAAAGGTATCGACCTACAAGGCTAGATTGGTAGCGAAGGGTTATACTCAAAAGCAAGGAGTTGACTATGAGGAAACCTTCTCTCCAGTTGCTATGCTTAAGTCCATTAGGATTTTGCTGGCCATCTCTGCGTGGTATGACTACGAGATATGGCAAATGGATGTGAAGACCGCTTTCCTTAATGGGGACATTGAGGAAGAAATTTACATGGCGCAGCCGGAAGGCTTCATATCTTCTGGAGATGAGCAAAAGGTTTGCAAACTCCAGCGATCCATTTATGGATTGAAACAAGCATCCCGTAGTTGGAACAAAAGGTTCGACACAACTATCAAAGAGTTTGAATTTGTTAAAAACCCGGAGGAACCTTGTGTCTACAAGAAGGTTAGTGGGAGTGCAGTGACTTTTCTTGTACTTTATGTTGATGACATACTACTCATTGGGAATGATGTAGGGATGTTGCAGTCGACTAAAGTATGGTTATCCACACATTTCTCGATGAAGGATTTGGGAGAAGCATCCTACGTATTGGGAATACGGATCTATAGAGATAGATCGAGGAGATTGCTTGGCTTGTCCCAATCCATGTACATAGACACCGTTCTCAAACGGTTTAGCATGGAAGAATCCAAGAAGGGATTCTTGCCAATGTCCCATGGGGTTCGTCTCTCGAAATCCATGCGTCCTCAAACGCAAATGGAAATCGAGGAGATGAAAAGGACACCTTATGCATCCGCTATGGGAAGCATAATGTATGGCATGCTGTGTACACGACCTGATATTGCGTATGTTGTGAGCGTCACAAGTAGATATCAGTCCGACCCCGGCCCAGCCCATTGGAAGGCTGTGAAGGACATTCTCAAGTACTTGCGAAGAACTCGAGATTTGTTTTTGGTCTATGGGGATACCGAGTTGAAAATAGAAGGCTTCACGGATTCTAGTTTTCAATCGGACGTGGATGACTCGAAGTCAAACTCGGGGTATATATTCAAAGTCAACGGGGGTGCCGTGTGTTGGAAGAGTTCCAAACAAAGCACGACGGCTGATTCCACCACCGAGGCTGAATATATTGCAGCATCAGATGCTTCAAAGGAAGGGTCATGGATTAGGAAATTCATCCAAGAGTTGGGTGTATTTCCGAACGCTAGCGATCCAGTACGGCTGTACTGCGATAACAACGGAGCCGTAGCGCAAGCTAAGGAACCAAGAGCTCATCAGAAGTCGAAGCACGTGTTGAGAAAATACCATGTGATCCGAGAGATCATAGAGAGAGGTGAAGTCAAGCTAGACAGAGTCACCTCGGAGGACAATATTGCAGATCCCTTCACCAAGCCATTGTCAGGATCAGTCCACGAGAAACATCGAGAGTCGATGGGACTTAGATTTATGAGTAGTTGGCTTTAGGTCAAGTGGGAGATTGTTAGAGTAGGTGACCAACAAGCCAACTTGTGGCTGTGGTCTTTCTCTTTTCCTTGTAATAAAACAATCGTTTTTCGTTCGTAATAATAAAATATCTTATTTGGCATTCTATATCTGTTATCCCATGCAAGCAGCATAGATATAGTCCTAACGAGTTACTCTATTACTGTGAGTTGATCTAGTAGAATCGTGAGATAACTCAGCAATGTAATGTAACTGTTAAACCTTGTTCCTAGTCGATGGGTTACGCCAATAATGAGAATACCGGCCTTTCCCTTTTGAGACTAGCACTTAGTGTATGTGTACTGCGTCTCATCAGTCCTCGGTGTTGTGACATCGGCATACTTGAGTGGGTGCTCATACTGGATGAGTTCACTGAACTCCCTCGCCCTAGAAATCTATAAGTGGTTCTCATTCATCGAGTAATAGGTTTCTAAGATATAGTTGTACACCATTAGTCCTTAAGACCCAGACATCACCGTGACTTCACTAGAGGACCGATTGTATCGTGACCTGTCCCTGAGTCCCACCGCGGACCGCTCCAAGGGCCAACGTTCGTGCAATCCGAAATCTAGTGTGAAGTCTGTGCATTGTAGTAGGGGATTCGAGCGCTTGAGTAGTCATGGATGTCCTGTGTGTTCTGACGGTTTATAATCCATGGAATCTCTGGCCAGAGTTGATAGTGGGGTGATTAGGGAAATGTGTTTCCCTAAGTCGCACACGAACGGATTTATAATACCTAGAACGTTCGCACGATTATTGAACTTTATAAGAGGTCTCGGTGAACCAATGCCTCTAGTTCAATCGGGACATGTGCTACGAAGGGATCGTACTGTACGCTAACTATATCATAAGGTTCTTGTAGGCACTTCATTTGTATCTAGGGAATCATGATGCGTAGTTGCTAGACGCCAATCTTGATTCGTTGGGCACCGATTTGATCGGGATTAGGTAAAATGAGTTTTACTCTAATCGGGACTCTTGGGAGGAGTTCGTATAAGAACAATGTGTTGTTCGAATCACAAAGAGTTGTGAGCCCACGGCTAGCATACACCTGAACCATTGAGGGTCACACTTCTCGTGTAATATAGATCCTTGATAACAACAAGCATAGATTAATGTGTTAATCTTTGAACAATTGGATGTCGATATGATTGAATCCAAGATTCGTAATTGTGAATTGCGAATTGGAATAAACGTAGAGAAAGAGAGACATGCGGAATTTAGTGAACTTTCTAAATTGGGAAGTTTCCCGATTTAGCAAGTCCACTGAAGTGGAAGTTTCCAATTTTGGAAATTGGAAAATTCGAAGAGGCACTCGTATCGACGAGGACTTTGAGCTCGTCACAAATATAATTTTGTTATAATTTTGTGGACGATCGTTTATTAGAAACGAGGCTGACGAGGGAATGAGCTTAATGCATCAGTGGGTCAAGCCCAATGACTTAAGCCCACTAGGGTTGAAAACCCTAAGTATAAATAGACCTCAAACAAGAGTTTGAGATCAGATTTTCAGCACCAAACCCTAGCCGCTCAAGCCCTAGCCGCTCAGCCCCCTTCGGCCGTTGCTGCCCCGACGCGCCACCGCCGACCACCGCCGGAAACACCGCCGGTTTTTTTCTCCTCTTTTTCCTTCGTTTTATTCGTGTTGTTATCTAACTCGTTTACATCTAGTGCTGTAGTTCGAGTGGGTCGAAAATACGAGGTGAAACCTAATTGGAGAGGAGCTGCTGCCCCGACGAATCCACGCACCGCCGCTGCACCGCCGCACGCGCCGCTACGCCGCTCACGCGCCGCCGCTGCTGCTGCCATTCACCGCCGTTCGTCGCTTGCTGGATCAGCTCATTCCAGCCGTGAATTGCAGCCCCGAGGATTGGTAATTAGCAGCTTGTACGTGACTCGTTCTAGGATTTCGATTCGTCAAAATCGCACGCTACAAGAGGTAATTAAATCGGAACTTTCGTAATTCGATTCGAATATGTTGTATGATTATTAATTTGCGAGCATGAGTAATACGTGATTACATGTTTCGATTTTGTGAAATGAAGTATAAGCATGTTTCGTAATTTTCGGTTTTACGCGTTTTTCAATTAAATCGATAATTACCATATGTATGGCGGAAGCGTTAAGGTACGTTGAGTATGTGATTAGTTTATGCATGTAATCGAAACTAGTTCGATATAAAATTTTTAAATTCCGCTGCGTATACATGCACGATCCCCAACAAGATGTGAGTCACAGCTCGTATCTAATACCCAAGAAGAAGAATTTACAGACAAATTTACATCAATGAAATATGTACCCTTTTCAGAACGTTTCTGCTTTAGGTAAGCCTTGCAGTTGCGGCGCCAATGCCCTTTCTTTCCATAGTGATGGCAAGCATCATTAGATTGCTTGCTGACCTTCGCTTTAGGGCCCCCACTACCTTCACCCACTTCGAAATTGCTGTTTGTGAAGGGAACTCTTTCCTTTCTCTTCTTTTGGAAAGAACTCTTCTTTTCAGAAGTGGCAACAACTAGAACATATTTCTCTTTCTTGATGGTGGACTCAAAACTAACCAACATGTTCATTAACTCATCCAAGGGAGGATCAAGCTTGTTCACTATCAATGATTCATAGGAACTAGGAAGGGACAGTAGGATCAAATCCAATGAGAGCTCGGCAGGGAGGGTGACGCCAAGGTTCACTAGCTTCTCAAAGAGAGTGATCATCTTGATATTGTGCTCGTGGACCGAAGCCCCTTCGCCCAGTCTCGCAGTGGTCAACCCCTTGGTAGCAGCGTACCTAGACGCCCTAATATTCTCACTATATATGCTATCAAGATGAGCCTTGATGTCGAAAGCATGCAAGTGAGACTCATATATTTCTCGCAAGTGCGGGCTCCATAGATGCTATCATGTAGCACCTAGCATGAGTGTCGTCCTTCTTCCATGCTTCATAAGTTTCTTTTTCAGCATCGGTCGCAGTGTCGGGTATAGTGACAGGAAGTCTCTCATTTAGCACATAGAGACACCCCTCAACAGTGAGCACAAGTTTTAGACTACGTAACCAATCTAGGTAGTTTGGGCCATTGAGTTTTTGGTCGAGGATTGAGATTATGGGATTCTTAGACATGATTATCTGAGAGGTTAGAGAAGAGGATTATTAGAGATTCGTATTAAATGATTTTACAAGTAAATATTTGGAATTTTATTATTTAATTGTTCTCCCACTAATTTTACTGAGTTCCACTTCCATCTAGTAGACAAACGAGAAACCCGATTTTTATTTAATTGGCTTTAGGTCCAATAGACAAATATAACCCGTAGTTAATCTATCCCGATTATATTTGCCCAAAGGTAGATCACAATCAATCATATCATTTATATGATCCTAAAGTAATTTTCCTCACACTTGATAATGACCTAAGTTAATCATGCGAATTCAAAATCTTCGTGTGTCAAGTCTAACCTACCAATCAAAGATGCTCATAGAACTTAATTATACCAAATTAATGTAGTCCCTAGTTAATCTAGCCGACCACGTCAATCCAGCATAACCTTTTCTATGGCTACCTTCATCGTTATGTCAATCGAATTATAGCTTACCTTACTATAGTACTCCCCACTAACACGGCTTACTGCACTATTGCAATGGGCTACACATAATTCAACCATTGGCAGAAGAAAATAAAAATTCAACAGATTGATTTTTCTTTATAGCTTGAAATAATTCTTAATTAACTTAAGAATGAGGGATTTTTGAAAAAAAATTATGTCATCAGAAGGTTTGGAATAGTCGATGTGATTCCTACATTTATGTTCTATAAAGGTATATGCAAAAGCATATTGTCCTAAGAGGAACATATGACCTAACTATATAATTAATTACATTAATTAATTATCGGATTTTCAAAATAATTATAGGACCTGAATTAGCATAAATCAATCAAATATTATTGAGGTACTAATAATTAAGTTGAAGCATAATCAATATTATATATGTGTTCTATTAATTAAAATTAATTTAATAATTTAAATTAATCAGTTAATCTAACACCTGTTTTCTAAAATATATGATTGTTGAATCAATTATCTAATTGTTTTTAATTGAAAATAATTTTCCAAAAATTAAAATCAAGTTGTTTTAAGTTTAATTTTAGAAATCTGAAATAATTCTTTTTTTTTTATTTAGTGAACCGGTCCGATTCAGTCCGGCCCAACTGGCCGAATCAGTGGGTCGGGTCATGCAGACCGAGAACCGGTCTGACCGATCCGAATCCACGTCGATTCGGTCAGTTGGATCGAAAGGAACCATCGAACCGGCCGGTCCGACCGGTTCGATCTGGACAAAATTAAAATCAGCAGTTTTAATTAAATTTTAGATCCGATTTTCCAATTTAAAACAATTTTATAGCTGGAAAACATTCTAAACAATATGTCAAAAATATTATAAACTTTCAGAAAACACCCAATTAAATAAATACAACAATCACAATTTTAATAAATCGAACATGCAATAAAATAAGCAAAATATATTAACACAATTAATTGCGCAACGAGCTCTGATACCACTGTTGGGAATCGGGCACGTGTACGCAACAAAAAATAAAAAAAATTATATAAAAAACAAGTTTAATCATATAAACACGCACTCGATAACAACAATTAATTGCGTACCTTAATGCTTCCAGCGAAATTTAAATTACAACATGCATATTATTAATTCGATAATTAAATCACGTAGCATGCTCGTAGTAAATCACGAATTCATACATAAACAATCACGTATAGTAATTAACGAAAAATCATACTACGAATATCAATATTTAATTTAATCTAATTAAATTAAAACCTAATTTAAAACGGATCCGAAAATTACCTCTCGAAGCGTGAGACGAACTTTCCTATTGATGCAAACTGCCACGGAAACCAATCCGTGCAGTCGGGAGAAGCAACGGCGGCGGACGCACGGATCAGTGGCGGCGCATGAGGGCGTGTGCGACGGTGGTTCGGCGGCGGCGTTTCGGCACATTGACTCCTTTGTCTTCCTCCTCTCGGATTTTACCTCGTATACCGAATTCAACTGATACGTGACACTAAACACGCAAAACTCAGAATAAAACGAAAGAATAATTAAAAGGAAATTACTACCGAAGAGCTATCAGCGCGTGGGCGCCGATTCCGGCGACGGAGCGACGACGACGGCAATGGCGGTGGCGGAGAAGGGGCAGCGGACATGAGGTGCGCGACTAGGGTTAGGGTTGTGCCTTGTGTATGTTGCAAGACCTGTAAATCTTATATTTATAGTGTCTTGTATAAAAGCCCTAACGGGCTTAAGTTGGATCGGGCCCAACAACTTAAGTTCGTTAGTCTTTCTTCGCTCGTTTCTCACAACTCAATGATTGGAAAATTATAACAAGTATATTTCGAAATCATTGAAACATCCTCGTCATTACGAATGCCAATTCTCGATTTCCAATTTCTAATTTCTAAAACTGGAAACCCTAATTCAGTGGACCTTCTAAATTTGGAAACTTCCCAATTTAGAAAGTTCACAAAGATGTTCGCCTAGTTCTTTCCTTTTCTTATTCTCATCCATAATTTCAAATTACAAATGTTGGACTCAATCATACTGACTTCCAATTATGCAAAGATTAAACATTTTTATCGTTGACCGTTTATTCAAAGAACTCGAGTGCACGAGCAGTGTGACCCTCGATGGTTCAGGTGTAAGGTAGCCGTGGTCCACAACTCTTTGTGGTTTAAACTCGTCCCTAGAGTTACAATTAAGATGAAGCTCGTTTCAACTTAATCACCCAACGAATCAAGATTGGCGTCTAGCAACTACACGTCATGATTTCCTAGATACAAATGAAGTGCCTGCAAGAACCTTTTGATATAGTTAACGTACAATACGATCCCTTAGATTTATATGTCCCGATTGAACTAGAGGCATTGGTTCATTGACACCTCCTTAGTAGTTCAATAACTGTGCGATCGTTCTAAGTGTTGTAATCGGTACGTGCATGACTTAGAGAATCGAATTCCCTCATCATCACTTAGCCAGCTCTGCCAGAGACTTAAAGATTACAAACTATGAGAACACACATGACATCCAAGACTATTCTCGCGATCGAATTACCGACTACGATGCACAGACCTCCCACTAGATGTCGGACTGCATGAACACTGGCCCTTGGGGCGGTTCTCGGTGGAACTCAGGGACAGGTCACGACACAGCGTGTCCTCTAGTGGAGTCACGGTGATGTCTAGGTCTTAAGAACTAATGGTGTACAACTATATCATAAAGATCTCTACTCGAGTATTGAGAACCACTTAGAGATTTCTAGGATGAGGGAGTTCAGTGAACTCGTCAACTTACAAGCACCCACTTATGCATGCCGATATCACAATACCGTTTACTGATGAGACGCAGTACACATACACTAAGTGCTAGTCTCTTAATGGGAAAGGCCAATATCCTCATTGGTGGCGTAACCTTTCGACTAGGAACACGATTTAACAGTTATAATACTTAAGTAAATATCTCACGATCCTAAAAGATCAATTATAAGTAATTGTAATAACAGTAAGGACTATATCTATGTTTGTACAAGGGACAAAAATATAGAATGCCAAAGTGTTTTACCATTAATACGAAAAAGGATTACTTATTACAAGAATAAATGGAATGATCACAACAACAAGTTCGCTTGTTGATCACCTACTCTAACAAATATTACTGTCAACCACAACAATATTGTTGTTTAAACCAGGGCGAAAAGATGTTAAAGAAAAAAAAATTAAAAAAAAAATTAAAAAAGTCAACGCTAGAAATCGGCAGAATAATTAGGAAGAAAAAAAAATCTAAAAAGTCAACGCCGGAAACCAGCGGAAAAATCAGAAAGAAAGAAAGGAAAAAAAAAAAGTCAACGGTTGCGACGGACGAAATTGTCCATAAAATTGTGTTTTGGGTCAAAATTGAATAATTTGTGAAATTTGGGGTCAAATTGAGGTTGGATTAAATTAAAAGATGAAATTGAAGCATAGTAAAATGCGAAGGGCTACTTTAGTCTTTTATAAACGTCTCGACAATGTGTGGACCTTTTTGTAAAAGAGTTTTTTGTCTGTACCCATTTGTGAATAATTATCTATTGATGGGCTTATTTGTAAAGTGCCCTTATTTAAAAGGATACATTACAAATAAGACCAATATAGGATACTTATTTATAAAAGGGGTTCTCACAAAAATATTTTTTACAAAAAAGTACGGACATTATCTAGAGGTGTGTAAAAGAATAAAAAACCCCTTCACATTTTAATATGCTCTAATTTCATCCTTAAATTCAATTTAATCTCAATTTGAACCCAAATATCACAAATTGTTCAATTTTGACAAAAAAAATCAATTTTGAGTACAACACCGGAAACCTGGCGGTCAACCGGTTGACCTACCAGGAAAAAAATTCAGAAAAAAAAATTCAAAAAAAAAAAGAAAAATCAACGCCGGAGACCGAGTGGTGGCGGGTCAAATTAGGATCAAAATTGGTTAATTGGTGAAATTGGACTATTGCGGTGTAAATCATGAAATTGGAGTTGAATTGGGTTTCAAGGCATTGGGGGTAATTTTGGTACATATAAAAAGGTTTTCCTTATTTGCAAATAAGTTTGAATGAGCTGAAAATATTTGAAATACAAAAAAATTGGATGTCCTTTTTTTAATTAAATGTCCTTGCCATGAGCCTCTTTAAAATTAACCCGATTAATAATATCTAATCAAAATATTTTGTACGGAACTGCAGATTGGAAAAGTAGTTTTTAATTTCAGTAATAACTGAAAAAATAAGGGGTTTTTGTGATAAAGTCCCCAACCAAGCATGTTTATTATTCTAGGTTTAGGGGACATATCTCTTTCACCAATAAGTCCATCACTTTAATATTTATTATAAATAAAGGAAACACTCATGTATATCCCAATATTACCCTCAACCATTTATTCCTAATTCTTAATTGTAACCCCAATTTAATCAATTTTGTCCACAAAAATCAGATTTTTACCACAAAAATTCAATTTTGACTTTTTTTGGAGCATATTTTAATATGCTCCAATTTCATCATTTAACTTAATTTAATCTCAATTTGACCCAAAATTTCACAAATTATTCAATTTTGACCCAAAAAATTTTTTCACAAACATTTTTTTTTTCAAAAAAAAAATTTTTGCCGCCGGATTCCGGCGTTGACTTTTTTTTTTTTTTCTTCCGGATTTTTTCGCCGGTTTCAATTTTGACTTTTTTTTGGAGCATATTTTAATATGCTCCAATTTCATCCTTTAACTTAATTTAATCTCAATTTCACCCCAAAATTCACAAATTATTCAATTTTGACCCAAAACGTTTTTTTTTTCAAAAAAAAAATTTTTGCCGCCGGATTCCGGCGTTGACTTTTTTTTTTTTTTTCTTCCGGATTTTTTCGCCGGTTTCCGGCGTTGACTTTTTTTTTTTGCTTTTTCCTTTTTTTTTTTTTTTTCTTTTCTTCCGGATTTTTTCGCCGGTTTCCGGCGGTCTCCGGCGTTGACTTTTTTATGTGTTTTTTTAAGTTTTTTTTTTTTACTTGGTTTGTTTTGTTTTTCCACGTCCGCCGTTAAACGTTAACCGTAATTGTGCTGTCACTGACAGTAAATTAACGTAATTATACTGTCAATGATAGTTAATTGACGTAATTGTACTGCCGTTGACATTACTTTTATGTAATTGTGCTGCCGTTGACAGTAAATTAATGTAATATTATTATTTTTTATTTTTTATTGTTTTTTTTTTATTTTGTTTGATTTGTTGACAAGTCAACGTAATTATATTACTGTCGTTGACAGTAAAATAACTGTAAACACAATAATATTACTGTCAACAACATCAATATTATTCTTTTTTTGGGGTTTTGTTTTGTTTGAGTTATTCACGGAGTAACGTAATAATATTACTGTCTATTATTGTAATATTACTGTAAACACAATAATATTACTGTGGTTGACGGTAATATTACTGTTGTTATAGTAATATTGCTGTCAACCACATCAATATTATTATTTTGTTTGGATTTTTTGTTTGTTTGAGTTATTAACGGAGTAACGTAATAATATTACTGTCTATTATTGTAATATTACTGTGGTTGACGGTAATATTACTGTTGCTATAGTAATATTACTGTCACTCACAGTAATATTAATTCTTTTGGTTTTTTTATTATGTTTACATTTGTTGAACGGTCAATATAGTAATATTACTTTATTACACAATAATAATGAGTTTTGTTGTGTTAATATTAATGTGCTAGAGATTAATATAGCAATATTACCGTGTTAAACTATAGTTTAGTTAATTTTACTGTGTTTAACAGTAAGATAGTTAATATTACTGTCGATCACAGCAATATTGATGTTTAAACGGAAAAAAAAAAGTTACAGAAAAAAAAAAGAAAAAAAAAATAAAATTTAAAAGTCAACGCCGGAGACCGGCGTTGACCGCCGGTCAACACCGGAATCCGGCAAAAAAATCCGGAAGAAAGAAAAAAAAAAAGTTGAAAAAGTCAACGCCGGAATCCGGCGGGAAAAAAAAAGTTTTTGAAAAAAAAAAATTTTTGATAAAAAAAAGTTTTGGGTCAAAATTGAATAATTTGTGAAATTTGGGGTCAAATTGAAGTTAAATTAAGTTACGGATGAAATTGGAACATATTAAAGTATGAGGGGTTATTTTGGTCTTTTACTAAAATCTGGACCATGTGTGGACTTATTGGTAAAAGAGTTTTTTGTCTTGATCTCTTTATAAATAAGTACCCATTGATGGGCTTATTTGTAAAGTCCCCAAAAAATAAAAGGAAGAAAATATATATTTTTTGGTTTTCAAGCTGTAAATACTAAATAGTAATTTGAAGGTGTCGGTGGAGTGGAACGCAAGTTGGCGGGTCACTCCAATAGCCTTTCAATTCTATTATTTTTGTTTGTTCCAAATCCAGCCTGTTTCCACTTAAACATCGAACACCTTTCCACACATCAAACTTCATCTCCACCGTCAACTACGAGTCGGTCAGATCTCACGATCATTAATTCATAATAATATGCTGTCCTTTCTACTAAATCATTTAGTTATTTCACCCTAATTCGAGCTTTGTTTTTTAATCAATTTGTTAATGTCATTAAAGTTCAACAATTCAATTTTAGACTTCCGATTTGAGAATAATGAAATAAATTTCAAAGTATATTTTGAAAATTAGATACAATATACTATTGTATTTATGTATTTATTTTCCAATTTTGATCAACTTATCTCTATAATGAGATTTGGACTACCAATCTACCATTCCCTGTAAACATGATGTTAAAGAATATACGTAGCACGAACACGAAAACGGTGATATGTGAATATTGAAAATTGGATACGGGACAACGGCATGTTCCGAAAAAAAGGGAATACGATAATCTCGGAGAAACGTGTAAATATTAAAAATATAAGCGAATATTATAAATATGCTATATAAATATATACAAGTTTTTGTTTATATATAATTTTTTTTTCTATATTTTCGTACAAATATATTCTAAACGAACTATCAATTTTCAGTTGATCACTAAATTATGAAAAAAGTAAAGTAAGCAGCAAAAAAGTTTGAAAAAATTGCTATTCAAGCATGTTTCTAACTTTTTAGAAATTGCAAAATAGCCCATAATGTGTTCAGCAAGTGTCTTCGAGTTTTCGATACGAAATGTTTCCGAAACGCAAAAACGTTAAAGAAATTGAAGTTTTGGTACAACATAGTAAAGAACTCATTGGTTAAGTTAAATGTTATTTAATCATTAATCAATGAACCAAACAAAAAAGGGAAAAAAGAAAAGAAAAAAACAAACAAATAAATAAAGGAGAGAGAGACCGAGAGAAAGAAGCATTATAATAATAATAATAATAATAATAATAATCGTGAAAGAGAGAGCTGATCTAACACCAATCGTCGGTGACTGTGAAAACCCCCTTTGCTTGATTCTCATTACCAAAAACAAATAATACACAAAATTGATTTTCATTTCATTTCATTCATTCATCTTTCTTTCAGGAGGAAATTTAGGAGAGAGAAAGAGGAGAGAGAGAGAGAATACCTCAGAACAACGTCTCCACTGAGAGTAAGTAAGTAAAGCAACTTTCTCTTTCTACAATCTATCTATTCATTCACTGTGTGTGTGAATTGGCTCTTCCGTTTGGTGTGTTTGTTGCGTGCTACAGAAGAATGGAGACGAACAGCAGCAGAAGCTACCTGAAGATGGGTACAGCGATAACAATGGCGGTAATCGCAATCTGCGGCGTGTGTTTGGTGGACGCAGATTCGAAGGAGATAATCGTGAAGACGGTGAACGGGAAGAAGGTATGCGACCAAGGGTGGGAGTGCAAGGGTTTCTCGGAGTACTGCTGCAACCAGACGATTTCAGATCTGTTCCAGACCTACAATTTCGAGAATCTCTTCCCCAACAGGAATTCTCCGGTGGCCCACGCCGTCGATTTCTGGACTTACAGGTCTTTCATCACCGCCGCCTCGATTTACGAGCCGCTTGGATTCGGCACCACCGGCGGCCCCGATATGCAGATGAAGGAAGTCGCCGCTTTCCTTGGCCACGTCGGCTGCAAAACCTCCTGTCAGTCTCTATCTCTCTCTCTAGAATTCTCTCTCTAGAACTCTCTCTCTCTTCAATTTTTTTTTTTAAATTAATAATAATTCCGATAAGTTTTTATTTTGTCCAATTGAGTTACCTAAATTAGTTAGATTAAATTGAGAGACAGCTTTAATTTATCCAATTGACTTATGAACACAGATTTGGGAAATTAGAATTTGGTTGATGAGATTAATAAATAGAAAAACAACTAATTATTCATAAATTCATCAACTATATATCCATCCCTTGGAAATTCTAAAGATAATTCCGGCGAGACAAACAGTACTTTTAAACAGTGATTGAATGTTAAGTTGATTTTCTTATCACCTGGTGGATGAATTCGTGGGGATTATACTTTTTTTTAGTATGCGACGCTAATTATGTTTGTTGTTCGCGTTAAAAACTATACAAAGTTTGTGGTTTATCATTAAATTATATCCTCAACAAGCACTAATAGAAAAATGGCTTTTTACTACGACCATTTAGCAAAATGTACCAAATTCGTAGTAAAAAGACTTTTGCTACACATTTGCCCCGTAGCATATACAGGCGTGACAAAAACCTTGCTACGGTAAATGGCCGTAGCAAATACTGTTTTGCTACGGTTAATCCTAGCATTTACTACGAGTCTACGGCTCCAAGAGTGTCTCGTAGTAAAAGGTACCTTTTGTTATGGTTTTTACCATAGCAAAAGAATTCGTAGTGAAAAGTCATTTTTCTACTAGTCTGAAGTAAGAACTTGTTGTTTTGTACTGAATATCTTTGTTCGTATGCCGGCATTATCAATAACATATATTTTGAAATACATGGCGTAACCTTTTCCACTTCTTGTTAACCTTTCACTCGAATGAATACCAAAACATTGAATCGCTAAGAGATCTAAAGCCGTTAGGAATATGTGTTTTGTTATGAGTTTATAATAAAATGAACAATGTTTTACATACCTATGATTGCAGGTGGTTACGGAGTGGCGACAGGTGGACCACTAGCATGGGGTCTATGTTTCAACAGAGAAATGAGTCCAAGCCAAAGTTATTGTGACGAGTCTTACGCATCTGATTATCCATGTTCTCCCGGTGCTGATTATTATGGTCGTGGTGCTATTCCAATTTTCTGGTATCACTTCTTTCCTTTATTCTTAATTTCCGTTTCCTTATTCTACTCAATAATATTGCATTTGTTCCACAATATCTGTCTCTTTTAAGAAATTTTTTTGTTCCATATTATCTGTCACTTCACAATTCCGATGCTAATGCTGCATTAATTACATATTTTTCAGTTATACCCTTATTAACTCTCCAACACTCTTTCTGCATTAATTAGTAAACAAGGGTATTTTGGTCTATCTATATTTATTTTTCTAAAATCAAGACATATTTATTGAGATTCTTAAGACTCGTTGTGCCAAGGTGAAAAACTACACATATTTAGGAACGGAGGGAGTAGTAATTATGTGCGGTAAAATTCACTGCAGGAACTATAATTACGGAAGATTAGCCGACACACTTAAACTAGATTTGTTGAACCATCCGGAATACGTCGAACAAAACGCGACAATAGCCTTCCAGGCTGCGATTTGGTCGTGGATGACGCCGCTGAAAAAGGGACAGCCTTCATCGCACGATGCCTTTGTCGGGAACTGGAAACCGACAAAGAACGATACGTTGTCCAACAGGGTGCCTGGATTTGGGATCACGATGAACATTATGTACGGTGATTCCGTTTGTGGTCAGGGTAATATCGATGCGATGAACAACATCATATCTCACTACCAGTACTATATGGATTTATTGGGTCTTAACCGCGAGAAGGCCGGACCCCACGAAGCGCTCACTTGCGGCGAACAGATCGTTTTCAATCCTTCTACCAAATCGTCGTCCTCTTGAAAATGAAAAAGGAACTGTGTAATAAGAGGAGCGCTGTCCTTTGTTGTGCTGTGCTATACTATATATACCCTCTTTCTATAAGTGTGTGATTATCATTTGAATTTGTTCTTTTGTTACGTGTGAATTGGTATTTGCCATTTATAGGTATTGAGAATTTATGTTGTTTATGTTGTTAGTGTATTATGGAGTTGTAATATTTCATTCTTGAATCTACTTTATAAGGCCGCGGACACACTACATTTTATTAATTTGCTATTTATATGTATTCTTCATTTTTTGTTGTGTATTTTTTTTAGTACTTGGGAGCATGGTAATATATCAACATATATCTCCGTATCGTTTATCGTATCGTAAAATATTTGACTAAATGCTAAAAATTGTACGAAACGTATGACACATAATAATGATATGATAAACATGTAAAACCAATATTTTAATGTTAAACCATTCAGTCAAAATAGATCCAAAATTCAAGTTTCAAACATAAAAAAGTCATAGTTTTTAGAAAGGCTAGTGTCAGTTTTTTGTGGCTTTGCCTTAATTAAAAGAAAGAAAAAAAAAAAAAAAAAAAAAAAAAAAAAGAAAGAAGAAACATTATTGTTATAAAAAAAATGTGCGGAAAATCACACAAATCACCAAAAAATATGCTAAAAATCAAATAAATCACCCCTAAACATGCTGAAGACCACACAAATCATCCTCAAAACAAATATCTTAATTATCGTATCGTATCGCGATATCAAGCAATACTTAGCGGTATTTGATTACAATCGATAAATATACCTAGCAATGTTTCCATAGAATCCGTACCTTATCACGATACATATCGCAGTATACCGCGATATTGACTACACTGTTAGAGAGCTTGGTTTCTTGTTTATAGTTTCACTATTTGTGCTGCTGATCCCAGATGTTTTGCCAATGTAATTTAACAGAAAACTAATTACAATTATATATTTTTGCTTGATAAATACAAATGAATGACGAGACATACGGCGAAGATGAAGAGGATCGTTGGAAAATTATTCTTGAAATTCTCCGTTTCGCGTATATAGTGCACGCACGAATTAAAATATCGAAAACTGAATAAACTTTACAAGTGTCCTCAATGAGATGTGAAAAGGATATAGTTTCAATAGCCTTCAATAAATCATACAACTAAAATTTGATGCTTCATTCATACAACCCCATTTTGAAAACTTCACTGCAGCAGCATATTCCTCACTTCAGAAATTTTAACTGTAATTTTAACTACGATACTTCAAGTATAAACTATTTTTCAACACACTCCAACTGCCCAAAATATCTACCAGATATCGTCACGAGAATATTCAGAACAACAACTTCATCATCCACTTGTGTTTTGCCAGCTCGCAAACTAGCACACTTTCGGAGTAGAGAGCGTAAGGCTGCACTAGTATCTGCGTCGAGGGGGCAATCTACTGCGACGCAGAGAGCAAACAGCCATAAACCGTCGTCGTGTGATAACGTGCTCACGTTTTCTATTGCCCTTATTCGTCTTTTCAGCATTGATGTTCGAGCAGCAGATTCCATTTTCAGAATTGTCGAGAGGGTAGGGAGGTCATTTGTCGAACTCGAATTTTCAGGGGAGTGTTGAGTGACTTTAGCATCACTTGTTTCGGAAGATGCTAAGCTAACAAATTTATCAAAGCTGTTATTGCTTTCGATCATTTGATTCAAAATTTCTCCGTCTTCAATAGACTCCGGTTTGATTGAAGAGTTTCCACTGGGACCCTCAAGATCGAGCCTCGCAAAAGCCTGAAAATATATAAAGCAGAACCTCGATGCATCAATAACCTCACTTACATAATAATATATAAAATATATATATATATATATATATATATATATATATATATATATATATATATATATATATATATATATATATATATATATATATATATATATATATATATATATATATATATATATATATTCATGTCCGTGGCAACGTGTTTCTACAATAAAAAACCTTGAAATGCAAAAGACGTGCAAAGCATAGTGCTGAATCTTCGTTTTAGGTGCTAAGATATACTACGAAACAGATAAACTGGCAAACATATCTGGTTCTGCACAAGTTCCTTTATTTCGTATGATTATCTTAAAATTATAAATACACTTTAATTCAGTGTTACGCCATTAAAAAATATTGAAAAAGAAAAATGTACAAACATGCAGAAACCCTTCCTGAATGCGAAATCGATAAGTTTGTAGATACAAAATTTTACACAATGAAAATACTTCACTTCTTATGAGAGAAGATTGTGAATAAATAAAACTGTCATCTGCACTATTTATTTATAGTTTGCTGTTTATATCGTAACTTTTATTTCTGACATCCAACATATTTTAATTAAATTTATAATTCAATAAGTAAATGAAAGAATATTTCAAGGAAAAATAAACCGTAATAAGTAATAATTAATTATTTTTTTGTTAAAGAAGCAGAAAAATGATAAATATCATCACTATCAATAAAAGAAAACATTTCTAGCCAGGTGGCAAAGCAAACTGTAAGAACTTTTCATGCAAAGATAGTTTAGCAAACTGTAAGAACTTTTCATGTCCTATTCATAAGACGGAATCTCGGCAAAATATTCCAAAGGCAGTGAGTTTGAGAGTTAAAGTGTAAAAAACCATATATTTCAGATGACCAAGTGTAAAAAAAGAAGAAAATAATTAGTCAAAATTGTAAAAAAAAAAAAAATCCATTTAAAGATAATAGGTAGTTATGGTTACCATAACTCGAAAGTCGAAACAGCTCTGTCAGGAAGACATGTGAATAAAACACAACTATCATCTGATCATAATATACTCATCACAGGATCATCCACATACATCTTATACCGAAAATCCGAAAACCCAAAACCGAAACCGAAACCTGAAACCAAAACCGAAAACCGAAAACCAAAACCCGAAAACCCGAACCCAAAAACCGAAACCGATCAAACTTCATTAAAGGGTGAGTTGTGGTTTTTGGGTTTAAATGCTGTAAATCTCAATACAGTATGTTTGTATTTCAAACTCGACCACTAAATAATACTAAAAACTCTAGAAAAAATGCATATAGAGCTATCATTTTGTGCAAATGGGGATACCTTTCAAAATATATTAAAGCAAAATACAAAAAAGAGGGAGATGAACAAATTATACTTACAAGTCTCAGCTCAGAAAAATCGGCAAGAAAGCTGTCCTCCCACTGTTTGAGTGGCAATAAACTCTGTGGGCACTGCATAATACCAGGAATTTGAGGCATATATGTACTCTGTTCTTTTCTTTTGTTTATCTTGGCAACTGTTACCTTGGGAATTCTAGCAGTCTCCCACCTGCAAAAAATCGGTAACGCACGTTATGCATTATTATATATCCATGATATTTATGTTTGCAGTTAGAATTTAGTTAGTTGATTAAGAACCCGTTTAAATTAAAGGAAGTGTATACCATTATACATTCTAGGACGAAATATCCGAGACTACCTACAAAGATATCAGTGAAACCCTAAGGACCTGAAATCAAAATTTTCATCAAGCAAGATTCAATACTTCCCGACTCATTAATTCAAGGAATGAAATCCAATTTAGTTAATATAATATTTCTGGCAATCTCGTATACATCATTAAAGAGACAGCCTCTACGCTCTACCACTTCGACTAATTCTCTACATGAAAAGGCATTGTGTTCATGACCGACTTAGTGATTTATACAGCAGATCTAGTCAAACATCTTTCTTCAAGTTAGTGGTTTCGTTTTTTCAAATGTAATTAAAAGAAAATAATACCTTACACGTCTGAGATATTCAAGTCCATCTTGTGGAGGTCCAGAGTCGAAATCGGGTTCCCCTGTAACCATAAATACAGGCCTCTGAATACTGCCGTAATCATCATCACTATCATCATCTTCTTGGCTGCACTCTTCTTCCTCCACAATTGAGGAAGAATCTGACGCATCCAAATTTTTTAAGTGATCTTCCACAACTTGTGGGAAGTCCTCACCTGAAAAAAGGTGTTCGAAATTACTTTAATCCCTCTCGAATTGCGAAAAAAAAAAAAAAACTAAAACAAACAAATGCACATAAAAATAGTTGATCATACATTCAGGAAAACCGAAATTCCATCACTGTAGCAATAACTACCCAATAATAGTTTAATCAACTAAATCTGCTAAAAATTATGTTCAATAAGGTGTCGATCAAAGGAATGCAATAGCTATTCAATAATTCACATCCAAGATCTGATTTCTAACTTGGAGTTAAACACGTCGAAAATAATTATGTATGATTTGAGGCACTACGAGAATCCTAAGATCTGTAGTAACAAAAATCCAATGATATTTTGGGTATTTCACAAACAAGGTTCTCACAATTCCTATAGGCCATTCATTCTTCAGTGCACAAAAATATTCAGATGGATTCCTTTTCCCGTAGCAGCAATGACACCTGTGCACAGACAAAAAATAACCCATCAAATCGACACAATTGGGGTAAGACGTCTAAAGAGGCAAAAACAATACGATATCAAGTCTCCTTCCCTAAAAAGTCGATGAATCTCTATAATATGAATAAGCTGTTCTCTTATTCCTTGTATTAGCTAGTAAGCGTGATACTGAAAGTCGTCAACTTAGATATGATTGGTTTCGTGATGCCAGATCTATTCCCTCAGTATACACACAAAAAAAAAAAAAAAAAAAGATCATCAAACAGAAATAAAAAAATTCAAGAATTTGTTAAAACCTTCCATCACACAGTCCCAATTAAATATGCTAAACATCTTTCCAACAACATTTGCACAGCAAAAACAAACATTCGTTTTGAAAAGAAAAAAAAAATAACAGAACACTTGACTTGGATCAACGAAAGGACAATAATACACATAGATAACAAGAAAACGAATACGCACAAAGAAAATCCACGAAAGAAACGAAATTCAAATTTTCGTCCATTGCAGACATTACAGAATATAGACGAAGAAGGAATCTTGATCATAACAACATTCTAAAGACAGCAAACAATAAAACAAAGTGCAGAAAACTAAAGTAGAAAAGCATAACAATACCAGGTTTCGCAGATTTCCGAAACTTGAGCCTAGGATCAAAGTCGATGTCCGGGACACTTTTATTGAAGTCGACAAGTTCATCGTACTGCTTCGCGACCAACGGACCGAGCCCACAGTAAACTTCAACCCACCTCTTCTTTTGCTCTTCTATCTCCTCAAACCTCAGAGACTCCATCATCTCTCTCGAGTACTGATGCCCCTTCTTTTCCTTCTTTTCAATGGAGGAGTAACTGTTCAAAATTTCATTGTTGTTTCTCCTACCCCTTCCTCCCCTTCGTCTAGGCTTCTTCTCTTTGGTTTCTTGCAACTTCCTATTTACAAGGGGAGAAGGCTCAGCAACAATTTTCTCAGTGGGGCATTTCTCCGAACACTTGACCTGCACTCGTTCTTGTTCCTCGGTAGATGTTTGTTCCTCAATCTGAACCTGCACTTGTTCTTGCTTCTCGGTAGATGTTTGTTCTTGAATTTGTGGGATTATAATCATCTCTGAGACGGCGTTGTATTGATCAGATTCTTGGTAGGTGTGTTCTTGCCAAGGAGCGAAGACGCGGAGATTGCCGTTGTTTTCAGATTGTGGTTTCCCGTCAAATGGCGGTTCAACAGTTGTCTCAACAAGGCTCCGTTGGAGTTCGGCGGCGCCACCGTCACTAGATTCTAGTGAGTTTGCCATCAGAGAGAGAGAGAAGGGGGGCAACGACTATTCTCGAATACTAACAGGTCGAATAAATAAATAAGGGGTTTGCTATCTAAACCCCCTCTCAAATAAGGGGTTTGCTATCTAAACCCCCGGCATGCAAAATAATTCATTTTCTTTTCTTTTCCAAATCTTATCCAAACACCTTCTCAAATACTCTCAACTTTTAATTCTTGAAATTTTCAAATTCAATATTTTTTCGACCAATATCAGTTACAGCACAAGTAGTTACAACACAAGTAGTATCGGCTACCTAAGGTAATATCTGTATGTCTACGACACCACATGCAATTGACACACTCATCCGGTGAAAACTACTCGAAGGTTCTTTTACTTACCGTCTAATTATCAAAATAGCTCTGTCGAGTCAATCTCAATAATCACGGATAAAGCACATAAATTGATCAGGTTCATGCACTAACAATCATAACAAGTAGAAGAAATAATCATAAAATCATAATTGCATAATCTCAAGAAAACGGGTTCACCATCCCCACATAGGGTTCCAACAAAATCCTAGATTAAAAACTTAGCTACTCATGTTCTCTTCGAAAAACATAATAAAAGTAATAAAAGTCATAGATTAATAAAAGATAGGTGAAAGAAGAATTGTGATGAAGATTTGTCAATTCTCCGTCTTCGTTTCTTCGTTCTCTCGCTCCTCTTCCTCTAAGATTGTGTTCAAAGGTCTCCACTTTTGATTCGTGCTTGGTTTGCTCTTAAATAGATGCCCCAACTTGGTAGAAGATTTTAGGTTTCCTTGTGTGATTAAAAATCCCAAAATTGTCTCCAGCGTGTTTTCACACGGCCGCGTGAGAATCAGTGCAATTCTCACACGGTCGCGCGAGAATCGTCGAAACTTACTGTCCAAATTCTGCAATCGGCGCGGCCGCGCCAAAAATAGGCTAAATTTGGCACGGCCGCACCGTCCAATTTTCAGCATATTTTTGTTTTCTTCCGTTTTTGACCTTTTTTGGCTCGTTTCGTCCCTAGAACTCCTAAATCGTCAAGTTGTACCTAAAATACAATAAACCACTCATTAAGCATCATTAAATCAATAAAAGTATACAAAAATCCTCGTAAGAAAGTATACATTGAGTGTAAAATATAAACTCAACAATGGATGACAACGGCTTCGATTTTGAGGTGAAAATACACGTTTTTTGTTCATTTCCAACGTTTTTAAACATTTCGTGTTAACACACGAAATATATCCTTCTATTTCGTGTAATACTATACGAAATGTGTCTTAAAATCGTTTGTTGTTTGTTTCGTAGAAAAACATACGAAATTAAAGCTTACATTTCGTAGTAAAACCTACGAAATGGAAGCTCTTATTTCATATGTTTTTACACGAAATTGTAGCTTACATTTCGTGTTATTTCATACGAAATCCTTTAAATATTGTATTTTAATTTCAAATATTTATGCAGGAACTAAGAGAACAATCTTAGGATAATAGTCACTTCTTTGAACGTGGTATTGTGTGTGATAGTAGAGAAGCGTTAATTATGTAGGCAAAATACACAGCAAATAGTCATAATCATCGACTGACTAATCATTGTAAATCAGAAAAATATCATGTTTTAACGTGTGCAAGATATCAATCTGGACGACACGTACTATTGAAGAAACGTTTTTGTCTGTTCAGGTTAATTGGCAAAAAATCAACGGAGGATGGATTATGGCGATTGTGTGTGAGTAATGGTAATCATAACCATCTGCCGTGCATTTGAAAGTTTAACTTATGTTTAAATTTGTATTTGTTTTAATTTTGCATTTTAATGTTTAATATATGTTTTGGAATATTTAAATTTGTAGCGTTGTGTTTTGCATTTTTATGTTTAACCTATGTTTTTGGAATGATTAAATTTGTAAGGTTTTTTTGTAAGGTTGTTTTGGAATGTTTAAATGTGTACTTTAATTGCTTCAGTTGTACATAGTTTCTAAATTCAAATCATAAAACTAGTGAATTAAAATACAAAACAACAAACTAGTAAATTAAATAGTTCGTAATAATAATAAACAAAATTAGTAAAATGATTAGTTCCTAATAATAATAAAAACAAATTATTAAATTAAATAGTTCCTCTCAATAATAAAAATGCATAGTCCTAATAATAATAAAAATAAACTTTAAAATTAAATAGTTCATAAAAATACATAACTGGCAAAAAAAATCGATAAACTACCGCTTCGCTCTCCTCGGCGGCTGCACCTCATGATCGTTGTCGTCGTCGTCGTTGTCCTGGTCGATGCCAATATATTGGGCGGCGGGCTGCATAATATCTCCAAGGTCGGCACGTAGATCGGCAAACTGCTGCATCCAGTCCTGTCAAGTGCTCCTGGTGATCGGGTACAATGGACGTACTATCTGGTAATAAGCCGGCTGATCTGGTGGCCTCACATTCTCTCGATGCAGTGGAGCCGGGCCTACGTCGGAGTTGTTGATCTTCAGATGAGTCCGATCGGTGTGCCACTCCATGTAGTGCTCGTCGACTTCCCCCCGTTGTCGTGCCGTCTTGTATACGTTGGCACGAATGGAATGAGCCTGGACCATGTCCCACATACCACCCGGAAATGGGTAGTTGACTTTGTATGATGTACCTCCTTTGGGACTGCGTGAACATGGCTCCATCGATGGAATCAAGCCGCGCGGAATATCCTGAACCCATCCGAACTGTCGGACGCAACGATCAGGCATATACGGCTCTACGACCCACATGTACTGGATCGTGCCATGATACAACGTACGAGGGATACTCTCGTGTATATCCCGACCATATGGTAGCCACTCGACCTAAACAGAAAACAATATAAATACATAAATCAAAAAAATCATATTTAAACAAACTACAAACATAAGCCGAAAAACTCATATTTAAACAAACTGCTATTACATAAAATCGAAAAATTTCATATTTAAAAAAAATATAAACACATAAATCGAAAAATTCATATTTAAAAAAAACATAAATACATAAATATAAATACATAAATATAAAAAACTTACATCATCCGCTGTCATATTGTCGAGTAAACCTCGAATATGCTCGAGTGTGCCCGCTTTTGGCGGCGCGTTCCACCTCTTGCATCGAGGCTGAAACTCGCGGTACCGCTCGCTCTCCTCCGGCGGCTGGAATCTCGGGAAATACTCGTATATCCGGCATTGCAATATTTTATTTAAAGATATTTAGGGAAATAAAAAATAGAGAATATATAAATTTAAAAACACTATGAACAAAATAAGTACAAAAATATATTAAAATTTACCTGAAGAAGGTTGGTGCAACCCGCCAAGCTCCTCGACTGTGCTCGGCTGCATATACCCAGCTCCCTGTATAGATTGGCCAAACAGGCTGAACCCCACGAATACGCGCCGACCTGATCAAGCACTGAATCCTCGAGCACGTGCATATACCATGGCTTCACCCGATCACATTTCTTGTCGGGGAATAAAATCGATCCGAGGAGAAACACCAGAATATCTGAACTCGGCGTCTCATGGGCGTGTCGGGCATCAACAACTGTCCCTGTATCATCCTCCATGTGGGGCCCCCATGCTTCCATGACTCGTCAATCTCCTCAAAATCGAGGTTTAAGACCACGGACAACAAATACACGCAGTTTGTCCGCTCGATGACCTCGTCATACCTAGGCGCGACCACCCGTCCCTCCACATTGGCACCTAGAATCATCTGGACATCGGGGAGAGTGATAGTCATCTCTCCGCACGGCATATGGAAGCTGTTCGTCTCCGACTGCCACCGCTCCACGAATGCAAACAACAACGGAGCATCTAGGCGCGGTAAATAACATCGGGCTAGGGGATACAAACCGGTCATCCGCAGAAAATGCTTGTCTACAGATACATCTATGTCTTCTAGGGCAGCTGCTATCTTCTCGTAGTTGAAATGGTTCATAGAGTTGATACGGGACTCCACTCGTCCAACCGGACATTCCTGCAATCATTTATTTAGAAAATATATTAATTAATCAACTATAAAAATATGTTAATATAAGATACAAAAATTATAATATTAAAATTAAAACAAGTAATTAACTTACTTCTCCCCTCCAAATATATGCCGCTACGTGCGACTTGAAACTCGGAGACGGATCCCGCGGGCCACCGGGAAATAGACCGTCTAGCACATCCGGATTGACTCGAGTATGACTTCGACCACCACGACCTCCACGGCCCCATGCTCGACCTCCACGACCTCCACGAGCTACAACCTCAGTCTCGTGAACGGGGTCCACAGCATCCTCCTCCTTCTCCTCCATAGCACGAGAAGACCCAACATCGGGATGTGCAACCGATGATCTGGCTTCACCAGCTCTCGCAGCCTTTTGCCTACTTCGTGTAGACATAGTCATGCGCTCGCGGTCTTGATGCCCAGCCTCTTCACGAACTGCTCGCATAATTGCCTTTGATTTGCCTTTGCCTGCCATCTGTTAAATAAGATATTATTAACGTCAGTCTAAATAATAATAATAAATAAAACAAATCTTTAAAAAAAATTGAAATTTTGCAGTAATTTCGTGGAAAAATACACGAAAGTAATGCTTACATTTCGTGTTTTTGTTCACGAAATACAAGCATTAATTTCGTGTATTTGTTCACAAAATTACTGAAAAATGCCCGAAACACATCGTTTTCGTGCAAAATCTTACGAAATAAAAGCTTACATTTCGTGCGATTTCTCACGAAATTAAAGCAGTTGTTTCGTAAGATTTTGCAGGAAACGTAAGAGAAACAAACAATCATGCTAATTTCGTGGAAAAAATCACGAAATTAGCCCTTTAATTTCGTGATTTTTTCACGAAACGCAGATTTTTTTCCGAAAAAGTTTCGAAGTGCTTCGAAATACTGAAAACGTATAGATTTTCGACGAAATTTGTTAATACACTACTATAAAGAATTGGATTAACGATTTCGAGTTCGAGTTTTACCTTAAATCGTTGTTGAATTGCTCGTTTAATCCGCAGGAATTCGAAGGACCTTGGATAGGGTTTGAGAGGATTTTGAATTTTTTGAAGAAAAGTTACAAATGAAATAATTTCGCACTCCAAGCCGGTAAAAGTTGTTATATGAATAGCATTTCAGATAAATAGTAGTGGTAATATGTATTAAAAATAAAGTGTAAATAGCACTTAACCCCTGTAGTTCCACTAGTGTGCACATCACCCATCTCTAGTATCAATTTAGTGACTTAACCCCTATGTGGTTGTCATTTGGTGCGGTTAACTAATAAATTAACCGAAAATGTTAAATGTCTGGAGTACCCTCTTATTTTTCTATTATTTGCAGGTCAAAATCATGATAAATACCCTTACATTTATTGTTTATAAATAAATGTAAATACAATATTATTTAATTATAGGGAAAATGGCAAAGAGGACATGACAATGGACTTAAATGCACATTGCTCCAACAAAAAAAAACAGTCTTTCAAATAAACTCATTCCCATGTCTTTAGTCTAAAATACCCTAGATAATATAATTTTTATAAATTCCATCCATTACACTGTAACTTCCTCAATATTACACATTGACCCCAGATTTAAACAAATATATCACATTAACCCCCATTTTAGTAATTTTTTGAAAAAAATATTTTTTTTTCCAAACAATAATATTATTGGTGGTTTGCAACCAGAGTTTAATCCATTCATTACCTCGTATAATTTTGCGTCGCAAGACAAAGATCTGACCATTGAAGAATTCAACTATGAGCTCCTTAGTTATGAAGGATAGATTGATTCTCAGTGTGTGCATTTGGCCTCAAACTCCAACCACTTTGCTCTTACAGCCACTAAACCAAGGTCGAACTTTACGCACATGAAGAAACCTTCCATTCAGCGAACTCGACCTCCTTCAAATTCACGGAGTGCTAGTACCTTCAATCCTGTTCAGACCACACAAGCAACAAGACAAATCAGGGTCCATCTGCCTTTGGTAATCGGCCAACTTGTCAAATATGTTCCAAGGTTGGCCATTCAGCTCTTGATTGCTACCACAGGTTTGATATTTCATACCAAGGTCGACATCCTCCGGCAGAACTTACAGCAATGGTGGCTGAATCAAATGCAAATGCCCATATAACATCCGAAGCGGACAATCTCTCCCATCAGTAACCTTTCACCGGACAAGACACTGGGACTGTAGGTGATGGTTCTGGTTTATTAATTAAAAGCATTGATTCAACATCTTTACAAATTGGACAAACCAAATTCAACCTCAAAAATATTCTCCATTGTCCTCATGCTTCAACCAATTTATTATCCATAAATAATTTTTTCTTGGATAACAATTGTTATTTTGTACTAACTGGTGTTGACTTCACTGTGAAGGAGAATCAAACCGGGCAAACGTTACTCCACTAACGGATGAAATTGGTTTATATCCTATTGCTGGAAATATGTGTCTTCAAAATAAATTGTTGTGTCTAACGGCTACCATATGAGTTTCTACCTCGATGGATCATTGGCACTCTAGGCTAGGCCACCCATCTAAATTTATTTTAGATTCTTTAGTTCGTTCAAACTCTTTATCCTTATCTAGTTCTTCTCGTAAGTTATGATTTTATCCTTCGTGTCAATTGGGAAAGGAAAAACAATTACCTTTTCATGAGTCATCTCGTCAATCTGTTGCACCTCTGTCATTAGTTCACTCGGATGTGCGGACTTCACCAATTTCATCTGTTAGTGGTTGTCGTTATTATATTCTTTTTGTTGACGATTTTTCAAGATTCAGTTGGATATATCCTCTTTATCATAAATCAGATGTTTTTGCTACATTCATAAAATTTAAATCTCTTGTTGAGAATTATTTTTCGTGTTCCATTAAACAATTACACTCCGACAATGGTGGATAATATTTATCCAATCAATTCAAAGATTTTTTTTTTATCGAAACATGGCATTTTTCATAGGCTTACATGTCCTCATACTTCTCAACAAAATGGAATTGCCGAACGGAAACATCGTCACATACAAGAAACAGGCATAACATTATTGTCACAATCGGGATTAGAGACACGATATTGGGTTGATGCCTTCCAATCTGCAGTGTATTTAATCAATAGATTACCAACGAAAGTCATAGGACAAATGTCTCCGTTTCATGTGTTGTTTAATAAAACACAAAATTATTCAGAGTTACGTGTCTTTGGTTGTTCTTCGTTTCCACTCTTAAGACCATATCAGCCACATAAGCTTACTTTTCGCAGCAAAAAATGTGTTTTCATAGGATACTCTAGTAATCACAAAGTCTATTGTTGCTTAGATTTACTACTTGTAATACTTTTGAAAACTGTCCAGTAACTCCCTTTAGATTCGATCTCTCATAATTCCAATATTGAGCATCAAACGCATTCTGCTCCCTCTCAGCCAGCAAGTTCGTCCCAAACACACCCACTTACCACTGATCCAATAATATCCATCTTGCCCCCTGCACCGATTCACAATCATCCAGAACCTATAAATCAACCCGTCTCTTCAATTGTGACTCAATCCAAAACAGGCCGCAATAAACCCACACACTTTCCCGATTATAAGGTTTATTATTCTACTAGACACCCTTTGTATGTGTTGTCCAGTGTTTTGAATGAACAGGAACCAACTTGCTTTACACAATCAGTGTATAATCCCATGTGGAGGGCGGCTATGGGACATGAATTTGATGCTTTAATGGAAAATGGTACATGGAATTTGTGTCCTCGACCTCGTAATAAGCCCATGGTTCGCAATAAATGGGTCTACAAAGTTAAGAGAAAATAAGATGGCAGTGTGGAGAGATTCAAAGCAAGACTTGTGGCGAAAGGATTCAATCAACGAAGTGGAGTAGACTATTATGATACGTTTTCACCGGTAATAAAACCGACTACTATACGATTGGTTTTGTCACTGGCAGTTACATTTAATTGGCCTATTCGGAAATTGGACGTCTCAAACGCCTTCCTTCATGGTATTCTAGATGATGAAGTATACATGGAGAAACCACAGGGGTTTATTGACGAATCCGAACCAAGTTTTGTTTGCAGACTACACAAGTCATTGTATGGCCTCAAACAAGCTCCATAGGCGTGTTAGAGTAGGTGACCAACAAGCCAACATGTGGCTGTGGTCTTTCGTATTTATTATTGTAATAAACGAACCTTTATTCGTATTAATGATAAAACACCTTGGCATTCTATATCTTTGTCCCTTTGTCACAAGCATAGATATAGTCCTTACAGTTATTACAAGTACTAGTAATTGATCGTTAGGATCGTGAGATATTTACTTAAGTATTATAACTGTTAAACGTGTTCCTAGTCGAAGGGTTACGCCACGAATGAGGATATCGGCCTTTCCCATTAAGACTAGCACTTAGTGTATGTGTACTGCATCTCATCAGTAAACGGTATTGTGATATCGGCATGCATAAGTGGGTGCTCGTAAGTTGACGAGTTCACTGAACTCCCTCACCCTAGAAATCTCTAAGTGGTTCCCAATAATCGAGTAGAGATATCTATGGTATAGTTGTACACCATTAGTCCTTATGACCTAGACATCACCGTGACTTCACTAGAGGACCAGCTGTATCGTGACCTGTCCCTGAGTTCCACCGAGGACCATCCCAAGGGCCAGTGTTCGTGCAGTCCGAAATCTAGTGGGAGGTCTGTGCATTGTAGTCGGGGATTCGATCGCTAGAATAGTCTTGGATGTCCTGTGTGTTCTGAAAGTTTGTAATCATTCTAAGTCTCTGGCCAGAGCTGACTAAGTGATGATTAGAGAATTTGATTCTCTAAGTCATGCACGTGACGATTACAACACTTGGAACGATCGCACGGTCATCGAACATATAAAGAGGTCTCGATGAACCAATGCCTCTAGTTCGATCGGGACATATGAATCGAAGGGACCGTACTGTACGTTAACTATATCTGAAGGTTCTTGCAGGCACTTCATTTGTATCTAGGGAATCATGACGCGTAGTTGCTAGACGCCAATCTTGATTCGTTGGGTGATTAAGGTGAAACGAGCTTCATCTTAATCGTAACTCGAAGGGGACGAGTTTTGACCACAAAGGGTTGTGGGCCCACGGCTAGCTTACACCTGAACCATCGAGGGTCACACTGCTCGTGCACATGAGATCTTTGAATAAACGGTCAGAGATAAAATAGTTTATCTTTGCATGATTGGAAGTCAATATGATTGAGTCCAACATTCGTAATTTGGAATTATGAATGAGAATAAGAAAAGGAAAAGAATAGGCGAACGTGTTAGTGAACTTTCTAAATCGGGAAGTTTCCAAATTTAGAAAGTGCACTGAACTAGGGTTTCCACTTTTGGAAAGTTGGAAAATGAGAGATGGCACTCGTAATGACGAGGAAATTATAATGATTCCGAAAATGTAATCGTTTCAATTTTTCGGACATTGAATTGAGAGAGACGAGCGATTAAAGAAACTGACAAGCTTAAGCTGTTGGGCCCGGTCCAACTTAAGCCCGCTAGGGTTTTATGCAAGGGACTATAAATACATGATTTATAGGCCTTGCACAAAAAAAACAACAAACCCTAACCCAAAAGCGGCCGTCCACCTCTCTCTCTCGCTCTCTCTCTCGCGCGGCCACCTCCGCCGTTGACGCCGCCCCGTCGCCGGAATCGGCCATCCCTTGGCCGATCTCTTTCGGTATTCTTTTCTTCTTTCTTTTCTTCCGTTAATTCTAACTACTTCGTGTCTAGTGCCACGTTTTAGTAGATCGAAGTATACGAGGTGAAATCCGAGAGGAGAAAGACTGTAGATCGAAGAATCGAGGAGCAACGCACGAGCCGAAGCCGCACGCTGCCCCACGCGCCGCCCCGGAAGTCCGCGCGTGAAGCTCACGCGCCGCCGTGGTCAATCCGCCGCTGCTGCCGCTGCACTCCATTGCTGCCCCGATTGTACGGATTGGTTTCCGTAGCAATCTCGACGTGCTATACGCTCCTACCTCACGCTTCAAGAGGTAAACGCGCGAAACCCTAGTTTCGATTTGAGTTTTGTTTAAACCTATGTATTCATGTTTGTATCGTATTATTTTATGTGATTATGTGTAATCGATTAAATCGTTGCAAGCATGTTATTTGGTTTAAACACGAGCATGTTAATTGATTTAAATTCGGTTAAATTTATTAGCATGTATGTTGTTTTTAATTTCGCTGGAAGCGCAAAGGTACGCAATTAATTGATTTAAATTATCGGGCATGTTTATGTGCTTTAAAGTTGTTTAAATCGCATAAAATTTTTGTTTTCCGCTGCGTACACGTGCCCGAAACCCAACAGTGGTATCAGAGCTCGTTGCGCAATTAATTGTGTTCGTATTTATATGCTATGATTTTATGCATGTTCGATTTATTAAAGTAGTGATTGTCGTATTATGTAATTGGGAGTTTTCGTAAGTTTAAAATATTTTTGAAATATTGTTTAGAATTTTTCCAGCTTTAAAATTGTTTAAAATTGGAAAATCGGATCTGAAATTGTTTTTAAAATGTCGGTTTTTTAAATGTTCGGATCGAACCGGTCGAACCGGCCGGTTCGATGGTTGTGTGCGATCTAGTTGACCGAATCCACGTGGATTCGGGTCGGTCAGACCGGTTTTCGGTCCGACTGACCCGGCCCACTGATTTGGGTCAGCTGGACCGGGCAGAACCGGACCGCTTCGGTCCGAACCGGTCAGACCGGTTGGGCCGAACCGGTCCACTGAAAATAAAAAAAAAAATAAAAAAAAAAAAAAAAAAAAAAAATTATTTCAGATTTCTAAAATTAAACTTAAAACAAATTGATTTTAATTTTTGGAAAATTATTTTCAATTAATCCCAATTAGATAATTGGATCGACGATCATCTATTTTAGTAAATAGGTGTTAGATTAATTAATTAATTTAAATTGTTAAATTGATTTCAATTAATAGAACACATATATAATATTGATTATAGTTCAACTTAATTAGTAGTACCTCAACATTATTTGAATGATTTATGCTAGTTGAGGTTCTATAATTATTTTGAAAAACTCGATAATTAATTAATGTAATTAATTATGTAATTAGGTCGTATGTTCCTCTTAGGACAATATGCGCTTCCATATACCTTTAGAGAACATAGATGTAGGAATCACATAGACCAATCCAAAACCTTCTGATGAGATAAAACATTTTAATAAAAAGCCCTCATTCTTAATTTAATTAAGAATCATTTCAAGCTATAAAGAAAAACCCAATCTGTTGAGTTATTTCTTTCCTTCTGCCAACGGTTGGATTATGTGTAGCCCTTTACTATAGTGCAGTAAGCCGTGTTAGCGGGGAGTGCTATGGTAGAGTAAGCTGTAATTCAATTGACATAATGATGAAGGTAGCCGTAGAAAGGGGTTATGTTGAATTAACGTGGTCGGCTAGATTAACTAGGGACTGCATTAGTTTGGCATAATCAAATTCTATGAGCATCTTTGATTGGTAGGTTAGACTTGACACACGACGATTTTGATATTCGCGAGATTAACTTAGGTCATTATCAAGTGTGAGGAAAATTAATTTAGGGTCATATTGTGGATATGATTGATTGTGATCTACCTTTGGGCAAATATAATCGGGCTAGATTAACTACGGGTTATATTTGTCTATTGGACCTAAAGCCCATTAAGAAAAATCAGTTTTCTCGTTTGTCTACTAGAGGGAAGTGGAACTCGATAAAATTAGTGGGAGAACAATTAAATAACACAAGTCCAAACATTTAATTGTAACAATCATTTAACGCGAATCTCTAATAATCCTCTTCTCTATATGTCTCAGATAATCATGTCTAAGAATCCCATAATGTCAATCCTCGACAATAAACTCAATGGCCCTAATTACCTAGATTGGTTGCGTAGTCTTAAGCTTGTGCTAACTGTTGAGGGGCGTCTCTATGTTTTGAACGAGAGGCTTCCCGCCACTATACCTGCCACAACGACTGATGCTGAAAAGGAAACTTATGAAGTTTGGAAGAAAGATGACACCCATGCTAGGTGCTATATGATAGCCGCCATGGAGCCCGCGCTTGCGAGGAAATATGAGTCTCACTTGCATGCTTTCGATATAAAGGCTCATCTCGATAGCATGTATAGTGAGAATATTAGGGCATCGAGGTACGCTGCTACAAAGGAGTTGATCACAGCGAGACTGCGCGAAGGGACTTCGGTCCACGAGCACTGTCTCAAAATGATCACTCTCCTTGAAAAGCTAGTGAATCTTGATGTCACCCTCCCGGCCGAGCTCTCGTTGGATTTGATCCTGTTGTCTCTTCCTAGTTCCTATGAATCGTTCATAGTGAACTTCAACATGAACAAACTAGATCCTCCCTTGGATGAGTTAATGAACATGTTGGTCAGCTTCGAGTCCACCATTAAGAAAGAGAAGTCTGTTCTCGTTGCTGCTACTTCTGGAAAGAAGAGTTCTTTCCAAAAGAAGAGAAAGGAAATAGTTCTTTTCCCAAACAGCAAGTTCGAAGTGGGTGAAGGTAGTGGGGGCCCCAAAGCAAAGGTTAGCAAACAAGTTGATGATGCTTGCCATCACTGTGGAAAGAAAGGACATTGGCGCCGCAACTGCAAGGCTTACCTGAAGCAGAAAGGTTCTGAAAAGGGTACGTATTTCATTGACGTAAATTTGTCTGTCAACTCTTCTTCTTGGGTATTGGATACGGGCTGTGGCTCACATTTGTGCAATGATTTGCAGCTAATGACAAGAAGTCGAAGACTTAGAGCGGGTGAGACCTACCTAAGGATGGGGAATGGAGCAAGAGTTGCTGCTGAAGCCATTGGCACAATTTACTTAAATGTTTTGGATTCTAGTTTTCCTATTGTTTTGAACGATTGTTTATTTGTTCCGTCGCTCATTAGAAACCTTATTTCTATTCCTGTATTAGATATTGAAGGTTTTACTTTTGTTTTTGGAAATTCGATTTGCATTATACAAAAGAATGAGAATTTAATTTGCAAAGGACGACTATTAAACAACTTGTATGAACTAAATCCAAGTGAAATACCTATTAATGTTATATCAGCAAAACGTAAGGAGATAGATCAAAACCCCGCACAACTTTGGCACGCTAGATTAGGTCATGTCTCTTTAAGAAGGATGAACGATTTTGTTAGTGAAGGATTGTTCTCTTTGGAGGACGTGAAATCACTACAAACTTGTGAATCTTGCCTTAAAGGGAAAATGACCAAGTCACCCTACAAAGGGAAAATGGAACGAGCCGAGGGTCTTTTGGATTTGATCCATACAGACGTATGTGGTCCACTAAGTGTTAGTGCGAAGGGTGGATATAACTACTTCGCTACCTTTACCGACGATTATTCTAGGTATGGGTATGTGTACTTGATGAAGTACAAGTCTGAAACATTTGAAAGGTTCAAAGATTTTAGACATGAAGTAGAAAAGCAACTCGGACGAAGTATTAAGAAGCTACGATCCGATCGTGGTGGAGAATACTTGAGCATCGAGTTCATTGACTATCTAAAAGAAAATGGGATACAGTCCCAATGGACTCCACCGGGAACTCCTCAACTTAATGGAGTATCCGAACGTCAGAATCGAACTTTATTAGATATGGTTCGATCAATGATGGGGTTCACAAACTTACCGACATACTTGTGGGGTCATGCACTTCGTACTGCCGCGTATTTGCTGAATAGGGTTAACACCAAAGCAGTTAAATCCACACCTTATGAACTTTGGCATTCCCGGAAACCCAATTACAAACATATTAGGATATGGGGTTGTCCCGCTTATGTGAAGCGATTAGTGGGAGATAAGTTGGATAGTAAATCCGACTTGTGCTATTTTGTGGGGTATCCCGAAGACTCGATGGGATACGAGTTCTACTATGTCAAAGAAGCAAAGACGTTTGTTTCGAGAAATGCCACCTTTTTGGAAAGGGAGTTTCTATCCGATAGAAAGGGCAGCATGATAGATCTTGAAGTAGTTCAAGAACCACAAAGTGAAGTTCAAACGCAAGAACAAGTAATCGAACCAATACAACAAACCACTAATATACCTCCTGAACCTACGGTACGTAGATCTGAAAGAGTTCGGAAAATGCCGGATAGGTTATTCCTCCTCGAAAATGATGAAGATCATGTTGATCTTGGACGAGATCCAAGAACATACAATGAGGCCGTATCGGATGCGGACATGGGACATTGGCTAACTGCCATGAAATCCGAAATGGACTCCATGTACTCCAACAAGGTATGGACCTTGGTAGATCCACCCAAAGGAATTGTTCCTATAGGCTGCAAGTGGATCTATAAGAAGAAAATTGGAGTTGATGGAAAGGTATCGACCTATAAAGCTAGATTGGTAGCAAAAGGATACACTCAAAGGCAAGGTGTTGACTATGAGGAAACCTTTTCGCCAGTCGCGATGCTAAAGTCCATTAGGATTTTGCTGGCCATAGCTGCGTGGTATGACTACGAGATATGGCAAATGGATGTGAAGACCGCCTTCCTTAATGGAGACATTGAGGAAGAAATTTACATGGCGCAGCCGGAAGGCTTCATATCTTCTGGAAGTGAGCAAAAGGTTTGCAAGCTCCAGCGATCCATTTATGGATTGAAGCAAGCATCCCGTAGTTGGAACATTAGGTTCGACTCAACTATCAAAGAGTTTGATTTTGAGAAGAATCCGGAGGAACATTGTGTATACAAGAAGGTTAGTGGGAGGGCAGTGATATTTTTAGTGCTTTACGTTGATGACATTCTGCTCATTGGGAATGATGTAGGAATGTTGCAACAAACGAAAGCATGGTTGTCCACACGTTTCTCAATGAAGGATTTGGGAGAAGCATCTTATGTATTAGGAATACGCATCTATAGAGATAGAGCAAGAAAGATGCTTGGCTTATCCCAAAGCCTGTACATAGACACCGTTATGAAACGGTTTAGCATGGAAGAATCCAAGAAGGGATTCTTGCCAATGTCCCATGGGGTTCGTCTCTCGAAATCTATGTGTCCCCAAACACCTAGTGAAATCGAGGAGATGAAAAGGACGCCCTATGCTTCGGCCATAGGAAGCATAATGTATGGCATGCTATGTACGAGACCCGATATTGCGTATGCTGTGAGTGTCACAAGCAGATATCAGTCTAATCCCGGCCCGGCTCACTGGAAAGCCGTGAAAGATATCCTCAAGTACTTGCGAAGGACTAAGGATATATTTTTGGTCTATGGGGGTGCCGAGTTGAAATTAGAGGGTTTCACTGACTCTAGTTTTCAATCGGACGTGGACGACTCAAAGTCGAATTCTGGATTTATATTCACGCTTAATGGTGGTGCCGTGTGTTGGAAGAGTTCCAAGCAAAGCACGACGGCCGATTCCACTACCGAAGCGGAATACATTGCAGCGTCTGAAGCTGCAAAAGAAGGGACTTGGATAAGGAAATTCATCCAAGAGTTGGGTGTCATTCCTGATGCTAGTGATCCAGTACCGTTGTACTGTGATAACACCGGAGCCGTGGCACAAGCTAAAGAGCCACGATCTCATCAGAAGTTGAAGCATATTCTGAGGAAGTATCACGTGATCCAAGAGATCATTGATAGAGGTGAAGTTAAGGTAGAACGAGTCACCTCGGAAGAGAACGTTGCAGACCCCTTCACGAAGCCTTTACCAAGATCGGTCCATGAGAAACATCGAGAGTCGATGGGATTGCGGTTTATGGGTAGTTGGCTTTAGGTCAAGTGGGAGATTGTTAGAGTAGGTGACCAACAAGCCAACATGTGGCTGTGGTCTTTCGTATTTATTATTGTAATAAACGAACCTTTATTCGTATTAATGATAAAACACCTTGGCATTCTATATCTTTGTCCCTTTGTCACAAGCATAGATATAGTCCTTACAGTTATTACAAGTACTAGTAATTGATCGTTAGGATCGTGAGATATTTACTTAAGTATTATAACTGTTAAACGTGTTCCTAGTCGAAGGGTTACGCCACGAATGAGGATATCGACCTTTCCCATTAAGACTAGCACTTAGTGTATGTGTACTGCATCTCATCAGTAAACGGTATTGTGATATCGGCATGCATAAGTGGGTGCTCGTAAGTTGACGAGTTCACTGAACTCCCTCACCCTAGAAATCTCTAAGTGGTTCCCAATAATCGAGTAGAGATATCTATGGTATAGTTGTACACCATTAGTCCTTATGACCTAGACATCACCGTGACTTCACTAGAGGACCAGCTGTATCGTGACCTGTCCCTGAGTTCCACCGAGGACCATCCCAAGGGCCAGTGTTCGTGCAGTCCGAAATCTAGTGGGAGGTCTGTGCATTGTAGTCGGGGATTCGATCGCTAGAATAGTCTTGGATGTCCTGTGTGTTCTGAAAGTTTGTAATCATTCTAAGTCTCTGGCCAGAGCTGACTAAGTGATGATTAGAGAATTTGATTCTCTAAGTCATGCACGTGACGATTACAACACTTGGAACGATCGCACGGTCATCGAACATATAAAGAGGTCTCGATGAACCAATGCCTCTAGTTCGATCGGGACATATGAATCGAAGGGACCGTACTGTACGTTAACTATATCTGAAGGTTCTTGCAGGCACTTCATTTGTATCTAGGGAATCATGACGCGTAGTTGCTAGACGCCAATCTTGATTCGTTGGGTGATTAAGGTGAAACGAGCTTCATCTTAATCGTAACTCGAAGGGGACGAGTTTTGACCACAAAGGGTTGTGGGCCCACGGCTAGCTTACACCTGAACCATCGAGGGTCACACTGCTCGTGCACATGAGATCTTTGAATAAACGGTCAGAGATAAAATAGTTTATCTTTGCATGATTGGAAGTCAATATGATTGAGTCCAACATTCGTAATTTGGAATTATGAATGAGAATAAGAAAAGGAAAAGAATAGGCGAACGTGTTAGTGAACTTTCTAAATCGGGAAGTTTCCAAATTTAGAAAGTGCACTGAACTAGGGTTTCCACTTTTGGAAAGTTGGAAAATGAGAGATGGCACTCGTAATGACGAGGAAATTATAATGATTCCGAAAATGTAATCGTTGCAATTTTTCGGACATTGAATTGAGAGAGACGAGCGATTAAAGAAACTGACAAGCTTAAGCTGTTGGGCCCGGTCCAACTTAAGCCCGCTAGGGTTTTATGCAAGGGACTATAAATACATGATTTATAGGCCTTGCACAAAAAAAACAACAAACCCTAACCCAAAAGCGGCCGTCCACCTCTCTCTCTCTCGCTCTCTCTCTCGCGCGGCCACCTCCGCCGTTGACGCCGCCCCGTCGCCGGAATCAGCCATCCCTTGGCCGATCTCTTTCGGTATTCTTTTCTTCTTTCTTTTCTTCCGTTAATTCTAACTACTTCGTGTCTAGTGCCACGTTTTAGTAGATCGAAGTATACGAGGTGAAATCCGAGAGGAGAAAGACTGTAGATCGAAGAATCGAGGAGCAACGCACGAGCCGAAGCCGCACGCTGCCCCACGCGCCGCCCCGGAAGTCCGCGCGTGAAGCTCACGCGCCGCCGTGGTCAATCCGCCGCTGCTGCCGCTGCACTCCATTGCTGCCCTGATTGTACGGATTGGTTTCCGTAGCAATCTCGACGTGCTATACGCTCCTACCTCACGCTTCAAGAGGTAAACGCGCGAAACCCTAGTTTCGATTTGAGTTTTGTTTAAACCTATGTATTCATGTTTGTATCGTATTATTTTATGTGATTATGTGTAATCGATTAAATCGTTGCAAGCATGTTATTTGGTTTAAACACGAGCATGTTAATTGATTTAAATTCGGTTAAATTTATTAGCATGTATGTTGTTTTTAATTTCGCTGGAAGCGTAAAGGTACGCAATTAATTGATTTAAATTATCGGGCATGTACTATGTGCGTTTTAAACTCGTTTAATTCGCATAAATTTTTGTTTTCCGCTGCGTATGCGTGCCCGAAACCCAACAAGGCGTGGTTTCGACGGCTTTCTCAACAGCTCATTGAACTTGGTTTTCTGAGTCTAAAGTTGACTATTCTCTCTTTACTTTGCACATGAATGGCTATAAAATTTTTGTCTTTGTCTACGTTGATGAAATATTAGTAATTGGCTCAAATACTTTGGCTATTACTAATATCATTCAACAATTACAATCTGGATTTCAAGTCAAGGATCTTGGGCCCAATAGCTACATTTGGGGTATACAAGCATCACGGAATAATTTAGGACTTCATTTACGCCAGTCTGCATGTATCTCTGACTTATTGCATCGAACCAAAATGATTGGCGCCAAACCTCTTTCTTCGCCAACCACATCGGGTTCCAAACTCTCCGCTGAAGAAGGCGAACTCTTGGAAGATGCTACTGGAAATCGACAAGTTGTGGGCGCTCTTCAATATTGCACCATCTCACATCCTAATATATGTTATGTTGTAAATCAATTGTGTCAGTTTATGCATAAACCTCGGGAGCCCCATTGGTGTGCAGTGAAGAGAGTACTTAGATATTTAAAATGAAGCATTGATTATGGATTGTCCTATACTCCTTCCTCTATTTCTTTGTCTTCATTTTGTGATTCTGATTGGGCAGGATGTCCAGACAACAGAAGATCGACCAGCGGTTTTGGTGTGTTTCTTGGACAAAACCTTATATCGTGGAGCGCCAAGAAACAACCTGTTGTCTCTAGATCAAGCACATAAGCCGAGTATACATCTATGGCATTGGCTACTGCTGAATTATATTGGATTCGAATGTTATTGCGCGAGTTGGATGTTTCACTATCTTCTCCGCCGATCATCTGGTGTGACAACATTGGTGCCATTGCTCTTGTCAAGCATATCTAAATCTTGTCCCCGTCTTTAGGAGTTTAGCTTATTCAGTTATAACGTTCCTCCTATTTCTCTGTGTAAATGTGAGAGTTTCCGTATGTCAAACTCTATTCAAATTGTAAGTCTCCTGTATAAAACCATATGATTGAAATACAACTCAGTAGCCGAATACTTTAATCTTTCTCTTGTCTTACATCTCCAACGCTTATTTCTTCTTCTTCAAAAGTTTCAGCAACTCTGGAATCTTTGGGGGAAATATTCCCCTCGTTCAGGCGAGCCTCTTTGGACACTTTTCTCACAGACACCATATGTAACGGCGTGAACTCCTCCTCGGTGCGCACATATGAAGGCGTTAGACTATAAGAGATAAATACAGGATATCATATATTGTAAAATATTCTTTTTATACATATTTCTTTGATAATAAGAAACTATATATACAGTTGAGAAATTATTCAAACGGCTATAATATACATAATAATGGAAACTATATCAATCTCATAAGTGAGGGATTTGATTGAGGATTTCCCGATAAGCAAGGATATGCCTTTGATTTTGATTCTTTATTATTTTCCTTATTATGCCCCCTCAAGATGGAGTTCAAAGAGTGAACACCAATCTTGTGCCGCAAAGCTTCAAGTCGGAGGCCTGTGAGTGGTTTTGTTAAGCCATCAGCGAGTTGATCTTTGGACGAAACATGTGAAACACGAAGGTTGCCGCTTTGAACCTTTTTCCGAACGAAGTGAAAATCAATGGCAATGTGCTTCATGCGCGAATGAAATATCGGATTATCACAAACGTAAGTGGTACCGACGTTGTCGCAGTAGATAGTAGTTGTGGTGGGGCTGACGATGCCAAGTTCATGAAGTAACGATTCTATCCAGGAAATTTCTGAGGTGGTGGATGCGACCGCACGATATTCCGCTTCTGTTGATGACCGGGCAACTGACCGTTGTTTCTTAGAGCTCCACAATATCGCATTCGATCCGAGAAAGACTACATAGGCACTAGTTGAAGTGCGATCATCAACGTTGCCAGCCCAATCGGCATCCGAGAATGCATGTAGAGATAGTGGAAAGTTTCGTCGAAGAAGAAGTCCGTGATGGAGAGTACCTTGTAGGTATCTTAGTAAGCGTTTGACGGCGGACCAATGTCCAGTGGTTGGCCGGTGCATGAATTGAGATAATTTATTAACCACAAACGCTATGTCCGGCCGTGTGAAAGATAAGTATTGCAAGCCACCAACAATAGATCTATATTCTGTGGCATCTGTAAGGGAGGTTCCATCATGAAGTGCTGGAATGTGATTAGGAGACATAGGAGAATTAACGTCTTTGGCATTTTCCATCTTCGCTTTTGCTAAAAGATCATGGATGTATTTTTATTGAGAGAGAAACACACCAGATGTAGTTGTAATGACTTCTACTCCAAGAAAATATGATAAGGTATCAAGATCTTTGACGGAAAATCTTGTGGCTTGTTTGTTGATAAAATCTTGAATATGGTCTGCATTTGTACCTATAACAATCAAATCATCCACATAAACTAAAACAAAAATGGTTAGATGAGTGCGTTTATAAATAAATAATGAAGTATCTGCCTCTGAGTTTATAAATCCACGAGAAATAAGAAATTGTTTCAACTCGTTATACCAAGCTCGAGGGGCTTTCTTAAGACCATACAATGCTTTCTTGAGACGACAGACATGATGAGGATGCTGCGGATCAACAAACCCAGATGGTTGTGTCATGAAAACATCTTCGTGAAGCGTACCGTGGAGAAAAGCATTATTAACGTCTAGTTGCCGAAGAGGCCAATCATTAGTTATAGCAAGCGTGATAATAAGACGAATTGTAGATGGTTTAACTACAGGGCTAAATGTTTCATGGTAATCGATGCCCGGACGTTGATGAAAGCCTTTAGCGACAAGTCGTGCTTTATATCTCTCGATAGAGCCATCTGAATTTCTTTTGACACGAAAAACCCATTTGCAACCAACTAAGTTTTGACTTTGTTCTGGAGGAAAAATATCTCATGTATCATTACGAGTGAGAGCATTGAATTCTTCTGACATTGCTTGACGCCATTGAGGGTGTTTTAAGGCCTGCGAGAAACATGTGGATTCAATGGTCATTTGATTAGTAGTGGTGTGTAAGGAGTATTTTGGATTCGGTTTGATGATATTATTTTTGGAGCGAGTTTGCATGTGATGATCGTTAATGGGGTTGGAGCTAGGTTTATAGTTAGATTCTAAAATTGTATCGTGGGGAGAGGAATGTGGGGATAAAATAGGAGGTTCAGAATGAAGAGAATTGATATGGGGGTCATTTTGGATAGTGGGATGGTGACTGTGGTGTTGCTTTATACAGAGTCAACTAGTGACCTGGGTTGATCAATTTCTTGATTACCAGCTGGGTTGATCAATTTCTTGATTTAATTCAGTAGTGTGTAATGGACTTTTAGGTAAAGATGGGCTATCAAATGATTTGGAGGATGGTGAAAAATTATTATTTGGGATAGACTCATGAGGTTGAGGTTGGTTTGGTACTGAAAGTATAGAAATTGAAGGAGGTGAGGTGTTAGAGGTATTTATATCCTTTGGCAAGAAAAATCGGTGGTAGTATTGGTAGAGATCGAGGACGAGGTATTAGAAAAAGGAAAAATACTTTCAACAAAAGTGACATGCGTGATATAAAAAAAAATTGTGGTAGGATCATAACACTTATATGCACTTTGTGTACGGGAATATCCTAAAAAGGTGCAAGGTTTTGACTTAGAGTCAAGTTTATTAGAAACATACGGTCGAAGCCAGGGATAACACAAACAACCAAAAATTTTCAATTTGGATAAATTAGGTGGATGGCTGAATAATTTTTGAAAGGCAGAAATCATGTTAAATTGAACCTTAGGCATACGATTAATTAAATAAACAGCGGTTTCAAATGCATGCGGCCAAAATGATTTTGGCATAGATTATTGGTGAAGAAGAGTAAGTCCAGCTTCAACAATGTGACGATGACGTCGTTCTGAAAAACCATTATGTTCTGGAGTATGAGGTGGGGATGTGAGGTGAGAAATACCATTTGTAGACAAAAAAGATTTAAGCGCTATATATTCACCACCATTATCTGTAAATAAGGTGATGATTGATCGTTTAAAAAAAATTTCGACAATCGATTTAAACCGAACAAATATGCTATGGACTTCAGATTTATTTTTCAATGGGTAAAACCAAATATAACGAGTGAAGTGGTCCACAAAGATGACATAATATTTAAAATTATCTTTGGAGTAAATCGGAGAACTCCAAACATCAGAAAATACTAGTTCCAAAGGAGCGGTGCTTGTTAAAGATGATTCAGTAAATGGTAATTTGTGGCTTTTATTGCAGTTGCAGGAATTACATGAAAATTAGAGAAAAAAATTAGAAGATAGTTCCAAAACTTTAGAAGAGGCTAGATAATCAAGAATTTTAGCCGATGGATGGCCAAGACGAGAGTGCCATTGAGATGGTGAAGTTTTGATGGAGGAAAATGCGATTAAAGGAGGATTGACCGAAAGATGTTTTGGCCATGCATAAACACCATCTTTAGATTTCCCTTGCGCTAGAATTTTTCTTGTGCGTAGATCCTTCACAAAAAACAATACTCTAAGAACTCAATAGATACATTGTTATTTCGGCAAAATTGAGAAATAGAGATTAGATTCTTCTGCATATTAGGCACACATAAAACATTAGATAAATCAAAAGAGTGAGAAGAAGAGGAAAGAGATGAAGAACCAGTATGTGTAATTGGAAGACCGGTTCCATCGCCAATTAAAATGTCATCAGATCCAATGTATGGTGAGTGGAGTGATAGGTTTTGAAGGTCACTAGTAACGTGATGAGATGCACCGCTGTCCAGCAGCCACTCAGATTTTGATGAATTAGTCGGGGCAGTATAGTGGACTTGTGGTGAATGTGTTGGAACTGGTGGGCGAGGTTGATTGGTATTCCATAGTGAGTATTGATAAGTAGTGCAGCGACGGGCTGAATGACCTTGTTGTTTGCAGAGTTGACATTTTCCTAGGTATGGACGTGGGTTGAAGGTTGTTATAGAAGACGTGGTTGATCGAGGTTGTGTGTAAGAACGTTGGTGAGATGGCTGGTGATGGTGCATTTGATAGGGTGAATGTGGTCGAGGATGGTGTGAACTTGGGGGATTTGAGTAGCGCGGTAGTGATTTATGTGCTGGGTTGGCGCTAGCAGGAATTCTTAAACTTCTTGCAGCTTCAAGTTGGAGATAGGCTTCATGATTGATTTTGTGCAATTCATCGAAGGTAACAGTCATTTCGCGAACACGGATTGCATCACATAGAGTTTTGTATTCATCATCGAGGCCTCCAAGGATCTTGAGGATAAGATCTTCACGATTGAATGGGGCATTGAGCATGGCAAGATCGTCGGCGATGGATTTCACAGTTTGTAAGTATTCAGTCATGGACTGGGTCCCTTTAGTGAGGATTCGTAAATGTTCTTTCAATTGGCCTATACGACCACGTGATGGTCTGGCATATGTGTTGGCGAGTATCATCCAAGCCTCGTGGGATGTTTTTGCAGAAGCAATGAATGGAATCAAGGTAGGGGATAGAGAACCATCAATTGCATTGAGAATGAGATTGTCTTGACAAATCCAAATAGAATAATTGGGATTGGAAATTTCTCCTTCAGAAGTTGTGTATGTAGGAGAAGGACATGGTTTGGTTCCATCAATGAAACCTACTAGATCGAAGCCAATGAGAAGAGTATGGAAACTTCCAGGAAGTGTAATTTGTGGAAGTGAGTTTTAGTGATATTTGAGTACCACTGTTGATAGAGACAATGGAGTGTAATTCAGGAGAGCTAAGAATTGTGGGTGAGGTGATTTGAGCATTATCTGATGATTTGGATGTTGTAGCAGAGATGTTACTCGGATCGCCCATGGAGAAAAAGAATTTGTCATGCTTTAGAGCTATTGGCTCTTGATACCATATAAGAGATAAATACAGGATATCATATATTGTAAAATATTTTTTTTGTATATATTTATTTGATAATAAGAAGCTATATATACAGTTGAGAAATTATTCAAACGGCTATAATCTACATAATAATGGAAACTATATCAATCTCATAAGTGAGGGATTTGATTGAGGATTTCCCGATAATCAAGGATATGCCTTTGATTTCGATTTTGTATTATTTTCCTTATTATAGACTGCCATCAATAATCATGCGCGCGATTTTCACGGGAGTCTCGTAAGTCGAGCCCAACCTGCTGATCTGGACGTCCACGTAGCACAGAGAGTATTCCAACTCGAAATTGATTTTCACCTTCTTCGGTGACGGCCCAGTCACTTTATCATCATCTCCTCCTCCTCCTCTTCCCCTCTTTCTTCTTGCCGGAACCCTAATTTGTTTCCCGCCAAAATCATTGTCGGCGGCGGATTTAACACTGGAAGATTCCGATCCCGATTCGGATTCCGTTTCCGATTCCAACTTCGGCAAGAAGGACATCAACTCCGCCGTCAAATCTGGGTAAATCTCGCCGAACAATCCGACAACTTTTTCGCGAACTTTGGAAACGGCGTATTCTCCCTCTGAGTAAGAAGCCATGGAATCCAAAAATTCCTTGTACACGCCATTGTTGTCGGTACGGAAGAGCTCCGAAACCCTATCCAAGAAATCGAGTGAATCCGCGGCGACTGCGGCGGCCGGTGAGTAGTTCGCCGGCACGAAAGCTTCGAAACGGAGAAGCAGACCCGGGTGGTGCTGGAACAGCCGGCTGATCGCGACTAGAACGTACGACATAGGTTTCAGAATTAAGGTTTTTCTTTGACCTGTTTAATGAAGTTGAAAGCATGATTACTGATTAGATTACTGATTAGGGTTACTGAAGAAAACCATTAATGGCCTTTTATAAAAGGAATTTCGGATGGAATGGGCTGATTTGAAATAAATAAAATAAAAACGGGGGCCATGTTAATTTGGTAACATTTAAATGTTATTTTTATTAGGGTAAATTTCACTTTCCCCCTTGTATTTGACCCGGTATCACTTTACCTTCTTCTACTCTCGATTGCATAAATTTTCCCCTCTATACTTGAAAAATTGTCTTAATGTGGCCCTCACCGTTTGTTTTCAGACAATTGACCTTAACACCATTTGATCTAAGCTCCGAAATTACAAAAACGCCACATCTCACAGTTTAAATAATTATTAAAAAAATAAAAAATAAAACAATAAAATATTTTTTTTAAGATAAAACGATGAGCATATATTAGGCATAACACGCCAATTTGGGAAGTACAGACGAACCCTCCAGACAAGCTAAGTCTGAGTCCCTAGCAAGGAAGTGAGCAAGTTGATTACAATGTCGTTTAACAAAAGAAAACGAGCAACCATTAAAATTTTTGGCAGTAGTTTTAATTTCCTCTATAAAAGCACCATAGGACGTGAGAGAAGGATCTTCGTCTTGAAGGGCTCCGATAATATTCAAGCAATCCCCTTCCATAATAACGGCTGGCCAACCTCGACAGGATGCTTTGAGGATCGCTTTAAGGGCGGCGTGGGCTTCCCCTTCGACTGGACGAATCATACCCGGTATCGTCTGCCCCAAAGAATTCCTAACCACCATTGCCGTTGAATAGAAATTGCTGCCCGGCGGGATTGACACGTCATAATTAACCTTAACGACCCCATGTGGAGGAGGCTGCCAGGCTATGGGATTAGACCGTTCCTTCAAGGGAAGGGTAGGAGACCGCGCCTCGTTAAACATGACCAAATAGCTTTTGCACCAAGGCACTAACTCATCAACTCTAAATCCGGATTTTCCATGGATGATATTATTTCGCAGATCACATAGCTTCCAGCACACCACCACTGCAAGTAAAAATTTGTCATTGCTCAAACTCATTTTGAGAAATTGTAGCCATGTCCATAAGGATGGAAACTCTCCATTCAGCTTCAAGTTAATAGGGAAACCAAGCCATAGCTGCAATATACATTGGTAGCCAAGGACCACATGCAGGATCGTTTCCGGTTGATCATTACACAAAATGCAAAATGGAGAGTTTGAGATGTGACGTCGGAACAACTCTGCATAAGTAGGAAGAATGTCCGAGATCGATCGCCATACAAAGTGCTTGATCTTGGGAGGGATTTTCAAGTTCCATACCATTCTCCACATCTTTTTGCGCTCGTCACAACTCGAAGACGGACCACTCTCCAAACGATGACCAGTAGAGGTAAGACTAGCGTGAATGGCATGATAACATGATTTTATAGTAAACTTACCCGTGTTGAAGAGATGCCATATGATTCGGTCTTTCACGTTGCAACTGCCGATGGGGACCGCCAAAATACGGGCTTGGTCGATAGGCCAGAAAGTGTCTTTAATTAGATTCATATTCCATGTGCGTGTCCCCGTCTTGATCAAGTCCGAAACTGTATTAGGAAAAGAAGTATGAATCGGCCGTTTCTTAAAGATCTGTTATTCCCATTGTCCATTAACCAATGATCGCCCCAAATAGGCGTTGTAGTGCCATCTTCAATCCTCATACGACTCCATGTTCTAACAAATGGGCGAGCAACAACCAAGCTTCTCCATGTAGCTGAAAGCCGAGGACCGAGTTCTGCCGTCCAGATGTCGCCGGTTGGGAAATAGCGGGCCCTAAGAATTCTTGCTAACAAAAGATCCGGATTTGTGAGGATTCGCCATACTTGTTTTGCAAGCATCGCGAGATTAAAACTTCTAAGATCACGGAATCCCATCCGACCATCCTCCTTTGATTTACAAAGTTTATGCCAACTCAGCCATGCCATTGATTTCGATCTTTGACCACCCCACCAGAATTTACGTATGGCCGACTCAATCTGTATAATCAATCCAGTCGGAATGGAGAAGCAACTCATGATATACGACGGGATTGCCTGAAGAACCGCTTTTATTAGAACCTCATTTCCGGCCTTTGATAGTAATTTCTCTCTCCAACCATCAATGCGATCCCAAATTCTCTCCCGCAAAAATGGAAAGACATCTTTCCGAGTTTTACCTATAGACGTTGGCATTCCAAGATACTTGCCGTGCCTCTCAACTACTTGAAAACCGAGAATGCCATGGATCGATTCCTTAATGTTTGCGGTCGTCATCGGACAGAACGCAAGTGTCGACTTTTCGACATTAATAACCTGTCCTGAAGCAGCAGCATAATCGCTTAGAATACGCCGAAGAGTAATAGCATTTGTGTTGGTGGCTTGACGAAACACCAACGTAACGTCCGCAAAACAAAGAGATGCCACCATCGGAGCCGTTGGAGCTATTCGGATCCCCTCCAGTTCCCCACTAGTCACAGCATGATGAACCATTGCCACAAGTGCCTCCGTACAACATATGAATAAATACGGTGAAAGGGGATCTCCCTGTCGAAGTCCTCGGGAAGGACAAACCGACCCGAACTGCGTACCATTAAAAATGAACGAATAAGAAACAGAAGATACACAAATCATAATCAACTCAATAAAATCTCTAGGAAAACAATAAAATATTAAAGGCAACGAGAAAACATAGTCCACGACGCCAGCCACAAATTTTTTTATTTTTATTTTTTTTAATAATTATTTAAACTGGGAGAGATGTTTTTTTTTTTGTAATTTTCAGACTTAGATCAAACGGTGTTAAGGTCAAATGTCCGAAAAATAATGACGAGGGTCACATTGAGATAATTTTTCAAGTACAATGGGGCAAATTGATGCAATCAAAAGTAGTAGGGGTAAAGTGATATGAGCCAAAGTACAAGAGGAAATTACCCTTTTTATTATTGACCAATCCTGATGTAAAGTTTATTTAAAAAAACTCTATTTTCCATAGTTTGCTATTTGTAGATTCTTACATTGGCACCAATTTATAGGGGAATTATAAGAGAGAAAAAAAAAAGTAAAGTTTGCACCCCTGAACTATGGGGTATGTCACAAACACACCCCAAAAATATAAAACGTAACAAAACACCCCTTCCGTTTCAAATCCGTTTGTGCTTGCTGATGTGGTATGTTGACTTTTAATTTTTTTATGGGATTTGTCACAAACACCCTTAAACTATAAAACGTAACAAAATGACCCCTGACTTTAACAGTCAAACTTTAGATTTTTAACACCCTTAATAATAGTGAGTATTTACGTATTAACCCTCATTATGTCATACTGCAATCTGACGTGGCATCATCATCATGGATAATCATTTCCCTTTCAATAGAAACCAGACTCCTCTTTTTTTCTTTCTTTTTTTTTTCTCTTTTTCTTTTTCGAGAAAACCAAATCCCTCTTTTAAAAAACCCAATTAGTGCAATTCACACTGCAATTCAATAATCAGAAAATATCAACGACCGCTCAAGTCTTTGTTAAACCAACAGTCTTCCGACGCTAAAATTCTTGATTGTTCAAACCTATTTCCAATATTTTTTCTTAACCCTCTCTAGTGTGAACATCACCCCTCTCTAGTACCAATTTAGTGACTTAACCCTATGTGATTGTCATTTGATGTGGCCATCTAATAAATTAACGAAAAATGTTAAATGTGCAGTACCCTTTTATTTTTAGGAAAATGAGGGATACCCCCTAGTTTTGAAAATATATAAGAGGAGGTCCAATGTTTTTTTTGTTATAGTCAAAAACTCAAATTCAGATTTTAATTTGACAGACCCCCTGGACAACATAAAATACCTACTTTGCCATTTTAGTTTCAATTTAACCCTAACCACATTAGCCTCTCTCTTCCACTCCCAAGTCCCACCCACAATCCCGACACGCCATTGCCATCTATCTCTTTCTATCCCTTTCTCTAACTCTCTCTTGTCAAAACAGAAAACCACCATAGTGGAAAACTCTCTGGCGGCAGCGGTAGCGGAGAAGAACCGGAAGGCCGACAAAGGATAAGGATGGATGAAGGTTAAAGGAGATCGACGACGATTACGAGGAGGACGGCGGCGGCGAGGAGGAGGAGAACGGGATCTGTATTCCGCCGCACGAGTTCTGGCTCGGCAAATGGCGAGGACTAAGATCGCCTCCTTCTCGGTGCACGAAGGGAGACGTTCTTTGAAAAAATTACAAATCTGGAGGCATATTCAATTGTACAAAAGGTTATTGATTGAACTTTTGTAATTAGGATTTTGTTTGATTTTTTTTATCATTGCCGGTGAAATTTATAATTAGGCTTTCATGCATCTCGTTTTGTTTGATAGATGGCATTAATTAGGGTTTTCCCTGCATCTTGAGTTCTGGTAGATCTATTTGTATTTCATAATATGGTGGATTGGAACAGTGTAAAAAATGATGATGGTGATGGTGTAAATATCTATCTAAGCTGGGATGCTTTACTCTGCTTCTATTTAGTAAGAAATTTATGATCATTAATGGTATATATTAAATCATGTTGCCATTGAAATCATTTCGGCAAGTTTATTACGATTCTTCGCCTTTTTTCCCCGTTTACGAAAGATTTTTACTTTTCCATCTTTAGAATTTAATGTGGTCGATATGCTACAATGAAACATACTAATTGTTTTCGATTTGGGGTTGCCGTGTTTGAATATTCTTGTAGCGAACTCGGTGTTCGCTACAATATAGTGGATATCTAGTTATTCAGTTTGTATTTCAGTATTTTCTTACTGTTGTTGCATGATTTTTTTTTTTTTTTTGGAGTTTCATATTCCGTATTATAATCATGGTTTGTTTGCAAGATGGGCATGATACGGAGAATACTAACAAAATACTGCTGACATGACTGCGTTTGTGAGTCTATGAACTCTTATACTTGGTTGACCGGTGTATTCGGTAATCTTTAGTAACTCGATGAAATTGAAAATTATATTCGTTTCTATTCTACTTCATACAAGTTTCAACCTGTCTTTAGCATTAATTCGTACACGATACACTAGATGAAATCGTGCATCGGAAATAAAACACTTGTCATGCAGAGAATATTTGATTTTTTTTTCTCAATCTTATCGAACTAATACATGTATAAATATTTGGATTCCTTAACTACATTGTCTAAAAGTTATAGATATGTAGATTCAATTGTGAACGTTTGTAGATGAATTTTATTTATATACATAATTAGTCACATGTGGTCATATACATGTAGTCATAAATAGTCACATGTGGTCATATACATGTAGTCATATATAGTTATATATAGTAACAAGAATGAACATAACTACATGTGACTATAGTTGACTACATATAGTCATATCTAGTCATATGCAGTAACAAGAGTGCACATAACTAGTTGTGACTAATAGTTCACCAAAATAAATTTATCAAAAAAATCTTTCATTGTTTTTTTTGTATTTTTTCATGTAATATAATTCGCGTGTTCCATTTTGTTCTTCGTTTTCTTTAACTTGTATTTTTTTGCCACATGTTTTGCTTTGTATAACATTATGAGATGCAAAGAATAAGATGCAGAGAAGTGCCATGTGAAGTTGCATTCATGCTACAGTACTACAGACTTATGCCACTTATATAACTATAGATAATTGTAGATAATTATAGTCACATGTAGTAACATATAGTTATATGTATGTTATGTGTTTTTTTAATGTATAGTAATGCGTGTTCATGTTTTGAAGTTTATTTGCATGTGATGTGATTCTGTTTTTTTTTTTTTTGGTTAGTTGATTTATAATATCAAGATTAGAATTGTGAATTTACTTGTTGGTGTAGATGAATTTTGGGGTAAAAAGATAGTACATGATTACATATAACTATACATGAATGTGGTATACTATAGTTATGTGTAGTATACTATAGTCATGTGTAGTTAATTTCAATACAGTAAATTTATCAAAAAAATTAAAAATTAAAAAAATTTAAAAAAACCAAATTTTAAAAAAATTAAAAAAATTAAAAAATTATAAAAAAAAATAAAAAATAAAATAAAAAAATAGGGTATATATAAAAAATAATAATAAAATAAACATTTATATTTTTTTAATAAAAAAATCTAAAAAAATGATAAATGCAGGCCCAATATGCTAATGCAGTTAGGCGTCATGCTGAATGCTGGGGCGGAAATGCTGATGCAGTTGGGCGAAATTTCACTTAAGGGTACAATAGTATTTTTGCCTCTCCAGGGGGTAATCGCAAAGGAAGAATTTTAGGGGTGGACTTATCCCTATATATTTTTTATACTAGGGGTGTATATCAAATGGACCCTTTATTTTTTCTATTATTTGCAGGTCAAAATCATGACAAAAAACCCCTATATTTGTTGGCCTTAGGATATAGGTCCCTAGTGACAACTTATTTGAAGTAAATGACAAGTCCAATTAAACATTTATTTCACATCCTTCACAAAATTTATTCCAAAAATGCCCCTCCACTTACAAATTCGAAATATATATTAAGTAAATTCCAAATTGTTTTTATCATTTTATTTATAATGCATTTAATATTTTCATATTTTCATCCAACATTTTTTTTTTCCTTTCACAAAATCCATTTGTCTTCTTTTCTTTTCTTTCTTCATTTTAACATTTTATACACTATTATAAAATTCTCTTTTTTTTTTCTTTTTCTTCTACATTATATTGAAATTACAAAAAAAATGTTTTTTTTTGGTCAATTTACATATTTTTTAATTTGTCCGTAGTAGACTATGGTATACTACGGCGTACTATAATATATTACGGTATACATTATACTACGGTATACTATAGTATACTACGGTGTACTATGTTTTACTACCAAACCCAAGCCGCCAAAAAACTATTGGCCGTCGCCAACGCAGCCGCCGCCACCCCTACCAACCAACGTTCGCAGCCGCCGCGACCGTAGTGACCTACCAACTTTGGGAAAACACTAGATCTGGTATTTAAACCCAAACCAAGCAAAAGTATCTTCTTATAACATAAGACTATCGGATCTAATTAATTAGTCAAAATATGATTTCCATAACATCTCAGCCGTAATCACAACCCTTGCCGCACAACCCCTGCCATCACCGCCTCCACCACGACTCCACCCGCCGCTGCCGCCTCCACCACAACTCCCTCGACCAATCGCCCCTGATCCTGCTCCCTTCGTTGCCGGTGGCGGCGGCAACCTTCTTGCTGAAAAAAGAGAGAGAGAGAGAGAGAGAGAGAGAGAGAGAGAGAGAGAGAGAGAGAGAGAGAGAGAGAGAGAGAGAGAGAGAGAGAGCAAACTAGAGAAAACGAGAGAGAAATGTAAATACAATATTATTTAATTATAAATAACATAAATTTATAGGACAAAGTTACAATTTCAATAACTTCTTATAACCCTAATCGTCTTCATCTTCTACAGTTCTACCTCACCTTCACATCCACATTTTCTTTGGTCTGTATTTTCTTTTTTCGTTTTGTATAAGATTTTGGGGTGGTGTAAACTTTAATCATTCATCCCTTATTAAGCCCTTGTTTTATTTTTCTTTCTAATTTAGTAATTTTTATTATAATATAAACTTTTTGTTTAAAGATAAAAAAGCTAAAAGTACAACTAACTGAACAAAAGAATTATTAAATAATACTAAAAGAATTGAGATAACTAATTTAAAACATAATTAATATATAATTTTAAAAAAAATAATACAGAATTAACAAAAAAAATTAAAACAATATATTTTGTTTCTCTAATTACAAGAAAAATGAGGGATGGGTGTATTTTTATTAAAGGCAATATGGACAAAAGAGGTATTATTATAATATTTTAACTTAAAACATTCAACTACTTCAACTTTAGGTGAGTGAGGTACACTCTCAGAGTTCCAGTTAACTTTAACGGATTATTAAACGACCGCACCAATTGACAACCAAAGAGGATTAAGTCACTAAATTGAGGCTAGAGGGAAGTGAAGTGCACACTAATAAAACCACAGGGGAAGTGCTATTTGCCCAAAAAATATAATAGTGGTAATATATATATATATATATATATATATATATATATATATATATATATATATATATATATATATATATATATATATATATATATATATATATATATATATTAATACTATATAAGCGTCGAAGTACTCATATTTTACTCTCCATTTCTGTTTTCTCTTTTCTTATGCCATTTCCCATTTAAAAGGGTGTCGTTCTATGAAATTCCACCAATCAAATGCTTGTATTAATTTAATTTTCATTTAATATAAGAGTCATACTCCTTGAATTTACTCTCCCACATTTTCTTTTTCCTTTTTTTTCTGTCATTTCCAATGTGAAACTTTACCGTTTTGTTTTCTTCTACCAATCAGATTCAGCCAATAATTTCTTTTCCATTTAAATTTTGGGTGTCCGATTGTAGTCGGACATTCTGGTGGGCCCAGAATTTCCTTTTTACTCTCTTTTTTCTTTTTCTCTTACCACGTGGGCCTAGGTTTTTCTTTTATTTCTCATCTTCTCTGCTATATTAGTAATATGTGGGCCCAGAATTTCCTTTTTTGTCTCCTACCACCTACTCTCCTCTACAGCATCCCAGGCAGCCGCCCCGTAGACTCCCCTCCCATAATTATTTTCTTATTTATTCTTTCTTTATTTGTTTCTCTCCCACTCCTAAGGCGCCACATCATCTTTTCCATTTTTCTTTTTCCTTTTCCATTTCTCTCTTTTGTTACACTTGACGCCTTTCAATAATTTATTTTCAGTTTTTTATCTGTCTTCATTTTATGGATTTATAATTATTTTACCTAAATTCTATAAACATAGGAATTTCCTTTTTGGAAGAATAATAGTTATGAGAATTTGAATTTCTATGTTTTAATAATATATAATTTACATCTAAATATGTATAGGAATTTTTTTTATTTTACTGGTATTCACTTAATTTTATTTTAAACATAGAGTTAGTTGAAATTTTATATTAACATCAGTATTCGTATATATTTAGTGTATTTAAATACTTTAATCTATTAAAAAATTTCATAGTAGTGATTCTTTCAGTGTGCATAGTTGGAATAAATAATTTCGTTTTAGCTACCAAAATATTGTATCATAAATCAAATTAATATTTAAGGTCCAATTTAGTAGTTGGAATAAATAATTTCGTTTTAGCTACCAAAACATTGTACCATAAATCAAATTAATATTTAAGATCCAATTTAGTTATTCACCACTAGAACTTTCTACTTATCTTCAAATTTTATCGACTCATCTGTTTTAATTCTCATTCAATTTTCATCTAAAATAGCCCTTTCTTTTTCCATAGCAACTTCATTACGCCGACTCATCTGTTTTAATTCTCATTCATTTTTCATCTAAAATGGCCCTTTTTTTCATAGCAACTTCATTACGCGCAATCATAGTTGATATGCCTAATTGGGCCAACCCAATGGGCTTACAAATTATTTACCTACTGGGCCACAAGCCCAATATTGAAGACCACTATCACCGAGGCCCAATCACCTTCAAGTAAAGTTTGGGCCCAAAAATCTCAACTAAGCTATAAATAAAGGTTTGAACTCATTCCTTAAGGTACGTTCGATTATTCACAAATATTCTAGAGCTCATATTCTCTCTACTATCTCCATGATCTAGACATCTGACTTGAGCGTCGGAGGGGTTTCCGCAGGATCAACCCCCCGCTTAGTTCACGTGTGCTCATTTCGCAGGGACCTCAGGATCATCAAGTTATCAAGCTACTGATCCGCATTGCTCTCCCAGCTCGTTTTCTACACTACATCAGGTGATTTAAGTAATTAGCTTCATCATTTTGGTGCCGTTTGTGGGAACGATGCAAACCAGATCACGTAGCCAGCAAGATCCTCTTGAGGCATCCGCTCGGAGAGAAAACGACACAGCTAACAACCTCTCAATCCGCGGAGGCTCTGGCTTGCCACCTCCTCCACGTGCTTCGGATCCGCCTCGCGAGGTTCAGGTGATCCCCCCTCGGGATCCACCACTCGCCGATCCACCACTCCCTGCTCCCCGAACGGTTCAAATAACCGAGGATGCGCTCCAGCACATGATAGTAGAAGCCTCAACTCGCGCCGCCACAGAGGCCGTGACCCAATACATCGCCACGATGGGAGCAAATTCTCCCAACGCGATACCAGCACCTGCTCCACCTATGGAGCCACCTATGGCACCACCGCCAGTCCAGAACCAAATAAGTGTCTCCTCCTCTACCTCGGACCCACGGTCCCGAATGCAACAATCTACTCATCGCCAAGATGCACGAACTGGGCGACGAGACCCACGTTCACCTTCAAGAGGCAACACCTCTCACCAACGAGCTCCTACACACAATGGTGGAGAGGATGAAATTAGCAGTCAGGTATCTCGCTCAAATCACCTTCCCCACATAGGTAATCCCATTGGTGGAAGGGCAATACCTCCAATAAGGTACAATCCCTTCACTGTCGCAATAATCAATGAGATACTACCCCAACGGGTAAAGGTCTCGAGTCTACCGCAGTTCGATGGAACTGGTGACCCACAGGAGCACCTTGAAAAGTTCTACTCCATGGCAGATCTATATGGCCCAACTGATGCGGCAATGTGCAAGATGTTTCGCACAACGCTCTCCGAACGAGCATTGAGCTGGTTCAACTCCTTGCCCACTGGGTCAATTGAAGCCTTTTCCCAACTAACAGATCGTTTCACCCACCATTTTGCTATCAACAAAGAGTACGCAAAGACTCCCGCGTACCTCTTCACTATCACCCAGAGAGAGGGCGAGACCCTACGCAACTACATTCAACGATTTGCAGAGGCATCTCACAAAGTTCCTAACGTGGGAGGAAGCATGCTCGCTGGAATCATTCAACAAAACTTGAAGGAAGGTAGATTCAAGGAATCTATTGTAGGAAGACCTCCAACCACTCTGGAAGAGTTACTAAGTCGCGCTGAGAAACACGTGCGCATCGAAGAGGCTTCGGCTCTCCCTCCTCCCAAGAGGAAAAGAGATGAAGATTACTTCAACACCCGGCGACGAGATGGCCGACAACAATCGTCAACATCTCATTGATAATCTCCTTATACGTCCTTGTACTTCCAATGATGTCAATGACACTTGGAGTCTATCGAGCCCATAACATTGTTCGTGATCACATCATCCTAAACTGGGGGGCTATCATACCTTAAGGATGATACATCCCCTCACCTCTCGACATCAATTGAACGAAACACCTACATCATCTACTTAGTACAAGTTTATTTATTTCGAGCGATTCGCTCCCTACTTGTTTATTTACCTTCACCTCAAGTAGGCTCGTAAGCTTCACCTTTTCGATCAATGAATAAAGCTAGTTATTTCCTTTACTCTCGGTGTTATTGCTCTTTCACCACATAATTATTAGCTCAAGTCAACATAAAATCTGCGGGTTTATAGTGCCCCCAAAATATTTCGTTCGCCAAGGGTTATCGACTCCCTGGGGTTTTATAGTACCCCCAAAATATTTCGTTCGCCAAGGGTTGTCGACTCCCTAGGGGCCTACCTCCGCCCCCCCTCGAACGGTTCAGGTAACCGAAGAGGACCTTCAGCGTATGATCGCCGAAGCTTCAACAAGATCAACTTCTACTTGCTCCTCTAACGGTTCAGTTAACCGATGAGGACCTCCAGTGTACGACCGCGAAAGCTTCAACTCGTGCTGTCACTGAAGCAACGACACAACCGTGCGCATCCACCTCAGACCATAGGTCTCGACGCCTCATCCTACAGTGGGCGGTTATCCCATCCCAAGGTTGGGCATCACCCTTACCTTTCAACCCCAAGTGGGTTCACATCACATCTCAAGAGATGAGTATAATCTCCCTACTCAAAAAATAGAACATCCCCAAGGGGTGAACATCAACCAACAAAAAAAAAAGAGGGTCAAATCGCGCACGCGAGACCCAAGAACAAGAAGAAGAAAACAGAGAGTAAAAGAAAAAGAATTAGAAGAAGAAAGAAAGAAGAAAGAAGAAGAAGAAGAAGAAAAAAGAAAAGGAAAAAAAGAAAAAAAGGGAAGAGGCGCGCGTGCCCAGCACGCGTGCGTGGCGTACACGCGAGTCAGCAGAGGAGAGAATTTCAACGCGTTTCACCAAATTGCGCGAGCTCTCCAACGCGCCTCGCCAATTTGCGCGCGCTCTCAAACGGATAAATAAAAAATATTATTTCTCCACACCACGCCAACAGTTATCGGTACACCACGACACCGATATACTCTCGACACGATCCGGTATTCTTTTCGACTCGACTCCCACATCGAATCGAGAGTGGGGGGCTTGCAAGACTCCCACGAGGAGCAAACTCGCTCGGTCCTACAAACCCGTTGCGAGACAACTCCCATGAGGAGCCAACTCCATCGGTATTACGAACCTGCAGCGAGACAAGTCCCACGAGGAGCCAACTCGCTCGGAACTACAACCCGTAGCGAGACAACTCCCACGAGGAGATAACTCGCTCGGTCATATAACCCGTTGCGAGGCAACTCCCACGAGGAGCCAACTCCCTCGGGTCTACGAAACCATAGCGAGATAACTCCCACGAGGAGACCACTCGCTCCGTCCTATAACCCGTTGTTAAGTAATTCCCACGAGGAGCCAACTCCCTCAGGTCTCAACATCACAGCGAGACAACTCCCATGAGGAGACCACCCGCTCCGTCCTACAACCCGTTGCGAGGCAAATCCCAAGAGGAGCCAACTCGCTCGGTGCTACAACCCGCAGCGAGACAACTCCCACGAGGAGCCAACTCGCTCGGTACCACAACCCCCAGCGGGACAACTCCCACGAGGAGCCAACTCGCTCGGCACTACAAATCCGTTGCAAGGCAACCCCCACGTGCAACCACCTCGCTCGATAATAAGACTCGCTGCGAGACAAATCCCACGAGGAGACAACTCGCTTAGAGCGACCTCAATCCGCACGCTCCTCAGTCGCGCGTCATCCAATGCTCCTACAACTTCGCTGCAAGACAACTCTCTCGAGGAGACAACTCACTCGCAATTCACTACACAATCGCAAGCTCAAGTTAGCACGATTACAACCTTACAAACACTTAGAGATATTATGGGAATCTATATAGCCTGGCCAACTTGATTACTCAAATTTCTCTACTTGTTTTCGACGGGTCCTTCATTAAAACGTGGCCACGGTCCAAACATACTTACAACCTACGAGGTCTAACAAGGGGCACGATCCCCATAAAAAAATAAATCTTGAGAGCTTGATCCCCTCCTCAAGTACATCACGCACAAGGCTATATGTAAACACATACGAGCAACGCGTCGAAACATTGACAATGTCAATAAATAACAACTCCCATGAGGAGATTACTTGATCCGTGCTACTACATTATCACGAGACAACTCCCACGAGGAGATAACTCGATCAACTCCATTACCCCGCGACGAGACAACTCCCACGACGAGATAATTCGCTATTACATCGTCGCGGGACAACACCGACGACTCAAGTAACTTATATCACGACAACTTAGTTGTGCTACGCGCCAACGCGCCTTCACGCCCCTCCGACACACGCTCCACCGCGTTTTCGCACACCATCTGACCATACGCCAACGAGCGACTACTACAATTTCTACTCTCAACACGATCTGGAATCCATTCCGACATGGCCCCCACATCGACTCGAGAGTGGGGAGCTTAATGATATGCCTAATTGGGCCAACCCAATGGGCCTACAAATTTTTACCTACTGAGCCACAAGCCCAATATTGAAGACCACTATCACCGAGGCCCAATCACCTTCAAGTAAGGTTTGGGCCCGAAAATCTCAACTAAGCTATAAATAAAGGTTTGAACTCATTCCTTAAGGTACGTTCGATTATTCACAAATATTCTAGAGCTCATATTCTCTCTAGTATCTCCATGATCTAGACATCTGACTTGAGCGTCGGAGGGGTTTCCGCCGGATCAACCCCCGGCTTAGTTCACGTGTGCTCATTTCGCAGGGACCTCAGGATCATCAAGTTGTCAAGCTACTGATCCGCTTTGCTCTCCCAGCTCGTTTTCTACACTACATCAGGTGATCTAAGTAATTAGCATCATCAATAGTGAATAACCTATACTAAAGAAAAATCACATCTAATTTTGTAGCACTCAAACAATTTTACTATTTTTCCCATTGCATTTCCATCTAATAAAATAATCGGGTTTTTTTTTTTTCATCACAACTTAATTTCACCTGTCGATTGGGCACCGACGGCGCGCCTTGCGCGATGGTCTAACGACTAGTGTGTGTGTGTATATATATATATATATATATATATATATATATATATATATATATATATATATATATATATATATATATATATATATATATGCTCAATCCCGCACTAATTTTACTAAATCATGCACATAATTAAAAATATTTTTCTCTCTAAAATCTTCTCTTCTCCTTCCTCACTCTTCTTCGTTTCGCCTAACTTTTTCACAAAATCACACACTAAAAACGTCCCTAGCATTCCAAGTTCGAATTTGACAAAAATCTTCACATGTTCAAACTAAAATATAGTTGGAATTTGAGGAAAAAAAATCGAATTGATATGAATTTGAATAATTAAATAGGCTTCATGAAATCGAATAAATATAAATTAAAACTGAACTCATTTTTTATGATTATTCACGTAAAAAAATAATGAATTTTGACTAACTTGGATAAAATTATCTTAGATAAAAGTTAGAGAGAATATGAGTAGAGAGAGATTTTTTTTAATTTATGTGTGTGATTTAGTAAATTTTAGTGTGAGATTTAGCCGCCCCATATATATATATATATATATATATATATATATATATATATATATATATATATATATATATATATATATATATATATATATATATATATATATATATATATATATATATATATATATATTTGCGGGGAATAGTGGTAATACTCTAAAGGCCCCTAATTACTAGATTTTAATTGGAAAATTTGTCAAAAGCCCCTTGGTAGACAAGTGGTGGTAGTACGATAGACCCAAAAAATAATCCAGATTTTAAGCAACATTCAAAATGTATTTAATTAATAAAAATATTTTAGGATTCATTATTACAGCTATAATTCAATTTAACATATCGTACGCTTAAAAATATGTAGTTATGTAATATCTTTTCTGTAATTAATAATTAATAGATCACGTAATCACATTTTAAACCATGTCAGACTAGAAATCTCTCTCCTTAATTGTAGAAATATTGTTTTGTAGAGGCGATAAATTTAAGGGTTAATAAGATATAACCCCCTCATTAGAAAAAATATTAGGACTAACCACCTTACAATATTTTTAATGGGTCAAACCCCCTCAGAAATGTCAATTACTGAACTACCCCTATAATTTGTAATAGCAAAGACCCCCCTCCCGTTTTCCCCAAATACTGCATATCTTCAACCATCTTCTTCAACATAATTTCACCCCAATTTCCGTTCGTCTGCTACATTTATGCCGATAAATTCGCCGAAAAACAAACTGCAATATATACACCGCATATTTTCCCCTTTCAAAAATTGCCCTAGTTTGCTACATTTTCAGCGGAAAAAAAAAACCAAGAATACCATTTTATTGTGCAATTCGTCCAGCAACACAGGTTGACAAGCAATGGTGAAGAACGGGAAGAAGAAGACAAGTAGTTTGCTATATACCCATCTCTATCGCCGACTTTTTATTGACCTAATTTTGTGTATTTACCCCACAATTCCGCTTCCTGACACCATTATCAGTGACTCCGGAGGGCAAATTGAAGACTTCTACAGAAACCGTATGCAAAGGTAAGTCTGGAATCGACAATCAATTTCACTTCGATTTGTTGTAAATTTCATAGCAGTTTTGATTACTTTTGCTATGTTTCATACATGGGCCACTGAAATTTTTATTGATTACAGTGAAACCAAAATCGAAGAAACGAATGGGAAAGAAGAACACGAATAGAGGTATTAACAAATTGTCCATACTGATAGTTCACTCGATTTAAATACTTGTACAAAAGAATTAATCTATGTTTTATTTCTTTTCCCAGGAACACCACATAGCAAAATGAAAGTTGACTTACTGCATCTAAACGCTGGTAATAATTTATGCAAATTGGTTACCAATTGAAATATGTTTTTTGGGCATTGTAGTTGAATGCATAATTATGAATCTAAAAACATTGTGGGTGTTGTTGTAGTTGAACTGTGAAGTTGATTACAATTCTATGCTACAACATGGATTTATTTGTATTGTATACTTAATTTAAGTGTATCTAGTTGACTACATTGTTGTTTGTATACTGATGTGTGCATGTTTTCTAATGCAGTGCAAACAAAGCAGGTGATTAAAGAACAAAGAGAAGAATTGGGGTATATAAAGCAGTACAGATCGACCCTCACCTCAACCATCACTTTCTTCAATGACATATCTCTAAGGCCAGCCCATATCCGATGCCTCAAAAAAACGCCATTCTACTACTTTGTAATGCAATTTGCAGATAAGAAGGTCGATGCCAAGTTTGTCAAGTGCACACAAATTGGGACTGCACAATTACTTTTGGCGTTTGACAAGGAAAAAGACAAATTCATTATTGGGGGGGAAGAGATAACCATTACCCCAGAGGAATGCCAGTTGATATTTGGCATAAACCACGGTCACATTGAAATCAACACCAACAAATCTAGCAAACCTCGTGAAGGCCTGGCACAGCGTAAATTCCGCAACCACGTGAAATTGAAACGGAAATATCTCAAACCAGACTTGATGAAGTGCATTGGTAATGAGGACCAAGAGAGTGTTGAAGATGTTGTAAGACTAATAATTTTGTGTTTGGTCACCAACGTCTTCTTCGTAACTAGTGGATCTCTCGTGGGGTGGTGGACATTTAAGTATTGCGAAGATATAGATATGATGAGTCAATACAACTGGGGGAAAGCTATAACAGAGTTCTTCATGAGCAGCGTACGAAAAGACAAAGCAATCGATGTAAAGGGTTGCAGAGCATTACTATTGGTAAGTTTTTCCTCTTTTGTTTCATACACGCATTATACCTACGTCACCTACTGAGTAATATTTAGTTAACTATGTTTGCGTAGTACAATATAATCTATCTACATTGAACTGTGTGCTAACAAATGCTCTAAAATTATACCCAGTTTTGGTTTTGCGAACGAACGAACATTGTAAGCCCCGCGAGAGAATGCGCATTCCCAAGATTTCAGCGATGGAATCTACGTACATTGTCGGAGTCGCTACGAAATATTGCAATAGTGGACATTCCCAGAAAAGATGTTCATATCACACCATTGGAACCTTCATCCAAAGAAAAAGCCGTACTCAATTGGTATGAATCCACATAGACCCAATGCACATCCAACAGTGATGATGTTGTAGAAGACAGTGTTTCAAAAGACAGCGACCATGACACTACAAACAGTGACACAGATGGGGGTACTCCAGATATTGGTGATGCCCATGGAAATGCAGATGATTCTCCGCCGCACGACCCAGTTGACCATAATCCCGAGCTCCATGACTTAAATGCACGGGGATGTGGTTCAGAGCCCAATATGCAGACCAGACTAGCGATTTTGGAAGCAACCGTACGTCAATACGAAACTGAAATAAAAGATCTAAAAGACGCTTTACAGTCGTCCAAATTTGAAGCATATGAGTTACGAACCAAGGTTTCAAATATCCAAGCGGCGTCTAGCAATCCAGATTTGCATGTTGACCGATTATCATCATTGAAAGCCAAGAGTCAACATGAATTGGATCGTAGACTTATAGTCCAACTGAATGAAGCGTATCTTAATCTGCAAAATGAACGCCAACGCAATTTGGACCTCCAAACTGAGCTCGTGAAGGTTAAAGCTGATAATGAACAATTGTTGATGAATAATGCTACTACACAAGAGCTGCAAGCTGAATTAACCGTGCTAAAGACTTGCAATGAATCCCTCCAATCAGCCAAGACCAACCTTGAAGAAGAAATATCAAAACTCCGAAAACAGACTACTTCCGGGCCTGCAAGCAACAACATCCCGCCAAGCAGAGACGATACACCGTCCTTCGAGCTGTTAACCCCAACTCAGCAAAACTCCGATGATATAACGCTCACCAACATGCCCGTAGCAGATCTCACAATAATGGAGCTACAAGCAACTGTCCAGGTGATGCAAAAACAGGAATTGGTGACAAAAAGGAAAATTACGGAACAGGAGCACACAATTAAAGAGCTCACCACAACCCTCGACAACTGTACCAAGACAATTCCAGTGCTCGATGAGTCCGATGATGATTTCGAAGAAGCTGGTCCGAGTTCAAAAAAGCCAATGAGGGGGCCTAACTCCGTAGTTGCCAACAGAACGAGATCAAAAAAGCAACATGTAACCCCTTCCACACTCAAAACAATCCCAAAACCAAGGAACAGCTACAAGAAATACACCACTTACAAGAACCTTTCGGATGAGGATAAGGAAACTATCAATTCACTCGCATCTCAAAGGGGACAAGTCGAGTAAGTAAACGTTTAAATTTCTCAAAGTTCAATTTATTTGATGATTGTCGGTGCACGATTCATATAGCGTTCTATTCACACTTTTAGTAATCTATGTTATGTTTTTTAGTTACATATCAATTTCTTACAACTGTCACCACACGCAGCACAATTATTTGGAGGCCACCAGATAGCAACCAAGCCGTACTTTCAAACGACCTCTTTGCGCTCATCGAGAACAAATCAATATGGAGCTCTGTAAGCATAACTTCATAGTAAATCACATTAACATTTTTCAACTGATTATAATGTGCGTAACTGGTATATATATGTATATATATATATATTTGTGAGCCCAGTTCATCGATTGTTACTGCATGAAGCTTAGCATGGAACAGTCAAATGGGTTGTTCGACACTGCCCAATCTGAAGATATGAAAGGAACGAGCATCGTACTCCCTTCCATGTTACTGGTAATTCAAAAATCTTTTCCTCGTTGTTGTAAAAAAAATTGATAATTTTATAATAATATTTCCCCAAATCAAATTGCAGTATTGTCTGAGGAGTTCCGGTGATAAGACATTTGTGCCACCTGTGCACCTGTGCGCACATCGCTACCTAATTTTTCCACTACATTCCAAGGGCAATAAAATTAAAAAAAATAGACCACTTGACACTTCTTGTGTTTGACAAACTACTGTGTGATTGGAGATTTTACAACTCCCTGCAACCACGAAAGGGTCACAAGGATGCATACCTCCAGGACGCGGAAGATATGGTAATAAACATCTGAATAATTCAATTGATGTACTGAAATCATACTACAAATTATACAAGTCTTATATTATTCTACCTAACTTTTTTTTTTTACAGAAGGAATTCGTTGAAAAAACTGCTGCAAAATATGATCTTGATATACCAAATGACGAAGATATTCAAACGATGGAAGACGCTCCCCAGCAAGCGTGTGGAACCGATGATTGTGGTATAGTGGTGTTGTACATCATCAAGAAATATTTCACGCAACAGCCAATACCATCACAAACTGCAACGATGGAAATAGGTAACATGCGTCGTGAATTGGTGGAACTGTTCTTGGAACTGGGAAAGGGGAAGGATTACAGAAATAAACGCTTAAAAAACTAATAAGATGTAGCTAGTGACACCCTAGTTTTGTAATATCTCCAAACATATCTCTTTTGTTCGGATTATTAGTTTTTTGCACAACCAGTTATACTTCTTTTTATTTTTACTGTTTTATGTTCTGGATTATGCACATTGGTTACTATATTGCATCCAACTTGTTTTATCTTTCGTATCTATGTCTTCTTTTTTTACTAGTAACAGTATTTTACCAGCATCGGGGGCTTAAAAAGTGAGTCAACTATGTTAACAATCTATACTATTGTTCGTATAAAACTATAGTAAACTTTAGTTCACTATTTATAGTGAACTAGCTAAATTGTACAGTACAGTTCATAGAAAACACAATGCAGTGTATATAGTACAGTGTACCATGTATAGTGAGTCAACTATGCATTTTTATACAATATAGTGAACCATTTACAGTGAACTATAATCACTTAGTCAAGTAAACTGACTATTTACATTATAGTAAACTATTTACATTATACATTACAGTAAACCATTTACAGTGAACTATAAACCATGAGTCAACTATGCCACAATTATACAATATAGTAAACAAATTACATTAAAGTAAGAATAATTTTATAGTAACCCAATACTGTACAAATCATCGTACAACTTACAGTGAACTAATAAGTTACAGTAAACTGCCTCTGTTGTAATCAACTTATTACGTTTCAGTAAACTGCATATTCGTAGTAAAATTAATATATAATGAAAAAACCCATTTAAAAAACATTCAACGATCGTATAAAGCATAGCAATTGATATAAAAACATAGTTCAACAGAACATGTGCATTGATATAAAAACATAGTTCAACAGAACATGTGCATTGATATAAAAACATAGTTCAACAGAACATGTGCATAAAAAATGTCCACAAACAAAACAGAATAGTTCAACAAACGCAAATAAACTAAAGAAAAATAACCATTTGCATACAATCATCTTCCTACATAAAAATTCATCCTATCCGCTTTGTGCACGTCTTCTTATTATGGTGCCCATATTCATTGCAACGACCACACTTCATCTTCCGAGCAATATGCTCTCCCCTAGAAGGAATTCTTTTCACTCTTGGCCTACCACGTCTTGTATGATAATCTGGGGGACCCACCAATTTTTGTTGATTGTAAACTACCACTTTACCAAAAGGCTGTATTAACATAGCATATGTACTCTTGAACATCGACACGTGGAAGTACTCATCAATGTGCTCATAACCATCATTTCTGTACAAAAAAAACACAGCTGCAGCATGTACGCAAGGATATCCATTGATTTGCCACCATCTGCACGAGCATGTTCTTGCCTGCACATCTACAACAGCATTCGGCACCGAGTACACCTCATACACAAATTCAGACGCCTTTTTAACCGTCAATGGTCTACCCTCATTCACAAAACTATCAACAATTGTTTCAAGATTCGGGCATATAGCAGTTGTCCACGTGGCACCCTCCTCGTGCCTTATACACATCTGCACCATTAACAAACTCCGAATTACATCAATGAAATTGGTGATGGGAAGATGTCTATACCTTCGAATTTGGGCATTCCATGACTCAACAGCATTTGACGTGGTCTGACCATATCTACCAGCCTCAAAATACGAATGCGCCCAATTCTCATAAGGAAGGTCAGCTAAGAAATTGAAAATTCTTTCCGCTCCATTGGATCTTAAGTCACCCATTGCAACCTCAAATTCTTCCTTCGATGCAGCATAAACACAAGAATCGAACTGAAGTACAATTGCTTTCCGAAGGTTGGCACCAACACCCCTAAAATGGTTCTTCAAATTCCTCTTCAAGTGAATTACACAAAATGCATGACGAGAGCCTGGAAAAATGTTCTTCACCCCCTCAATAATGCCATGGCACCTGTCAGATATAAATGTTAGTACACGCTCCGTACCTACTGAGTCTCTCAAATGTTCCAAGAACCATGCCCAATTAGCATTTGTTTCTTCATTCACAATAGCAAATGCAAACGGGAATAAACCTGCATATTAAACATTATGTCAATAATCTAGTTGCTAATAATTTAAACATGCATTATGATTAACTAATACAATTCCAAAAAAAAATATGTAACTACGTCAAAACATTACCATCATTGCCATCTTTCGCAACGGCGCTGAGCAATATACCCTTGTGTTTTCCCTTCAAAAAAGTACCATCAACACATACAACGGGACGACATGATTTGAAACCACTCAAACATCCAGCGAAAGCGAAAAAACACCGCACAAAATTGTTGGAAAATTCATCAACATCTAAATGGAAAATACTACCCGGATTAGTCTTTCGCATTTCTTGAAAATATGATGGAAGGAATGAGTACGATGTGGTTTGATCACCATACACAACCTCCCTGCCCGCATCTACAGCCCTCCATGCAACAAAGTAACTAATATCAATACCATATTTATCTTTAGCTTGGTGAATTACATCTTTAGGGGTCGTTGTAGGCATAGCTCGAATATCATCCACAATAAGCTCTGCAATAATATCGGACGTGATCCTTCTTCTACTGCAAGTTCCAAATGTCATGCCACATGTGTGATACTTATGATATTTCCTAATATAACAAAATTTGTTGCACTTCTCAATCGATGCATGTATTCTCCACATGCATTTCTTCGAGTCTCTGTACTTGCACTGTGCCGTGACTCGATATGACTCATTTTTCACGTAGTCAAACTCAAAACCAGATTCAACAGAGAATTTGCACAATGCTTTCCTAAACTCAACAACGCCCCCTTTAAAAACCTGTCCCACATCCCTAATAAAAAAAAGCCAACTGTGGCTCAATAGTTGCTTACCATTCGATGGCACACCCATGATTCGTTCTTCACATAAACCATCATTCTCAACCAATAATGCAGATGGTGCATACGCAGATAAACTCCCAACTAGGGCATTTTGAACCTGAAAATCGTTATCAACATACGCCAACGACCTTCCCCTATTTCCCAATTCAGCACGCTTCTCCTTTTCCTTCACGTTAACAACAATATTCTGCAAAGTTAACTGTTGTACCATGGCAAACATTGACAATACATCTTCATCATCTCCGAGAATGCAATCACCAAACATAGGCAAATTGTACGTCAAATACAGATTATCGGCACTCAAACCGCTCCATTTCGAACAAATAAAGCCAGACAATGCTTCATACCGCATACCAACTGTGAAACGCTTCAATGCTTTCACACTCGCGTAGTTTAGCATCAGCATCACACTAATCGCCATTTGATTACTGCACGAGGAGACAAAATAAAAAAAATGTGAAAAGTAGAAACTCATCATAAGCAAAAATCACACCAGAGAAATAATAAAAACATAGCACACTACATTAACGACTGTGACACAGAAGCTATAAACATACCAAAATTCATTCTATATGAACAAAATAATTGTTCTTTGTGTATGAATTCATAATAATGTAATTCGTAAGTTAGATTACTACGTTCGTCGCGCATAATATATTTTATTAAAATTAAATTGATCAGTGTTATTTATCACACCAGAGAAAATATAAAGACATAGCACACTACATTAACGACTGTGACACAGAAGCTATAAACATAGCAAACTGCCAAAAAACAACCACATATTTTAAACTCACTTCTAATTCTAACAGCAACAAATCACCCCCGTCTGGATGACAACCGTAAGTCCCATTGTAATTATGAACTGACTAATTAAACTACGCAATCAACCCAATCAAATACAGTAACTTGAAATTCCAATTCCAAAAACGAAACTGTATATACAAACCCCCATCTCATCTGATAAGCCGATTTAGTACTAATATCATACCTTCTTTTAAACAATCTCTCGTCGTTAATTTTATTCCACACTCTGTAATCTTCACATGTATCGCCTGTGTCGAAGAATTTATGACGAAGATTTTTGACTGTGAAGATTAGTTATAATGATATAAACAGAACGGTTTATGATTATGCAGTTGGCACTAATCACGTAGGGCGAGATATACGGAGGTACAATCACAGATTTCACGCCAATTCTGATTGATACGTTGTTTGGGTATTATATTTACAATAAGGGCAGAATAGGGAGAAAACATCCGTAAGGGGGGTCAAGCAATTGATGAAAAAATATATGGACTTCTATACAATAGCCCAAATACAAATTGGACCTGGGCTAGGTAATTTTCCCTAATGGGGGGGGGGGGGGGGGGGGGGGGTTTCCCTCATTTTCCCTAAATTTAATTTAAGAAAAAAGGTCCCATTATATTGAGTTATGAATAGCGAGGTCGTCGTTCAGATGCTATAGAATGGTTTTCACAACTCTTGGTTGTATTTGTGATTGTCAGTATATGTTGCACGGACACTTCTAGAAGGTGAAGAGTCCCCGTATTCAACACCTGGACACTCGGACACACTCGGACACTTCTCGACACCCGTGTCGGGCCGTGTCGTAATTTCGCTAAATGTAGGACACCCGTGTCGGGCAGTGTCCATAATTTTAAAAAAGTTGGGACACTTCTCTTACATTTTAAGAGGAAGCCCTAATAAAAAAAATGCGCATTTTCCTTTCTCTGTAATACATATTTTCTTTGTCAGTCCACCCAAAACTCCAAATGTCTAGCATGCGATGGCGACCAAGAACACGAGCAACAAGGGCGAGCGGTTCTCTTATGCGATGACGAATTATACATATTTTTTACAATTTATAAATGTACCCATATTTTTATTATTTATAAATATACCCCTATATTTTTATATTTACGCGTATCCCCGCGTGTCCGTATCCTAGTTTTTTGAAAATGTCGTATCACCATGTCCGTATCCGCGTATCGCCGTGTCCACGTATCCGTGTCCGTGCAACATAATCAGTAACATATTTTCATATATTTCAGGCAGGCTTTACCACAAGGCAAATGAGGTATTTGCCTAGGGCCCCCAATTTTAGGGGCCCACCTAGATACACATATGTTATATAAATATATTATTATTATATATTAGTTTTATGTTATATTTAATATATATTAACTAAAATTCTCACATTTAATAGAGGGTCCACATTAAATCCTATTTTCAATCAACGGTACAATTTTCTCATCTTCTATGAAAAAAAACGTTTATTTCCTTAATTACTAGGGCCCACTTCACACAATTTCACTTTTCTCTCACTATATCCCATTAATCAAGACTTTTCAGTTTCCCTGAATTCACGCTATATTCTTCTAAATTAATTTTTTTTTTCTCCTACACACGTATCCCTCTTCTTCTTCTCTCTCTTCTTCTGTAAAAAATAGATCACCAAAAACTCTTGCCACTCAACGTGAAGCACACAACAAATTCTCAAGATTTTTTATTCTTCTTTTTGTTGGACGATTTCTTTTATTTTTTTTCCTTATCATTTTTCTCTAAGTATATCTTTCTTGTTTCTACTTTTTTTGCAGGTGATTATTCAGATTTTATTTTGTTGGCTACTAGGCTTCGAGCTTGCAATTTCCAGAATTTACGCAAATAAAAAGAAAAAACTTGCAATTTCCAAGTTCTATTGTTTCTACTTTCTTAGGATTGCTAATCTCCATTTGCTTTATTATGTCGAGTGGTAGACATTACATGTTTGGTTGTCAAAAAAGAAAAAGACAAGAAAAACTAAAGAAAGATGATGACTCTCAAAGAGGAGTTATAGAAAGATTATTTATGAATAGGAGGAATCAAAATGCTAGAAACGAACATGAAATTCCTATGAATGCCCAAGACGATAATCCTAATGATGTTCAGAATGATAATATTCTTAATATTCAAAATGATAATCTAATTGTTGTTCCAATTGATAATCCTACTAATGATCAAAATGAAATTCCTATGCGAGAAGAAAATGAAAATAATGATAATAATTCAAATGAAATGTTGCTACGGATCATAATGTAATTGAAGAAAATGCCGACTTTCTTGATAAATTTGATCCGGCAAATTGGATCAATATAAATACAAAATTACGAGATTTACTAGTGGAAAAAGGTCCTATTATAATTGCTAGTATAGATTTTCCAAAAGAACGTGATGGTAGACATTTCTCTACTTCAAGTTATATTCGAAATTTACCTAATCGAGAGAAATATGATAGGAGATGGCTCGTATATTCAGAAAGTGTAGATAAAGTATTTTGTTTTTGTTGTAAGTTGTTTAGCATTAAAACTACTTCAAGTAAAAAAATTTGGTGGCGGAGTTAATGATTAGTACTATATTAACAACTCATGAGACATCTAGTGATCATATTAATAATATGTATGATTGGATGAATTTAGAAACAAGATTGCGAAGCAATAAAACAATTGATCATAGTATACAAGAAAACATAAAAAGAGAAAATGAACATTGGAAACAAGTATTGAAAAAAATTAATGCGGTTGTGAAAACTTTAGCTAAAAATAATTTGGCTTTTCGTGGGACAAATGAAAAAATTTATGACAATAACAATGGAAATTTTTTAAGTCTAATTGAAATGATTGTGGAATTCGATTCTATAATGCAAGAACACCTTCGGCACATTAAAGATAGGGAAATACATATTCACTACCTCGGGCATAATATACAAAATGAATTGGTGCATATGTTAGCTTGTGAATTAAAATATAATATTATTAAGAGAATTAAAATGGCTAAATATTTTTCTATTATACTTGATTGTACTCCGGATACAAGTCATCAAGAATAAATGTCTCTCATTTTAAGAAGTGTGAATGTATCTATATATGAATCCAATTCATATAGAAGAATATTTTATAATTTTTTTAAAAATAGATGATACAACAGGAAAAAGTATTTTTGATGAACTTCTAAATGTAATAAAAAAATCTTAAACTTTATATTGATAATGTGAGAGGTCAAGGATATGATAATGGTTCAAACATGAAAGATAAAGAAAAGGTGTGCAAAAAAAGATTGTTAAATATAAATTCTAAAGCATTTTACACTCCTTGTGGTAGTCATAGTCTTAATTTAGTAATTTCTGACATGGTTAATTTTTGTCATAGAGCTATATCTTTCTTTGGAGTCATACAACGTATATATATATTATATTTTCTAGTTCCACAAAGAGATGGAAAATATTGACGGATAATGTAAAGAAATTAACAGTTAAACCATTGTCACAAACACGGTGGGAAAGTCACATTGAAAGTGTTAGAGCCATCCAAAGTCAACCAATCGAAATAAAAGATGCTTTGATTGAATTGAGAGAAACTTCCTTAGATCCTAAAGTAAAGAGTGAAGCTAAATGCTTAGCCACTTATGAGATTGAAAATTTTGAATTTTTACTTAGCATGAATATTTGGTTTGAATTATTACATGCCGTTAATTGTGTTAGCAAAAATTTACAATCTAAAGATATGCACATTGTCTCCGCTATAGATCATTTGCAAGGTCTTGTATCATTTTTAGAGGATTTTAGAGAAAATGAGTTTGAATTAGTTATTAATGCTACTAAAGAAATTTCTTTAAAGATGGGAATTGAATCAATATTTCGAGAAAAACGTGTGATACATAGAAAAAAACAATTTGATGAAACTCAAAGTAACGATACTATATTATCACCCGAAGAATCATTTAGGATAGAATATTTCTTATATATCGTAGATCAAGCTATCTCTTCAATTAAAGCTAGATTCGAGCAGTTTAAACAATATAAAAATACATTTGGATTTTTATTTAATATAAAAAAAATAAAGTCTTTAGATGATAACACTTTGAAAGAAAGTTGTATTAATCTTGAAAATTCTTTACAACATAACTCAATCTGATATTGATGGTTCGGATTTATATTATGAATTAAAAGTGTTAAGAAAAATCACACCTTCCAAAATAGATAAACCAATTGATGTACTTAATCATATAAAAGTTATTGATTCTTATCCTAATACGTGTATATGCTATAGAATAATATTTACAATACTTGTAACCGTTGCTTCGGCCGAAAGGAGTTTTTCAAAGTTACAATTAATAAAAATATACTTACGTTCAACTATGTCACAAGAACGATTAAGTGAATTAGCTATTTTATCTATAGAAAAAGATTTATTAAAAGAACTAGAATCTGAAGATTTGATTAATACATTTGCATCTATAAAAGCAAGAAAAATAATTTTTCCATAAGATTAAAAAAAAAAAAAAAATAAATAAAAAAAAATCAGGGCCTCATTTTTGAGTTTCGCCTAAGGCCCCCAATATCCTAGAGCCGACCCTAATATATTTATTTGATAACTCATTTATTTGGTACAAGAACATGTTTGTTATTCTTGCAGGATTTGTATTATTTTTTTCTTTAAACATGTTCTTATACATGATGTTTTCAAAACCCTCTTTTTTTTAATGAAGAAACCGCAGCAAACCATACAATAGACATAAACCACACTAGGCTAACTATGTGTGACAAGCTCGATCTAGCGACCGTTGACAAAGAAACTTGAACGTGAGTCAATTGACACAGAACCACTTGCTCCAACCGCTAGACCGGACAATTTTTTTCCTTTCAAAACTCTTTAATTGCATTGTTTGAATGTCTTATACAAAGTGGTTTTCACAACTCTCTGTACATAGTATTTCGTACAACGTGGTTTTAATATTCACCTATATTATTCCAAGTCATTTTTAATATTAAAAAAAAAGAAAACTAACTCTTTGTACAACGTGGTTTTAATATTCACTTATATTATTATGAAAGCCATTTTTAATATTAAAAAAAATAGAAGTGGTGAATATACTGAGCAAATGTATAAGGCCTATAACCTACCTACACACTGCAAAATTTTTATAATAATTAGTCAAACCATCACATTTTTAAAACATGTTTTGTTACATTTCAAGTGGAATTGAATTAGCCATAGTTTTAAGTGTCGTTTGGGGATGTTTCTTGTTTCAAATTATCTGTCACATTATAATTTCATGATTCATTATTTACTATTTTCTCAATTTTACCTTTATTATTGTTCATTAATTGACTGAGAATTAATGGAAACGACATTAATAACATGTATATTTTATTAATTTTCTTAATATGTGCGCAAAAACCCAAAGTGACACATATTTTGGCATGGAGGGAGTAGCATATTAAAAATTATTCGTGGATTAAAAATTCACGCTTTAATCCCTAATTTGTAGATTAAAAATTATTTCAATAGCAATTTTTTTTAGGGTCTATTAGATATAACCCCCTTAAACATTCAAATAATAGGGGTAGACCCAAATTTAAATTTGCCATTTTGATAAAAACCCAAACTTTTCTAAATTACATAAGTACCCTCAATCAAATCCCACAAATCACGTTACTTTACCTTTTGAAATAATATCAAATCCCACCCTATTTTCCCGTTAAAATACTATCCCCACAAACCCACTACCAAAAAATCTGCAAACCTCTCAAAACCAGAAATTTATACGGATCTCGCGGACGGTGCCGGATAAATTAGATGAGGAAAGTACTTGCTCCTCGCCGGAGTCCGACGGAGACACCGTCCGCTGTGGTGCAGCATCGTAGCAATTTTCCGGCGCTGGATTTCGCACAATGGCCTTTTCTCGTCTTTTCGAAAGCATTCATTGGAGAACTCCCACCGATCAGGCATAACCTTCCCAAATCCCTAAAAAATCATCAGATAAGCAACTCAATCAATAACCGAAACAAAAAAAAAAAAAACCAAAATTCCTCGTTACAGATCGAAGGATTCGATTAGCAAAAGCTCACGTAAGTATTCAGTTGCCGAACGAAACTGGAGAAATTGTTGTGCTTGAAATACTTGGGCAGCAAATCTCTGGCAAACTCACGTAATTTGGCCCAACGAAACCGACAATATACTAATAAACTATCCCACTGATATAATTTGACTATGGATCTCGTTAATCGACTACGGGCCGCCGTCACTGCTCCAATCTAAGGTTACTCAAATCTAGGATTACTCAAATCTAGGGTTTTGATAATTCTTCGGCCCATAGTTGATTAACAAGATGCATAGTCGAATTACAACTGTGTTAATATACTATCCCTATCATTTAATAGACTATCCCACTGGTATAATTTTACTATGGATCTCGTTAATCGACTATGGGCCGAAAAATCATCAAACCACTAGAATAATAATAATAATAATAATAATATATATGGAAACTGAATAATATGTTTGTTTGAAATACTAATCAATTAGGGTAATTTTCCTTATTATATGAAAACGATTAGGGTAAATAATAATATATATGAAAAAATAATAATATAAATGGAAACTGAATAATATGTTTGTTTGAAACACTAATCAATTAGGGTAATTTTCCTTATATCATGTAATAGACTATCTCATTGATCTAATTCGACTATGGAACTCGTTAATCGACTATGGATCCCGTATTATTCAACCACATAGTATATTAATAATTTCAATATAGTACATTAATCTGCTATGATAGTATATTACGGTTATAGTAGTGATATGAAATTGTGTTACAAACAATACACCACTGAAATGACAAGAACATTGAGAACAAAACCAACGTAAAGTATTCCAACATAACCAATAAAATAGTACATTAATAATCTCATAATTTCAATCTAGGGTTTTCATAAAATACTTAAAACACATCATAGCACAATCAAACCAATATGTCGAGTTAAAAAACTCTAGTACATTAATAATCTCATAATAGTATAATAAAATGATAATGGTAGTATCATATGGTATTCATAATAGTATACTACTGTATTACAATGGTTTAGCACTTAACCAACATTACCGAGCCATTACATCGTAAACACCTCTTTATAGCAACCAACCCACCAAACCTCGAAATCATGTCCTCATCGTCAGCCAAGATACATTCACCAACGCCTTCCAGCCTATATGTCATGCTTATATCCCACCCATCGAGTTGTGGCCACTTTGAAATAACAAATGCAACCAATGAACCGCGAGTAAACCCGTTCGAACACCTCTTTATAGCAACCAACCCACCAAATCTCAACAAAATCCGTACAAAATTCGCCATCGATAAAACCTTGAATCATAATACGACATTAAAAATACAAAATACTAAAAAATATGTTAATATGATCAAAAATAAACTTAAAATGCAAAATTCATACGATAACTTAAAAAAGACTACAAAGTATATTTTAATGTACTACCCAGAGTCCTAAAATCCGCTGTTATAAACAAATAAATCAACTATCGACCGGGATCAGACACATGAACTCCACAACCGCGGACAGTTATTTCAATTACTACGTAAACCAACTACGACGTTCATATAAAATAACTCTGGTCCAATATGCGTGAACAATCTTTATCTAACTCTGTCAATCCTCTTCCGAACAAACATCATCCGCCAAAATTAACGATGTATATATGACGGAATAATTTTGTTAAAAAACGTTCTACATAATATAATCAAGTATCAACACACCTCTTAAAATTTCTAACCACCATACACGACGATCCTAGCCATTGAACGAAAAATAAATCGAAAAACGCATTCATACCCGGTTAACAACGTCCAACAGATGAGCGCTCAATTCGATCCTATTTCCACGACGGTGCAGAAATCTTCAAAAGATAAAAATCCCCTGGAACGGTGAAAGAGAACCTCCGAAAATATTATACACGATTTGGTATAACGGCCAATGATCTCACGTAATATTATTCCTTGATTTTAGGCAACGTATCAGCAAATCTCAAATCACGTATTAAAGGAATTAAAAGCCGTTTAAAAATAAACAAGGGTATTAAAGGGAAATTATATAATATATTTTGCCAAGTTGGCAAAATTGGGTCTATCTCAAAAAGTGGAAAAAAAATTGGATCTACCTCATTAGAAAATATGAACAAGGGGGTTATCCCTAATAAACCCTTTTTTTTATAAAAGCACGAACGCCATTGGTGGGGAACGGGGAGTGGGTGGCTGGGGGTGTGACGGGTATAGTGGGAGCCAAATTTTTTGGCATTAATTGTGGAAGAGATTTCTATGAACTTCCAATCAGGCCAGATTTGTAAATCTCGCTTGTTTCTAATCGGTTTTAGTATTAGTAAGTTGGGGGCATTCTAGGTAATTGGAGTTTATTGGGTTTATGTCAAATTTCGAATAAAAATTTGGATTTATTATAGGATTAATGCATAAAACAACGAAAATACTTGTTTGTCGAAAAGAGGAATTGTGAAAAACAAAAAGAACAATCAAGCTTTGCCAAAGCAATTTCCGTAAGACAATATTTATGGGTTGTCGATGGTGCAGAGTCTCTTCCCGGTAGTCTATCATGGTAAAACGATCGGATGTTTGGATCTTACACGAGAATCAAATCCACACTGAACTTGAACAACGGAAAAGGAATTTCGACAAAAGAGAATAACATGCAGAACTATAAACTCAATTATCCGATTAATAATTCAATAAAGAATTGGCCAAATTCCATAATATAACTTATGTTATTTTTCATATGAAAAATATAAATAACGAAGGGTCAAGTAAATTACTAAATTAGAAAAGATAAATTGGTATCAGAAACTTTATATTTCATTTTTCCTTATATGAAAATCTGTGTGTTCAATTTGTTGCTCCTGTATGTGTTTTTATTTATTGCGTTTTTCGAACTCTCTTTTGCATTTTCTTGTATTTTCGTTCAATTTTTTTTAAAAAGATAAAAAAATACTGCGAAATTTTTCATTATGTCCGACTTTGGAACAGGAGATTATAAACTAATGTAAGTTCCGAATTTTATGAAATCCCGCCCATTCCGAGCTTTCCAAAATCGGAATGAATTTTTGCATTCCAATTTTTTTGAAACGGAAAATTGGAAGCCATTTTTACTTCCGAAAAAAATTGAAAATTTTTCGAAAAAGCCATTTCCGATCCATTCCGCCCTATTTCCACCCACACACAAAACCCTCACACCTCGCACATCTCCTCCTCCTCCTCCTCCTCCTCCTTCTCCTTCTCTCCTTCTCCTTCGCTGACTGGCGGTCAAAATTGGAATAATAGCCAAAATTGGTTAATTGGTGAAATTGTTGAAATTGAACTAAAATGGGTGTAAATCATAATATTAGAGTCAACTTAGGATTTCAAGGAGTTGAGAGTAATTTTGGTGTATATAAAAGAGGTTTTCCTTATTTGCAAATAAGTTTGAACAGTGGTATTATTTGTAAGATAAAAAAACTGAATGTCAATTTTTTAATTAAGTACTCTTGTCAAGGGCTTATTTGCAATTAACCCATCAATTTTCCCAGGCATTGAGGTTCAGTCAAGTGAAAGATACAATTTTCTGTCAAGAGCTTGTGCTTAGCAATTACATTCATAAAATAATATATAATAAATAGCTAAACAGTTTTGGGACCTCATAGTTGTTCCAAAGAAACTAAAACCTTAGCCATACTTGGTCTCTGTTCTGGGATTTGTCTTAGGCACTGCAGAGCAATTGTTGCAACAGCAAATGCTGCCTTACGAGGGAATTGACCCTCTAATTTGGGGTCCATAATTCGAGACAAAGTTACGCTGCGACGCAAATATGGCGTTGCCCAGTGCACTAGATTGCACTCACTAATAGGCCAGCTGTTTCCGTCAACACTTTTCCGTCCGGTTAGTAAGTCAACTAAAACGACCCCAAAGCTATACACGTCGTATTTTGTTGTTAATCGACGACCGGTTTGTTTAACACATGTTAAATACAATTGAACCGATTTTGTTATGATTTATGACTTATGATGCTTATAAATTAACACATGTTGAATCCAATTGAACCTGTTGCAAAATATTCGGGTGCAGCATAACCACATGTACCCATAACCTCTGTCCTATTACCCATCGGACCCTTCATAGCTAAACCGAAATTACACAATTTTGCGTTAAATTCCTGCACCCACACAAGATCATACGCAAACAATCAATAGATGTTTTATATATATATATAGACACACACACACACACACACACACACACACATACATACCCCATCCAAAAGAATGTCAGCTGTATTAAAATTTCGGTGTACGATCTGGTTTTCATTGTCGTGCAAGAAAGCTAGCGCTCGAGCGGCACCAACAGCCACTTTAATTCTTGTCACCCAAGGTAGTGTTTGATCATGTGATCCTATGTCACGGGGGGAATAATCGATATTCATATAATTACGTCATCAAAAAACAATTAGTATGCAAAAATTATTACCTCGGAATAAATGACGGTCCAAGCTTCCTTCGGGAATGAATTCATACACCAAAATCATGTAATTTTCTTTAGAGCAATATCCAATGAGTTTAACTATGTTTGGATGACGAAATAGACTCAAATAATTGATCTCCTTCTGCACAAGTTGTAGTGGTTGGTTGGTAAAAGCATTACTAAGCCTAAGGAAACTATTATTATTATTATGAAAATTAATTAAAGGAAAAAAAAATATACCAAAAAACACTCTTTAATGGCTTGATGTCCTCCCGCACTCCATTTCTTGACGGCAACAGGTGTTCCGAATCCAGGTTTGGAAGCAGTAAGAGTGTTCTCATCAATCCATCCTTTCGAAAAATGACCAAACGCTCCTTCCCCTAAAACCGAGTACGGTCGAAAGTTTTTTGTCGCCTTTTTCAATTCTTCAAATTCAATGTGCTCTGCTTGAAGGAGATTCACTAGAAACATGTATATGTGATTGTTATACTTAAAAAACATTGGAGCATATAATATTAAACACGAAAATTTACACGGAAAAAGCAAACTTAATTACACTCGGCATATATATTTTTGTATACCATTCTGACCATATTAACTAGTTTATTCAATTATATATTATTCGGGCTCGATCTGTTTTCTAATCGATCAAAGCTCAATCCGATTGCTTAATGAAATGAAGCTGAAACACAACATTTTGAACAATCATGCACTCATCTCGACTAGCTCGATTCATTATACAAAGAGTAACAACATCAGCTACTCAAAAGTTAAATAATCGAAACTAGTAAATTATAGAGTAGTATGTATATTATTGAAATACCTACAGTAGAGGTTTCATCTTCACAAAAACTGAAATCAGCTGAAATTGAGGAGTTGAAGCTTTCACATAGTGCAAGGTGCCTAAGTTGTTCTCTGTTGAGGATAGCTGCAACCAACCTCTCCCAGCTATCATACACCCTTGACATATTTCAAAACTACTCTCTTCTTTTCTAATTGGGAATATGTAATGATCGAAAAAATCATTTTTTGTCTTGACTTCTACCACTCATCTAGTCAAAGTCTACCACTCTATAACTGGAACTTGCCAAGAAATTTCAATTCCCTCGAGCTTCTAGTAAAATTTCATTTCAATAGAAACACATAAATACCCTCATCATGTACGCAACTTATATTTTCTAGAAAGATATACTTTTTCACTTAAAAGTAACTTATATAAAAAAAAAAAAGAAAACAATAGAAATAGAATGTTTGCCTCTTTATCTTAAATTTGTGAATAAAAATTAGGCCAAATCTCAATAATAGTCCATTATCTTAGTATTTAGTCCCACTTTAGTCCCTCATGTCTCAACTGGCCAATCATCATCATTCAACTCAACAATTTATCCCAATATAGTCCTACATTGTATAATTTTGTTAACTTAACGGAATCTTTTGTTTATTGGATGCAATATTCTATTCTTACAATTATTTGTAATAAACTATAAATAAATTAATAAATACTATAAATGCATATATAATTGAATTAGTTCTTTGAAATTAACATAAGATCATAAGAAATATAAATAAAATTTTGATAGAGAATATATGTAGATGACGTATTATAATTATTTAAAGGGTAAATTACAACCACCCCTGAGGTATGGTTAAATTACGAAAACCCCCTCATGTTTGGTTAATTCTTGAAATTTCTTGGTAAGTTTCAATTATAGAGTGGTGGACTTTGACTAGATAAGTGGTAGAAGTCGAGACAAAAAAATGATTTTTTCGATCATTACATATTCCCAATTAGAAAAGAAGGGAGTATTGTTGAAATATGTCGAAGGTGTATGATAGCTGGGAGAGGTTGGTTGCAGCTATTCTAAACAGAGAACAACTTAGGCACCTTGCGCTATGTGAAAGCTTCGACACCTCTATTTCAGCTGAGTTCAGTTCCCGTTTCAGTTTTTGTGAAGATGAAACCTCTACTGCAGGTATTTCAATAATATATATACTACTCTTTAATTTATTAATGTTCGATTTTAGTTCTCATTTATAATTATGTACCAATTGTGGCTTTTTTTTTAAACTTTACAGATGCTGCAAATTTGCAATAGGCTGACAATTTCTTGATTTTACTTTTTACTCTCTTATTTTGTGTGTTCATTTCAAAAGGAATAAAGTGTTCCTCATTTTAGTTTTTCTTCAATATATAGAAAAAATGAATTCTGAATAGTATTTCAAGCTATGCGACATATATAAATTGATCATATTTTTGTGCTTAGAAGTTATAACACTTTTGTCAGAACGTGAACGTATGATTTGATTAGCAATCAGATGGAGGTCGAACGAGCTTTAATTGAGTCCAAATAAATTCAATTTTTTGATACAAAATATAATGGAATAAAGTATTTAACATGGTCAAAATGATACGAGTATGTTGAGCAGTTTAAGTTTGCTTTCCGTATAAAACTCGATGCACGTCAATTTTCAATGTTTCTTAAGTTTGTAAAAGTGTTTAAGAGATACAATGAGAAGTGGCTGGAAAATCTCCTTGCCAGTAAAGGGGGAGATGATTTCAATATATAGAATAATTACATAAGAGTGATATTCTACAAAATAGGAAAAAATATATTTACGTATATCTACAGCTAAATCAATGGGATATTAAGGATCCAAATTGATTTTCTCTAGAATCATGGAGAATCTTCGATTCTCCCTTATCACCCCCCTGCAAGGTGAGCGTGGCTGAAGGTATAACGCTGAGCTTGCCGCGAAAGAGAATGAACTGTGGCTTGGAGACGCCTTTGGTGAAGGAGTCTGCAAGTTGCAAATGTGAGGGAACAAAGTGAATTTTCAGAGTGCCACTAGCAACAAGTTCCCGTACAAAGTGATAATCGATAGCAATATGTTTCGATCGAGGCCGAGTAATTGGATTGACTGCCATAAAGATCGCACTTTGATTGTCACAAAGAAGTTTAGGTGGCGCCACGAGTGTAACACGAAGATCCCGAAGCAATTGAGTAACCCAAACAATATCGGCAGCGGCGACAACCAATGAACGATATTCAGCTTCGGCACTTGAACGAGAGACAGGAGTTTGTTTCTTAGAGGACCATGATATTAGATTGGCACCAAAAAAGATAGCATATCCCGTCGTTGATCGCCGTGTATCGGGACATCCAGCCCAATCCGCATCAGAGTAGGCCAGAAGTTCTCGAGTGGATTGTTTATGAAGTTGAAGTCCATGATTAGGAGTGCCTTTAACATAGCGTAAGATACGTTTAAGAGCACGAAAGTGGTCCTCGGTAGGCGCATGCATGAATTGACATATGGAATTCACACTAAAGGAGAGATCAGGCCTGGTAATGGTCAAGTATTGAAGAGCACCGGCAAGAGAGCGAAACAATGTAGGATCTGGAAATAATTTTCCTTCGGCAGAGAGATGTGCACCGACAACAAAGGGCGTAGAGATAGGCTTTGCATCAATCATCGAAGCACGTTGTAAGAGATCAAGAGCATACTTTGTTTGACTGAGAAATAAACCTTTGTCATTAGATTGAACTTCAACACCGAGAAAATAATGAAGATCACCCAAATCTTTCATTGAGAATTCCTTGGAGAGCCGAGAAATGAGGTTTTGAACCAGAGAAGGATTACTGCCAGTAATAACCATATCGTCGACATAAAGAAGGAGATAAATCGTTCCAAGTGATGAGTGGTAAACAAACAATGAGGAATCCGCCTGACTCGAGATAAAACCAAGGGTAATCATAAAGGAGCTGAACCGATGAAACCAAGCTCGAGGAGCTTGTTTCAAACCATAAAGAGCTCGCTTCAAGCGACAAACATGCTGAGGGAATTGTGGATCGATGTATCCCGGAGGTTGTTCCATATACACTTCTTCATTCAAAAAACCATGAAGAAATGCATTTTTAACATCTAACTGGTGTAAACGCCATCCAAGCGTAACGGCCAACGACAAAATAAGTCGAACAGTGGCAGGACGCACAACAGGGCTAAAGGTATCTCCAAAATCAAGACCGTGAATCTGAGAAAACCCTTGAGCGACCAAACGGGCCTTGTGGCGCTCAATAGACCCATCTGAGTGGAGTTTGGTTTTGAAAATCCAACGACAGCCAACGACATTATGATTTTGTGGACGAGGGACAAGAGTCCATGTATCATTTTTCATCAAAGCTTGAATTTCATCATCCATAGCCGAGAGCCATTCAGGGTGTTTTGCTGCTGATTTAAAACCCCGAGGCTCTTTGAGAGCAAGAAGAGCCTGAAAAAACGGAGACGAAGACACAACATTCATAGCATGATATAGCCGTGGTTTGAATATACCAGCTTTACCTCTAGTAATCATTGGATGGCTGGAAGTGGTCACTTGAGGAGGCGGAGGAATAGGTGGGGAAGGGGCTGCCAAATTTGACAAATTTTCGACATGAGTAGAAGTGTCTGAATTAGGGGAACTATTCGATGATATAGGCTGCAGAGAATCACTACAAGGCAAACATGGTGAAATGGAAATCGAAGGTGAAGAATCAACATTAGAAGAATTAGAGACACAATCATGACATTCTGAAAATTGAGTGTAATCAATATCAGTTTGTAGATCATGCATGGAGTTACCATGATAAGGGAACTTATGCTCATAAAATAGCACATGTCGAGAAATATAAACACGATTTGTCTTGCGATCTAGACACCTATACCCTTTATGAAGAGTACTATAACCTAGGAAAACACAAGGAGTGGATTTCGGAGATAATTTATTAGGTGAGTAGTCACGCAAATAAGGAAAACAAAGACAACCAAAGGTGCGCAACATAGAGTAATCTGGTGACTTACCAAACAAGAGCTCGTAAGGAGTTTTGCCATCAAGAGACGGTGATGGAAGTCGGTTAATGAGAAAAACGGCCGTGGAGAAAGCTTCAACCCATAAAGAGAGCGGTACATTGGCATGAAACATAAGGGTTAGGCCAGTTTCGGTCACATGACGGTGTTTGCGTTCTGCAATACCATTTTGACTTGGAGTGTAAGGGCAAGACAAACGAAGCACAATACCACAATAGTGCAAATGAGAGCGAAATTTATTATTTGTAAACTCGGTTCCACCATCACACTGAAAGGATTTAATTTTGGTAGAAAATTGTGTCTCAATATATTTTTGTAAGCGAACGAAAGTTTCAAAAAAATCAGATTTTTGTTTTAGTGGGAATATCCAACTAAATCTGGTACAATCATCAATAAACACCGCATAATATCTATATCCAGTAAAAGAAAGAACAGGCGAAGGACCCCATAAGTCGCAATGTAAACGATCAAAAGGCATGGCACAACGTTCATCATTAAGAGAAAAGGGTAAACGATGGCTTTTCCCAAGTCTACAGCCAACACAAACGTTGGAGTCATTACTCACGAGTTTATTAGTGCAAGAAATAGATCCTAATCTAGAAAGAGATGCAACAATGCGATAATTGGGATGACCTAGACGAGCATGCCACAAATGAACAGAAGCTCGTGGTGAAGAAGTTGTGGTAGACAAAAAAGCATGATGTCGTTGTTCCAAAATATAGAGACCATTTTCACATCTTCCGACTCCCAGTACCGTTCTTGTGACCCGATCCTGTATGGTAAAACCAGAGGAAGAAAAAATAACAAAACAATTATTTTCTTTAGTAAGTTGACTGATGGAAATAAGATTTTTCTTAATGCCAGGAACAACTAAGATGTTAGATAGGAGAAGGGGACTAGACGGAACAAGAGATGAAATGGAACCGGTATGAGAGATAGCTAAAGACTGACCATTTCCAACCATAACACGTTCATTACCAGAGTAGGGAGCTGATTGATCCAAACCGTCGACGTGACTTGTCATATGAGATGTTGCGCCCGAGTCTGGGAACCATTCAGAGTCATTTATATCTTGAAGTGAACATGCGGAAAATGCTTCAGCAAGATTAGCCGAGTGTTTCTTCTTAGTTTTCAAGAATGTCCAACAACGTTTAGCTGTATGTCCATCTTTGTCACACAACTGACAGTGAATCGGAAAAGTGGACGACTTTGGATTAGCACCGTTTGTCGAGAAAGAGAAATTTCGAGGTTTGCCTCGTTTCGCTCCTCCCATTTTCGGAACCTGCTGCACATAATAAGAAGAATTGGAAACCGAGTGAGAAATAGATCTTTCGAAAATTTCATGACTCAAAGCTCTTGGAACAATCTCAGCAAAGGAGGGAATCGGATGCAATGACATCATAGTGGTTGAAAAGATCTTGTACTCAGATCCTAATGCTCGTAAAAACCAGTGGACTTTGTCGGTGTCATCAACGGGACGTCCAATGGAGGCCAATTGATCACAAAGACCTTTGAATGTGCGGGAAAACTCAGCAATGGACTAAGAGCCGCGTTGCATCAATTGGAGTTCGTCCTTGAGTTGCAATTCACGGGTCTTTGATCGATTAGAGAAAGAGACTTCAAGAGCACGCCAAGCCTCACGGGAGTGACGTAAGCCCAGTACCTCACTCATAGACTCTTCTGTAAGGGAAGAGTAGAGTAAACTGAGTAACATCTGATCAGTTTGTAGCCAAGAAGTATATGCTGGATTTGTTGTTATGGTGCCGTCAGACGCCGTAGTCGTAGACGAAGGAGCTGCAACGGTACCATCCAAAAAACCAAACAAATCTTGACTAGTTAAAAGAGGGCCAAACTGATTTTTCCACAATAAATAATTGGAGGAAGTCAGTTTTATGGTTAACATATGAACCATTGTATTAAGCGGAAGAGTGGGAGAGGATGAAGGTGAAGCAGCCATGGTGGAGTCAAAGAAAAAACCTTGACACTGATACCATAAAAGTGTTTAAGAGATACAATGAGAAGTGGCTGGAAAATCTCCTTGCCAGTAAAGGGGGAGATGATTTCAATATATAGAATAATTACATAAGAGTGATATTCTACAAAATAGGAAAAAATATATTTACGTATATCTACAGCTAAATCAATGGGATATTAAGGATCCAAATTGATTTTCTCTAGAATCATGGAGAATCTTCGATTCTCCCTTATCAGTTTGCACTTGCCTCTATGTAAAATTGATTTGAAGTATAACAATCGTGTTTACATTTTTCTTGTGAATCTCGTTAAGCGTCTAAAATTTCCAGCAATAGCATCAGCCGTCGACCTAATTCCATCCAAGCAGAGCACATTGAATTTGAAGAATTGAAGAAGGCGACGAGAAACTTTCGATCGTACTCGGATTTAGGGGAAGGGTGGTTGGGTCATTTTTCAAAAGGATGGATTGATGAGAACACTCTTACAGCTTCGAAATATGGATTCGGAACACCTGTTGCCGTCAAAATGTGGCATAGAGAAGAAGGACTTGATGGCGTGAAAGAGTGTTTCGTACGTTTTTCCTTTAATTAATTTCCATAATAATAATAATAATAATTTGCTTGTGTGCCAATTAGTCATGCTTTTACCAACCAACTACTACAACTTTTGCAGAAGGAGATTAACTATTTGAATCGATTTCGTCATCCAAACATAGTTACACTCATTGGATATTGCTCCCAAGAAAATTACATGATTATGGTATATGAATTCATTCCCAAAGGAAGCTTGGACCATCATTTATTCCGAGGTAATAATTTTTGCAATATACTAATTGTTTTTTTTCCGATGACTTACTTATATGAACATTGATTATTTGACCCCGTGACATAGGATCATTTGGTCAAACAATGACTTGGGTGACAAGAATCAAAGTGACCGTGGGTGTTGCTCGAGCACTAGCTTTCTTGCACGACAATGAATACCCAATCGTACACCGAAGTTTTAATACCGCTGACATTCTTTTGGATGGGGTATGTGTGTGTGTGTGTGTGTGATAACAATTAGTGATTTTAAATCATTTATTGTTTGAAATTATTATCTTGGTTGCAGGAATTTAACGCAAAATTGTGCAATTTTGGTATGGCTATGGATGGTCCGACAGGCAATAGGACTCATGTATCGACTGAAGTTGTGGGTAGAATTGGTTACGCTGCACCGGAATATGTTGCAACAGGTTCAATTATATCTAAATTCTTGATGCCGTCGTCAATTAGAAGAATTCATTTCTTGATGTTTTCATCGTCATCATCATAAGTTTTAATGAATCCCTTTGACTAAAAAAAAAAACCAAAAAAAAAAAAAAAAAAAAAAAAAAAAACAGGTCAATTAACAACAAAATCCGATGTGTATGGCTTTGGGGTCGTTTTGGTTGAATTACTAACCGGACGGAAAAGTGTTGACGAAAACAGGCCTATTAAAGAGTGCAATCTAGTAGATTGGGCTAAACCGTATTTGCGTAGCAAGAAAAATCTTTCTCGGATTATGGACCGCAAACTAGAGGGCCAATTCCCTCATAAGGAAGCATTTGCTGCTGCAACGATTGCTCTGCAGTGTCTAAGTCAAATGCCGGAACAGAGACCAAGGATGGCTGAGGTTTTAGTTGCCTTGGAACAACTCTAAGTTTCACAAATGAATTGTCGTATAAATTTTGTTGTACAAACGCTTTCGATACCGATACCTCTCGTCTTGTATGCTGAATAGTTTATGTCTCCCGATATCGGCTTCATAATCAGGCACACATCGACTATCAGAGCACGCTTGCCAAAGAAAAATGCGACTTTCCGCATCTTGTACTGTTTTTCTTAATCAAACTTATCTTCTAAATAGTATTTACAGTGAATATAAATAAAATGTAAATTATCATTAGAGGTTTGAAAAGAATTTGTTACCAATATTTTTATGTCGTTTATTTGAAAAACTTTTCAATGATATTTACCATTTAAAATTATATACACATCTAAAATTTGATTTTGTTATTGATATAAGTTTGTTTGTCACGGGCCTCACGGCGTATTCTTTAGATTAAATAAAACAAGGAATAAAAATCAAGGGCAAATGACAAATATGCCAATGATAAGGGACATCTAAACAAAACACAATCTTGCAAATTAATTCATCCCATGTGTTTTGTCTAAAATACCCTCCATAGTATATTTTTTATCAATCATATCCATTATACTCTAATTCCATCAATATTATATATTGACCCTGAATTTGAAAAAATATATCACATTAACCTCCATTTTCATAATTTTTTGAACTTTTTTTTTTCTGAATTTTTTTTCGATCAGATTCCGACATTGACTTTCTTTTTTGAAATTTTTTTCCAGTCAGTCAACTGCTGTTGATCGTCGGTCTCCGGCGTTGATTTTTTTTTTCTCTCGAAGTTAATGTGTTAACAACAAAATTATTGTCTGAAATAGTAATATTGAATACCAAAACAGTAATATTAGTAATATTACTGTCGCAAACAGTAATATTATGAATATTACTTTCCCGAACAGTAATATTACTAATATTAATGTCCCAAACAATAATATTATTATATCAGCCAGTAATATTACGGTCGATGACTATAAAATTGCAGGCCAAGTAATATTAATTAATACATTAAAATCACTGTCTCCGACCGGCGGTTGACTTGTCGGGAAAAAAAAAATCAGAAAAAAAAAGTTTTTGGAAAAAAAAAAACGACTGAGATCGGCGGTTGACCTGTCGGAAAAAAAAAATTCAGAAAAAAAAAAGTTTAGAAAAAATAAAAAGTCAATGCCGGTGATTGGCGGTCTCCGACGGTGGCGAGTCAAAATTCTGGTCAAAATTGGAATAAGGATAAAAATTGGTTAATGGTGAAATTTGGCTATATTGGGGTGTAAATCATGAAATTGGAGTTGAATTAGGGTTTCAAGGAATTGTGGGTAATTTTGGTACATATAAAAGGGTTTTTCCTTATTTGCAAATAAGTTTTAATGAATTAGATTTATTTGGAAAACAGGAAAGTTGAATGTCCATTTTTAATTAAGTACCCTTGTCGTGAGCCTATTTGTCATCTACCAGAAAAATTAATAGTATAGGTTATATTATAAAAATATAAATATGAAATGTATATATATATTTGTATATCTACTAAATTATCAAACTAAAGTTTAAAATTAATTTTTAGGTCAAATCTCATTAATGGTCCCTCATCTTCACATTTAGTCCCACTTTAGTCCTTCATATTTCAATTGTCTCATTGTCATCATTCATCTCTATGATTCATCTCATTATCATCCCTTGGTGTATAAAATTGTTAACTTTAACAGAATCTTTTTAAAACGGATGGAATATTCCATTGCTAGAATTATTTTCGATAAATTAAGACTTTTTTCAATAAATAATAAAGTTTGCAATTTAAAGATAATATTTGCAACCAGCAAAAATATAACTTAAAAACCTATTAATTTTACGAAATATTAATTTATATTAATCGAAAACGAATCATCTATTTTGTGGATATAATATAGAAACATATTTAAATAATTATAATATGTCATCTACATAAATTCTGTATCAAAAATTTATTTATATTTTTTATGATTTTATGTTAATATTTAAAGAACTAATTAAATTATATATGTATTTCTAGTATTTATTAATTAGGGTCACTACAAATAAGCCCATCAATGGGTAATTATTCATAAAGAGATCCAGTTAAAAAACTTATTTACCAATAAGTTCACACATGGTCCAGATTTTTGTAAAAGACTAAAATAGCCCCTCATACTTTAATATGCTCCAATTTCATCCTTAACTTAGTTTAACCTCAATTTGACCCCAAATTTCACAAATTATTCAATTTTGACACAAAACTTTTTTTTTTCAAATATTTTTTTCAATTTTTTTTATTGCCGCCGGATTCCGGCGTTGACTTTTCAATTTTTATTTTATTTTCTTCCGGATTTTTTCGCCGGTTTCCGGCGTTAACTTTTTGGATTTTTTTCTTCTTCTTTCTTCTTTATGTAACATTTTTTTTCGTTTAAACATCAATATTGATGTGATTGACAGTAATATTAACTACATTACCGTTAGACACAGTAAAATTAACTAAACTACAGTTTAACACAGTAATATTGCTATAGTAATCTCTAGCACAGTAATATTAACACAACAAAACTCATTATTATTGTGTAATAGAGTAATATTACTATGTTGACCGTTCAACAAATGTAAACATAATAAAAAACCAAAAGAATTAATATTATTGTGAGTGACAGTAATATTACTATAACAACAGTAATATTACCGTCAACCACAGTAATATTACAATAATAGACAGTAATATTATTACGTTACTCCGTGAATAACTCAAACAAAAAAAATAATCCAAACAAAATAATAATATTGATGTGGTTGACAACAATATTGTTGGAGTAGGTGACCAACAAGCCAACTTGTGGCTGTGGTCTTTCCTTTTATCCTGTAATAAAACAATCGTTTTTCGTTCGTAATAATAAAATATTTCATTTGGCATTCTATATCTCTTATCCCATGCAAGTAGCATAGATATAGTCCTAACGAGTTACTCTATTCATGTGAGTTGATCTAGTAGAATCATGAGATAACTCAGCAATGTAATGTAACTGTTAAACCTTGTTCCTAGTCGATGGGTTACGCCAATAATGAGGATACCGGCCTTTCCCTTTTGAGACTAGCACTTAGTGTATGTGTACTGCGTGGTGTTGTGACATCGGCATACTTGAGTGGGTGCTCATACTAGATGAGTTCACTGAACTCCCTCGCCCTAGAAATCTATAAGTGGTTCTCATTCATCGAGTAATAGGTTTCTAAGATATAGTTGTACACCATTAGTCCTTAAGACCCCGACATCATCGTGACTTCACTAGAGGACCGATTGTATCGTGACCTGTCCCTGAGTCCCACAGCGGACCGCTCCAAGGGCCAACGTTCGTGCAATCCGAAATCTAGTGTGAAGTCTGTGCATTGTAGTAGGGGATTCGAGCGCTTGAGTAGTCATGGATGTCTTGTGTGTTCTGATGGTTTATAATCCAAGGAATCTTTGGCCAGAGTTGATAGTGGGGCGATTAGGGAAATGTGTTTCCCTAAGTCGCACACGAACGGATTTATAATACCTAGAACGTTCGCACGGTTATTGAACTTTATAAGAGGTCTCGGTGAACCAATGCCTCTAGTTCAATCGGGACATGTGCTGCGAAGGGATCGTACTGTACGCTAACTATATCATAAGGTTCTTGCAGGCACTTCACTTGTATCTAGGGAATCATGATGCGTAGTTGCTAGACGCCAATCTTGATTCGTTGGGCACCGATTTGATCGGCGATTAAGTAAAATGAGTTTTACTCTAATCGGGACTCTTGGGAGGAGTTCATATAAGAACAATGTGTTGTTCGAATCACAAAGAGTTGTGAGCCCACGGCTAGCATACACCTGAACCATTGAGGGTCACACTTCTCGTGCAACACGGATCCTTGATAACAATGAGCATAGGTTAATATGTTAATCTTTGCAAAGGTGGAGGTCAATATGATTGAGTCCAAGATTCGTGATTGTGGATTACGAGTCGGAATAAACGTAGAGAAAGAGAGACATGCAGAATTTAGTGAACTTTCTAAATTGAGAAGTTTCCCAATTTAGCAGGTCCACTGAAGTGGAAGTTTCCATTTTTGGAAATTGGAAATTTCGAAGAGGCACTCGTATCGACGAGGACTTTGAGTCACAAATATAATTTTGTTATAATTTTGTGAACGATCGTTTATTAGAAACGAGGCTGACGAGGGAATGGACTTAATGCATCACTGGGTCAAGCCCAATGACTTAAGCCCACAAGGGTTGAGAACCCTAAGTATAAATAGACCTCAAACAAGAGTTTGAGATCAGATTTTTACACCCCAAAACCCTAGCCGTCCAGCCTCTCGGCCGCCGCTGCCCCGCCGCACCGCCGCCGTCCGCCGCCGGAAACCGCCGGTTTTTCCCTCTCCGTTCTCTGTCGTATTCCCTTGTTATCTAACCCCTTTGTATCTAGTGCTACAGTAGGGGGAGATCGGTTTATTCGAGGTGAAACCTAATTGGAGAGGAGCTGCTGCCCCAACGGAATCGCCACACCGCCGCACGCGCCGCTGCACCGCCCACGCGCCGCCGCCGCTGACACGCACGCGCCGCCGTCGCCTCACTTTCGGACCAGCTGCCGTTTGGTGGTGTTCCTGCAGCCCCTAGGAGTGGTATAACGCAGCTTGTACGTGTTTGAGTTTGGATTTCGATTCGTCGAAATCTCACGCTACAAGAGGTAATTAAATCGGAACTTTCGTAATTCGATTCAAACATGTTTGTATGATTTTTAATTTACGAGCATGAGTAATATGTGATTACGTGTTTCGATATTTGTAATATGATGAACAAGCATGTTTCCTATTTTTCGGTTTTACATGTTTTAAAAAAAAATCGATAATTAACATATGTATGGCGGAAGCGTTAAGGTACGTTGACTATGTGATTAGTTTATGCATGTAATCGAAACTAGTTCGATCTAAAATTTTTAAATTCCGCTGCGTATACATGCACGATCTCCAACAGTGGTATCAGTGCCACGGGTTAATCGTTTATTTGTCAACGTGTTTATCGCTTTCGAAAGCATGCTTCGATTTGTTGAATTGTTGAATTTTTGGTGTTATCAAATTGGGTGGTTTAATATTAATTAAATATTTTGAATATTTCAGAAAATATAAAATTTTATTTATTTTTAAAACTCGGATTTTTCTGCTGTCGGTTTTTTCAGCTGACCGAACCAGTCCGGTTGGACCGGTCTGACCGGTCCGGTCAGCACACACACAAAAAAAAAAAAAAAAAAGAAAAAAAAATATTGATTTTCTGATATAATATTAAAATTATTTGATTTTTAATTTTTGAAATTATTTATCAATTAAACCCAATTAGATAATTGATCCATTAATTTAATTTGAATTCAAAGAATAGTGTTGGATTAATTATTTAATTTAATCGTTAAATTAGTTTAATTAATGGAACACAAATTAAATGGCAAATAATTAATGGACTTCATTCTTATTTGATTGATTTATGAATGAAGGGAGTCCGTTAATTATATTTGCAATTAATCGTATTAATAAATTAATTCATGAGATGAATGATTGTAATTAAGTACGATGATGATCGTATGTCTCTCTTAGGATCAATATGCGTTTCCACATACCTAGAGAACATAGTTGTAGGAATCACAAACGATCATAACCTAAAACTTCCGATGAGCTAATAAGATTTAATAAATAAAATCCCTCATTCTTAACCAAGAATAATTATCAAGCTATAAAGGAAAACCAAATTGTTGAATTTTTCTTTCCTTCTACCAACAATTAAATTATGTGTAGCCTCTCATAATAGTGCAGTAAGCCGTGTTAGCGGGGAGTGCTATTGTGGGATAAGCTGTAATTTAATTGACATTAGATGGAGAAGGTCATAGATAAAATTATATTGGATTAATGTGGTCGGCTAGATTAACTAGGGACTGCATTAGTTTGATATAGTTGGATCTGTGACATCTCATATTGGTAGGCTAGACTTGACACACGAAGATTTTGATATTCGCTAGATTAACTTAGGTCATTATCAAGTGTGAGGTAAAACAAACTTTAGGGTCACATAGTGATGTGATTGATAGTACTCTACCTTTAGGCTTATGTAATCGGGATAGATTAACTACGGGTTACATTAGCGCTATTGGACCTAAAGCCCATTAAAGAAAAATAAGTTTTCTCGATTGTCTGCTAGAGGGTGGTGGAATTCGATAAAATTAGTGGGAGAACAATTAAAACATAAAAGTCCAAAATTTTAATTGTAACGATTATTACGAACTAAACTCTAATTATTGTCTTCTTAAAAATTTTCTCAGCAACAATGTCCAAACATCCCCTTTCCTCTATCCTCGACCAAAACAAACTCACCGGTCCAAACTATTTGGATTGGCTTCGCAATCTGAAACTTGTGCTCCAAGTCGAGGAGCGTCTCTATGTGCTCAATGAACGTCCCCCCGCTGCTCTCCCTGCGACTGCTACTGCTGACGAGACTGCCACTTTCGAGGCATGGAAGAAGGACGACCTCCATGCGAGGTGCTACATGCTAGCATCCATGGTGCCAGAGCTCGCGAGGAAGTATGAGTCTCACGTGCATGCTTATGATATCAAGCATCATCTTGAAAGCATGTACAGTGAGAATACTAGGGCATAGAGGTACTCAGCTACCAAGGAGTTGATCACCATGAGGCTGCGTGAAGGGGCTTCGGTCCACGAACACGGTCTCAAGATGATCACTCTCCTTGAGAAGTTGGTGAGCCTTGATGTCACCCTCCCGGCCGAGCTCTCGGTGGATTTGATCCTACTGTCCCTTCCTAGTTCTTATGAATCGTTCATAGTGAACTTCAACATGAACAAGCTCATCCACCATTGGATGAGTTGTTGAACATGTTGGTCAGCTATGAGTCCACGATCAAGAAGGAGAAATCTGTTCTTCTAGTTGCTCCTTCTGCGAAGAAAGGTTCTTTTCAGAAGAAAAGGAAAGAAAGGAGTTTCGGCCCGAGCAAGAAACTTGAGAAGGGCGAGTCGAGCGGAGTGAAGAACGACAAGGTCACCAAGCAAGTTGATGACGCTTGCCATCATTGTGGAAAGAAGGGCCATTGGCGACGCAACTGCAAGGCTTACCTCGATCAAAAACATTCTGAAAAGGCTACGTATTTAATTGAAGTTAATTTGTCCGTTAAATCTTCTTCTTGGGTATTGGATACTGGTTGTGGCTCACATCTTTGTAATGATTTGCAGCTCATGACAAGAAGTAGGAGACTTAATGTGGGTGAGACCTACCTAAGAATGGGCAATGGAGCAAGGGTTGCTGCTGAAGCCATTGGGACGATTTATCTTTCTGCTTTGGATTCTAGTTTTTCCATTGTTTTGAACAATTGTTTATTTGTTCCGTCACTTATTCGAAACCTTATTTCTATTCCTGTTTTGGATAATGAAGGTTTTACTTTTGTTTTTGGAAATTCGATTTGCATTATACAAAAGGATCAAAATATGATTTGTAAGGGACAACTTATAAACAACTTATATGAACTAAATCCAAGTGAAATACCAATTAACGTTATATTAGCAAAACGAAAAGATATAAGTCTTAACCCCGCACAACTTTGGCACGCTCGACTGGGTCATATTTCCTTGAGAAGGATGAACGAATTTGTAAGTGAAGGATTGTTCTCCTTGGAGGACGTGAAATCACTTCAAACTTGTGTATCCTGCCTTAAAGGAAAAATGACCAAGACTCCCTTCAAAGGGAAGATGGAACGAGCCGAGGGTCTTTTGGATTTGATCCATTCAGACGTGTGTGGTCCAGTAAGCGTTAGTGCTAGGGGTGGTTTTAACTAATTCGTTACTTTTACCGACGATTATTCTACGTATGGTTTCGTGTACTTAATGAAGTATAAGTCTGAAACTTTTGAAAAGTTCAAAGATTTTAGACACCAAGTAGAAAACCAACTCGGTAGACGTATTAAGAAACTACGATCCGACCGTGGTGGCGAATACTTAAATACTGAGTTTATAGACTATCTTAAAGAGAATGGGATTCTGTCTCAATGGACTCCTCCTGGAACTCCTTAACTTAATGGAGTTTCCGAACGTCGGAATCGAACACTGTTAGACATGGTTCGATCTATGATGGGGTTCACCGAGCTACCGGCATACCTGTGGGGTCATGCACTCCTAACTGCCGTGTATTTACTGAATAGGGTTAATACCAAAGCAGTTAACTCCACACCTTATGAACTTTGGCACTCCAAGAACCCCACGTTTAAACATATTAGGATATGGGGTTGTCCCGCTTACGTGAAGCGGCTAGTGGGAGATAAGTTGGATAGAAAATCCGACTTATGCTATTTTGTGGGGTATCCCGAGGATTCCATGGGATACGAATTCTACTATGTTTCCGAGGCAAAGGTGTTCGTCTCGAGAAATGCCGTGTTCCTTGAGAAGGAATTTCTATCGGATAGAAAGGGCAGTGTAGTTGATCTCGAAGAAGTTCGAGAACCACAATCTGAAGTTCAAGCACAACAATCAGATAATGAACCAATTCAACAAACCACTAATATACCTCCTGAACCGTCGCTGCGTAGATCCGAAAGAGTTCGGAGAGCGCCCGATAGGTTATTCCTCGTTGATGAAGTTGACCAAGGATGTGATCCTAGAACTTTCAACGAAGCTGTATCGGATACAGACAAGGGACATTGGCTTAATGCCATGAAATCCGAAATGGACTCTATGTACTCCAACAAGGTATGGACCTTGGTAGATCCACCCGAGGGAATCGTTCCCATAGGCTGCAAGTGGATCTATAAGAAGAAAATTGGAGTAGATGGAAAGGTATCAACCTACAAGGCTAGATTGGTAGTGAAGGGTTATACTCAAAAGCAAGGAGTTGACTATGAGGAAACCTTCTCTCCAGTTGCTATGCTTAAGTCCATTAGGATTTTGCTGGCCATCTCTGCGTGATATGACTACGAGATATGGCAAATGGATGTGAAGACCGTTTTCCTTAATGGGGACATTGAGGAAGAAATTTACATGGCGCAGCCGGAAGGCTTCATATCTTCTGGAGATGAGCAAAAGGTTTGCAAACTCCAGCGATCCATTTATGGATTGAAAAAAGCATCCCGTAGTTGGAACAAAAGGTTCGACACAACTATCAAAGATTTTGAATTTGTGAAAAATCCGGAGGAACCTTGTGTCTACAAGAAGGTTAGTGGGAGTGCAGTGACTTTCCTTGTTCTTTATGTTGATGACATACTACTCATTGGGAATGATGTAGGGATGTTGCAGTCAACTAAAGTATGGTTATCCACACGTTTCTCGATGAAGGATTTGGGAGAAGCATCCTACGTATTGGGAATACGGATCTATAGAGATAGATCGAGGAGATTACTTGGCTTGTCCCAATCCATGTACATAGACACCGTTCTTAAACGGTTTAGCATGGAAGAATCCAAGAAGGGATTCTTGCCAATGTCCCATGGGGTTCGTCTCTCGAAATCCATGCGTCCTCAAACGCAAAAGGAAATCGAGGAGATCACTACTAGAAAAATAGCTTTTGGTGACGGCTCAATGACGCACAAATATGACACTTTCGAAATGGCGTCGCAATAACTAGTTTATTAAGACGCCTTAACTTGAAACCCGCATAGTACTTGAATATTTCATTTTATTTCTTTTCTTTTAATTCTCAGAATATACTTAATATGACGCTTCGGTATACTGGGTCATAATAGACTGGTTATATTGAGACGACATTTATGAATCGTCTTAACATATGAGATTAATTGTCAAAAATTCAAAAAAGTTGCGGCCCAAATAAATCCACTAAATTTATTAACAAATATTCACTTCCCCTCTTTGAAATATTGTGCAGCCTAAATCAGAACCTTTTTGTTTTATCTCCTGCTAATCCTTCGTATCCCATTTCTTCTTCTTAAGACCGGATACTCAATTAACAAGTCATCTTCTGGAACACCCAAATTCACAATTCATCTTATCCCGACAGCGATTTTTCTTCAACGCGAAATGTCTGATTCTTGGCGAAGTATCAGCGTATGTTATTCCATAAAGGTTATAAGACCTAGTTTTTTGAGATTAGGGTTTTTTTCGTTTATGTGGATAAATTGATATGTAACTTGGTTGTATACTCAAATTGTTGTATGTTCCCTATTACCCACACTTAAGCACAAGCATAGGATACTTTGTTTTCCTGTGGAGGGATGAAAACTTAGAATTTATTGTGGTGCGAGTGCAAATCAATTACTGTATTAACTTCCTGGTGAGGATATAATATCGACGATTTGATGCCAAACAACTAAGGTTTTTTCTGGAGTTCTTATGTATTTATATGAAATATGAATAATTTTACTTCTTAGTTTATTTTTATTTTTCTAATTTTGAACATGAAATTTTACACCATGGTAAAGAGACTATCTTTTATCTTTTGTTACATAGAAAACATATAATTCTTTAATTTGTATTAAAAAAAACCAGTAAAGCACTTTTATGCTAATGAGACAAGGGCCTATATGAATTATCATGTTGTGATATTGTGTTAAATTCAAGAGAACTAAGTAGGGTGCATTATTCATTAGTTAGTTGCCTTCCCAACTTTCTGTCTAACAATGTTTATGAGTTATCCTAAGAGTTTTCTCTAATTAAAAAATTCAATAATATACTGTCTTGAAAATTTTCTGTAGATAAATTGAGCAGCAAACTATGAAAACTTAGTTTCTAGTATCCTGCTACTTCATTAAGTAGCATTAAAGTGAAGTCCAAGTCTGGAGACCTTGCCCATTCTTTTGGATAAATGTATAGGACAAAAGAACACTTTTAATGTGACTGAATAAATGAAGAATAATAAATATTTCACATCTCATGTGAATTATTTAGGAAAATGTCAATTTTGTTAATGGAAGATGTAGAGATATCTTGGTTATCAGATTAAATTTTTTATTTTTTTTATCTTCTTGTAAACCCTCATAATAGTTTTTTGGTTGTGCAAATGAAAGGGAATGATGAATTTGGGTTGTACCAAGTCTGAAACCAAGTGGATTTACATATTCGCTTGCACCAGACTCTGTATTTATTTTTCATGTTTTATAAGTGATAAATCGTATAGTTGTATTATTGGAAAATGGTGGAGTGGCATCTTGTTATCCTCCAGCAAGTATGATACCATTTGTTCTTATATTTTCTATTAGAATACTTATATACTCTTAACTTTCTTACGTATTATTGTTCTGAAAAGGCAATTCTTATCAAGTGTGGAAGAAACTCCACCAAAAAACATACAAATCTTACTGTGGCAGGCAAAAGGTCTAGAGGTGAGATTTATTTTCATTTGGTGGAATTCTTCTACATGAGCTGACTATTGGATTCAAAAGTGAGATACTATTGTGTTTATACATTAATTCTCATTTTTAGCTTAGTTTTCAATGTCTATAATTATAAGTAGGTAGCTTATATTTTTGCACATTTGATACTGTTCATATTGTCTCCTTACTGAGTAATAATATTTGATTTATATTTTCTCTTGTTTGTGTTCTCCCTGTTGAATTATCAATAGCTTTCCAATTGTAAATTGCACTATTTTTCAGGTTGAAAAAAGATTTGGCTCCCTTATCCAAACAAGAATGCCATGACTGAATCCATTGAAGATAGTATTGGTTTCTCCAAGAATCTATAGAGCCAAGCACTACAGGTGAATGCCATTTTTACTATGCTTTTATTTTATGGTCCTTTTTGAGGTCCTGTTATTCAACTTTAGTTGTGAGTGTTTAATTTATGTGTTTTTAATCTATGGTTGTAAATTTTTCGATTATAAAAGAGTAATATCAATTATTTTTATATCTATCGTATAATATTGATTTTGCACTAATGGAAGAATTTAATATTTTCCAGAACTATTGGTGATGTTATAAGATAGTTGCTTGGCCCATAATATTTGGTAATAATATCTTCTAGACCATATCATAAGTTCTTTTGTTTAGATTTTTACTTGAACTGAACTGGTCTATGATTATTTAATAGGTTACAGTGGATGCATAAAGAATATTGAAGACAATGAGTTTATGATCAAGTTATACCTTTGGATGCATTCGAAGTTGCTTTGAAACATCGGAGTATTAGTTTTACATGAGACCTATGGAAGGGAGATATTTTATATTGTAGATGTTGGAGCAGTTATTTAAATATTTTTGTTGTTTTCAAACATTGTATAAGTTGTGAAGGGTAGCTACAATTTGACGAACACTTTTCGATGAGTTTGTATATAAATAGTTTTTTGTATTTGTGTATGTGTATGTTTGAAATTTGATATTTATGATTCCTAGTAATTAGTTTTATACAATCGATAACTACAGCAGTTGAAAATCAATAATGTGACGCTTATAAGCGTCACAACATATTCATATTTGCGACGACAAAGGACGTCATAATAATATGTCTTTTAAGACGCTCCTATCGTCACAAAAACATATTATGACGGCCACCTATGTGACGCTTTTTCCAGGCGTCGCAATATCCATAGCGTCACAATAGGTCGATGCGGTGACAGTTTAAGGCGTCACTATATCTAGTTTTTCTAGTAGTGGATGAAAAGCACACCTTATGCATCCGCTATAGGAAGCATAATGTATGGCATGCTGTGTACACGACCTGATATTGCGTATGCTGTGAGCGTCACAAGCAGATATCAGTCCGACCCCGGCCCAGCCCATTGGAAGGCTGTGAAGGACATTCTCAAGTACTTGCGAAGAACTCGAGATTTGTTTTTGGTATATGGGGATACCGAGTTGAAATTAGAAGGCTTCACGGATTCTAGTTTTCAATCGGACGTGGATGACTCGAAGTCAAACTCGGGGTATATATTCAAAGTCAACGGGGGTGCCGTGTGTTGGAAGAGTTCCAAACAAGGCACAACGGCTGATTCCACCACCGAGGCTGAATATATTGCAGCATCAGATGCTTCAAAGGAAGGGTCATGGATTAGGAAATTCATCCAAGAGTTGGGTGTATTTCCAAACGCTAGCGATCCAGTACGGCTGTACTGCGATAACAACGGAGCCATAGCGCAAGCTAAGGAACCAACAAGTCGAAGCACGTGTTGAGAAAATACCATGTGATCCGAGAGATCATAGAGAGAGGTGAAGTCAAGCTAGACAAAGTGACCTCGGAGGACAATATTGCAGATCCCTTCACCAAGCCATTGTCAGGATCAGTCCACGAGAAACATCGAGAGTCGATGGGACTTAGATTTATGAGTAGTTGGCTTAGGTCAAGTGGGAGATTGTTGGAGTAGGTGACCAACAAGCCAACTTGTGGCTGTGGTCTTTCCTTTTATCCTGTAATAAAACAATCGTTTTTCGTTCGTAATAATAAAATATTTCATTTGGCATTCTATATCTCTTATCCCATGCAAGTAGCATAGATATAGTTCTAACGAGTTACTCTATTACTGTGAGTTGATCTAGTAGAATCATGAGATAACTCAGCAATGTAATGTAACTGTTAAACCTTGTTCCTAGTCGATGGGTTACGCCAATAATGAGGATACCGGCCTTTCCCTTTTGAGACTAGCACTTAGTGTATGTGTACTGCGTCTCATCAGTCCTCGGTGTTGTGACATCGGTATACTTGAGTGGACCGACCTTGGTAAAGGCTTCGTGAAGGGGTCTGCAACGTTCTCTTCCGAGGTGACTCGTTCTACTTTAACTTCACCTCTATCCATGATCTCTCGGATCACATGATACTTCCTCAGAATATGCTTGGACTTCTGATGAGATCTCGACTCCTTAGCTTGCGCCACGGCTCCGGTGTTATCACAGTACAATGGTACCGGATCATTAGCATTAGGAATGACACCCAACTCTTGGATGAATTTCCTTATCCAAGTCCCTTCTTTTGCAGCTTAGGACGCTGAAGTGTATTCAGCTTCGGTAGTGGAATCGGCCGTTGTACTTTGCTTGGAACTCTTCCAACACACGGCACCACCGTTAAGCGTGAATATAAATCCCGAGTTCGACTTTGAGTTATCCACATCCGATTGAAAACTAGAGTCGGTTAATCCCTCTAATTTCAACTCGGCACCCCCATAGACCAAAAATATATCCTTAGTCCTTCGTAATTACTTGAGGATATCTTTCACGGCCTTAGCTTCTAGTGAGCTGGACTGGGGTTAGACTGATATTGGCTTGTGACACTCACAACATACGCGATATCGGGTCTAGTACACAGCAAGCCATACATTATGCTTCCCATGGCAGAAGCATAAGGCGTTCTTTTCATCTCCTCGATTTCAGTAGGTGTCTAAGGACACATGGATTTCGAGAGACGAACCCCATGGGACATTGGCAAGAATCCCTTCTTGGATTTTTCCATGCTAAACCGTTTCATAACGGTGTCTATGTACAGGTTTTGATATCACTTCCCTCCCACTAACCTTCTTGTATACAGGGAGTCCATTTTGGATTTCATGGCAGTTAGCCAATGTCCCATGTCTGCATCCGATACGGCCTCATTATATGTTCTTGGATCTTGTCCAAGTTCAACATGATCTTCATCATTTTCGAGGAGGAATAACCTATCCGGCATTTTCCGAACTCTTTCGGATCTACGCACTAAAGGTTCGGGAGGTATATTAGTGGATTGTTGTATTGGTTCGATTACTTGTTCTTGTGCTTGAACTTCAGTTTGCGGTTCTTGAACTACTTCAAGTTCTATCATGCTAACTTTTCTATCGGATAGAAATTCCCTTTCTAGAAAGGTGGCATTTCTCGAAACAAACGTCTTTTCTTCCTTGACATAATAGAATTCGTATCCCATTGAGTCTTCGGGGTACCCCACAAAGTAGCATAATTCGGATTTACTATCCAACTTATCTCCCACTAGTCGCTGTTGGAGTAGGTGACCAACAAGCCAACTTGTGGCTGTGGTCTTTCCTTTTATCTTGTAATAAAACAATCGTTTTTCGTTCGTAATAATAAAATATCTTATTTGGCATTCTATATCTGTTATCCCATGCAAGTAGCATAGATATAGTCCTAACGAGTTACTCTATTACTGTGAGTTGGTCTAGTAGAATCGTGAGATAACTCAGCAATGTAATGTAACTGTTAAACCTTGTTCCTAGTCGATGGGTTACGCCAATAATGAGGATACCGGCCTTTCCCTTTTGAGACTAGCACTTAGTGTATGTGTACTGCGTCTCATCAGTCCTCGGTGTTGTGACATCGGCATACTTGAGTGGACCGACCTTGGTAAAGGCTTCGTGAAGGGGTCTGCAACGTTCTCTTCCGAGGTGACTCGTTCTACTTTAACTTCACCTCTATCCATGATCTCTCGGATCACATGATACTTCCTCAGAATATGCTTGGACTTCTGATGAGATCTCGACTCCTTAGCTTGCGCCACGGCTCCGGTGTTATCACAGTACAATGGTACCGGATCATTAGCATTAGGAATGACACCCAACTCTTGGATGAATTTCCTTATCCAAGTCCCTTCTTTTGCAGCTTAGGACGCTGAAGTGTATTCAGCTTCGGTAGTGGAATCGGCCGTTGTACTTTGCTTGGAACTCTTCCAACACACGGCACCACCGTTAAGCGTGAATATAAATCCCGAGTTCGACTTTGAGTTATCCACATCCGATTGAAAACTAGAGTCGGTTAATCCCTCTAATTTCAACTCGGCACCCCCATAGACCAAAAATATATCCTTAGTCCTTCGTAATTACTTGAGGATATCTTTCACGGCCTTAGCTTCTAGTGAGCTGGACTGGGGTTAGACTGATATTGGCTTGTGACACTCACAACATACGCGATATCGGGTCTAGTACACAGCAAGCCATACATTATGCTTCCCATGGCAGAAGCATAAGGCGTTCTTTTCATCTCCTCGATTTCACTAGGTGTCTAAGGACACATGGATTTCGAGAGACGAACCCCATGGGACATTGGCAAGAATCCCTTCTTGGATTTTTCCATGCTAAACCGTTTCATAACGGTGTCTATGTACAGGTTTTGATATCACTTCCCTCCCACTAACCTTCTTGTATACAGGGAGTCCATTTTGGATTTCATGGCAGTTAGCCAATGTCCCATGTCTGCATCCGATACGGCCTCATTATATGTTCTTGGATCTTGTCCAAGTTCAACATGATCTTCATCATTTTCGAGGAGGAATAACCTATCCGGCATTTTCCGAACTCTTTCGGATCTACACACTAAAGGTTCGGGAGGTATATTAGTGGATTGTTGTATTGGTTCGATTACTTGTTCTTGTGCTTGAACTTCAGTTTGCGGTTCTTGAACTACTTCAAGTTCTATCATGCTAACTTTTCTATCGGATAGAAATTCCCTTTCTAGAAAGGTGGCATTTCTCGAAACAAACGTCTTTTCTTCCTTGACATAATAGAATTCGTATCCCATTGAGTCTTCGGGGTACCCCACAAAGTAGCATAATTCGGATTTACTATCCAACTTATCTCCCACTAGTCGCTGTTGGAGTAGGTGACCAACAAGCCAACTTGTGGCTGTGGTCTTTCCTTTTATCTTGTAATAAAACAATCGTTTTTCGTTCGTAATAATAAAATATCTTATTTGGCATTCTATATCTGTTATCCCATGCAAGTAGCATAGATATAGTCCTAACGAGTTACTCTATTACTGTGAGTTGGTCTAGTAGAATCGTGAGATAACTCAGCAATGTAATGTAACTGTTAAACCTTGTTCCTAGTCGATGGGTTACGCCAATAATGAGGATACCGGCCTTTCCCTTTTGAGACTAGCACTTAGTGTATGTGTACTGCGTCTCATCAGTCCTCGGTGTTGTGACATCGGCATACTTGAGTGGACCGACCTTGGTAAAGGCTTCGTGAAGGGGTCTGCAACGTTCTCTTCCGAGGTGACTCGTTCTACTTTAACTTCACCTCTATCCATGATCTCTCGGATCACATGATACTTCCTCAGAATATGCTTGGACTTCTGATGAGATCTCGACTCCTTAGCTTGCGCCACGGCTCCGGTGTTATCACAGTACAATGGTACCGGATCATTAGCATTAGGAATGACACCCAACTCTTGGATGAATTTCCTTATCCAAGTCCCTTCTTTTGCAGCTTAGGACGCTGAAGTGTATTCAGCTTCGGTAGTGGAATCGGCCGTTGTACTTTGCTTGGAACTCTTCCAACACACGGCACCACCGTTAAGCGTGAATATAAATCCCGAGTTCGACTTTGAGTTATCCACATCCGATTGAAAACTAGAGTCGGTTAATCCCTCTAATTTCAACTCGGCACCCCCATAGACCAAAAATATATCCTTAGTCCTTCGTAATTACTTGAGGATATCTTTCACGGCCTTAGCTTCTAGTGAGCTGGACTGGGGTTAGACTGATATTGGCTTGTGACACTCACAACATACGCGATATCGGGTCTAGTACACAGCAAGCCATACATTATGCTTCCCATGGCAGAAGCATAAGGCGTTCTTTTCATCTCCTCGATTTCACTAGGTGTCTAAGGACACATGGATTTCGAGAGACGAACCCCATGGGACATTGGCAAGAATCCCTTCTTGGATTTTTCCATGCTAAACCGTTTCATAACGGTGTCTATGTACAGGTTTTGGGATAAGCCAAGCATCTTTCTTGCTCTATAAATCACCAATAATATCACTTCCCTCCCACTAACCTTCTTGTATACATGGAGTCCATTTTGGATTTCATGGCAGTTAGCCAATGTCCCATGTCTGCATCCGATACGGCCTCATTATATGTTCTTGGATCTTGTCCAAGTTCAACATGATCTTCATCATTTTCGAGGAGGAATAACCTATCCGGCATTTTCCGAACTCTTTCGGATCTACGCACTAAAGGTTCGGGAGGTATATTAGTGGATTGTTGTATTGGTTCGATTACTTGTTCTTGTGCTTGAACTTCACTTTGCGGTTCTTGAACTACTTCAAGTTCTATCATGCTAACTTTTCTATCGTATAGAAATTCCCTTTCTAGAAAGGTGGCATTTCTCGAAACAAACGTCTTTTCTTCCTTGACATAATAGAATTCGTATCCCATTGAGTCTTCGGGGTACCCCACAAAGTAGCATAAGTCGGATTTACTATCCAACTTATCTCCCACTAGTCGCTGTTGGAGTAGGTGACCAACAAGCCAACTTGTGGCTGTGGTCTTTCCTTTTATCTTGTAATAAAACAATCGTTTTTCGTTCGTAATAATAAAATATCTTATTTGGCATTCTATATCTGTTATCCCATGCAAGTAGCATAGATATAGTCCTAACGAGTTACTCTATTACTGTGAGTTGGTCTAGTAGAATCGTGAGATAACTCAGCAATGTAATGTAACTGTTAAACCTTGTTCCTAGTCGATGGGTTACGCCAATAATGAGGATACCGGCCTTTCCCTTTTGAGACTAGCACTTAGTGTATGTGTACTGCGTCTCATCAGTCCTCGGTGTTGTGACATCGGCATACTTGAGTGGGTGCTCATACTAGATGAGTTCACTGAACTCCCTCGCCCTAGAAATCTATAAGTGGTTCTCATTCATCGAGTAATAGGTTTCTAAGATATAGTTGTACACCATTAGTCCTTAAGACCCAGACATCACCGTGACTTCACTAGAGGACCGATTGTATCGTGACCTGTCTCTGAGTCCCACCGCGGACCACTCCAAGGGCCAACGTTCGTGCAATCCGAAATCTAGTGTGAAGTCTGTGCATTGTAGTAGGGGATTCGAGCGCTTGAGTAGTCATGGATGTCCTGTGTGTTCTGACGGTTTATAATCCAAGGAATCTCTGGCCAGAGTTGATAGTGGGGCGATTAGGGAAATGTGTTTCCCTAAGTCGCACACGAATGGATTTATAATACCTCAAACGTTCGCACGGTTATTGAACTTTATAAGAGGTCTCGGTGAACCAATGCCACTAGTTCAATCGGGACATGTGCTGCGAAGGGATCGTACTGTACGCTAACTATATCATAAGGTTCTTGCAGGCACTTCACTTGTATCTAGGGAATCATGATGCATAGTTGCTAGACGCCAATCTTGATTCGTTGGGCACCGATTTGATCGGCGATTAAGTAAAATGAGTTTTACTCTAATCGGGACTCTTGGGAGGAGTTCATATAAGAACAATGTGTTGTTCGAATCACAAAGAGTTGTGAGCCCACGACTAGCATGCACCTGAACCATTGAGGATCACACTTCTCGTGCAACACGGATCCTTGTTAACAATGAGCATAGGTTAATATGTTAATCTTTGCAAAGTTGGAGGTCAATATGATTGAGTCCAAGATTCGTGATCGTGGATTACGAGTCGGAATAAACGTAGAGAAAGAGAGACATGCGGAATTTAGTGAACTTTCTAAATTGAGAAGTTTCCCAATTTAGCAGGTCCACTGAAGTGGAAGTTTCCATTTTTGGAAATTGGAAATTTCGAAGAGGCACTCGTATCGACGAGGACTTTGAGCTCGTCACAAATATAATTTCGTTTTAATTTTGTGAACGATCGTTTATTAGAAACGAGGCTGACGAGGGAATGGAGCCCAATGACTTAAGCCCACAAGGGTTGAGAACCCTAAGTATAAATAGACCTCAAACAAGAGTTTGAGATCAGATTTTTACACCCCAAAACCCTAGCCGTCCAGCCCTAGCCGTCCAGCCTCTCGGCCGCCGCTGCCCCGCCGCACCGCCGCCGGAAACCGCCGGTTTTTCCCTCTCCGTTCTCTGTCGTATTCCCTTGTTATCTAACCCCTTTGTATCTAGTGCTACAGTAGGGGGAGATCGGTTTATTCGAGGTGAAACCTAATTGGAGAGGAGCTGCTGCCCCAACGGAATCGCCACACCGCCGCACGCGCCGCTGCACCGCCCACGCGCCGCCGCCGCTGACACGCACGCGCCGCCGTCGCCTCACCTTCGGACCAGCTGCCGTTTGGTGGTGTTCCTGCAGCCCCTAGGAGTGGTATAACGCAGCTTGTACGTGTTTGGGTTTGGATTTCGATTCGTCGAAATCTCACGCTACAAGAGGTAATTAAATCGGAACTTTCGTAATTCGATTCAAACATATAATTTGTATGATTTTTAATTTACGAGCATGAGTAATATGTGATTACGTGTTTCGATATTTGTAATTTGATGAACAAGCATGTTTCATATTTTTCGGTTTTACATGTTTTTAATTAAAATCGATAATTACCATATGTATGGCGGAAGCGTTAAGGTACGTTGACTATTTGATTAGTTTATGCATGTAATCGAAACTAGTTCGATCTAAAAATTTTAAATTCCGCTGCGTATACATGCACGATCCCCAACAGATATTACTATAACAACAGTAATATTACCGTCAACCAGAGTAATATTATTGTGTTTACAGTAATATTACAATAATAGACAGTAATATTATTACGTTACTCCGTGAATAACTCAAACAAAACAAAAAAACCCCAAAAAATAATAATATTGATGTTGTTGACAGTAATATTATTGTGTTTACAGTTATTTTACTATCAACGACAGTAATATAATTACGTTAACTTGTCAACAAATCACACATAATAAAAAAAATAACAAAAAATAAAAATAATATTACGTTAATTTACTGTCAACGACAGAATAATTACATAAATGTATTGTCAACGGCAGTACAATTACCTTAATTAACTGTCATTGACAGTATAACTACGTTAATTTACTGTCAGTGACAGCACAATTACGGTAAATGTTTAGCGGGGGACGTAAAAAATAAAAAAAAGAAAGAAAAAAGTTAACGCCGGAGACCGGCGAAAAAATTTGGAAAAAAAAAAATCGAAAAGTCAACGCCGGAGACCGATTTTGAAAAAAAAAATCGGCGGCAAAAAAAAAATTTGAAAAAAATCCGGCGGCAAAATTTTGTTTTTGAAAAAAAAGTCAAAATTGGATTTTTGTGGTCAAAATTGGATTTTTGTGTGGACAAAATTGATTAAATTGGGGTTACAATTAAAACTTCTACAAAATCCAAAACTCAACATTCAAGTCGAAAAAATTCAGATAAAATTCAGATATTCAACAATTTCTGAAATTGATCCAAACAATAGGGGTGAGAACGGTTCGGTTCGGTGCGGTTTTAGCCTCAAACCGGAACCGGAACCGAATTGTTCGGTTCGTAAAGAACCAAAAACCAAACCGATCGGTTCCCCGCGGTTCGGTTCCGACCGGTTTCGGTTCGGTTTTTTGTCGGTTTCGGTTCCTTTTCGGTTCATTAAACTATCGGTTCGGTTTCAATTTAGGTTCGGTTTTCGGTTCGGTTTTGGGCTAATTTTGGCCCAAAAAACAGCCCAAAAATGTCAATAAGCACCTCAAAATTCAGAAATCAAAAAAATCAGCCCAAACTTAGGCCCAAAAAACAATTTAAGTTCATTCAAAATCAGCTAAAAATATACAAAAAGTCAATTCAACACTTCAACAAAAAAAAAAAAGACCAGCAACAACATTCATTAAAAAAAATAGCAGCAACATTTATTCCACAGCAAAACCACACAACATTATTCCAACAGTAGCGAAAAATCTACCAACCAACAGTAGACGAAATGAGGAGCCAAAAATCGGATAAAAATCAGCACATTTATTTAAAAATCAGCTGAAAAACACACAAAAACACAGCAATACCACAGTTCGTTTACGAGATCTAAAAAAGACTGCAAAATGGACATAGTCACCAACTCCCCCACGAGGCCCGACTCCATAGACATTGTACCAACCTACATAATACATATAATTATATTTGTAGTTAGTAACATCAACAAAGAAATCACATTTATATAAACAAGTTTACAATTTTAGAAACATTAATCTGGCATGGTGAAAAACTTCGATCCACTTGCAAATGCCTCTAAAAGAGGATGACATGTTACTGAAGGAAAAAGAGAATCTGTGGGAAAGCATATATTGTGAAAGGAAAAAAAAAAAAACAAGTCAAGATTTCAAGAAACAAACTTACTGTACAATTTTTCATTATTTAAAATCTCTCCATTATTTAAAATCTCAACAAATTTTAAATTTTCAACAACATCCTATTTGATGGTTAACAAAAAATTCAACAACAAGAGTAAGACACGAAATAACCCAAAAATAAATTTAGCAAAAACCAAAATAAAAGAAAAAGTTTGTAGACGAATTGATTAAACACATAAAAGATAAAGAACAAAAGAAAAACAACTTACCCTTTGCGTGATTTTTGAACAGTGAAACCTTGGAGGAGAATTTCAAGGGCGGCGAGTCACCGGCGATTGGTGAGAGTCCGAGGACGGCGATGGAGAATTTGAGAAGCGGCGCTAGGGTTCAGTTTGGGAGTCTGTGATTGTGCGTTCTCTCCCTTCTCCGTTATGTTCTATGTAAAAGGAAAAAAAAATATAAAGGCAGGTATATATATACTTAATGAAACGACGTCGTTTTGTGTCGGTTCGGTTCCTCGGTTCGGTTTCCAACTTGAAAAACTGAATACGGACCGAATTTTTCGGTTCACATAAAAATGAAAACCGAGTATGCGGTGTATACTTCGGTTCGGTGCAATTCGGTTCGGTTTTTTCGGTTTTCGGTTCGGTTTCTCGGTTCCTCGGTTTTTTATTCTCACCCCTACCAAACAATATAGATCCGGAGGTACGTTTTCGTTTTTTATCCAATCTTCATGTACTCGTGTGAATATACGTCAACACATCAGGGGCGGATTTAAGAGTGGCCATGTATGCCATGGACCCGGGTCCCGGATAAATATTAAACAAATATTATGTTATATCTATATGGGTAAACTTCAATTTACCTACCTGAACTATACCCAACGTATAGAAAAACCCCCTAAACTTTGATACGAATCAAAACAGCCCCTCCGTTAAAAATCCGTCCACTTTTGCTGATGTGGCATATTGACTTTTTTGGGTTATTATCTTTATTCCAGCTGTTGTATATGTTGGACAAGTTTACCCCTCTGTTGAATATAAATGTTTATGAATAAACTGCAAAAAGAGAAAGAGAGGCCAGACTGCAATTCATGTTAAAGTTTAGGGACCTGATTGCATTTTCTCCAAAAAAATCTTTCCTGGACGCCTCCACCATCAGCAGACCTCTTCCTCCGCATGTTTGAAAAAAAAAAAAAAGTCATCATCTTATTGTCCGACCCACCAGAATTCACGTCGTCCCCATCATCTATTGGAAATCTAGCTACTTCGTCGGAATTTAATATAGAGAAATTCGATTTCCATAGAAAAAATCGAAGAAGAGGAAACTCCACCTGTGCGGCCCAATGAAACTGACCCGAAGAAACTCCGCTGCGTCGCCGCCGCTTCTATTCCGATTAACCACCACCGACATCTCCGCCATCGACTCTGCCGCCTCATTCCACAGCCCAAGTCGCATGTGGTTGATTTATGGATAAAAGTAGTGATTCAATTGCGTAAACTAGTAAATGAACAGAATATCTATTTGTTGATATATATATATATATATATATATAAAGTGTAAGAATTCAAACAGCTTTTTAATCCAGTTTTTGAATCAGAAGAAATAAAAAGGGAGTAATAAAGAAAGAAAAAGAAAAATTACGAAGAAGAAGAAAGGCCAGAAGGGAGGGGAGAAGGGAGGAAGAAGAAGTTTTAAGGGCAAAAGCGTAAAACCCCAACAAAACTAACGGTTTTGATGTAAAACTAACGGTGTTAAGTTTTTTAACGTTGACCACATAAAATGTGGGTTGTTTTGGTTCATTTTGAAGTTTAGGGGGGTATTTTACACCTTGGGTATAGTTCAGGTAGGTAAATTGAACTTTACCCTATCTATAATGTTAGTTGCCTCAGTGGTTAAGATCTCTATATAGAGAAAGAGAAGTCAAGTTTTAGTTTCGTATATTTTTTTCCCTCAGTTTTCGCTCATCTCCCAATTTTGCTCTTTTTTGTCTTTCCCCCAAACCAGTCCCTCTCTCCCTCGATTTCAGCCCCTCTGGATCTTTTTTCCCCCCAAAACTCCCTCTTCTGGAATTTGGGACGGGAGATAGCATATAATTCGAATTCATAAGAAATTGAAAGCAAATCAAAGGAAAAGTGAGGTAGGGTTTCAATTGGTAAAGAGGAGAAATTGTTAATTGACATCCGATTCGGTGGAGTTTTAGGATACATCGTTAGGAAGCCCTCGACATAAGCTAATTTTCCGGTGTTGGTGGTGGTCGCCGAAATTAGAGGTAATTAGACTTTGAATTTCGAATTTTTTTCTTCTAGAAAGTTTTTTTTCTTCTAGAAAGTTGTAGAGCAGGCCAAATTGTATAGGGATAACTACCATTTGTTAGAACAGCTTCCATTGATTCTCTGCACCTATCCTTTTTTTTTTCGTTTTCGAGACCTTTCTTTTGAAAAAAGAGGATTTGGCTCAGGATTGCCCGTTTTTCTTAATTCCGGGCTTTCTCTGAATTAGAAAGTTATCACTTACTTAGTAGGTTTCCATACAAGGCTCAATCCAATTAAGTCCGTAGCGTCTACCGATTTCGCCATATCCCCACTTTTTTGTTTTGAGATTAGGATCTTATTATGATATCATTCCTTTCTTCTTTCATTTATATAGATATACAGAAACCCTTCAATTTAAATTTATTAGATAGCGATTACTATCTCGAAAAAAAAGTATTTTATTTCTTACCTATAGGAAACCCCTAAATTTGATCCAATCAAATTGATTTTATCATTTCTGTGTCGGCAATTCAATATACATTGATATATAGCCCAATCCCATATTTTTTCCCCAAATTCAGACTACTGTACGAACTACGAAACCAATTTTAATCCGACAATTGTATCGGCGCCCTGAATTTCAGAAATAATAAACCTTTTGCCGCCTTCGTTTTTGGGGCAGAATTTGAGTTAGAATTTTAAAACAGTTTCTTCTGAAAAATAGTAGATAGCATGGAGAAGTTTAAGGATGTTCTGAATTTTACCCTTGTTGATAGAGTTTTACGGTCATCTGTTCGGAGTGGGAAACGAGCGAGTCTGAACCTGGCAGTTTCTGTAGTCAATCTTGCGGGGCTGTTTTATATTGTAGTGTTAATATTTTGGGGTCAGTGTGTTATGTGGAATTGTAGATGAAGTTGTGATATTACGAGGAGAATGCATCTACGCTTGTACTAGAAATAGATTTTCAATCTGAGTTATAATTAAAATATTGGTATGTTTTTAATATGTAATACTTGAATATTTAATTTTTTTTCCGATACGGCATACCCTGAATTTTCATGAGCCGCCACTGTGGTGGATTGGCTATAATTTTGTTTTGGCTTATGCGACAATTAAGATTTGGTGGGGAAGGTGAAGAAATCAGCGGAACTGTAATTGAAGATGTCTGGAACCGAAGAAGTGAAACAATTGAAAGATTGCTCTGTATCAAAGTTCGTATTCCTTTCTCTCTCTCTTTTATTTTGTGTAAATTACGAAAAAACCCCTCCTGTTTGGGTAATTACAACTGCACTCGACTATGAATCTTCTTACACGTCAGCCCTTGTATTGTCAAATTTAATGGAATTTTTTAGAATATGTGGAATATTCTCTAGTTTGTACCCGTTTTATCCCATTCGAGCTCCACGTTTTGAAACAAGATGATCGTAAGATGTGTCTTTTGGCTTGTAAATATCAGATTGTGGTGCATCAAAAACTGCATTCTTGTTCCACGAAATATAGAAGATTTTGTTGAATTTGACAACATAAGGATGGACGTGTAGGAAAATTCATAGTTGAGGGATGGTTGTTATTACGCAAATATGAAGGATTTTTTCGTATTTTGACCTCGCCTCAGGGGTGGTCATAATTTACCCTTTTATTACTGTACATTTTGAAATTACTTATTTTCTTAGTTCATGATGAGTTGCAAAATGTGTTTCTACGATTTTGAAATCACTAATTTACTATGTGTGCCCAATGTTTGTGATGGCTCAACTGTGCTTTTGCATCAAACAATTTCAAAATTCATCAACACAGTGCTTTGTAGTTTGTACCGAAAAGAAGTTCCCGTTCATATTCAATGAAATCATATTTACCATATTGTTTTGAGTGAATTATTTAAGGATAATATAGGATATCACAGCTTCTAATCGAGTAAAGTTCGATATGATCACGACGAACGAAAAATGTAAGTACGACCCCTTATCAACTTACGGCCTTGTTTGATAGTCTTGATATATTTCCTAATCGAGGCCTTGTGCATGTACTAGTGTTGGGCGAAAACCTACACGCAAGTGCACGTATCGTACAAGTAATATAGTGGACTAAAAGTCCGGATATCGAACCCACAGGGAATATTTAATTTCTTAATCCTAGACGCTAAATTCTACCAATTATTATCAAGCCCACCCTACACAGTCGAAAGATGATTAATAAACTAAACTAAACTAAACTAAAGCAATTAAATAGATAAAAACAAGAAAACAATTTAAACACGAAGATTAATCAAAGTAGACAAGCCTAGGATTTTATTCTTCCCCCTATGTGATTATTATTCCCCCAATTCCTTCAATTATGAAAGTTATTAACCCGGATTATTAACCTGAGATGCTAAAATAATCATAACCCGCTTCCGCGTGTATTACGATTCTAATACTCTAGATTCAATTACTATATTCTTGTGCAATTAATTCTAGAACACAACATTAAGCACAAATCTCAATAATGGCTACCTAAGAGATTAACTATATTCCTATGTTAATACCACAAAGGCTCTTCTACCACAGTTCTAATTATTAACCCGATCTTCCGATTCATGCGATTAACAATAACATAAAAGCACATAAGTTGATCAAGTTCATGCACTTAATAAAACAAGTAGAAGAAATAATCCGGAATTAAAACTTGCATAAAATCATAGAATTGGGTTCATAAATCCCACATAGGGATCCAAATAAAATTCTAGAAATAAAGACTTAGCTACTCGTAGTTCTTATGATAAAGAAAATAAAATAAATAAATTAAATAAGAAAAACTATGCTTGAATCTTCGTTGATCTTCTTTGCTCTTGAATTTGCGTCCAAAGATTGATCTCTAATTGTGTGTTGACTTGGTCTTATATAGGGTGGAAAACTTGGGGAAGAAGGCAGCTTCCTTGTGCAATTAAAATTCCTTTTCTGCGCAACTTCGGAGTCTCGGACGGGGGTCTCACAATTTGCACTAAAACTGGGACGGGGGTCCGAGCTTTAAATCTTCAGAATTTTGATTTTTTCACTTTTGACCCATATTTTCTCCAAAATTGCAGTTTTGACCCCATACTTTTCCAATTCTTCAATTTGTACCTAAAATACCATAAATCAACTTTTTAAGCACCAATTATCATTAAAACACACCAAAAGCTCAAATAAAAAGGTACGATAAAGTGTAAAAATATACACTTAACAACTAGATAGTTCGTTCCATGAATGTCGATTCTTGATAACTATCTAGTATTTGTTATATACTCGATTTTTATTTTATTTTTGTACTGAGATTTTGGTTTATCCGAACATTTTCCATTGGGCACATGGGTATTTTCGGTGGCTGGTGCTCTGATCGCAATCCCGGTGGGCATTAAACGGAAATCTCTTGCACCGCTTGTCTTCTTTGGGACAACTGGCACAATGCTCGATATTATTATGGGAGTTACTGCCTGTGAAAGGGAACACGCCGAACGCCAAATGCAGCTTTTGGAAGCTCAAAATTCTGCTTCTTCGGCTGCAGGCAATGACGGTGACGAGTATTGACGATGTTTAATTAAATGCAATTTAATTAATTCTCCTCATATTAGTTTGTCTTAATTTGTAAAAGACCAATGGCCGGGGATTATAAGCTGTAAATTGAGATTTTTACATGTTGATTTTCAATTGCGAGCAGAAATTAAGCAGCTTTTGAAGGAGGCTAGTTCTTTGACGCAGTGAGTGCGATTATATTTAATTACCGTATTTTTTTCGTTTGATTTTGATGTATTAGATGAAAAAAAAAACTCTGATTTAATCTACCTGTGTTTGATGTTGGAAGTTATTCTATATAGTTTTATATCGTTGATTTATTTATTTCTTTCGATGAGAAAAGGCTATTAATGCCGAGTGGATAATCGAAATTGAAAATTAGCGCTTAGCATCTATCGTTAGAGGCCATATATAAAGCAATCAATTCGATGAGGCAGTGTACTATTTGGATTTTATTGAAGAATCGATTTTCCTTTTGTTGATTTTCAGACCTTCAACATTTGCACAAGCTGCAAAACTAAGAAGAATGGCAGCAGCGAAGGAGAAGGAACTTGCAAAAAGTACGAAATTCTGTTTTTTATTTAAGCGCAACGATATTCGTGGGAATTGTTATTTAGAGTGTTTTTTTTTTCACGTGTTAGAAACAATTGTCTCATTTTCTAAGTTTTGCTGATCTTTCACGCAGATCAAGAAATGCACGACAAGGATATAAAATTGTCATTTGGCACATACGAGAAGCTCTTAACAATATCAAAGGTTATTTATTTAAATGCTTGAGAGGATCGTATTTGATTTTTTAATGTGGAAGTTAGTAAGCTGTTTTTTTTTTGGACAGGTTGCTACTTACGTTGTGCTGATATTATGGTTGTGGACGATACCTATCACTACAATATCTGATCAACTCGTGCAACCCTTTGGTACTTGTTTTCGTCTACCCATTATTAGATCTCGGTTTTTGCTGTACATTTAATTCCACTTCCATCATTCCAGTAAATGCATATTTATATATATAGTCAACTTATTTTTGCAGGTAAGCTGCTTTCTTGGAGATCGGGAGTATATTTGAAAGACAATGTTGTGGTAATAATATATGTACTTCACTTTCTCGTTTCTCTGTATTTTTTGTTGAAAACTAAGATATAGATATTATATGCCTGTGCAGGTTGGAATCATACCATGGTTGATTGTATCCACGAGGGTTAGTAGATTTATCTGCAGGAAGGTTTTGGAATAAATCGAAGATTAGCGAGATGACTTATATCATTGTTTCTCCAGTTTCTAGTTCCTTCTCTTACACATACACACATGATGATGTTTCTAACCAAGTGGATGCGGTTCAATTTTTGTATTCGTGGTTTAAGTAATAGATGATGATAATAAATGATGTATTTGTCAATGCTGCATGCTGCATACACTGATATTATTGATGAATTATTTCATAAATCATACGAAATCTAGGCTGAGGCGATCGGAATTGAGACTGATACCATTTCAATTCTCCCGTTTTCCCAATCTTTATCTGTATCGACTGTTACTTTGAATTTCAAATGGCTGTTCTTTTCATGCTCAAATTACTTTGAATTTCAAAGGGCTGTTCTTTTCATGCTCAAACAATGTTTTCAATAAAATCAAACCAAATCATGTAGAAATTTGGGTTCCCGTTTCTTGATGATTCTTTTCCTTTCATTTTCGAAGCAAATGATGTACCGAATTGTATTTCACCTGAACTAGTCATCTTGAATGCTGTACGATTTTTTCGTTGAGAGAGAGAGAGAGAGAGCGAGAGAGAGTTATGCAAACAAAAGGATGCAATTTAGACCTTATGCAATTTAACCTAACTACGTACAAATCAAAATTTTCAATAAATGGGTTTTTGCAAATGAAAAAATAATAAATAGGTTCTTCAAAATACCAAAAAAAAAAAACAAAAAAATAATAATATAGACTTAGTTTAAAAATAATAATATAGACTCAGTTTAAAAATAATAATAATAATATGGGCAGATGGCAAAAAAGCCCATCACATGGGACTTAAATGCATTTTGGTCCACAAAAAAAACAGTCTCTCAATTAAGCCCATCCCCATGTCTTTAGTCTAAAATACCCTCACTAATATAATTCTTTTCAATTCCACCCATTATACTCAAACTTCCTTAATATATTACACACTGACCCCGAATTTAAACAAATATATCACATTAACTCCCAAAACTTTTTTTTTTCAGAAAATAATTTTTTTTCTGAAATGTTTTTTTTCTGGCCAGATTCCGGCGTTGACTTTTTTTTTTGTTTTTCCTTAGAAAACAAATATTTTAATTAATATTACTGTCTTGACTACTAAATTACTGTCTCAGACAGTAATATTACTGTTTGGGACAGTAATATTATGAATATTATTTTTCCGAACAGTAATATTATTAATATTATTGTCTAAGACAGTTAAATTACTGTTGGAGACTGTAATTTAACATCCAAGGCAGTAATATTAATTAAAATAATTTTTTTAAGGAAAAAAAAAAAAGTCAATTAACAGTTAAATTACTGTCTCCGACGGTTAAATAACTGCCGGAGACAGTAATTTAGCAACGAATACAGTAATATTAATTAAATATTTTTTTTAAGAATAAAAAAGTCAATTAACAGTTAAATTACTGTCTCCGACAATTAAATAACTGCTGAAGACAGTAATTTAGCAACGAATACAGTAATATTAATTAAAATATTTTTGAAGAAAAAAATAAAAAAACAAAAGTGTCAATTAACAGTTAAATTACTGTCTCCGACAGTTAAATAACTGCCGGAGACAGTAATTTAGCAGCCAAGACAGTAATATCTTTTTCTTTTTCTTTTATCGAAATCGGAATTATGTATGAAATGTTCAAAAAATTTAACTTTTATTTCAAAAATTCCGATTTTTTTTTTCCCGAAAAAATACATGAGCAATACTTACATATATATTGAAGGGCAAATTGCACATCACCCCTTAAACATTTCTAATTTTCACACTTTACCGCCTCAAAATTTTAAAAAGTGAATGCCCCCCTTCAAAATGTTATTGGTGTTGCACATTGCCCCGATAGCAAACATTTAATGGATTATTCATCGGCAATTGAGTATTTTTGTTGCACATTGCCCATTTATATGTTATTTTTGTTGCACGTTAACCCTTAAAAAAATTATATTTTTGTACATTGCCCCTTTAAAATGTTATTTTGTTGCATAATGCCCACCAAAAATTAGCTTCAAGGGCAAAGTGCAACTAAAATAATATTTTGAAGGGGGGTTATCCAGTTTTTGAATTTTTAGGGGGGAAAGTGCGAAAATGGAAAATTTGTAGGGGGTGAAATGCATTTTTTCCTATATTAAATTTATGGTTTGTGTCATGGATTAAATTCAAATTGAAGTAACCCTCCATTTTGGAACCTCCCATCTGATCCGAACACTACGCGGAACATGATTTTATTGAACCCTAATGTTGAGATGTTCCGAAATGAGCCAAAGATAAATATCAAGCTAGTTTATAAAATCATTTTAATGATATCTTTGACTCCACATCTCTCTTCCTTCGTACATTACCTTACATCGACTCTTCCAAATGTAAGTGCACCAAAATCCGTATTGATAGGGTTTACAAAACATGTTGCCGAAATGATCCCATATATCTCTGCCGCATTCAAAATACAAAATTAGAACGAATGAATAGTTCCTCCCATCGGTTTACAGCACACACAAACTAGTGTGTTTTACGTCTCTCGTATAGTTTGCAAGTTATTATACGAAAATGTAGGTTTTAATTTCCAGCAAGGGATGACCTAGGGGTAGGAGCAAAATGAGCATGTATCAATTGATCCAAGTTCAAGTCCCCTTGCCAACAGTCTCCAGGCGGACTTTGTCACACGTAATTAGCGTAGTATGGTTTTACATCTCTCATATGATTTGCAAGCTATTGTAACCCTATTGCAAATTATCACTAAAAATAGAGTTCATAAGAATCCTCGAGATAAAACCATTCATGCGCAGTGTCAACCATTTGTCCAAAAAAATGTAAAATTCGAAAAACTACCTTGAAAACTAATAGTAACAGTTTTTCTATCCGGACAAAGAATATATTGAATTGCCTTAGGTACATCATGTGAGTGATAGAACTCCTGATGCTCAAGATAATTTACATTCATCCACCAAATACTTGTCGACCAATGGATGGGGGCTCTGGGGTGAGGGATTTCGCCTTTTGGTACAAGAATACGCCTCATTAGCTAATGCACCCACTACTTGATTTTGTTCACTGTAATTTTACTCGTAAATCGCAAATCGAATCGTAGAACATTTTGTTAAATATACAAATCGTAAATCATTAGGAATCGTGAACTGTAACAATTTCAGTTCTTATTGAAATATATTAACAATATAAATATATGTGCATATTCAACGATAGAATAAGTAACAACACCTCAAAAAGAATTTACATAGAAATGGTTAAATGGTGAAAAAACGTCGTGAGTTATAAAAAATATTTATAACATCTCACGAATTCATTTGTTCGAAGGCAACTAAAACCTCAGCCATCCTTGGTCTTTGTTCTGGCATTTGGCTTAGACACTGCAGAGCAATTGTTGCAGCAGTATATATGCTTCCTTATGAGGGAATCGGCCCTCTAGTTTGGGGTCCATAATCCGAGACAGAGTTTTCTTGCGACGCAAATACGGTTTTGCCCAATCTACTAGATAGCACTCATGATAGGGCCTTTTATAGTCAAGACTTTTCCGTCCGGTTAGTAATTCAACCAAAACGACCCCAAAGCGATACACATCGCATTTTGTTGTTAACAGACCTGTTTGTTTCTAATCAAAGGGATTTGTTATGACACCAACAAAATAATGCTTATGAATTAACAACATCAAGAATTTAGATAAAATTGAACCTCTTGCAACATATTCCGGTGCAGCGTAACCAACTCTACCCACAACTCATCAATCCATCCTTTCGAAAAATGACCAAAGGCTGCTTGCCCTGAATCCGAGTACGATCGAAAGTTTTTCGTCGCCTTTTTCAAATTTTCAAATTCAATGTGATCTGCTTGGATGGAATTAGCTCCATGGATGACAATGCTATCGCTGGAAATTCTAGATGCTTAAGGAGATTCACAAGAAACATGTAAACGTGATTGTTATACTTAAAAAACATTGGAGCATATAATTGAAGTGCATCGAGTTTACACGGAAAAAAGAAAACTTGATAACACTGCTCGAGAGCTGTTGGTGTGAAATACCTAACACGCAAGTGCACGTATCGCAAACAAGTAGTAAAAGTGGACTCGTAAGAGTCAGATGTCGATCCCACAGGGAATACTTCAAATTATCTAATCCTAAGTACCAAATTCTAACAATTATGATTTTGATCCAGCCTACGCAAAGTTGTCAAATCTAATCAACTAAATAATTAAACTAATTATGAAAGCAAATAAACACGAGAAAATATCAATAAAAACGGACCTAGGATTTTATCTTCCCCCTATGCAAGAATTGCTCACCCAAAACCCCTCAATTATGAAATATATGATTCCCGATTATTAATCCGAGACACTAATTTACTCATAACCCGTTGTCGCGTGTATTATGAGTCTATTATTTTTAAACGATTCACTATATGTCTATGCAAACCAATTATGAATAAAGCATTAACTAACAAGTCTCGTAAATGGCTACCTAAGGTGATATATGTATGTCTACGACACCACATGCAATTGACACACTCATCCGGTGAAAACTACTCGAAGGCTCTTCTACTTACCGTCTAATTATCAAAATAGCTCTGTCGAGTCAATCCCAATAATCACAGATAAAGCACATAAATTGATCAAGTTCATGCACTAACAATCATAACAAGTATAAGAAATAATCATAAAATCATAATTGCATAATCTCAAGAAAACGGGTTCACCATCCCCACATAGGGTTCCAACAAAATCCTAGATTATAAACTTAGCTACTCATGTTCTTTACGAAAAACATAATAAAAATATAAAAAGACATAGATTAAGAAAAGATAGATAAAAGAAGAATTGTGATGAAGATTTGTCAATTCACCGTCTTCGATTCTTCGTTCTCTCGCTCCTCTCGCTCCAAGCTTGTGTCAAAAGTCCTTTAATTCGTGCTTGGTTTGCCCTTAAATAGATGTCCCAACTTGGTAGATGATTCTAGGTTTCCTTGTGTGATTAAAAGTCCAAAATTGTCTCCAGCGTGTTTTGGCGCGGCCGCGCGAAAATCAGTCAAAATCTCACACGGCCGCACGAGAATCGCCGAAACCTTCTGCCCAACTTCTGCAGTTGGCACGGCCGTTCCAAAAATAGGCTAAATTTGGCACGGCCGCGCGGGCATTTTTCAGCCAATTTTCAGCATTTTTGTTTTCTTCCGTTTTTGCCCGTTTTTGACCTTTTTTGGCTCGTTTCGTCCTTGGAACTGCCAAATCGTCAAGTTGTACCTAAAATACAATAAACCACTCATTAAGCATCATTAAATCAATAAAAGTATACAAAAATCCTCGTAAGAAAGTATACATTGAGTGTAAAATATACACTCAACAAGAGCATATATGTTTGCATACCATTCTGATCATATTAACAAGTTTATTCAATTATATATTGTGTATGAAAAATGAAGTTATTCGAGCTTGATCTATTTTAATTTCTAATTGATTAAAGCTCGATCTGATTGCTTAACGAAATGAAGCTCAAACACAACATTTTGAACAATCATGCACTCATCTCGACTAGGTCGATTCATTATGCTCCTACTTGTTTCAGAATATATTTATATACAAAGACTAACAACACATATTATTCAGTAATCAGTTTTCTGAAATAGGGTGTACGCAGCAGCTACTTGATTATTTTTTAAATGAACACGAAGACAAAAAAAAAAACTTTAAGTAAAATCAATAAATGTTGTCACTATGCTTTTCACGGGTGTGCTCTATAATGGCAATAAAAAAGGATTAAGTGACAACAAAAGGAACTATTAGTGATAACAAAAAAAATTGTTGATTAATATATGCAATTAATGGCAACTTTTGTATTTGTCACAATTAAGGTGTCCATAATGCAATTTTTCTTATAGCTACTGCAAATTTGCAATATATAAAAAATGAAGTCAACGTGTGCCTTCTAGCTTCTTAAAAGTACCAAAAACATGAATGATTTCATTTTTTTTGCAATTTCCAAAGAACCTAGTTAACAAAATTTGCAGTCTCTAAATAATTAGCACATGGGTAGGTAGTTGACAACTCAAGAAAAATAGCACAAATAAAACGAGTAAAGTGGAAAAACTACCCATGTGCTCAATCGCCCATTGAGGACTGGTAATGGAATTTGTTTATATGAAATGACACCCCCAACTAACTACCCCATCTTATAAAAAAAAAAGAAAAAAAAAAAAAAAAAAAAAAAAACTACCCCTCACAAATTTATTACTTTAGACTCGGAAATTTACATCCATTTTCTGTGAACTTTGGTCTTTTTGCAAGCACATCCCGATCATTTAATCTTTAGGTATGTATATACAGTCCTTCCATTCATTTTTCCGTTAGTACTTGGTAGTCCGTTAATTAGAGGGCTAGAGAAGGAACACTGCATAGAAATAAATAAGGAAAACAAATTAACTTGTAAAATTAATTTGTAATACAAATCATATTAACCAATTAAATTGGATGAAAGCAGTGGCGGAGCCACCCTTTGGCAAGGGTGGGCTCCAACTGTAAAACTCAAATATTTTTTAGGGGCTTAAGATATAGGGGTCATTAGCAATAAACCCCTCATATAGTTAATAAATGGTGATATGTCCACCCCTTAAATCTTTCTTTGTGATAAACCCCTAGAAATTGTATTCCCAATTCTACCCTTATATCAATTAACATAATTTCTCTCAATTATTCCTTTTTTCTCTCTTTCCATAATAATAATTTAATTCCTAAAAATATGTTTTCAAATTCTTAAAAAATGCTACCAAATTAAAAAAAATGATTTTTATTTTTGATTTTTGATTTTTTATTATTTTCGGATTTTATTTAGTCATTTTTTTTTATATTTTATATTTTTTAATTTTTTTTAATATTTTTTTAATAATTTTTTTTAACTTCTTTTTTTAACAAAAAGATGATTTTTTTTGGACAGTTTACAACGCCGAATATTACTATAGTTGAATATGACTATATGTGACTATATCAATTGTAGTCATATTCTTTCTTTATATTGCACTTTTTTACATTTTTAGCTTCAAAATTCCGATTATATAGTGTTGTACAGTCATGTTTACCAAATTATATAAAACAACTAAGATTCCCTATTGTTTAGGGAAATAATACAATCAACATTCACACAAAAAATCACAATTTGAATCTTGTTATTTCAAGTCAACTTGAAACGAGAAGATAGAACATATTCGAATATGACTACAATCATATTCAACAATAGTCACATTCAAATATGACTAAAGTCATATTCGAAAAAAATACATAAATATGACTATAGTCATGTTGCTGCTACTGTACATATCTGAAATTGTATTTTCAGATCTGGAGGAAAAGAGAGAGAGAGAGAGAGAGAGAGAGAGAGAGAGAGAGAGAGAGAGAGAGAGAGAGAGAGAGAGAGAGAGAGAGAGAGAGAGAGAGAGAGAGAGAGAGAGAGAGAGAGAGAGAGAGAGAGAGAGAGAGGGAGAGAGAGGGAGAGAGAGGGAGAGAGAGGGAGAGAGAGGGAGAGAGAGGGAGAGAGAGAGAGAGAGAGAGAGAGAGAGAGAGAGAGAGAGAGAGAGAGAGAGAGAGAGAGAGAGAGAGAGAGAGAGAGAGAGAGAGAGAGAGAGAGATCGAGAGAGAGAGAGAGAGAGATCGAAAGTATATAAATAAATTGAGAAAATTAACGAAAAAGATGGAGGGGGGGTACGCTTCAATTCATCTAACTAAATACATAAATATGACTATAGTCATATTCGAATATGACTATAGTCATGTTGTTGCTACTGTACATATCTGAAATTGTATTTTCAGATCTGGAGGAAAAAAAAAGAGAGAGAGAGAAATCGAAAGTACATAAATAAAGGAAGTGATGATGCTAAAGTTAGATCACCTTAGAGAGTTGAATTATGATGAGCTGGAAGAGCATAGTGGATCACTGGCTCACGAGCTTGATGACCTTGAGATACCTGCAACCATAGAACACGTACACTAAGCCGGGGGTTGATCCGGCGGAAACCCCTCCGACGCTCAAGTCAGACGTGCTGATAGTATAAATGGTCCAGAGAATACATGTTGTAGTATTGCTCAGTTAATAGGACGTACCTTAAGGAATGAGTTCAAACCTTTATTTATAGCTTAGTTGAGATTCTCGGGCCCAAACCTTACTTAAAGGTGATTGGGCCTCGGTGATAATGATCTTCGATATTGGGCTTGTGGCCCGGTATGTAAATAATTTGTAGGCCCATTGGGTTGGCCCAATTATGCATATCATTAAGCCCCCCACTCTCGATTCGATGTGGGGGCCATGTTGAAATGGGTGTCAGATCGTGTCGAGAGTAAAATTTGTAGAAGTCGATCGTTGGCGTATGGACTAATGGTATGCGAAAACGCATCGGAGCGTGTGTCGGAGGGGTGTGAAGGCGCGTTGGCGCGTAGCGCAACCAAGTTGTCGCGATGTAAGTTACTTGAGTCGTCGGTGTTGTCCCGCGACGATTTAATAGCTCGGAATCAAGTTATCTCCACGTGGGAGTTATCTCGTCGCGGGGTAATAGAGTTGATCGAGTTATCTCCTCGTGGGAGTTGTCTCGCGATAATGTAGTAGCACAGAGCGAGTATTCTCCTCGTGGGAGTTGTTATTTATCGACATTGTCAATGTTGTGACGCGTTGCTTGTATGTGTTTACATATAGCCTTGTGCGTGATGTACTTGAGGAGGGGATCAGGCTCTCAAGATTCTTTATAGGGGATCGTGCCCCTTGTTAGACCTCGTGGGTCGTAAGTGTGTTTGGACCGTGGCCACGTTTTAATGAATGACCCATCGAAAACAAGTTGATAAATTTGAGTAATCAAGCTGGCCAAGCTATATAGATTCCCATAATATCTCTAAGTGTTTCTAGGGTTGTAATCGTGCTAACTTGAGCTAGCGATTATATAGTGAATTTCGGGCGAGTTGTCTCCTCATGGGAGTTGTCTCGCAGTGAAGTTGTAGGAGCATTGGATGACGCGCGACTGAGGAGCGTGCGGATTGAGGTCGCTCTGAGCGATTTGTCTCCTCGTGGGAGTTGTCTCGCAGCGAGTCTTATTATCGAGCGAGGTGGCTGCATGTGGGAGTTGCCTTGCAACGGATTTGTAGTGCCGTGGGAGTTGGCTCCTCGTGGGAGTTGCCTCGTAACAGGTTTGTAGGACCGAGCGAGTTGGCTCCTCGTAGGAGTTGTCTTGCTGCGGGTTGTGGTATCGAGCGAGTTGGCTCCTCGTGGGAGTTGTCTCGCTACGGGTTCGTAGTACCGAGCGAGTTGGCTCATCGTGGGAGTTATCTCGCTACAGGTTATAGGACGGAGCGAGTGGTCTCCTCGTGGGAGTTATCTCGCTATTGTTTCGTATATCTGAGGGAGTTGGCTCCTCGTGGGAGTTGCTTTGCAAGGGGTTATAGGACGGAGCGAGTGGTCTCCTCGTGTGAGTTATCTCGCTGTGGTATCGTAGATCCGACGGAGTTGGCTCCTCGTGGGAGTCGCCTCGCAAGGGGTTATAGGACGGAGCGAGTGGTCTCCTCGTGGGAGTTATCTCGCTGTGGTATCGTAGACCTGAGGGAATTGGCTCCTCATGGGAGTTGCCTCGCAAGGGGCTATAGGACGGAACGAGTGGTCTACTCGTGGGAGTTATCTCGCTGTAGTTTCGTAGACCCGATGGAGTTGGCTCCTCGTGGGAGTTGCCTCGCAACGGGTTTGTAGGACCGAGCGAGTTTGCTCATCATGGGAGTTGTCTCGCAAGCCCCCCACTCTCGAGTCGATGTGGGAGCCAAGTCGAAAATGATACTGGATCGTGTCGAGAGTAGATCGGTGTGGTGATGTACCGTTAATTGTTGGGGTGGTGTGGAGAAATAATAATTTTTATTTATCCGTTTGAGAGCGTGCGCGATTTGGTAAGGCGCGCTGGAGAGCTCGCGCAATTTGGTGGAGCGTGTTGAAATTCTCGTGCGATTTGGTGAAGCGAGTCAAAATCTACGCGCAATTTGGTGGAGAGTAGTAAAAGTTGCGCGCGATTTGATAAGAGCGCGCGGTCCAAGGTGGCCTTAGGAAGGCGCGCGCGCTTGGGAATGCGCGCGCAAGTGCTGCCCCCCAGGCGCGTGCTCACACGCGCACCTCTTTAATTCTTTTTTTTTTTTTTTTTTTTGCTGACGCGCGCGCGTCAGGCGCGTGAACGCCACGCGCGCCTCTTCTTCTTCTTCTTCTTTTTTTTTTTTTTTTTTTTTTTTTCTTTCCTCGGTTCGCGAGCGCGCGTTAGAACCTTGTTTTCTTCTTTCTTTCTTCTTCTCCTTTTCTTTTTTCTTTTTTCTTCATCTTCTTCATCTTCTTCTTTTTTCTTCTTTTTTCTTTTTTCTTTTTCTTTCTTCTTCTCTTTTTCTTTGTTTCTTTTTTCTTCATCTTCTTCTTTTTTCTTTTTTATTCTTCTTTTTTTTTTTTCTTCATCTTCTTCTTTTTTTTTTTCTTTTTCTTTCTTCTCTTCTCTTTTTTTTTTTTTTTTCTTCTCCTTTTTTTTTTTTCGGTGGTTGATGTTCATCCCTTTGGGGATGTTCTATTTTTTGAGTAGGGAGATTATACTCGTCTCTTGAGATGGGATGTGCACCCACTTGGGGTTGAAAGGTAAGGGTGATGCCAACCTTGGGATGGGATAGCCCTCTACTTTAAAATGAGGCGCTCGAGACCTATGGTCTGAGGTGGATGCGCACGGTTGTGCCATTGCTTCAGTGGCAACACGAGTTGAAACTTTCGCGGTCGTACGCTGAAGGTCCTTATCGGTTATCTGAACCTTTAGAGGAGCAAATAGAAGTTGATCTTGTTGAAGGTTCGGCGATCATACGCTGAAGGTCCTCTTCGGTGATCTGAACCGTTCGAGGGGGGTGGAGGTAGGCTCCGATCCCATGGAGTCGATAACCCATGGCGAACGAAATGTTTTGGGGGCATTGTAAACCCCCAGGGAGTCGATAACCCTTGGCGAACGAAATATTTTGGGGGCAGATGTAAGCCCCCAGGGAGTCGATAACCCTTGGCGAACGAAATATTTTGGGGGTACTATAAACCCCCAGGGAGTCGATAACCCTTGGCGAGCGATATGTTTTGGGGGCACTGTAAACCCCCAAGGAGTCGATAACCCTTGCTAGCGTTGAATGGCCTCCTCGGTTCTCTGAACTGATCGAGGGGCGAGAATAAGGGGATCATGTTGAGGATCTAGTGGGACATCACGAGGAGGGTCTCGTGGTGGATCCCGATCATGGGGAGGAGGAAGTGGCAAGCTTGAGCCTCCACGAGGTGCGAGGTTGTTAGCAATGTCACACTCTCCTGAGCAAGTGTCTCAAGGCCATCATGTGCGCTACGTGATTGTGTTTGCTTTCCCACAGACGGCGCCAAAATGATGATGCTAAAGTTAGATCACCTTAGAGAGTTGAATTATGGTGAGCTGGAAGAGCATAGTGGATCACTGGCTCACGAGCTTGATGACCTTGAGATACCTGCAACCATAGAACACGTAAACTAAGCCGGGGGTTGATCCGGCGGAAACCCCTCCGACGCTCAAGTCAGACGTGCTGATAGTATAAATGGTCCAGAGAATACATGTTGTAGTATTGCTCAGTTAATAGGACGTACCTTAAGGAATGAGTTCAAACCTTTATTTATAGCTTAGTTGAGATTGTCGGGCCCAAACCTTACTTAAAGGTGATTGGGCCTCGGTGATAATGATCTTCGATATTGGGCTTGTGGCCCAGTATGTAAATAATTTGTAGGCCCATTGGGTTGGCCCAATTATGCATATCAGGGAGAAAATTAACGAAAAAGATGGAGGGGGAGTACGCTTCAATTCATCTAACTAAATACATAAATATGACTATAGTCATATTCGAATATGACTATAGTCATGTTGCTGCTACTGTACATATTTCCAGATATGTACAAAAAAACAAAAAAAACACAGAGAAAGAGAGAGATAGAGAGAGAGAGGGAGAGAGAGAAATCGAAAAATACATAAATAAAGGTAGAAAATTAACGAAAGAGAGTGAGGGGGAGTCAACGACAATGGCGATGGCGGTGGTGGTGAACGAAGATAGAGTGAGAGAGGCGGCGTCGGTGGTGGTGGTGGGCAGATCTGAAGAAAAAAAAAATGAGAAATCGAGAAAGATAACGAAAAAGAGAGAAGGAGCTTTACGTGGAAACGAAGGAGGCGGCGGTGGCCCAAGCGACCACGGTGGTGGTGAAATGTAAATCAATGTGTAGACGATGGTGGTGTAAAGAGAGAAATCGAGACAGAACGACCACGAGAGAAAGAAAATATTTATGTGGAGAAGGAGGAGGAAGCGGCGGTGGCGGCGCGACGGCGGCAACGGCGGTGGATGAAGCTTGAAATTTTAGGAGTGTTTTGAGGGTTTAGGTGGAGAGGTGGAGAAGAAGATGACAGTGGTAGGTGAACAAATAATTAGGGTTATAGTAGTTGAGGGTAGGTTTGTCTTCTCACACTAGTCTAGGGGGGTCTCACTAATTAAAAATGAAATTTGGGTTTAGGGAAAAGTCTTTCTAAGTCAATTGAGTTTAGTTCAAAATATTTTCCATTTGAGGGGTGCATTGCAAATTTCCCCTAAGATATAAGTCCTTGGTGACAAAACTTATTAGAACTAAATGACAAGCCTAACTAAACATTAGCTGCACATCCTTTATAAATTTCATTCCAAAAATGCCCCCACATACAAAAAATGAAATTTGCACAAAGTAATATTTAAACTGTATTTATCATTTTTTTCATTCTGCATTTAATATTTTTATTTTCACAAATAGCATTTTTGTAATTATTTTTTTTGGTAGAACAAGTTTATTTATTATTAATTTTTTTTTTTGCATTTTCGTATTTTTTCCTTTTTTTTCCTACATAATATTGAAAATTATGATTTTTTTAATTTTTTTTTGACCGTAATCTTCTCAAGAACCCGTAGTAGTCCGTAGTCATGTATAGACACTCGTACGAAGTTGTAGTAATCCATAATTACATATGCTTAAAACCATAATTCCTCTTTTGAACCCTAGCCGCCAGACACCATAGACACCCATAGACACTCATAGACATCTATAGACATGAAATCGAAAAATCTTAGATCCGTGTCACTAAACCGTAGATCTCCTTCACCAAACCCTAGATCTGCGACGCCAACATCACCACGCTGCTACAGATGCCACAAACTCTACCCACGCTGCCATTGCCCCCCATCCCCACCCCCAACGTCGAGCGCCACCGACACCATCCCCAGCCCCGAGCGCCGCCGCCCAACGAGCTCCATCCTTATGACCGACGTCGCGTCACCACCAGCGCCTCCCTTAGAGTCGCCGTCTCCGCCATCGCCATTCCTCCCCCCATGCCACCACCTCCAGCACCATAGTCGATTCCATCGTCATAACCACCACCTCCCCTCAAATCATGGGATGGAGTGGTGGCGAGAGAGATAGCTTCAAATTGAGAGAAATAAATCAAGAGAGCGAGACAGAGAGAACCAGAGAGAAGAAGAATAAAGAGAAAAAATACATCTGAGAGAGAAACATGAATATGTGGGTTATAAGATTTAGGTGTAAGAGCAAGATAGGGATTAAAAAAAATTAAGAATGTGGGTCATATATTATTTCAATCTAATGATTTAATTAAAAAAATGGATATAGACTTGTCATTTAGTTAAAATTAGGTTTCATATGAGGGGCTTAATTATAGCATATTACCCCTATTTTTTATCGAGATATAGCCTATATATATATATATATATATATATATATATATATATATATATATATATATATATATATATATATATATATAAAGTCCACACAAATATTTTAATTTACCCCACCCATTATAAAGGCCAAATTTTTATAATTAATATTATGTAACCCTATACATTATTGTGCGACGTCTCTCTTTCTTGTTCAAGTTTTCTTCTGCAATATTCCACTACGGGATAACACGCCACAACTCTATCTTCTCTGGCCGGCGAAGTGTCCACCGACCAAACTGAAACCGAATTAGATTTCCAACTAAAGTAATTTTTTTCTCCTCTAGTTATGATAATATTTTACAAACAACTATATTGGGACTAGGGTTTAACTAATAATATTGGTTTTTTTACAAGGACCACCCCTGTGTAATTTTGAATTGTCAAAAAATCCTCATGTTAAAAAAATTAACAAGAACCCCCTATGAAAATTAGTCAAACAAAAAAAAAAAAAAAACACCATGATAGCATGTCGTGAGTTGCACGCACAGATTGTGCGACTGAGTGTGTATTTTTTTTATGTGAAAAGTCAAAACTACACTCTAAAATCTTTTGGGGCTCTTTGGCATAATCCCTCAAACATTTCATTAATACGGAAAGATTCAAACCATAATTCACTCTTTGAGATAAACTCTTTTATATATATATATATATATATATATATATATATATATATATATATTAGCAAGAACTCCATCTAGGAATTGTTGTTAAGAAAAACACCCCTCCCAAAAATAATTGGAGAAAACCCCCTTAGCTAATATTCTACCCAAGTTCTTGTTTCATAATTCCAAAACCACCCTTAATTGTCCAATGTACTCTTTCAAAACCCTAATCTCATTTTTTATTTATCCCATTCTCCTTTCTCGTTTCTATCTTCTCTCTTCTCTGTTTCTTTTTTCTTTCTTTCTTTCTTTTTTCTCTGTTTTCTCTGGCAAATCTTCTATCTGCCGTTGCTGCCACCGGAAGATGGAGAAATGCAGGGAGTCTCCACCGCCACGACCACCGCCTCTTCTGTCTCGGCGATCAAGAGCCGGCTCGACGAGGTCGATCCGGTGGGTCTAGGGCGGAGATCCGACGGTGAACTGTTGTTGTCCGTGCGGAATGATGCACCTGCTAATCCTCGCCGTGTATTGCCTCCCCGTCGGCGTGTGGAGGAAGATGGAGAAGAGGAACATGCTGTTGAGAAAGAAGAGGAAGCACTCGTCGTCGTAGGAGAATCAACGGAAAACTAATTCGTTTGGATTCTACGCCGCCAATGAGGAATCAACAGAAGACGACGATTGCGGTGGGAAAACGAGATGTGTGACCGGTTTTATGGGGTTGAGTTCTGGAGGAGCGCTTCCCAAAGAAACGACGACGAATGAACCAATGAGTTTCTTTCATTCATTTTCTATGTTCTTTTACTTGGTTTCTTTCATTCATTTTCTATGTCCTTTTACTTAAACTCCTTTTTCCCATTTTTTTTCATTTTCTACAATTGAAATTTGAAGATTTTCATTGAATTTCTTCAAATTTTTAGGCCAAAAGGATGGAGAAAATCAAACAAAAAATATGTTGGATTAGGTTCTTGAATTTAGTAAAATTATATACAGATTGGAATACAACAGATTATGGTGGCCTGAGTCCACATCCACAAATCCTCGTCATCAATATTACAAGATAGATGGAGTTTTTCTCAGTACAAAAATTTCAAGTAAGAAGGGAACTATGATTTCTATTTTCTTGTTTTTTTTTTGAAACATTTTTTTTTTCTCTCTAAATTGTTGTGTTAATAACAAAATTATTGTCTGAGATAGTAATATTGAATACCAAAACAGTAATATTACTAATATTACTGTCGCAAACAGTAAGATTATTGTCCCGAACCCTAATATTACTGTCATGAACAGTAATATTATGAATATTACTTTCCCAAACAGTAATATTATTGCATGAGACAATAATATTACGGTCGATGACAACAAAATTCTAGGCCAAGACGATAAAATTAATTAATACAGTAAAATTACTGTATGACTGTCTTAGACAGTGATATTACTGTCTGAGATAGTTAAATTACTGCCTCCGACAGTTAAATTACTGTTGGAGACAGTAATTTAGCAGCCAAGACAGTAATATTAATTAAAATATTTTTTTCTAAGAAAAACCAAGTTGTCAAAAAAACAATCAACTCCGGAGACAGACGGTTGACCTGCCGGAAAAACAAATTCAGAAAAAAGAAAGTTTTCAATAATAAAAAAAACTTAACGCCGGAGACCGGCGTGTCAAAATTGGTTAATTGGTGAAATTGGACTAAATTGAGGTGTAAATCGTGAAATTGGAGTTGAATTAGGGTTTCAAGGAATTATGGGTAATTTTGGTATATATAAAATGATTTTCCTTATTTGCAAATAAGTTTGAATGAAATAGATTTATTTAGAAAACAAAAAGGTTGAATGTCTATTTTTTAATTAAGTGCCATTTCCATGACCCTATTTGCCATTTACCCTATATATATGGGCAATTTGCTATAGGTCATCCTATAAGAGATTTTATGTGTTAAAATCCATCTAATAAATTCTAATTTCCAGCAAATTTTATTATTTGTAAATTTTCAAAATTACCCCTATCAATATATGGTAAAATAAATCCTCAAAATCAAATCCCCTATTTTTCTCCCCATTTTGGTTTGACCTAACATTTACCAAATCCACCCGTTACTGCAAATCCGAAAATTAGAATTGCAAATCTCTGGATATCGATTTCTTCACCCTTTCTTCAATACCAAAACCTCTCCACAAATTGTGAAGCCTTCCATGGGTTAGGTTGTCTGAGCGTTTGCAATTTACAAGGTCGTTTGCAGTTTCTTTTGCTGAACAAGTTTGCCTTCCTTCTGTTTGTTGTTTCGCAATTGTTTGCTGTTCGTAAACGACGTTTGGTGATTAGGGTTTGCTGTTTGAAATTCGTACGATTGCCAAAACACGATTGAGTCTTGGTAAGCAATGATCTTGTAAATTGTTTGTGTGATTGGTGTGTGCATTAAGAATTTTTGTTGTCTTATTTATTGTTTGTATTTTATTTCTATTGTAAGCAATTACTTGATTTCACTTTGAGAATTTCTCGTTTCTCGTTCGATTTCGGTTCCGATTTGAAGTTTCTTGTTTGCAATTTTTTGTATGAAATCTTTTTATAATTTCTTGTTGTTTTTGTATCCTGCATTTTGTTGATTTTCATATGGTTTGCATAGTGTGGGTATTCTGTTGCGTGTTTGCAATTTGATACTTGTTTGAATTGAGCCATTATGTACTTGTTTTCACTTTAAAATTTCTTTTTTCCCATTTTTTGTTTGAAATTTTTTGTTTTTAGTTTCTTGATTGCGCTTTGAATTTTTTGTCTGAAATTGCACTTATTATTTCGGTAATTAATGATTATAGTTATATCATACATGATTATGTTTCGGTAAGTGCACTTTGAAAGTTTAATCGTACACTCTTTGTTTGCATTTGCATATGATATTTGCTATTTTTAAGTACCGTTTTTGGTTGGCTAATTCTCGTGTTACTTACATATAATGCTTTTTGTTTGCAGTTTATATTTTCCAAGTCTTGTATGCACTTGCATAAATTGTTGATGTTTCATATTTGCAATAACATTCTTTAGCTAATTCCCTCGTTATCAATCATTTTTATTTGTTTGCTCTTCAGACAACCAAGCCAAAGAAAGGAGAAAACGCTAAATGGTCGTTCAACATCATCCAAAAGGAAGAAAACAAAATCAACTCCGACTGCAGTCGAGGCCCAAGAACCACTAACCGTTACAAAAAGAAACACCAATTCACATTATCGCTCGAACCTTGTTCTGATGTCCATGTATTGCAGTTTGCAGTTTCAATCTATGTTTGTTGATAAAAGAATTTCATGTGTTTACATTCACCTTGTAAATTCCAAGTTCAAATTGCAAATGAAAATATTTGCTTTTATATTGCACTAGTAACTCACCCGTGCGATGCACGGGGATTAATTAAAAATGAAATTAAATGAAAATAATTTATCTCTTGATCCTGATGCAGAGTTGTAAGATATAAAGTGCAATTAAATATTACATAGATAAATATGCAACCCACAAAACCTAAAGCTAATAACATCATTTATATCAAATGACACAAATATTTCCTGTAATGCAATCGACACGTGAATTTTATGCGGAATAACTAACTTTAGTAATAAACTTGATAGCAGATAATTCAAGAAAAATAACATATATGTAGGTTTATCATTAACCACGTTGAAACAGTGATGCCACTGCTTAAACAAAAATTACAACTCTTGCACAATTGCTAACACTAACACTAATCGTAATCATAATCTTAATGCTAATACTAATACTAATACTAATACTAATACTAATACTAATACTAATACTAATACTAATACTAATACTAATACTAATACTAATACTAATACATAATGTTAATGCTAATGGTGATGCTAGTGTTAATGCTAACACTAATACAAATACTAATATAACACTAATAGTAACACTAAGACTAACACTATAATACTAAGACTAATATTAAGACTAATACTAATACTAATACTAATACTAATACTAATACTAATACTAATACTAAGAGTAACACTATAATACTAAGACTAATATTAAGACTAATATTAATAGTAATACTAATACTAATACTAACACTAATACTAATACTGATACTAATACTAATGCTAATGCTAGTGCTGATGCTAGTGCTAATGCCAATGTCAATGCCAACGCCAACACCAAAGCAAACGCGAACGCAAACGCGAACGCGAAACACGAACACTAATACTAAGACTAACACTAATGCTAACACTAACACCAACACTAACACTAACACTAACACTAACACTAACACTAACACTAACACTGACACTAACACTGACACTGACACTAACACTAACACTAACACTAACACTAACACTAACAAACACTAATACTAACACTAACATGAATACTAAAATTAATACCAATACCAATACCAATACCAATTCGAATACCAATACCAATACCAATACCAATACCAATACCAATACCAATACCAATACCAATACCAATACCAATACCAATACAAATACCAATACCAGTACTAATACTAAAGGATTCCATGCCATATAGTAGTATATCTTCAAATTTATGTTTATAAATGTAAAAAAATATATAATAGTTTTTAAAATTTGGTAAATAGCACTTAACCCCCCTGTGGTTTCCCAGTTTTGCATTTCACCCCCCTCTGGTATCAATTTAAGTGTTTTACCCCATTGTGGTTGTCAAGGTGTAGTGGCCGTTTAAGAATCGGTTAAAACTAACGGAGAGTGCAGCTCACTCTCCCAAATTGAGTGCATTTCACTCGCCCAGTCCCTAAACAAATTTTTTTTTTAAATTAATGGACCAAATTGAAAACAATGTTGAAACTAAATGGTTAAATTGAAACTGTTTAAAACATAATTAAAACCCTTTCTTTTTTCAGAGGATTCGCCTTCGCCGCACGCACACACACCCCCAACTTTTCACCTTATCCTCCGGCGACGCCAAGACGTACACACGCCCCCTCAATCTTTCTTCTTTCCTTCAAAAAATCCGCCGCACACCAACCTCCGCAAATCTCATTTGAGGGATGTATTTCTCCTTATCCTCTCCGATTCAACTATCCGAAGCCGAATCCCAGTTTGCAGGTTCAAGTACGGAAAATGGAGAAAGAAAATGGTGATTAGCCTCTCACGATGTTAGCAATTGAAAGGAGAAGAAGAGAATGGAGGATTGTTGTGGAGATAAGAAAGTGCAAGGAAAGAGGTAGTGGAGGATGTGAACGGAGAAGAAGGGAAGGGATTGTGAACGCCTGAACGGAGAAGATGATGATTAGAATTCGAGTTTTTAAGAAAGTCTGAAAATGTCTAGTTTAGGTCAATGGATTTGGGTTATTTATAATTAAATCATAGTGAATTTACATTTTTCCATAAAAGGGTATTTTAGGTATTAAATATTTTAAGTCATGCTTTGGACTTGCAAATAATAGAAAAATAAAAGGGTATTTGAGGTATTTAATATTTTCCGTTAGTTAATTGGATGGCTGCTACAAATGGATAACCGCACGGGGTTCAATCGCCTAAATTGATACCAGAGGGGGGTGAAGTGCACAAAGGTGAAACTACAAAGGGGTTAAGTGTTATTTACCCTTTAAAATTTAAATAGGATGTATTGAGCGAGAGTATAAATGGGTCATCTCCCATTTTTTTCCACCCTTAAATATGACGTTATACCTATTTTTTCACCAAATTCTATTTTGGTGGTGGAAAAATGGGTCATCTCCACCCGTAACATACTATTTTACGCTTTCACCATTTTCTTGTTGAAAATGGTGTTTAGTGATATCCTTTTTTTTTTTGAGTACTTTTAGTGATATCCTATGCATTTCATTTATACCATATAATAAAATAAAATTATTTAACCATTTCACCACATATAGAGAATTGTTTGGTCTCCAATTGCATTTCACCAAATATATCACAAAATAAATAATTTAATGTTTATTATTATTTCATTCTATTTATTTTTAAAATATTGATTATAGATTCGATTTTAAGAAATAATTTTTAAACTATATAATATAAAGATTATGTTATGAATTTCAAAAAACAACCGAAATATGAAATAAAATTATCTCAAATTATTATGTATATGCACCCCGAATATTTTTTATAGCTCATGAAGGTAATTTAATATTTTTGGTGCTATTTTATAGGATGCCCATTTTCAAATTAGTTTTTTTATTCCTCAATCCTTTCGAAGCTACAAAGTGCAAAAATAAATCAACATATTAAATTTTTTTCGCAATTTTTTTTTTTTTCAAAAAATAAAAAGAATAAAAAATATTCTTCAGCAATTTAGGTATCAAATTATTTGAAAATTATATTTTCTTTCAAAGATTACTATCAAATATTTTCACTAATTATTTTACAAAAATCATCAATCAAATAATTTAGTGAGAATATTTTTTTGTAAGAAACGAAAGTTTTTTCAGTAATTCGTTGTGATTTTGTATTTTTCCATTTTGTATACTCGAAATTATATTGGGGGTTGAAGAAAATAATAATTTAATTTGTTATTTTGCACCCTTGAAGTAAAGAAAATCAAATATAATGTGAAATTACCCTCATTAAGTTTTAAATATTCAGCAGAAATCGATATAATGTGATTTGATTTGAATTCATACGTGTATAAATTATTTTATTTAATTAAGGAAGATTTTTATTTTTTTTTTTGCAAAAATCCATGTAACACCAAAAAAAAAATAGTTTATATTACCAAAAAATAAAATTTGCAAATAATTGAAAGAAATTAAAAGAGAACGAACAAAATAAAAATTTACAGATGTCAAATGTAACTGATGACAGTTGTCAAATATTATATGAAATCGTATTATAATATAAATGAGAATTAAACAAAAAAAAAATCGAACTTGATTAATGTGTAATTATTGTTGGGCATGAGGCGTATAAAGATGGTGAAACTTGAAATTTATACTGATGACGAATAGTGTAAAAATATAATCAACATTTGTTTTAGAAAAAAATATATTTAGTCTATAATTCACTTTGTTAATTAATTATGATACAAAAAGTAAGTAAGAAAATAAATAGCTTGTTATATAAAATTAATAAGTAATTATTTTAAATAAATAATTACAATATACAAATTTTGTTTAAATAGAGTTTATTTATAATTATTCTAAAGTTATTTTCTTATTAATTTATATTTTATAAATAAGATAATTTGCCGAGATATCAACATTACCATCATTTGTATAGTAAAAGTAAAAAATGTGGGGGTGAAAATAAAAAACGTAAAACTTCAATTGTATATCTTGTCTTTATATACAAAAAATGATAATAAACAATAATGAAAAATACAAAATAATGATAAACACAGTTTTATTTACAAAATAATGAAAATAAAAAAATAAATATGATCCAAATATATTGAAATAAAATTATAAAACTAATGTGAACGTACAAATTGATAATAATGTATGTACAAATGAACAAAATGGATAAACATAAGCATTATTATGGACACAAAAATTAATATTCTTACAAAAATATGTAAACACTAAATAAAATCTATTACATGCTCAAGTTCATTAATCTCAATTTCTTTTTCATCGAAATCAAGCTTACAATCATCTCACGTATAATCAAAAGATGAAAATGCATAACTAGTTTTTTTTCTAAATCCATCCTTACAGTATTCCCAGATCATATTTTTGCGTGTTATACAATGTTGCATGACTTCGCTCTTGCTAATGTCGCCGCGTATAACACAGACGATACTATCCATGGAATCGTAAAAAAAAAAAAACAAACAAACAAACAAACATAAGTTAGATTGTTATATCATAAATAATAAATGAATAACATCATAAATATTCCACGACAAATAAAATGCTTCAAGCGGACACGTCGAGAAATACTAATTGCATTATGAATTTACAAAACAAAAGGAAAAAAAAAACAAAGTTTTAGGATGATGAATTTAGTTTAACATGTTTATAACAAAATCTGTAGATGAAGAGTGAGATGAATGAGTTGGGGTTGAGATTGGTGGTATTTATACTTAATTTTCACACATTAAATAAGTAAATGAAACGATTTTAAGGAAATCATATATTTTTTATATTAGTTAATGTTTATATAAATACATATACACTAAAACATGTATACATGTACATTTCACCATAATTGAACATAATTAAATAAATGAAAATTTATTTTATAAAATAAAAATATACATGATTTACAACAAATCCGATAACAAATTTTATTAATTAATAATTGAAAGTCAAACTTTACATAAATAAAATTAATTAGGGTGATATTATTTCCATAAGTTATCAATATATAATATATATGATATTTATGATTTATATGTATATATAGATATGTAAATATAAAAATGATTTAGATAATAAATGCATATCCGAATTTTAATAAAAAATCAAAATATATGAAATATAACACTATTTATTTTTCTTTTTTCTTTATCCGTATTATATTAATAAAAATATAAATTTGATAATATATTAAATCACATATTAATAAAATTTAAAATGCTAAACATCCAAGTACATAAATATATATATTTGCAAGGAAATAAAATAAATCTAAATTAGTATGACACCAAATATACGGAATGATTACTTTTAATTGATTGACATATTCATTTGAATTATTAATAAATATATATTGATTAACATATATATTAATAACATATAAATTTTATATATTTCATTTGATAAATTAAAAAATATTATATATATATATATATATATATATATATATATATATATATATATATATATATATATATATATATATATATATATATATATATATATATATATATATATATATATATATATATATATATATATATATGGTATGATAGAAATTATATACAAAACATATTGTTGTATATTTATTTAATAGTACAATTACAAAAATAAAATATTTTTTTATAATTATTTTTAATTGAATGGATATTCGAATATTCTAAAATATTGAATATAGAAAAAAAAAACTGTATTCCTTTATTTTAATATTTTAATATTAAAAACATGTTTTTTTTTCTGAATTATTTGAATATTCGTAAAAAAAATGAGTATCATGAATTTTGTCAATAAATATATATTTTGAATTAATGAAAATATAAATAAGATATTTTTATTTCGAATTTATAAAATATTAAATTTGGAAATAATATATATGCATGTGGTAATTGTTTAAATGAGTGTACAAATGTTAAATAGGAAAGAACTTAAATACATACCAAAATAAAATTGACAACTCACCTATTGAAGAATCCACCTCATCAATTGAACTCCAACTAAGCAATTTCGATAAATGACATAGACATTTGCCACAGGTCATTCATATAGGGCATAGATCATCTTTTTATATTAGGGTAAATTCCACTTTACCCCCTTGTACTCTGCCCAAGAACCACTTTACCCCCTCGTACTCTTAATTTCGTCGATTCACCCCCTTGTACTTGTACAATTTCCCAATACAACCCTATTCGTCAACTTTTTTCGATTTTGACTCTGACGCCATTTGGTCAAGAGTCAAAATATTGACGTAAATATTGAATTTTTTTCGATTTTGACTCTCGAGATTAGAAAAGAGAAAGTTTCACACATTCATATATTTTTTCTTTGCACTGGGTGGAATCGATCAATTTTTGGGTCTTGATTTTTATTAAGTTAGGGGTTCAATTTGGGGATATCTTGGAAGGGGAAGTGGTGGGAGACGAAGAAATGACAATATTGACGGAGGAGAAACGACGCGTTATAGGCAGTGGCAATTTTGTAATTTACAGAGTTGACCAAATGGCGTTAGAGTCAAAATTGACAAAAAATGAAGGAAAGGGTTGTATTGGGAAATTGTACAAGTATAATGGGGTAAATCGATAAAATTGAGAGTACGAGGGGGTAAAGTGACTCTCAGGCAGAGTACGAGAGGGTAAAGTGGAATTTACCCTTTGTATTATATATAGATTATGTAATATTATTTTTCTCAAACTAATGCAAATAACAAATTTATATTTGTTGTTTTAATGTCTGTATTATTTGGGGTAGGGTTTGTTATTTACACACAAACAACAAAGAAATAATAAAAAAAATCCAAAAAATACCAAAAAAAAAGAAAAAAGAAAAGATCGTGAGATTTGAAGAGAGAGAGAGAGGAGAGAGATGTGAGAAAAAAGAGAGAGGAGAGAGAAAGAGAGAGGAAATATAAGATAGATGAGATCGTGAAATGAATGAAAGAGAGAAGTGAGAGAAAGATGAGGGAAATAGAGTGATATGTGGGATTTGTTCCCTTATTTTACATAAATAATTATTCCATATAAATATTAATTAAGGGTATTTAGGTCCATATACTAATAATTTAAACTAATTTATATTAATTTTATGGGGAAATTTGCTAGACACCCCTTTATTTTGGACTTATATAGGTAGAGATTCTAATTGCTAGATAAATATAGGCATAAGTCTTTTGACCAAAAAAATTAATATAAATAAAATAAAATAATTAGTACATACACATAAACACCCCCAATTAATAAGAAAATAAATCTCATATATCACTCAATCTCTCTCTCCAATCTCACGTTTCGCTCACCCTATATTTAATCATCAATCTCTCTCTATCTCACGTCTCTCTCTCTCTCTCTCTCTCTCTCTCTCTCTCTCTCTCTCTCTCTCTCTCTCTCTCTCTCTCTTCTATGTTTTTCTTTTCTTTTTCTTTTTTTTTTCTTATGAAGAAATATTAAAAAAAATAGATTATGAGATGATTTCTTGGTGAAATTATTAAAGAGGACAACAAACATCCCCTCCCCCTCCCAAAAGAAATTCGGAAATTCAAAGCCCTAGCCAAAATTGGCATTGAGTTTTCCGTATGTAGATACTTCATCGTCTGTTGTTAGCAATTTTTGTTTGCAGGTTAACTTCGTTTGTTGTTTGAAGAATTGCGTTGGGTGTTGAGATTCGATTCCTTTGATTTACAATTTTTAAGGTATGTCTTAAGTTACATTTTTACAAACACTTCGTTTAATGTTTTTGTTGTTTGAACGTGTTCCATAAACAATTTTTTTGTTAATGTTTTTTAATGATGCTGATTTTTCTTCAGTTTGCTGTTTGCATTTGATGAAGTCATCAGTAGTTTATTGCTTGCAATTCAACATAGCAAGTTCTGATGATTTTTTTTACAGTTTGTTGTTTGCATTTGGAGAAGTCATTGGTAGTTTTTTGTTTGCAATTCAATAATGCAAATTCTGGAGAAAAAAAAATCCAGTTTGTTGTTTGCATTTGGCGAAATCATAGATATTTTGTTGTATGCAATTCAATAATACAAATTCTAAATTTCAGTTTGCTATTTGCAGTTAACAGAGTGAGTCGGAGTTCACGGAGTCATAGGCGGTGGTGCAGCGGCGGTGGCGTTTTTTGAGTATGGGTTTTTTTAAATAAATAGTATATTTTTTTTAACGAGTTAATTTAATTTTTAGTTAATATTTGGAAGAGAAATGTTTGAGAATTTGTTTTGATAAAGAGATTTTTTGGGATTTGATTTGATTTGACTTAAGGGTATTTTTGCCTTAATATATATTATTAATTTATTATAATATGGAAACTTTAACTTGGATTTATACTCATAATTATAATATGGAGGGACCTATAGCAAATTACGCCTAATTTTATTGGTCAAATGACCTACACCTATCTAATGAAATGGACTTTCACCCATATAAGTTCCAAATAAGGGGTGTCTAGCCAATTTCCCCATATATATAAATACAATCAAGGAAAAAAGAAATTCAAACAACATTAATAGAGAATTCGGAAAAGCAAAACAGTTTAGGCACAAAGTACTGTCTCCGTGTATCGTTACCTGAAAACGATAATTTGAGTTGGTTTTCTTTCATTACCGGTTTCGTAGAAATCCTGAACCAAAATATTAATCGTGTATTTTCTTTAGCATTATATATTATGAAGAGCCATTAATTAAGTGCTTAACAATACTTAGGGACTACTGAAAACTGAAAAATCATTTACCTCATAAAAACTGAAGATCCGATCATCTCCACTTATGAAGATTGTGACTGTACAACTGCTCTATACCTCTATATATAATCTGTTTAAACATCATTTCCACGCGTTTTACAGGGCTACTGGCTCTTCGGCATTTGGGATACTTAATCTTCCTCGAATATTGCATGTGGGGGATGAATATTCTAAATCAAGAAAACGGAAGAAATTTAACTACCTTAGGTGTGTAGAGAATTCGTCCGTTTATTTGAGTAAGATTCTTTTCAATTGAAATGCCAGAATCACAAATGACATGATCTTCAACGTAGTTACACTTCATAGCCTGAAAGTAATTCAACAAACAAAACAATTACGCAATAAAGTAAAGATGGAAAAAAAAAAAAAAAGTATTCACCTCTATAGGCAGGTTCGGTCTCGTTGGTTTTCCAACATCAATGGCACGACATGTTCGGTGAATATACAAGTTCTATATTACAGCGTTTAACAAAATTATCTTAAACCGTAATTTCAACACTCTGTTCATTATCTCCCGGACTAAAACTGAATATATAAATCAACATCAGAGATATTTTAGCAAAGAGTAGAAGAAAAAAGAGAGTAAGATAGAAAAAACTGTTGGAAATTTTGAGTATTGGACTCAAATTTTGTTGAATATGTAAGAGGTTTAATTTAGATTCTCAAATTAATTTTTAATGAGTGATAAATTAATGGATCATTTAAAATATTTAAGCGTGGAAAATAATAAAGTGAAATGCTCCCATTGAAAAAGACGGAGGTGTTTAAGCAGCTATTAAATGGAATATGTGTATCATTAATGAGAAAAGGTGTGATACCTTTTCATGAAATTATTTTCATAAGCATTGTGACTTGTGGTCATAACCTTTGAAAATCTATAAATAGATTACAAAATCCACCATTTGATTTATTCATTTTTCACATGGAATTCAATACATTAATTGAATTCACTTCTCATCATAGCATATCATTGCATATTGTTGCAATTATCAAGTCATATTTCTTCGTGTCTTATAAACTCATAAACGTCATTTTGTTCGCCGCGTTCAAATATTCGTTGTGCTACTTTGTTGGAACTCAAATAATCGTTGTATCTTGGGGACGATTGTCGTAAACCGAGAGCACTGTACGGGGCAAATTTGTCTTAAGGAGAAAGAACCGAGTTCTTGCCTCGACTACTTTTTCGTGTCAAACTTCTCTCCAAAATTTTGTTGGTTCCCTTTTCGAAATACACACATCCAAATAACAATCTGAAGACAAATTTTAGTTGTATTTTCGAGATGGAGAAGAAGATATTCTGCCCAAAATCCAGGTAGTTACAAAATCAAATTGGAGAAAAATGTCATTTTCAGACAAAACACAAAGTCTATGTTTCAGCCCATTTTCGGAGGTGATCCAGTCAAAATCTGTAAAAGTACTATTTCACCAAAGGTTGCAGAAAATCAAGTTGTAGTTCCATAACATGTTAAATAATCCCAATCGGAGTTCGTACGAAGGAGTTACGATGAAAACACTAAAGGGTGCCAGAACTGCCAACGCACCATTTCATGAATAATGCAACCGTTCGTGAGGCGATGCAACCCCAGCGTACACGTCTCTAACACTTTATGGTGCAATAATTTTTGGTAAAAGAAGACTGAATCGAAGAATAATGATGGAATCATACCCGAAATATGACAAGGTTTTATATTATTCTCAATTCATGAATATTATTTAATATTTTCATAGTTCCATTAGGTGCATGTACATATATTCCAACTTTTAGATCATCTTGAACTACCAAAATCGGACATCAAAGGAGAGAGATATGAATAAACTAGTCATTGCTGCCAAAAATGAAGTTGCATTCCATATGAGAGAATTTAGATGCGATACGAATTTATGATTTGTTCGGGTACGCCTTTTCATTTAAAACTGCAACTCATGCAATTAAGTGATAATATTATATGATAAATAATATGGTATTATATGAGATAGAAACATGATTATGTTGCATGATAGAGTTATGGTGTAATACTATTACTCTATATGTTATAATTGCCATAAAACTTTATTTATGAGAGCATGATAAACCTTGAATGCTCGAAGCATGTATAGTTACTAAGAGTGCTATTAAATGTTTGAGTCCTAGAGATAATTGGATTACTCTTGATCTATGCATAAGATTTTGCTGAATTCGTATGCATAATTTAAATTAATTTAGTGCATAATATTATGAGATGTTAGTATTGTCGCACACTTGAAATAACATATACAATCGAAACTCTAGAAGCTCAAGAAGCTCAATTTCTAAAGGAATATTTGAGCAGTTGTTATCTAAAAGAACATCGAAGATGATCGATCTATTGGATCGTCTTGATTTTTGGACATTGCATTCATAAGACATAAGAATACCTTATGAATGAATGAAATCGCATTTTTTGACGTTGAACATCTGATCCATTTGTAAACAACAATGGTTGTTTTCTTAAGGAAAATGTGAAACGATCTCTATATGAGAGATTATTTTGGACAACATCATTGTTGGATCAATATTTCTATATTGTGAACGGTAGGAGTTTCTAAACTCTAGATTTGAATTGTCTACAAACTGTCACATTTTGATAAGAACTTTCTTGATTTGAGTATCTTGAGAAGTTTCTTATAGTGTGTTCTATTAAGACAAAATAAACACAATGTGTATAAAGTTAAATCACATAAGTGATTTCAAAGATTGTACAATTTATGAGAAAAGTATTTGTTACTTTTGTGGTATTTATACCATTTATCATGTATCTTTGTTAAGTAACAAAGACGAGGCATTAGAATCATTTAAATGAGAATGATCATGGTATATGAATAAAAATTGTTATTCAAAGTGATTGACGTGGATGATATCGAGTCTTTTTTTGACAAGTTTTGTACTTATCAATCGCTAATCTTATCAACCACAGTTGAAGGTATTGAGAAATGAAATACTCGAACTCTTAATGAGTAACAAAGCCATGTTGATAAATTCTAGAGTAAGCTAGAATTTGTCGGGGAGATTATGGCTCACCACTTTCTCATTACTTCACCACATAAAGGTTTTGGACCTTAGAAATATGGGGGTGTTTTGACTAAGGTAAATTTACCAAAGTTGAACATGTTCAAAGAGAGTAATAATGTTCAATGATAGTGCGCAAGATTGTCATTCTTGATGCAAATAAATGTACACAATTTTTTAAATCAAATGTGACTGAAAAATTGGATTTTGACCCAAGTTTGACAAACAATGTAAGTGGATTCCATTTGATAAGTTATGGAATAAAAATCTACATTTTGACTAGATAAATTTAGTATGTTTAATTTCTCAAACCCGACTTGAGGTGAATGAGAGATTAATGTATAGGGAGGTGAAAAGCCACCATCCCACATTGAAAATGAGCATTTAAAGCACTTTATTAAGTGTAAATGGTTAGTTAAAGATATATTTCTCTATGAGATCAAGTGGTAATTTGTGAAGTGATAAATAACCAAACGCTCTATGAGATCAAGTGGTAATTATAAAGTGATAAATAACCAAAGACTCAATAAAAGAGAGCTAAGAAAATCAATAGTTTGATTTTGATTTTCTAATTTATGAGTTAGAAAATGAACCTCGGGCAATTAATGAAGTATTGTCCACTTAGGGGTTAATTGTCTCTGAGACAAAGGAAAAAAATGTGAAACTCGTATAGTATGAACTTAAATAAGTTCTAAAGAAATTGCATATTTGATAAGAATTTGTTATCAAATACTTTTAAACTTGGCGAGTTTGAAAAGAACGTGTGTGATAAATGATATGTTAGTCATGCGGTGTAATCATGCTATTATCATGAAAACCAATGAAATATTAGTAAAATATTTTAATGTGGAAATATGGTCCTATTGATTGAATCTTATAGACATTAAAATCACTAAGGATTTGATGAATTATTGAAGTCTCATTATGTTGAGACGATGCTAGTCATATTGAACTCATAAAGAATAATGGTGAACAATGGTTCAACTAAAATATTCTTAAAAAGATAGTAGTTTAATGAACTACATGTTGATTGACTCATTAAGAAAGTCAAGTAAATAGGTAATCATATATGTAATAAGTTGATGGACTTACAAGGATTCTTGGAAGTGTAAGATTCGCCTTAAACGTAAGTTATATTATATAAGATATCCAGTTGTACTTGAAAAGTACATTCATATGAATTGTATATGTGCTACTAAGATACTAAGTCCATAAATGATGTTGTACTGCGGTATTCCTCAACATAAAGGTGCATAACTCGATTTACTACGGAGTTCGAGTTATACCTTGGAAGCTAAAGAAAAATGTTGGATAACTCCATAATAAGTGTACCATTTAGTTGGCTATACAAAGAGCACAAATAATATGTAAGATGGTAGAGTGTCGATCGTAGACACAACACTATTTAGCAATTGATCTGTCGTGAAATTATAAATGTAGACTTTACGAAGTCAAGAGATAATTTGGGTGATCCTTGGCGAAAGAAGTCAATAGAGATCAAATGTGCAAGTTAGTGATGGGAATGGGCTTATAAACCCACAACACAAACGAAAATCCATGATGGTAACCCAACCTTGTAGATTGGAGATCCCAAGATCTTGGTTCAATGGAACAACTAAGTTATGCAAATTCAGATCGAGCATTTGGAAATAATTCCTACCATTCCCTAAAATCAAGTGCTACCTGTCGAATGTGGTGAGGTTAAGTCTAGTGACTTTCAATGATTTCTATGACCTTTTTAAGGTGGAATACAACAGGGTATTCTTTATGGGAGATCACCTATATAAGTGTGAAGTATAGGGCCGCTTCAATGAAACACTTATGAATCCAGCCGAAATGGACACAACGTGAGAACAAAAGACGTTAGAGATGTTATTGTGTAAGTGTTGTTGTCTTAATTTGCATAAAAGTTGATTAGTTCAAGACATCGCGTTCACTAAGCAACAAGCAAATCCAACATCATTTTACTAAGGAAGATTCAAAGCCAAAAGCTACCTCTCTCGATGCAATAACAAACCGGTTGGACTTTTAATGTGTCTGCATGCATTAATTTCATTCATGTGGGGGACTGTTGGAAATTTTGAGTATTGGACTCAAAGTTTGTTGAATATTTAAGTGGTTTAACTTAAATTCTCAAATTATTTTTTTATGAATTATAAATAAATGGATCATTTAACATATTTAAGTGTGCAAAATAATAAAGTGAAATGCCACCATTGAAAAATATGGAGGTGTTTAAGCACCTATTAAATGGAATAGGTGTGTAATTAATGAGAAAAGGTGTGATACCTTTTCATGAAATTATTTTCCTAAGAGTTGTGACTTGTGGTCATAACCTTTGAAAATCTATAAATAGATTCCAAAATCCACCATTTGACTTATTCATTTTTCACATGGAATTCAATACATTCATTGAATTCACTTCTCATCATAGAATATCATTGAATATTGTTGCAATTATCAAGTCCTATTTCTTCGTGTCTTATAAAGTCCTAAACGTCGTTTTGTTCGCCTTGTTCCAATAATTGTTGTGCTACTTTGTTGGAACTGAAATAATCTTTGTATCTGGGAGACAATTGCCGTAAACCGAGAGCATTGTACGGGGCAAATTTGTCCTAAAGAGAAAGAACCGAGTTCTTGCCTCGACTACTTTTTCGTGTCAAACTTCTCTCCAAAATTTTGTTTGTTCCCTTTATAAAAGAATAAGAATTGCTCAAATGTAGAGAAATAATTTTCCCATACATGATTGGTATACTAGAGTATGACTTATATACAGAAGCCTATCTAGATAATTACGGTAATACAATAATTCTAGCTACACATGCATCAGTTACAATAGTTACAAATCTTTATCAATTTATTTTGAATATTATTGCTTGATTGTTGGCACAATGAACTCTCGTCAATCTTGACCATGATTCTTGCAATCTGTCTTTCTACCCCCCCGCAAGATTGAGCTTCCATCGTCAAGCCCAATCTTGTTTCGCTGTATTTCGGTCCTTTGTCTTGACAATGGTTTTGTCAATAAATCGGCCAACTGATCTTGTGTATGAACATGGCGAACGTGAAGTGAGCCACGTTGAACAAGATCACGAACAAAATGAATATCGATTTGTATATGCTTCATGGATGAATGATGAACTGGATTGAAACTTAAGTGTGGCTTGAAGCCCTTCTTTTAATGGACAACTTAACTCATGAAGAAGGGCTTGAAGCCACATTGTCTTGGATGCCGCATTTGCTAGAGCTCGGTATTCAGCCTCAGTGGTGGACCTTGCAACTGCTCTTTGTTTCTTTGAGCTCCATGAGATAGGATTCGGACCTAAGAAGCTAACATAGGCAGACGTGGATGTACGATCATCAACATTTCCAGCCCAACCGGCATCGGAATAGGTAATTAAAGCAGAAGATCCAAACCTTCTAAGTTGTATACCGTGGAAAATGGTTTGCTTTAGATACCGGAGAAGCCTTTTCGTTGCAGCCAAGTGAATGATGGTCGGCTTATGCATGAATTGAGAAAACTTGTTGACCGCAAAAGAAATATCTGGACGTGTTAAAGCAAGATATTGCAGACTACCAATAACCTTTCGAAATTCCGTACTGTCGACACTTGCTGTGCCATCAAGTAACTTGGAGATTGAGTTGTCGAAAGAGGAGTGGAGACATCTTTAGCTCCACTTATATTGGTTTTGGATAATAACTCTCTAATATACTTGTGTTGTGAAAGAAAAAGGCCTGCTCGGGTAGGGACAACTTCCACGCCTTAAAAGTAATGAAGTGGACCCAAATCCTTGAGAGAAAACCGATCTCCCAATTGCTTGATAATTGAAGCCACAAAACTTTTGTTATTTCCTGTAAGCACATGATCATTAACATATACCAGGAAGTAACAAATTATTGAATCCTTCTTATAAATAAATAATGATGAATCAGCTCTAAAGTTCTCAAAACCATGCTGAAGCAATACATTTTTCAATGTGAGATACCAAGCTCGAGGGGCCTGTTTAAGCCCATATATTGCTTTTCGGAGCTTGCAAACGTGATTGGGTTTCGATTGATCTTTGAACCCCGGGGGTTGCATCATATGTACAGTTTTAGACAGTGTGACATGTAAAAATGCATTGTTAACGTCCATTTGCCTTAAAACCCAACCATTCATAACAACAATTGATAAAATTATTCTAATTGTAGCTAGTTTAACGACTGGGCTAAAGGTTTCTTTGTATCAAGTTCGGGATGTTGATTATAATCCTTTGCAACTAAACGAGCTTTGAAACGATCAATTGTACCATCATGTTTCCGTTTTACTCGGAATACCCATTTACAACCCATAGGGTTACAATCTATAGGACGTGGTACTAAATCCCAAGTTCCATGTTTCATGAACGCTGTTAGCTCAGTTAACATAGCATCACGCCATCGTGGTTGAGATAAATCCTGACTCACACAAGTTGGTTCGATGGACTCGGGGAGAGGGTGTTTAGACACTGAGTTAATTTGTTTTGGTTTAAAAATTTGGTTCATAGATCTAGTGGTCATTTTGTGAGGACGTTGAATATGTGTGTTTGGGTGAATTATGGTTTGGTTATGTGCTTTGTCATTGAGTAAGAGGGGAGGTACTGATGATTTGGACTCATTTACACTAGTATCTGAAGATGATGACATTTGGTTCAAGGAATTTTGAACAATATTGCCGGGTGAAATATGAAAGGAAGAAGGAGAAAGGTTAATGCGATTACCTAGAAGTTTGTGTCGATGGCAGCCACATGTTCCGGAGACATGGATGAGGGCGATGGAGCAGACGATATTGACGAGGGCACACGCGTGACTAGAGTGTCCAAAAATAAAGAATTATATGGAGATTTACGTGTGTGGGTGTTTGAATCACGGAATAAGGTGGGATTGTGTGATTCATCAAATAATACATGCCTAGAAATGTACACTTTATTAGTTTGGAGATGAAGACATTTATAGGCACTTTGAACTTGAGAATACCCAATGAACAAACATGGTAAGGATTTGGGCTGCATTTTACGAGTGTTGTATGGTCGAGTGAGTGGGTAACAAAGACACCCAAATTTTCTCAATTTGAGATAATTTGGTTTTGTACCAAAAAGAGCTTCAAAGAAAGATATATTTTGAAGAAGAGAAGTGGGTTGCCTATTAATTAGGTAGCATGCGGTTTCAAAAGCATGAGGATAATAGGAAAAATGTAAGGAAGCATCATGGAGAAGAGTGAGACCCGTTTCAACTATATGACGTTGACGACGTTCGGAAACACCATTTTCTTGCGGGGCATGCAGAGCTGTAGTAAAGTGACCAATGCCACTGGCCAGTAAAAATGATTTTAGGGCAATAAATTCACCACCATTGTCAGAGTACAAGTTTTTTATTTTGGTTTGAAAACGAGTTTTGACAAATTTTTTAAAGTGCGGAAAAATTGTGGATACCCCATATTTAGTAGTCAACGGATAGAACCACATGCATTTTGTGAAATGGTCAACCAAAATAAAATAGTACCTTGACCCTTCAATTCCAGTATATGTGCCGGTCCCCAAATATTTGTTGGGAATCGAGCACGTGTACGCAGGGGAAAACAAAAAAATTACGTGAAACAAACGATTTAAATCACATAAACACATGCCCGATTCGTATTTCAACAATTAATTGCGTACCTTAGCGCTTCCAGCGATAATTAAAAACAACAATCATGCGTATAAACTTATTCGACAATAAATCATGTAGCATGCTCGATGTAAATCATGAATTTCATATAAACACGAAACATTTAGTAATTCACGAAAAACATACTGCGAATATAAACACATATAATTTAATCTAATTAATTTTAATACCTAACGAATATCAGATCCAAAAATTTAGCTCTTGAAGCGTGAGGCAAGCACTCGGATCAAAGCAAAACTGCCACGGAAACCAATCCGTGCTGTTGGGAGCGGCGGCGGTGAAGCGACGGCGCCGGACTCGCTGGCAGTGGTGGCGTGTGTGGATCACGCGCTGTCTTCGGGCGACGCTTGAGGGCGCGTGCGACGTCTACTCGACGGTTGCTTCTCGACGATTGACTCCTTGATCTTCCTCCTCTCGGATTTCACCTCATTTACCGAAATCAACTTACTACGTGGCACAGGACACGTAAAAGTCAGAAAAACAAAAGAATAAAAATAAAAGAAAAATACTACCGATAGTATTTTAGGCGTGTGGGCCAACATCGGTAACGGCGGCGACGGCGGAAGGGAGAGAGATCGGCCGTGTGAGATTTTGAGCGGCTAGGGTTTTGTGTAATGTGTTGTGTGTTGTGCAAGACCTATTAATCATGTATTTATAGTGTCTTCTATAAAAGCCCTAACGGGCTTAAGTTGGACCGGGCCCAACAGCTTAAGTTCGTTAGTCCTTTACTCGCTCGTTTCTCACAACTCAATGATCGAAAAATTGTAACGATTACATTTTAGGAATCATTGTAATGTCCTCCTCATTACGAGTGCCGATTCTCGATTTCCAATATCTAAAAGTGGAAACCCTAATTCAGTGGACTTTCTAAATTCAGTGGAGTTTCCCAATTTAGAAAGTTCAGTGGACTTTCCTAATTCAGTAGACTTTTCTTTTTCTTATTCTCATTCATTATTCCAAATTACGAATGTTGGACTCAATCACATTGATTTCCAATCATGCAAAGATTAAACATTTTTATCTTTGACCGTTTATTCAAAGATCTTGAGTGCACGAGCAGTGTGACCCTCGATGGTTCAGGTGTAAGCTAGCCGTGGGCCCACAACCCTTTGTGGTCTAAACTCGTCCCTTAGAGTTATGATTAAGATGAAGTTCGTTCCACCTTAATCACCCAACGAATCAAGATTGGCAACTACGCGTCATGTTAGAGTAGGTGACCAACAAGCCAACTTGTGGCTGTGGTCTTTCGCCTTTTTCTTGTAATAAAACAATCGTTTTTCGTTCGTAATAATAAAATATTTCATTTGGCATTCTATATCTCTTATCCCATGCAAGTAGCATAGATATAGTCCTAACGAGTTACTCTATTACTGTGAGTTGACTAGTAGAATCATGAGATAACTCAGCAATGTAATGTAACTGTTAAACCTTGTTCCTAGTCGATGGGTTAGGCCAATAATGAGGATACCGGCCTTTCCCTTTTGAGACTAGCACTTAGTGTATGTGTACTGCGTCTCATCAGTCCTCGGTGTTGTGACATCGGCATACTTGAGTGGGTGCTCATACTAGATGAGTTCACTGAACTCCCTCGCCCTAGAAATTTGTAAGTGGTTCTCATTCATCGAGTAATAGGTTTCTAAGATATAGTTGTACACCATTAGTCCTTAAGACCCAGATATCACCGTGACTTCACTAGAGGACCGATTGTATCGTGACCTGTCCATGAGTCCCACAGCGGACCACTCCAAGGGCCAACGTTCGTGCAATCCGAAATCTAGTGTTAAGTCTGTGCATTGTAGTAGGGGATTCGAGTGCTTGAGTAGTCATGGATGTCCTGTGTGTTCTAACGGTTTATAATCCAAGGAATCTCTGGCCTGAGTTGATAGTGGGGTGATTAGGGAAATGTGTTTCCCTAAGTCACACACGAACGGATTTATAATACCTAGAACGTTCGCACGGTCATTGAACTTTATAAGAGGTCTCGGTGAACCAATGCCTCTAGTTCAATCGCGACATGTGCTGCGAAGGGATCGTACTGTACGCTAACTATATCATAAGGTTCTTGCAGGCACTTGACTTGTATCTAGGGAATCGTGATGCGTAGTTGCTAGACGCCAATCTTGATTCATTGGGCACCGATTTGATCGGCGATTAAGTAAAATGAGTTTTACTCTAATCGGGACTCTTGGGAGGAGTTCGTATAAGAACAATGTGTTGTTCGAATCACAAAGATTTGTGAGCCCACGACTGGCATACACCTGAACCATTGAGGGTCACACTTCTCGTGTAATACGGATCCTTGATAACAATGAGCATAGGTTAATATGTTAATCTTTGCAAAGTTGGAGGTCAATATGATTGAGTTCAAGATTCGTGATTGTGGATTACGAGTCGGAATGAACGTAGAGAAAGAGAGACATGCGGAATTTAGTGAACTTTCTAAATTGGGAAGTTTCCCGATTTAGCAGGTCCACAGAAGTGGAAGTTTCCATTTTTGGAAATTGGAAATTTCGAAGAGGCACTCGTATCGACGAGGACTTTGAGCTCGTCACAAATATAAATTCGTTATAATTTTGTGAACGATCGTTTGTTAGAAACGAGGCCAACGAGGGAATAGGCTTAATGCATTAGTGGGTCAAGCCCAATGACTTAAACCCACAAGGGTTGAGAACCCTAGTATAAATAGACCTCAAACGAGAGTTTGAGATCAGATTTTTTACTCCAAAAACCCTAGCCGTCAAACCCTAGCCGCCCAAGCCTCTCGGCCACCGCTGCCCCGCCGCACCGGCGCCGTCCGCCGCCGGAAACCGCCGGTTTTCCCTCTTCTTTCTCTCTCGTATTTCCCTTGTTATCTAACCCCTTTGTATCTAGTGCTACAGTAGGGGGAGATCGGTTTATTCGAGGTGAAACCTGATTGGAGAGGAGTTGTTGCCCCGAAGGAATCACCACACCGCCGCTGCACCGCCGCACACGCCGCTGGACCGCCCACGCGCCGCCGCTGCTGACTCGCACGCGCCGCCGTCGCCTCACCGTCGGACCAGCTGCCGTTTGGTGGTATTCTTGCAGCCCCTAGGAGTGGTATAATGCAGCTTGTACGGGTTTGAGTTCGATTTCGATTCGTCGAAATCTCACGCTACAAGAGGTAATTAAATCGAAACTTTCGTAAATTTAATTCGGACACGTTTGTATGAATTTTAATTTACGAGCATGTGTGATATGTGATTGCGTGTTTCGATTTTGTAATATGATGAACAAGCATGTTTTATATTTTTCGGTTTTACATGTTTTGATAAAATCGATAATTACCATGTGTATGGCGGAAGCGTTAAGGTACGTTGACTATGTGATTAGTTTATGCATGTAATCGAAACTAGTTCGATCTAAAAATTTTAAATTCCGCTGCGTATACATGCACGATCCCCAACACGTCATGATTCCCTAGGTACAAATGAAGTGCCTGCAAGAATCTCTTGATATAGTTAACGTACAGTACGATGCCTTCGATTCATATGTCTCGATCGAACTAGAGTCATTGGTTCATCGAGACCTCCTTAGTAGTTCAATAACTGGCGATCGTTCTAAGTGTTGTAATCGGTACGTGCATGACTTAGAGAATGAAATTCTCTAATCATCACTTAGTCAGCTCTGGCCAGAGACTTAGAGATTTCAAACTATGAGAACACACTGGACATCCAAGACTATTCTAGCGATCGAATCCCCGACTATAATGCACAGACCTCCCACTAGATTTTGGACTGCACGAACACTGGCCGTTCGGGCGGTCCTCGGTGGAACTCGGGGACAGGTCACAATACAACTGGTCCTCTAGTGAAGTCACAATGATGTCTAGGTCATAAGGACTAATGGTGTACAACTATACCATAGATATCTCTACTCGATTATTGAGAACCACTTAGAGATTTCTAGGGTGAGGGAGTTCACTGAACTCGTTAACTTACGAGCACCCACTTATGCATGCCGATATCACAATACCATTTACTAATGAGACGCAGTACACATACACTAAGTGCTAGTCTCTGAATGGGAAAGGCCGATATCCTCATTGGTGGCGTAACCCTTCGACTAGGAACACGTTTAATAGTTATAATACTAAAGTAAATATCTCACCATCCTAAACATCAATCACTAGTACTTGTAATAGCTGTAAGGACTATATCTATGTTTGAGACAAAGGGACAAAGATATAGAATGCCAAGGTGTTTTTATTTTAAATACGAAAAAATGATTATTTATTACAAGAATAAATTGAAATACTACCTACTCTAACAATATCACTGTAAATAAGTTCAAGAGGTGCTTGACTTTGAAGACTATTGGAACGAAAAGGTTGTTTGTGTGCTTTATTTATGGAAGAGGAACTACACAAGTGAGAGACATTTTATTCTTGAGTAATAGGAAGAGAATTCTTTTTTTTTTTTACTAGATGATGGACAATAAGAAGAGATGGATGCCCAAAACGCTTGTTCCACCCGTCAATTGAGGTCCGCTTATGCACATTTGCAACCATTTTGGAGGAAGGAGACACCATTGACCCCGGAAAAATGTAAACTCCATTTTCACATGTTCCTCGAAGTAGAATCGCCTCCGTAGTCTTGTTTTTCACAAGGAAATGAAACGGATATAATTCAATGGAAACATTATTTTGTTTGGTTAGATGGTGAACTGAAATTAAGTTTTTTGAAAGATTTGGAACACAAAGGGTATCATTTTAGATAAAGGTGGGTTTAGGTGAGTTTAAGCTCAAAGAACCAATATGTGAGACAGGCAAGCATGAATCATCTCCAAGAATTACTTCATCAGTACCATCATATTCAGAGTGAATGGACAGATTGGCAAGATCACCCGTTATATTATAAAACGCCGCCGAGTCCAAAAGCCATGGTTTGTCTTTTTCCATTGGAAGTAGTTGTGCAATTAGCTGTGAATCCATTTGACTGAATTCGGGGACAAGACTTTGCAGTATGTCCCATTTGTTCACAAAATTGGCAGCGAGGATTGTAACGTTTATGGTTGTAACTGAGTTTGCTAACTCTATTATTAGCACGTCGTACATCACGTTGGTAGCCATTTGATTGGCGGGCTGAGCTTTTGCCATGACTACATGGATTCACGTTCATTTTATGAGACCTCTTGGAGAAGTCATCTCCGGAGAAAGATTTCCCCTTAGACGTGTAGTTTGCTGTCATCACCATTTGCTGAGTAGCAGTCTCCAAACGTCGAAGATAAGATTCGTGACCAACCAATAGGTCGTGTAGCTCTTCAAACACCATTGAGTTTTCCCGTGCTCGAATTGGTGCAGCTATCTCCCGAAAATCAGATCCTAACCCATTCAACACATAGAGAGTTAAATCGTCATCTGAGATGGGATGATCGATAATGGCGATTTCATCAGCCAAGGCCTTCACAGCGTGGTGATATTATGTGATCGGCCGATTTCTACGTTGGATTAAGGTGAGTTCCTCTTTTAATTGCATAGCACAAGTTCGGGATCGGCTAGCATACAAGGTTTTTAGCTTTTTCCAAGCTTCGTGCCGTAGCAATGATTGGTGTAATTGATAGGGAGGTCGAAGCTAGAAGAGCACTTATGATAAGTTTATCCTGACAAATCCAGTGGTTCTTGCGCAGCAGATCGGCGGCGGCATCAGTGGAAGAGGGGCACAAAAAAGTGCCTTCGACATAGTCGATTAAATCGTAGCCAATGAGGAGTGCTTCGAATTGAGCACGCCATTGCGGGAAGGTGGAGGGAGTTAATTTCTCGTTGATTTGGACAATAATTTTGAAGGCAATGAGTTGTTTTTCCGTGGCAGAGGAAGATTGGGGGTTGAGGGTAAAGGTTGGAGTTTGATCGGAAGAGAAAGACATATTTGGAACTTAGATCGTTGACTCGTCAGAGGTTGGCTCTCTTGATACCATATAAAAGAATAAAATTCCTCAAATGCAAAGAAATAATTTTCCCATACATGATTGGTATACTAGAGTATGATTATATACATAAGTCTATCTAGATGTTTACGGTAATACAATAGTTCTAGCTACATATATGCATCAGTTACAATAGTTATAAATCTTTATCAATATATTTTGAATATTCTTGCTTGATTGTTGGCACAATAAACTCTCATTAATCTTGACCTTGATTCTTGTAATCCGTCTTTATACCCTTTTAGAAATACACACACCCAAACAACAAAAATTGTGTTACTTACAGCTGCTGATTACAAGGTTTCCAATTGAACCGACTATGAGCCGCGGGAATCCATCGTGTGCAAATATTCGTAATTTTAATAATTTGTAGATGTAATAAAAAGTTAATAATATGTGTATTGTAATATAGTTTATATATGAAACTAATAGAAATATGAAGCAACTATAGAAATTGAACGAGTTATTAATTATATGTTCAAAAATCGATAAGTAGTGAAGTTACACAAATTTATTACACGTAACCTCACCATTTGTTAATAAGGCGGGGATTATCCATTAAATTTACGGTATGCCATGAAGGGCGCTCAAGTGACTCCATCTAGCGGATTAAAATTGTCATCCTTACATAAAAAAATCTTAAAACGAACGGATAAACAAATAAAATCATAAGGGAACAAAATTTTAATTGCCGAATTTTTTTAGAAAATTAAATTTATAATATTAAAATTATTGATATGTATTTATATTGTAAGTGACTCAAAGTTTGGAAATACCGAATTCTGCGTATTCCAAACAAAAAATTTCATTTTGGAACAAGTTTTCTCATTCCAATTTCCAATTTTTTTTTATTTATACGATTTTTTTGGGTACGAAATTAGATATTTTTCTTCCGAAAGTCCTATTTTTGATTCGATTTATCCGGTTTACACCTCTAGTTCCACTAATCAGTTCGTCTTTATTCTGGATGTCAGCTTCTCTTGCAGCGTCCAACTTAGCGAGGACTGCATGAATCCAATTGATTATAAGACAAAATGGACTTCACCCCCTATAAATTTCATCCATCCTAATATTTAATAAAATAGATAACCCCTCGAAATATTGTTTTGGTTGCACTTTGCCCCATAAACTAATTTTCTGCGATGCAACAAAATAACATTTTAAAGGGGCAATGTGTAGAAAATTAATATTTTTAAGTGCAACATGCAACAAAAACAACATTTAAAGGGCAACATTAAAAAAAATATATCAATTCCGGTTAATAATCCATCGTTAATTTATTATCGAGGCAACGTGCAACTAATGTAACACTTTGAAGGGGGCATTCACTTTTTCTAGGTTTTGAGAGGTTAAAGTGTGAAAAGTAAAAAAATATAGGGGGTGACATGCAATTTGCCCTTTATTATATATTACCGTGAACATAATATGCACAATAGCCTTAAATTTGATTCTATATTATGATTTCTAAGGAAAAAAAATAATTAAATGTTTTGACTTCACGAAAATCAGCATCCTCAAAAATTTATTATGATACTAATAATGTATTGTACTAAATAAGAACATTATTTATTATGTAACAATAATTTGAAATTAAATTGAAAGCACAAAGATTTACTTACCATCTTCAAAAAATGCCGTTACAGATGTATTGTAAATTAATAATCTGACGTCAGTAATTAAAAAAATCTACAATCTCTATACAAAAACTACATTATAAATAGATACATACAGTGTATAGAACATACAATTAAACAAATACATTTTCTTTTATTTCTGCAAATTTATACATTTTAAAAAATGGCAGCTCAACGAAGTCTGAATCTTGAAATAGTTCTGATTTTTGGTGACGATCAAGAATTTGTCGTGAGCATCGATAAAAAGCACATATTTAGTGCTTCATATATGAAGAAAATCGATCAGGTGAGATATAGTTATGAATTTTAATTTATGAATGACGGAGTTAATTAGTCCAAATGTTTTTTTTTATGATAAAATTCGTCATCGATCTATCAACAATTAATGTTTTATGTTTTTTATTTAATTTTCAAACTATATTTAATTATTATTCTTCACTTCGGGTTTGTTTAATTTCCAACAGGAATATGTACCACTACATAAATATTTTCAACAACTGAGTGCCAAACTCGGGTCATTCGGTACGATGGATCCCAACACATCGGGGAAAATGCTTGTAAGTAATACATTTTTTTTAATTTATATGAATGATTAGCTAATACATCACACTTAAACGATTTACAAGTATTATATTTATATATCATTTAGAATATATTAACACAGATAAAATTTTAGCAAATTTATTATATATTAATAATTGTTTTTTGTCCTAGGTTCCAAGAAGGATATATAAATATAATACCTAGGACAAAAAAAAGGGAAAATTTATAAATTTGCTAAAATTTTCTCTGTGTAAATATATTCTAAATGATATATAAATATAATACTTGTAAATCATTTAAGTGTGATGTATTAGCTAATCATTCATACAAATTAAAAAAAAAAATGTATTACTTACAAGCATTTTCCCCGACGTGTTGGGATCCATCGTACCGAATGACCCGAGTGTGGGACTCGGTTGTTCAAAAAAATTATGTAGTGGTACATATTCCTGTTGGAAATTAAACAAACCCGAAGTGAAGAATAATAATTAAATATAGTTTGAAAATTAAATAAATAATATAAAAGATTAATTGTTAATGGATCGATGACGAATTTTATCAAAAAAATAAAATATTTGGACTAATTAACTCCGTCATTCATAAATTAAAATTCATAACTATATCTCACCTGATCGATTTTCTTCATATACGAAGCACTAAATATGTGCTTTTTGTCGATACTCACGACAAATTCTTGATCGCCATCAAACCCAGAACTATTTCAAGAATAGACACCGTTGAGCTGCCATTTTTAAAATGTATAAATTTGCAGAAAATTAAAGAAAATGTATTTGTTTAATTGTATGTTCTATAAACTATATATTCTATACAGTGTATGTATCTATTTATAAGGTATGTAATTACTTAATTAATTAATTAACCTAAATCTTTTATAGTTTATGAACTTTGTGATTATTAATTACCTATAAATCATTATTACCACAGACTAATACTCCCCCGCCTCGCAAAGTCAGAGGAGACAAATTGTTGAACCGTGTATTAGTCGATTACTACAATCTTAGTAGACAACAAATGTTTCGAAATGAAATCTCTTATGTGGAAGGTGATACTAGTACTCCGGTTCGCAACGGTAAGAAAACAAATGAAAAATATATATATAATCATTTAATTTTTTAATTCATTTCTCTTATAAATTCTTCAAATACGAAGATGTTCGACTTATTTAGAATTTTGTTCCTGCTGTTTTATAGGGAAGAGAAAGAGAGAGCAGGAGGCATCAGTCAAGTCAACCATCTAGTTTATAGTCTTCATGATTTTGAGCCCATTGTTTAGGGTGTTTTTGTATCGTTTTTATGTAGTTTAGGAAAATATGTATTTTTAATTTCTATTTTTAATATATAACTATGAAATGTGAGGGTGTTTTTGTATTTCTTTCTTTATTTTGGTATTTTAGAGATTTATAAACTTTTGAGAAACCCTAATAATTCCCCTTGAAGTAAACTATAAATAACCAAAGAATTATAACTAGCTAGTCGTTCAAATAATATTTAGACTTTAACAAATGAACAACATATATATTTCGAGCGAGGCAAACGACGAATAATACAATTTTCTTTTCTCTCAATATAAGAAAGTTGGGTTGTTCTTGCCTTCTCCAACTCCGGTGCTCAACATACAACAATCTAATCGCCCCATATATATAATTCAACAAATACCCTCTCTTGATTGCCCTTTCATTTACAACTATATAAACTTTCTTTTTTTTCTTCAAATTCACACACTTAAAAGAAATTGCAATTGAACGAAATCGAAATCTTGAATCGGTTCCTATTTTTGCTGATGAGCAAAAACTTGTAATGATCATCGACACAACATATATTCAGTGCTTCATTTCATAAACGAAGCACTAAATATTTATTTTGTGCCGATGTTCATTATGAGTTATTGCTCATCAACAAAAACAAGAACTATTTTAAGATTTTGATTTTGTTCAATTGCCTTTTTTTTAAGCGTATGAATTTGCAGAAAAGAAAAACGGGTTATATTGTTGAAAATGAAAAGACGAAGAGAGGGTACTCGTTGAATCGTATGTTCTCAAGACTCTTGTATATATCAAGCGCCAATGTGACGTTGTATATATTTATGATTTATGATTTCCCATCGTTGTGTAATTTTTGGACCGAGTACGTAGTATTTTAATTAATGTAATCAGATTATCACTTCTCAATCTATTTGTAATTGTTAGTTATTAAACAATAAATACTTACGGATCGAACTTATTACATACATTATTAGTATCATAATAGTACTAATTAGAGGATGCCGATTTTCCTGCGGTTGAATTTCCTGGTGGATTTAATTTGGAATTAAACTTGTTTAAGGATGTTGATTATCCTGAATTCAAAACATTGTAATTTTTTTTTTCACCTTAAAAATATAATATGAAATCAAATTCAAATATATTGTGCATATTATCTTACAGTAAGTAATATATAATAAATGCAGTTAGATTTATGAGTATTGAGTAAATAGTTGTAATCATGAATCAAAACTTTCAAAGCTAAGGAAACAAATTAACTTACAACTATTTGCTTGCGTCTGTCAGAGGCCGTTGAATAGAAATTACGCTTGAGCATCAGACCTCGTCATTAATTAGATAGCATAGATCTTGAAAAATAACGAAAAAATTATGCACACAAACAAAATGAAAACTAATTAAACAAAATGAGCGAGTTGATCGGAAATGGGATTAAGATTGGAAGATCTACGTGGTAAAATTACCTAGCGGTGGCGGCGGATTGGTAGTGTTGTGGTGAGTTTTACGACTAACAATATTTTTTTTTTTGCAATGTGAAAAACAGGACAATAGTATGAAAGAGAGGATGAAAGAGTTTAATTCATTGAAAAATACTATGCCAAAGAAGAGTATTTATAACTATTATTGGTATTGATAAATAATATTGGTTGGCGGCGGAGAGAGATGTCGTCTAGGGTTTTGTTTTTGTCTGAACGAAGATGTCGTCTAGGGTTAGCTAATTAAGTAATGTTATAAAATATTACCCAAAAAAACATATTTTGTAATAATAGGCTATAGTTTTTTACCAAGAAATGGTGATTGGCGGATCATCGAAGGTATCGTCCAGGGTTAGCAAATAAAGATATATACTGAGTACTACCAAAACTGTTTTTTTGCAATATAGTTGGGTATATTTGTTTACAAAGAAATACTGATTGGCGGCGGATAGGTTGTCTAGGAAATGTGTGTCTAGGGTTAGCAAATAAAGTTTTAAAATACTATCAATAAATTATATTTTGTTATAATTGGCTATGGTTGCGTACAAAGAAATAGTGATTGGCGGCGGATCGGAGGTGTACATCATCTAGGGTTAATAATAAAGTTATAAAGCGCTACCGTAAAAATAGATTTTCTAATGATTTTCTATAGAGATGTTCGCAATAAATAGCGATCAACCATGGAGATCTCGATGTCGTCTAGGATTAGTAAATCATGGTATAAAATACCAATTAGTTTTTAATAATTTCTATTGCTGGTGACAAAGAAATGGCGAGATATTGTCTAGGGTTAATAAATCGAGTTTTTCAATTTCACATGACACGATTTCCGCCCATTTTTCTTTTGTTAAGCAAACTAGCTTTACTCCCCGTGCAATGCACATAAAATATTTAAAAATGGAAAAAAGTAATTTTTTTAAATATATGAAAATAGCTATTATAATAAGAAAATGGATTACATTATTGTAATAAAATTTACTAGTGATATTTAAATTACAAATATTCATACAAATCTGATAATACAAACTCACAATTTTTATAAAATGAAATTAATCGTTAAGTAAATGAAGCAATTAACAAAGCAAAAATTTAGAGGAAAAACATAAGAGCACATTACAAATAAGCACATCAATGGATACTTATTCATAAAGCGGTTCATACAAAAAACTCTTTTACAAAAAAGTTCACACATTGTCCAGAGGTTTGTAAAAGACTAAAATTGCCTCCCACATTATAATATGCTCAAATTTTATCCTTTAATTTAATTGAACCTCAATTATTTGACCTCAAATATCACATATTATTCAATTTTGACCCAAAACTAAATTTTGAGTAGAATTTCGCCCGTTGCCGCCGTTCACCGCTGGTCTCTGGCGTTGACTTTTTCGAATTTTTTTAATGTTAACTATACAATAGTTAAAGATTGTAATATTGTTATATTAATATCCAACACAATAATATTAACACAACCAAAGTGATTATTATTGTGTATAGAGTAACATTAATATGTTGACCGTTCAACAAATGTAAACATAATAAAAAGCCAAAAGAATTAATATTGATGTGGTTGACAGTAATATTACTGTCATCGACAATAATATTACTGTAACAACAGCCATATTACCGTCAACCATAGTAATATTATTGTGTTTACAGTAATATTACAATAGTAGACAGTAATATTATTACACTAATCCGTCAACAACTTAAAGAAAACAAAAAACCAAAAAAGAAAATATATATATTGATGTGTTTGACAGTAATATTATTGTGTTAACAGTTTTTTTACCGTCAACGACAGTAATATAATTACGTTTACTTGTCAACAAATCAAAAAAAAAAAAAAAATCATAATATTGTCGCTGACTGTAATTGTACCGTCAACGACAGTACAATTACGTTAATGTACCGTCAATGACAATACAATTACGTTAATGTACCGTCAACGACAATACAATTACGTTAATGTACTGTCGATGATAGTACAATTGCTGTCCAGTATAATTACATTTAAGGACAGTACACTAATAGTAAACTTTTAGCGGCAGGCGTAATAAAACGAATAAAAATTTCAGGGAGGCAATTTTAGTCTAGTGCCATGTGTTTAGTTTAGTAGATCGAAGTATACGAGGTGAAATCCGAGAGGAGGAAGATCGAAGATCGAGGAATCCAGGAGCAGCGCACGAGCCGAAGCCGCACGCTACCCCACGCGCCGCCCCGGAAGACCGCGCGTGAGATTCACGCGCCGCCGTGGCCGATTCGCCGCTGCTGCCGCTGCACCGCTGCTGCCCCGATTGTACGGATTGGTTTCCGTAGCACTCGACTTGCTAAGCGCTCCTACCTCACGCTTCAAGAGGTAAACACACGAATCCCTTGTTTCGATTCGTTTACGTTTAAACTATATATTCATGTTTGCTTTCGTATGATTTTATGTGATTATGTGTAATCGTTTTAATCGTTGCAAGCATGTTATTTGGTTTAAACGCGAGCATGTTAATTGATTTAAATTCGGTTAAATTATTAAGCATGTATGTTGTTTTTAATTTCGCTGGAAGCGCAAAGGTACGCAATTAATTGATTTAATTTGTCCGGCATGGGCATGTGCATGTGCTTTCGCAAAGAATAAGTTACGCTTTGTCTTTTTAAGAAAGGTGGTATCCCTTGGCTATTGCCTAGTGGGAAGTGCGCCTTTTGCAAATGAGCTTAGCTTTATTTTTTAAGGTGATGTCGTATCTCTTGGTATTTTGCCTATCGAAGACTCTCGCAAAGAATGAGATAAACTTTATCTTTCAAAAAGCAAGGCAGTATCCCTTGGCTATTGCCTAGCGGGAAGTGCACCTTTTGCAAATGAGCTTAGCTTTGTTTTTTAAGGTGATGTCATATCCTTTGGCATTTTGCCTATTGGAAGGTCCGACTCTCGCAAAGAATGAGATAAGTTGTATCTTTTCAGGCGATGCGGTATCCCTTGGCTTTTTTTCTTAGTGGGAAGTCCGACTCTCGCAAAGAATGAACTATGCTTTATCTTATTAGATGAGGCGGTATCTCTTGGTTTTATGCGCTAGTGGGAAGTCCGCTTTTTTATTGCGTTTTTGGGGATTCAGTTTAGCTCTGTATTCCTCCCCCTTGCTGTGGACTTCTTTCTTGTGGTCTTCTATCCCACCTTCCCAGGTTTTCATTAGATCCATCGTTGCTCTTTTTGGCTATATTTTCTTCCACTAAAGAGAGCCTTCTCTTCGTCATTGATCCAGGTTTTAGACATTTGTTTATCTTAGGCCTCTTGATTCGCCAATATATTCTCCAACTCATTTAATGTTAGTTCTTGAGCCCATCCGCGAGTTGCCGTAACCAAACCAAGGAATTCGGGCCGTAAACCATGAATAATATTCTTCTTATCCTCATCCCAGTAATTGAATTTTGAGGATCTAACTTCGAAATTTCTGAGCATAAATATTTTACTTTGGTAAAGTACTCACTTACTGACAAGTCACGATGCGAGATCGACAACAACTCGTTCTCGAGTTGTTGTAGCGTGGCGTCATTTGTTCGAGCAAATATACCAGAGAGAGTATCCCATGCTTTCTTTGGTGTTTTTTCATCTTTGATGCAGTGCAGTATCCCTCCCTCCCTCCCTCCCTCCCTCCCTCCCTCCCTCCCTCCCTCCCTCCCTCCCTCTCTCTCTCTCTCTCTCTCTCTCTCTCTCTCTCTCTCTCTCTCTCTCTCTCTCTCTCTCTCTCTCTCTCTCTCTCTCTCTCTCTCTCTCTCTCTCTCTCTCTCTCTCTCTCTCTCTCTCTCTCTCTCTCTCTCTCTCTCTCTCTCTCTCTCTCTCTCTCTCTCTCTCTCTCTCTCTCTCTCTCTCTCTCTCTCTCTCTCCCTCTCTCCTCTCTCTCTCCCTCTCTCCCTCTCCCTCCCTCCCTCCCTCCCTCCCTCCCTCACTCTCTCTCTCTCTCTCTCTCTCTCTCTCTCTCTCTCTCTCTCTCTCTCTCTCTCTCTCTCTCTCTCTCTCTCTCTCTCTCTCTCTCTCGGCTCGTGGAGCTCATCTTTGCGCTTTTCCTTCATGGGCGACCCCGTATTCGAAGTCTCTTCAATCTGAATGTAGTTCTCAGCTAGACCGAGGAACTCGTCCAGGGTCGAGCGTGGTCGACCAACGAGAGACTCTGGGAAGCATGCATGTTTCAAGTGGTTCATCAAGATGCCCGCCAATAGTTCGTGGTTGATGTGGCATACTTTATGAACCGCGTTAACGAACCGTTGCACATAATTTATGAGCGTCTCACATTCATGCTGAACGACCTTGAAAAGGTAGGCTCCGGTCTTGGCGTATGACAAAACGTCAGGGATTTGAAATCCGAAAGACAATACTTCCTCTAAGATGGCCGGAATAATTGAGCTTATTCTCGCCGGGACCTTGAATGGCGTCGGACCAGGTGCTTCCGTCCAATGGCTTCTTGCATTCTTGTCATCAACGCTTTAGTGACGTATGCTTCTTTTTCCTTGACTGGGACATTCTGCTACCCTCTTCAGCTTGATCATGACCTCAGCGGTGGTTAGAATTACGGTGTTGTTTGTTGCCGCTTTCTTCCTGGCGGTTTCCTATCTCTCGCTCCCTTGAGCGTGTGCTTCGCTGTCGATCATCCCTTCAAAGGAAGTAGTCCACAAGAGGCTCAGTTGCAGCGATCGACGGCGGACTTCTCTTATGGGCGATCGCTCCGGAAAGAGGCTAAGCTGAGGTGATCGGTATCGAGCATTTTTCAGGAGAGTTCGTTCCAATGAGAAGTTAAGTTGCGGCGGCTGGTGGTGGGAGTTTCTTCAAGGTGCTTTCTACGGAGAGGCTTTGGGTGCTTAACGGTACTCTTTCCTCCGACTCGTAAAATCCACAATTGTTGAAATGGTGCGACTTGGAGATGATATCGATGGGTCATTAGCCGACAGGCTTGGATCTTCTCCTAGAACGATGCCTTGAGCAGTGATGTAATGTTGTGCCTTGGTTGCCTCTTGATCCATTAGGGCCTCCAATTGTTCCATAGTCATCTGCTTGATCTGCAACAGATCTCATTCCAGTTGCCTTCGATATTCGAGGCGGTTCTGGTAAATCGAAGGCTTCTTTAGCTCGATTACGGCCTCCGCGGTGGTGGAAGGGTGTCGCCACTTTTTCCTTGACGGTTACGCATCTCCCGCTCCCTTGAAGGTGCTTGTCGTTGGTGATCATCCTTTCGAAGGTAGTCTAGGGAGAGGCTAAATCGCGGCGACCAACGTCAGGCGTTTCTTCAGGGCCCTTGCTCCGGAGAAAGGCTAAGTTGAGGTGACCAACGTTGGGCATCTTTCGGGGGAAATCATTCCAAGCATTTGCTAAGTCGCGGCAACAGGCGACATATATTTTCTTGGGGCGCTCGCTCTGAAGAGAGGCTTCGGGTTCTCTTCGGCTTGCTTTCCTCCGACTCGCGAAACTCCACGGCTGGCCAGACATGATGTCTGGGGGACACACAAACAGGTCACTTGCCATCAGGTTCGGTTAGGGTTTTTTCATTATTAGTTCCGCTATTATCTTTCATTCATCTCTCTCTTTTTAGATTCTTCTCTTTCATTCTATTGTTTTGTCTCACATAATCACCATGGCCATAGAAAAATGAATTGAAAGCTCCAAGAAGCGGAAGCACAATCTATCTGCCTCGTCGTCCGGCATGAAATCTGGAAAGAAATGGAAATTTATGAAGTCCATAGTAGTTGCTGATGTACCCATCTCTCCCAGGCCCTGGACCAGGGCGAGCAGGGCCCAAGCCCAGGGCCCATTTGTCAACAGGCCCCAAATTGTGGTCATATGTTAGTAAGCCATAAATATAATATGTTTAATTCTTTTTTTCTTTTCCTATTTTCAGCCCTCCGTTTCTTCTACTAACGAGAAAGACACTCCTTTTTACTTTTATTTCGACTTTTCAAATCCCTCCCCTCCCACTAATGCTTTTACCCAATTCTTTTAGTTCTTAAATATTACCTACACTTTCTCCATATATGTCTTTTTACTCCAATTATTTTTCTCTCGGCAGAACCCTTGTATCATTTTATGTTTTTATTTTTCTGTAAGTTATACTTTAATTCTTTTTTCTTTAATCATTATCGATTTTTTATTTCCTAACTTTAAACTAGTTTTGTTAAAGTAAATATTTTTTTTTAAAATATAATTTTATTAATTTTTTTTTTACTAAAAGAAAAATTCATGATGATGCCTCGTTAAAAACCTTGATTATCATAAAAATTTAGACCATATCTAGATTTATAGGTGTCATCCTTGCGCAGACGCCATGCTAATCTTCTCTGTATCATTCTAATTTGATAATTTTATTATTAAATATGTTTATATTTTACATACATATATTTTCAAAAAAATCGCGGATGTTTCCTGTTTTAATTTTTTTCTTAGGTACCGAACCCCATATTATTTAGGGCCCCAATTTTGTGTTTTGCCTAGGGCCCCAAAATATGCCGGACCGGCCCTGATCTCTCCAGTGGTCCCACATCTAGAATCCGCAATCAACATATGCAGTCCCCAGCCCCAAGCTCCAAAGATGGTGTCGATTTTGACTCAGTAGATGACTTCATGGCTGAACTTGATGCAAAGGATCACTCTATGTCCCAGGAAGAAGATGTTGGTAACGAAGACGATGTCGCAATCGGGAAAGCTATTCCAACATGTCTATGCAGCCTCCCAGATCTCAAAGGAATTTTAAGACCAACTATGGCCTTAAGGATGAGTCCTCTTCTTCGGCTAGACACAAATTAGCTTCTGAACACACTCCTACTCTCTCCACTGAAAAAGCCCATTATGATCTGAGTCTTTAGAATCTTCAGCGGAATCCAAGCTATATGTTGGTAATCGTTTATCTATTCCCTTTTACTCTGAACATTCTCATGATAACTGGGAGAGCATGTGTCGTCGTAAGTGTATCAGTTGGCAATCGTTTCTCTATTCTCTTTTACAATACAACACATACACCATACAAAGATCAATATAAGAGCTCAGATACCAGCTCAGATATTCCCAGAAACCCTAACCCCTTCTACAGTCTGGCTTCTCTCCATATCTCGTGTTTCCCAGTGTAGTATGCTCTTTCTCTAAGTGGCGCACGTTAGTTTTAAGCTCAGTAGTTAGGTGTCTATAAATAGAAGCTCAAGCTTTCCCTCCAAGAAACAAACTTCACCTAACTTCTCCATGTGCTCCTCACGTGATCATATGCAGTTGCCATCCACCAGCACATTAATCTAGTGGATTTAAGTGTTACAACCTGCAGATTGAAACATAGTATAACAATATAAATCAACAAGTACATATTAAATTGTATGTATTTCTCTTCACATTACAACGGAAAAACCGTGATTATTTACGCTTATTCTCTCTTTCGTCCGATTAAACTTGGGCTTTAAGTTCTGACGAAGATGAATTTCCTTAACTACCCTTTCTCAGTAGCTCGTATGTATAGTTTGTATCAGGCATGGCTTTCTTCGTAGCTCGTGCCTCATTCATCCTCGGCTTATGGATATTCGACTTGGTGTCGTGTTTTGGTCTCTTAATATTTCTTTTGATGCCCACTTAAATGTATTCAAAGGAAAGCCCGCATATGATGACATCTATATGTTGTTGGTAATAATACAAGGGAGGCGAATGCAATAAACCCTAAATAGTTAGTATATAAACTTATCTCGAAAGAAAAAAAAATTAAAGGAGTAGAAGAAATTAGTGTATATCTTCAAGAAAAAATATGTACTTGTTTTACTACACATAAAGTGTGCAAAGAGCTCACTGACACGTACAAATATATAGTTATTTCTCCAAAAAAATATATGTGTACTTGTTGAATTACGTACAAAATATACAAAGAAACTCACAAACACATATAAAAATATAAACACTTACAAATATATAGTTATATCTCCAAGAAAATATATGTAGACATGTTTTACTATGTACAAAATATACACAAATTAAGAAGCTCACAAACACATGCAAATATATAAACACATATAAATATATAGTTATATCTCCAAGAAAATATATGTCTACTTGTTTTACTATGTACAAAATATACAAGGAAACTCACAAACATGGGAAAGGTTGACAAGGTCACTGCGAAGCTGGAAAATTTTAGGTTGTAATCACTTTAATATAAAAATGCTACTAATAGTACTACAACTTAAGTTGTAATTTACAATGTAAAAATTACATAATAAAAGGACTACATTGCAATAAACTAAAGTAATATAGTATAAAATACAATATTGTTGGGTTCTAAATACCCACACGCAAGGGCACGTATCGCAAACAAGTAGTAAAGTAGACTCGTGAGAGTCGGATGTCGATCCCACAGGGAATACGCAAATTACCTAATCCTAAGTACCAAATCCTAACAATTACGATTTTAATCCAGCCTACGCAAGTTTGTCAAATTAATTAACTAAATAAATTAAACTAATTAAGAAAGCAATTAAACACGAGAAAATATCAATATAAAACGGATCTAGGATTTTATCTTCCCCCTATGCGATAATTCTTCACCCAATTAATCTTCTATCATGCAAGTTATGATTCCCGATTATTAACCCAAGACACGAAATTACTCATAACCAGCTGTCGTTGTATTATAAGTCTATTATTCATTAAAGATTCACTATATGTCTATGCAAACCTAGTATAAATAAAGCATTAAATAACAAGTCTCGAAAACGGCTACCTAAGGTATTATCTGTATGTCTACGATAATACATGCAATCAACACACGCATTCGGTGAAAAGCTACTCGAAGGCTCTTCTATCCATGTTCTAATTATTAAAACGATCTGTCAATCAATTCTAACAATAACCAATAGCAACATAAATTAGCTACGTTCATGCGCTAAATAAGATCAAAATAGAAGAAATAATCGAAGAATTAAACTTGCATAAAAGTAGAAAAAGAGGTTCGAATTACCACATAGGGTTCAAATAAAATCCTAGATTAAAAACTTAGCTACTCGTAATTCTTATGATAAACAAAATAAAAATAAAAGAAATAAGAAAACTATGTTTGAGTCTTCATTGATCTTCGTTCTTCGTGTTTTGTGGTGTAAAATTTCGTTCCAAGATCATCCCTAATTGTGTGCTTGGGTTGGTCTTATATAGGGTGAAGAACTTGGGAAGAAGGCAGTTTCATTGTGCAATTAAAATCCCTTTACTGCGCAACTTCGGAGTCTCGGACGGGGGTCCCACGATTTGCACTAATACTGGGACGGGGGTCCGAGCTTTACATCTTCAGAATTTTGATTTTTTCACTTTTGACCCATATTTTCTCCAAAATTGCAGTTTTGACCCCATACTTTTCCAATTCTTCAATTTGTACCTAAAATACAATAAATCAACTTTTTAAGCACCAATTATCGTTAAAACACACCAAAAGCTCAAATAAAAAGATACGATAAAGTGTAAAAATATACACTTAACACACCCCCAAACTTGAACTTTTGTTTGTCCTCAAGCAAAATCTACCAATAAACAAATAACTCAACGATAACATCTCATCACATAGATCAATGATCAACTTCACGTTTTCAGAACTTGTAATTATAATGACAATTCTTAGGCATTCGCAAGCTCAAAATTCAACAACACTTAGTCACTCACCATTACCAAAAACCACAATTCATACAATTGCTTCAAGCATCCAATATTTGCAAATTAAAGATAGAAAGAATTTATACTTACATGCATATGTTTGACTCCAAATACTCACCAAATTATTCTACTCTACTAATATCAAACATTAAGATATTGGGATCATTGGGGCTTTGTGGCTTTCAATTGTTAGGCTCTTTGGTTCGAGGTAGGAAATATGGGTATATGTGGCTATTTTTCTTGAATTTAGGTGATTACGCCAAAATTTGAAAGATAGGCGTTTGAAACAATGAATTCACCTCTACGGACATTAATAAACTCGATTCTCAAAAGTTCAAAAGTCTCCACTTTTGCTTTTGAGGCAAGGGATCGAGTTTTCAAAAATTATTGAACAACTAGTCCTTATTTCTCCCTTCTAGTCTCTTCTTCTTCTCTTGTTCTCTTTTTCTTTTTTTTTTTTTTTTTTTTAAATATTTAATATATATACAGAAGCATATATATATTTATCTCTTTTTTTTTTCTTTTCTTTTTTTTTTTCTCTTTTTTTTTCGAAGAAGAAGAATGACCTTATAAAAATTTTCGACCAAACTCCAAGGGGTAATTTTTCAAGAATCTCCACTTTTCTACCTTAAACACATTGGCTAAAAGAAAGAACACCTTTTCTCCGAGGCTCAAATCAAGGTTCTAAGGATAATTTTGATAAAAAGGTCGGCTTGAAAGGCTCAAACGGTTCAAAGAAGGCCCAAATCATATCCCAAATCACTCACTACTCAATACTTTGTATCATAAATTTCCTAAGGTGAGTCTTAAAACCGAACATAACATGATCTAGCACAAATTAATTCCAAATTTAAAATACAAAACATTCAACCAAAGCAATGCACAAAATGTGATTCCTAGCAATAATTCGCTTCTACGTTCCGTTGAATCGAAAGCTAAACAAACATCTAGTCATTATCACACAAAACAAGCAATCTCATCATCAAACATTGATCATCTCTCATAATTATAACTCATAGCAATATTTTTTTTTTTTTAAGAAAACAATAAATAAACGAAAAAAGTAAAAATCCTAAGGCATGCAAACTAAAAAATTAAAGCACATAAAAACAAGTAATTTTCCACCCCCAAACTTGAAATTTACATTGTCCTCAATGCAATTAGAACAAAGTTCAAGGATAGAATACACCTGATTAGTCGGAAGGTCCTTCTTCGGGATGCACTCTTCGATGTTCGTTTAATCCACATTTAACGTCCGATCCCTTAGTGTTTGATTTTCGACCTAAAAATTAAAACAAGATTAAATTATTAGTTTGCGCATGCTAAAATTCTAAGAAAAATAAAAATAAATAAAATACGAAAATCGATAAATGCTTGGGTTGCCTCCCGAGAAGCGCTAAGTTTTAAGTCTTCAGCCAGACTTTGCTTCTAAATACTGTTATGTCCAATCCAAAGCCTTGTAGATTGTGCATCCATCCATGAGCTCTATCACTTCAATTGCAACCAAGGCATGGATAGCATTGCAATATATCAGGGTTCACCTTCGCTTGTAGTCTTTCTTGGTTGTAATCAATCGATACGAAGCTAAAATGGGATCTTCATCACCCGCTCCCTCAAATCGGTACACAAAAACCTCGCGTCCGCGTATAACCTCCACTTCAAACACATTCGTCTTCTCATCAACCTCTATTGATGCCTTCAAATCTACATTTAGATCAACGACAGGGTCCACAACTTGAATATCTTCAATCATTACATCCATCTCCTTCTTCTCTTGTTCTGAGGCATCTTCATGGTTTAGCTCGATTGCCTTCTCAGATTCATCATGCTCAAGTGTTTTCGTAATTTCTATTTCTCTCATCTCGACACTATTTTCTGGACATGGAAGATTTTTCTCACCGCAGGCTTCACCCGAATTTTCTTTGATATAACCATTGCCGATTTCGTCTGGAATATTTTCAAGAGACTCAGATTTTAAATTGAGCGTCATCTCTTCCTGTTGTATCTCCATGTTTCGAAATGATGATTGAGTGGACTTCATGAATTCGGCAACGAGGGATACCAAATTAACTTGTTCATCAGTGGTCTGCTGCTGCTGCATTGGATAATAATTTTGAAAATCATCAAATTGTGCCTCTCTATGTTGAAACTCGTTCAGATCTTGGTCTTGAAAGCTTTGCTCGTATGTGTTGTTGGTGTAAGTGTTCCAATAACCTCCGTTGGTAGTTTCGTCGAAATTCGTCGCTGTTGGTGATCCCCAACATTGATCGGAATAATGATTTCCACCACATGCTGAACAAAACGGAGGGATATCATAGGTGTTTTGGAGGTATTCGTCAGATGGAAGCCATTCATATCCCGTTTGAGGTGCCCGAACATTGTAACAAGACATGAAACAAAAACAACAAAAAATAAAAATTAAAAATAAAAATAAAAATTAAAATTAAATGGCTGAAGTAAAAAAAATTGCTCAAATTTGATATTAGAATAAATAAATAATTTAGCCGTATTCCCTGGCAACGGCGCCAAAAACTTGTTGGGTTCTAAATACCCACACGCAAGTGCACGTATCGCAAACAAGTAGTAAAGTAGACTCGTGAGAGTCGGATGTCGATCCCACAGGGAATACGCAAATTACCTAATCCTAAGTACCAAATCCTAACAATTACGATTTTTATCCAGCCTACGCAAGTTTGTCAAATTAATTAACTAAATAAAGTAAACTAATTAAGAAAGCAATTAAACACGAGAAAATATCAATATAAAACGGATCTAGGATTTTATCTTCCCCCTATGCGATAATTTTTCACCCAATTAATCTTCTATCATGCAAGTTATGATTCCCGATTATTAACCCAAGACACGAAATTACTCATAACCAGCTGTCGCTGTATTATAAGTCTATTATTCATAAAAGATTCACTATATGTCTATGCAAACCTAGTATAAATAAAGCATTAAATAACAAGTCTCGAAAACGGCTACCTAAGGTATTATCTGTATGTCTACGATAATACATGCAATCAACACACGCATTCGGTGAAAAACTACTCGAAGGCTCTTCTATCCATGTTCTAATTATTAAAACGATCTGTCAATCAATTCTAACAATAACCAATAGCAACATAAATTAGCTACGTTCATGCGCTAAATAAGATCAAAATAGAAGAAATAATCGAAGAATTAAACTTGCATAAAAGTAGAAAAAGAGGTTCGAATTACCACATAGGGTTCAAATAAAATCCTAGATTAAAAACTTAGCTACTCGTAATTCTTATGATAAACAAAATAAAAATAAAAGAAATAAGAAAACTATGCTTGAGTCTTCGTTGATCTTCGTTCTTCGTGTTTTGTGGTGTAAAATTTCGTTCCAAGATCATCCCTAATTGTGTGCTTGGGTTGGTCTTATATAGGGTGAAGAACTTGGGGAAGAAGGCAGTTTCCTTGTGCAATTAAAATCCCTTTACTGCGCAACTTCGGAGTCTCGGACGGGGGTCCCACGATTCGCACTAATACTGGGACGGGGGTCCGAGCTTTACATCTTCAGAATTTTGATTTTTTCATTTTTGACCCATATTTTCTCCAAAATTGCAGTTTTGACCCCATACTTTTCCAATTCTTCAATTTGTACCTAAAATACAATAAATCAACTTTTTAAGCACCAATTATCGTTAAAACACACCAAAATCTCAAATCAAAAGATACGATAAAGTGTAAAAATATACACTTAACAAATATCCATCAAAGATCTCATGAGATAAATATACTCTCATCAAAATTGGTTCATTTATCAAACGCTTGAGTATATTATATTAAGGGTTAACTGCAAAAAATCCCCTAAACTTTGGACGTTTTTGCGCTTTACCCCCTGAACGGAAAAAAGTTGCACGAGCATACCTAAACTTGCCAAATTGTTGCACCGATGAATTAAAAGTCCATTTATAGCAAAATTTATGCCTGAATTGCACACGTGCAACTCACACGTGAAAACACAGGGCAATTTTGTCAATTCACAATATTTTTAGAAAAACAAAAAGAGAAAAAAAAAAAAGAAAAAACAAAAAAGTAACCACAACCGATCTTTTATTCCTCTCTTCCTCTTTTGCCGACGAACAGTGGAAATTTCAAAATTTCATTCACTCGCCTGAAAAACATGTTCTGAGAAGAATTGATGAAGTAATTATAACAAATATTAGCTATTTTTGATCCTCTTCTCCGTCGCCCATCTGTATGGGCTCGCCCTCACCGTTCTCACCAAACTCGCCGCTGCCGCCCACGGCTGACAAAACCGAGTTTTCAGGCCGTGCGATTGGGAAGGCGGCGGCAGCGGAGGTTGTCCACCGGTGAGGAATAGAGAGAGACGGTGTTCGTCGGAACGGAGGGCGGTGTGAATTTGGTGGAGCTGGATGGGTCCGCGGTGGTCGGGATTTGCTTCGCCACTAAGGTTGCTTGCTCCAAATCTGCAATTGACTGTAAATCCACTTCGTTTTCGTCTTTGAGACCACAAATATCAATATCCGTCAGATATTGCAGAAAATTATACAGATTTGCTTGTGCCCAGAAGAAAAAAAAAAGAAAAAAACTGAAATGTTATTGAGTGGGATTTGAAGGGCTTGATAAGATTTTGGAGGAAGCTTTTGATTTAATCATCTACAGTTGTTACCATTTATGTGGAGAATTTTTTTGTAGGATTAATTAGTAATATGAATGAATGTATTTTCCATTGTAATCTGAAGAAATTCATGAAATTGCGTGTGAAATTTAATTTACGAAGCAGGTCAGAGTTGTTTATGTCTTGGGTAGGGTTTTTTTTTTCAAGGTGGTGGTGCGGTGGCGGAGCAGATGTGGTGGTGGTGTAAAAATCTCCCGTCCCCTGTTTGGCAGCAAGAGGAGAGAGGAAGAAGATGATGGGGGTGGCCACTTTTTTTTTTTTTTTTTTTTTTTTTTTTCTTTTTTCTAGAATAAACGGGAGATAGAAAAGGGGGTGAGGGAAAATACTAATTTACCCCATCTATATTCATGTGGAACGCACGTGATTTTGATTCCGGTCAAAATTGGCCAAAAATGGACTATTTATTAATCGGTGCTAAAACTAAGTAAGTTTAGGTATGCCCGTGCAACTTTTTTCCGTTCAGGGGGTAAAGCGCAAAAACGTCCAAAGTTTAGGGGATTTTTTGCAGTTAACTCTTATATTAATTATTTCCAAAAAATAGGCTAAGCTTATAAGCTCTTGAAAACATCTTATAAGATGTTTAAGAGCTCATAAGCTCTTAAAAACATTTTATTAGATGTTTAAGAGCTCATAAGCTATTAAAATGTGTTTGGTAATTTAAAAAAAAATCTTAAATTCTAAAAACATAAATTATTAGGAAGTGTTGGGTGCTAAATACCTAACACGCAAGTGCACGTATCGCAAACAAGTAGTAAAAGTGGACTCGTGAGAGTCGGATGTCGATCCCACAGGGAATACTCAAATTATCTAAACCTAAGTACCAAATTCTAACAACTATGATTTTTATCCAGCCTACGCAAGTTTGTTGAATTAAATCAATTAAACAATTAAACTAATTAAGAAAGCAAAGAATCACGAGAAAATATCAATATAAAATGGATTTAGGATTTTATTTTCCCCCTATGCAAGAATTGTTCACCCAAAACCCCTCAATTATAAAATATATGATTCATGATTACTAACCCAAGACACTAATTTACTCGTAACCCGCTGTCGCGTGTATTATGAGTCTATTATTCATAAACGATTCACTATATGTCTATGCAAACCAATTATAAATAAAGCATTAACTAACAAGTCTCGTAAATGGCTACCTAAGGTGATATTTGTATGTCTACGACACCACATGCAATTGACACACTCATCCGGTGAAAACTACTCGAAGGCTCTTCTACCTACCGTCTAATTATCAAAATAGCTATGTCGAGTCAATCCCAATAATCACAGATAAAGCACATAAATTGATCAAGTTCATGCACTAACAATCATAACAAATAGAAGAAATAATCATAAAATCATAATTGCATAATCTCAAGAAAACGGGTTCACCATCCCCACATAGGGTTCCAACAAAATCCTAGATTAAAAACTTAGCTACTCATAACGAAAAACATAATAAAAATATAAAAAGACATAGATTAAGAAAAGATCGATAAAGGAAGAATTGTGATGAAGATTTGTCAATTATCCGTCTTCGATTCTTCGTTCTCTCGCTCCTCTCGCTCCAAGGTTGTGTCAAAAGTCCTTTGATTCGTGCTTGGTTTGGGCTTAAATAGATGTCCCAAATTGGTAGATGATTCTAGGTTTCCTTGTGTGTTTAAAAGTCCAAAATTGTCTCCAGCGTGTTTTGGCACGGCCGCGCGAAAATCAGTTAAAATCTCACACAGCCGCGCGAGATTCGCCGAAACCTTCTGCCCCAGTTCTGCTGTTGGCACGGCCGTCCCATTTTTAAGGGTAAATCTGGGACGGCCGTCCCGTGCCAAATTCTTCATATTTTTGATTATTTCACTTTTGGCCCATATTTTCTCCAAAATTGCAGTTTTGACCCCAAACTTTTCCAATTCTTTAATTTGTACCTATAAATCAACTTTTTAAGCACCAATTATCGTTAATCCACACAAAAAGCTCAAACAAAAAGATACGATAAAGTGTAAAAATATACACGTAACACACCCCCAAACTTGATCTTTTGTTTGTCCTCAAGCAAAAACTAGCAACTTTCACAGCAACACTCTCAACAACTGCCTCTCATCACATAGATTAATGGTCAACTTTCATTTTTCAGAACTTGCAATTATCATAACAATTCTCAAAAATTTACAAGCTTGTAATTCAAAGATACGTATTCACTCACCATTGCTAAAAACCACAAACCATGTTATCGCTTCAAGTATCCCATATTTGTACATTAAACATGGAGAAAATTTATACTTACATAATAATATTCAACTCCAAAGACTCACCAAATTTCTTTACTCGGCTAGTATCAAATAATTGAGCTATTGGGGTCATTGGGACTTTTTGGCTTTCAAATGTTGGGCTTTTTGGTTCGATGTAGGAGATATGGGTATAGGTGGCTATGCTTCTTGAATTGAGGTAATTACGCCAAATTTTGAAAGATAAGCGTTTGAAACAATGAATTCACCTCCAAGGACTTTTAATAAACTCGATTTTTAAGAGTTCAAAAGTCTCCACTTTTGCTCTTAAGACAATGGATCGAGCTTTCAAACAAAAATTCAACAACTAATCCTTTCATCTCCCTTCTAGTCTCTTCTTCTTCTTTCTCTTTTTTCTTCTCTTCTTTTTTTTTCTCTTTTTTTTTTTTTTTTTTTTTGGTAGAGGAAGAAGAAAAGGACCTTAAAAAAATTTCCAACCGAACTCCAAAGGGTAATTTTTCAAGAATCTCAATTTATTCTACCTTATACATATTGGCTAAAAGAAAGATCACCGTTTCTCCAAGGCTCAATCAAGGTTCGAATGATAAAAATTTAAAGGTAGGCTTGAAAGGATCAAACGGTTCAAAGATGGCCCAAATCACTTCCCAAATTGCTCAACAATTTAATATTTCACTTTTGTAAATTCCTAAGGCAAGTTACTAAAACCGAATAGCATATGATGTAGCATAAATTAATTCCACTTTTTAAAACACAAAACTTTCAACCAAAGCAAGGCATAATTCGTGATTCCTAACAATGACTCCTTCCTACGACACTTTGAATCAAAAGCTCACCAAAATTCAATCACAATCAAGATAAAGCAAGCAATTTCATCATTAAACATCAACCATATTTCATCATCATGATTTATCGAAGCATTTATCTCAACACATTTTTTTTTTTTCGAAAGCAATAAATAAACTAAAATAACTAAAATAAAAAAAAATCCTAAGGCATGCAAACTAAAAAATTAAAGCACATAAAAACAAGTAATTTTCCACCCCCAAACTTAAAATTTACATTGCCCTCAATGTAATTAACACGAAGTTCAAGGATAGAATACACCTGAATAAGTCGTTTTGGCCATGTCCGGGCTGCTCTTCCACCCTCGCCTTTGTTATGCTTCAGTTACGTGTCGCACGGCCGTATGAGTTTTGACAATTTTTATTTTTTTTCGGACGGCTGTGCGAAATTCAAGTTCTGGGCAGTAGCCTGCTGTTTCTCGAACGGCCGTGCGAGAATTCTGTTTTTTTTTTCGCACGGCCGCGCCCCTCCTCAATTTTATACAGTAACCTCTCCAATTCTCGGACGGTCGTGCGAGAATTCAGTGTAAATTTCGTACGGCCGCGCCCTTTCTCAATTTTATACAGTAGCATCTCGAGAATCTCACACGGCCGTGTGAGATTTCTGCTTTTTCCTTGCACGGCCGTGTGAATAGTTACGAAAATTGCAATTTAACCCCTAAAAAATAAAAATTTCTTATTACGTTAGTGTGCATGCTTTTCAATAAAATAAAAAAAATAGATAAATAAAAACTAAAACTAACAAAACTAAAACAAAATAAAATAAAGAAAAACGAAATCTCGGGTTGCCTCCCGAGAAGTGCTAAGTTTACAGTCTTCAGCCGGACTTTGTTCATGCTCTTCAATTCCTTAGCTTTTGAACCCATCTCCTTACTTCCTTTTGGAGAAAGTCTTGAATAAATGGGTTGATCCGATTCTTCTTTCGACTGGTTCGCTTAGGAATGCCCTTGAATTTATTCTTCTTGATGTCATGAGGCTTGCCAACATCGTCTTTTATCACGGTGTTTTGAGTAGGTGTTGTAACCAACTCAACCTTTTTCTTTTGTTCTCCTACATGCACATTAGTATCCACAAAAAAATTTAAATCATGTAATTTAACAGGAAAAAGTTTAGAATCACTTACCTCATCGAGAAGATAACATCCATTAGCCGTAGTAGGCTTTTCATCCACCCGGTACACCTTGAAGATCACTGTTTCTTCCCCCACACTCATTCTTAGCTCTCTCTTTCCTACATCAATAATTGACCTACCGGTTGCTAAGAATGGGTGTCCTAAGATAAGGGGAATATTTTCATCTTCCTCTATGTCTAGTACTAGAAAATCGGCTGGGAGTATAAACTTATCTACCTTAACCAATACATCCTCCACTATACCTAAAGGGTGAGTAAAAGATCTATCGGCTAGCTGCAAGGTCACGGAAGTGGGCTTAATTTCTCCTAAATTCAATTTCTCATAAATTGATAAAGGCATTAAATTTACGCTCGCCCCTTGATCACACAACGCCCACCCAAAATACCTAGTAATACCTATTGTGCATGGAATGGTACAACTGCCCGGATCTCTAAGCTTCGGTGGAATTTTATTTGCAAGGATAGCACTACTTTGCTCATTGAGGTCTACTATTGCTGCACACTCCGGAAGCCTCATCTTCTTCGAAACAAGTTCCTTTATAAAGTTAACCCAATTTGGCATATGCTTAAGTGCCTCAACAAAAGGAATATTAACATGCAACTTTTTAAGATAATCCAAAAATAACTGAAATTGCATATCAAGCTTGAAGTTTTGAAAACGTTGAGGGAAGGGTACCTTGGGAGTAGATTCACTTACTGCGATATTTGTGTTGCTTGGCCCGACCTCGGTCTTTTCTTTGGGCTCCTCTACAATAGGCGGTGGTGCAACGGACTTTTTAGGACCTTCCTCTAATTGCCTCCCATTTCGCAAAGTTACTGCATTGCACTGCTCGATGTTGCTCTTTCGAGGATCTTCCGTATTCGATGGCAGTGCTCCCAGCGGCCTCGCGTTTAGTTGGGTTGCAAGTTGACCCATTTGTGTCTCAAGGTTCCGAATGGATGCTTGAGTCGACGTCATGAATTTGGCTAAGATGTCAGCGAGGTCAACTCCTTGGGGTGGAGCTTGAGGCGGATTTTGGAATCGGGAGCTGGCCTTTGTCCTTGCTGATTTTCTCCCCATCCAAAGTTGGGGTGATCTTTCCATCCCGGATTATAAGTGTTGGAGTACGGGTTCCTCTGTTGTCGGTTGGTGTCATTCACGTAATTTAGAGACTCCGTTTCTTCTAAGCATCGGTCCGGACCTTGGATTGCATGGACTTGCTGAGTCTGCAAAGCTGCTACTTGCTTTGATAGCTTTTCTAACTGGGCGGTGATTGCGGTGACCCCGTCTAACTCCAAAATTCCTCCCGTCTTTATGGCTCCGCTATTTGACTGGTCCGATGCCCGCATGTATTTATTCCTAGCGATTCGCTCCAAAAGTTTGTATGCTTCGTCATAGGTCAAGCTCATGAACATACCGCCAGCTGCTGAATCGAGCACCGTTCTCGAATTATCTTGCAATTCATCATAAAATATTTGAAGTTGCCGCCACTCTTGAAGACCATGATTGGGGCATCTCCGAATTAATTATTTGAACCGCTCCCACGTCTCGAATAACGCTTCACCGGCATCTTGTATGAAATTTTGTATTTCTCTCCGGATTGTTGGGTATCCGCCCGCAGAAGACAAACCACACAAAATCAAAACACTCATATTTTATTAGAAACAATTAAAATATAATATAATATAATAAATCAACAAAATCAATTAATTAATTATTAAATCCGATGACAGCAATTTATAATGGCAACAATCAGCAACAAACCACGGCAGCCATCAATCAATTAATCAGCAAAACCAACAATCAGCAATAAGCAGAATGCAACAGTTCAATATTTTATGAATAAAATATTAATGCTCAATTAACCTAGAATAAAACATTATTTAATTAATGCAGGAAAAATTAAATAAGGGTAAGAGACAAAACCGAGCAATTCACACAGAATTGCAAACGAAAGTTCCTCCAACGGCTGCTCCGGCGGTCGTCGATTTTCCGGCTCAGTCCTCAATCTCCGAGTCCTCGTCCAAGATTCAAGTGGGGCCTCCAAACACTCACGGCAGCCACACACACGTACACACAAAGTGTATTCCAACGAAAAAACACGAAGAAAACGAAACCCAAATTCACACCCTAATCTCACCGGTTTATCCCTAAAGAAGTAAGCTCGAATTCATTGAAAGAATCGAGCTTTGCTTCTCAAAAAAAGGTTCTCTCTTTCACTCTAATTTTTCTTCCCAAAATACACGAAGTATTCTATTTTCTCGACTCTATTTTTCTCTCTTTTTTTTTTTTTTTATCGTCACTCACACAGAAAAAAGAAAAGGGTGCACTTATACGCCCAAATCATCCACCAAACTCACGAAGAATTAGGTAACAAATCACCAAGATTTGTTGAGAGAAAAAAGGGGCAAATTTGAATAATCAATCTGCTGAAAAACGAAAGAACGAGATAAAAAAAAGGGTGAGCATTTGGACCGGACCATCCGTTAATAAGGCAAAATCGGATTCCATCCACGCATTGACACGTGTCTATGTTTCCTTAGAATTGGAGAATTGTACTCCCACTCTAAACTAATCGGCTGAATGTTAAATGGCTGAAGGTTAATTTAATTTGGTCATTGAAATTCTTTTATTTATATTTTTTTTATTTATCTTTGTGCATCTTTTTATTTTATTTTTATTTTTCTCCTTTTATTTTATTTTTCTCATTTTCTTAGTTTACATGCTATTTTTTACCATATAATATTAATTACAAAGAATATTACAATTAAATTTTTACCACTAAATAAACTCGGAACTAACAAAAACCCGAAAACCGAAACCTGAAAACCCGAAAACCGATACCGAAACCCAAAAACCCAAAAAAATCCAAAACCCGAAAATCGAAACCCGAAAACCCAAAACCCCGAAAAACCCGAAACCCCAAAACCTAAAACCGAAACCCAAAAACCAAAAACCCAAAACCCGAAAATTGAAACCCGAAAACCCAAAACCCCGAAAAACCTGAAACCCAAAACCCCGAAAAACCCGAAACCCAAAAAAACCCAAAACCCGAAAATCGAAACCCGAAAACCCAAAACCCCGAAAAACCCAAAACCCAAAACCCCGAAAAACCCGAAACCCCAAAACCCGAAACTCCGAAAAACCCAAAACCCCGAAAAACCCAAAACCCAAAACCCAAAACCCGAAAACCCGTTTGTTGAACATAAGGTTTTATATTATTATTATTATTATTATTATTATTATTATTATTATTATTATTATTATTATTATTATTATTATTATTATTATTATTATTATTATTTCGTTAGTTGTTAACCATTTTTTGCCACGTGTCAAACAACTTTGAATATATAGTTTTTCTTCTTGAATCATTACACGCAATATTGTATATTACTATTATATATGAATTATCTAAATTAATATAAGTAGTTAATACCACGTGTCACATGTTGAGTGGACATCCGATTAAGATCAATTAACGGATGGTCCGTTTTGAATTTATTCTCTAAAAAAAAAGGTCCAGAGAGAGTTAAAGGGAAAACCTAGTGAGATTGGGCTGACTTTAATTTTGGGCTCAAATTTTGTGGGCTGCTCGTAAGTGGGTTGCAAGGTGGAATTTTAGTGGGCCATTCACAAAGAATTCATTTGGGCCACATACTCTACACGGATTCTCTCAGTTTTTGTTGGGGAGTTGTATGTGTTCATGAAGAGTTGTGCTAGTTGGGGCCAAGATGAGATGGAGTGCGGTGCACGAGTTTGTAACCTATCTCGGGCTGCTCCTTGCAAAGAGTGCTTGAAAAGGCGGAGTTGCAGTGCTTCAGGGGATACTCCGTTCATCTTGTGCGAATCACACGTTTCGAGAAAGTTGACCAAGTGGAGATGCGGATCTTCATGAGCTAATCCGCTGAACGACCCATTGTTTTGGAGCATAGTAATGAGTCCCGCTCTAATTTCAAAATTATTGGCTTCAATGGGGGGCTGCTGGATGCTCGATTGGAACCCATTGGTGTTGAAGCGGTGTACTCATGCAATGCTCGTTGACGAGGTGGTGGATTAATTAGATGAAGATGCTCTTGCTCGTTGACGATATTTCCTGCCGCATTCGATAGGCGCCCTTGGTCATCTCCCCTACAATTATTCTCTTCTTCCATTCGCATTAAAAAGTACCTAAACAAAAATAATAAAAATAAAATAAGCAAATATAATAATTAAATAAAATAAATAAAACGGCTGAAGTAAGAAAAAATGCTTAAATTTGATATTAGAATAAATAGATAATATAGTCGTATTCCCCGGCAACGGCGCCAAAAACTTGTTGGGTACTAAATACCTAACACGCAAGTGCACGTATCGCAAACAAGTAGTAAAAGTGGACTCGTGAGAGTCGGATGTCGATCCCACAGGGAATACTCAAATTATCTAATCTTAAGTACCAAATTCTAACAACTATGATTTTTATCCAGCCTACGCAAGTTTGTCGAATTAAATCAATTAAACAATTAAACTAATTAAGAAAGCAAAGAATCACGAGAAAATATCAATATAAAATGGATCTAGGATTTTATTTTCCCCCTATGCAAGAATTGTTCACCCAAAACCCCTCAATTATGAAATATATGATTCATGATTATTAACCCGAGACACTAATTTACTCATAACCCGCTGTCGCGTGTATTATGAGTCTATTATTCATAAACGATTCACTATATGTCTATGCAAACCAATTATAAATAAAGCATTAACTAACAAGTCTCGTAAATGGCTACCTAAGGTGATATTTGTATGTCTACGACACCACATGCAATTGACACACTCATCCGGTGAAAACTACTCGAAGGCTCTTCTACCTACCGTCTAATTATCAAAATAGCTCTGTCGAGTCAATCCCAATAATCACAGATAAAGCACATAAATTGATCAAGTTCATGCACTAACAATCATAACAAATAGAAGAAATAATCATAAAATCATAATTGCATAATCTCAAGAAAACGGGTTCACCATCCCCACATAGGGTTCCAACAAAATCCTAGATTAAAAACTTAGCTACTCATAACGAAAAACATAATAAAAATATAAAAAGACATAGATTAAGAAAAGATAGATAAAGGAAGAATTGTGATGAAGATTTGTCAATTATCCGTCTTCGATTCTTCGTTCTCTCGCTCCTCTCGCTCCTCTCGCTCTAAGGTTGTGTCAAAAGTCCTTTGATTCGTGCTTGGTTTGGGCTTAAATAGATGTCCCAACTTGGTAGATGATTCTAGGTTTCCTTTTGTGTTTAAAAGTCCAAAATTGTCTCCAGCGTGTTTTGGCACGACCGCGCGAAAATCAGTTAAAATCTCACACAGCCGCGCGAGAATCGCCGAAACCTTCTGCCCCAGTTCTGCTGTTGGCACGGCCGTCCCATTTTTAAGGGTAAATCTGGGACGGCCGTCCCGTGCCAAATTCTTCATATTTTTTATTATTTCACTTTTGGCCCATATTTTCTCCAAAATTGCAGTTTTGACCCCAAACTTTTCCAATTCTTCAATTTGTACCTAGAATACAATAAATCAACTTTTTAAGCACCAATTATCGTTAATCACACAAAAAGCTCAAACAAAAAGATACGATAAAGTGTAAAAATATACACTTAACAGGAACCTTATAAGATGTGTTTTTTTTTAATACCTACACCCCATATTTTTTTATAGAAGACGTTATTTTCTCATTTACTAATACATTTAAAATTAAAAAGTTATACTCAAGTAACTTATAAGCTCCATATTCAAACAACTTAAAATTTAATCTTTAAAATAATATTAAAGAGCTTATCAACTCTTAAAATATCTTATCAGATGTAGGAGCTTATAAGACGTTTTAAATAAGTTTAGCCAAACGGGTTCTAGCTAATTCATAACTTGAAATAGTACACTTGAATATAATCATTGATGAAATAATCATTTCACTTGGTTCAACACGCATATACACCTGTACGCGTGTTGGATGAATCAAAAACACATCAAATTGTCGATATATGAATAGAATAAAAAACACATGCATAAACCAAACAAATAAATACAAATTAACAATGAGCAATCGTCCTATGCATTACGTCGATGCATCAGGAATTCGGATAATTAACGAACATGAAACATGTGCTTAACTGATTACATCGCTCCTTATTTAGACAAATTTCCCTTCTTGTTTAAGCACAAACTTTATCAAACCAGGGATGTGTACTTCTGTAATATAATTTCTCCAATCTATTTTTGTTACGTCGATGTCAAAGTTAATCTGCTCTTCCTTTGACATTTCTGACAATAATTTTTGAGTGTTGCCAGCATCAAACCTGTCTTACCAAAAAAAATGAAATGGAAATAAATAGTTAAATTTAGTTGTAAGAAAACCAGTGTGTTTTCTTTAATTGCTAAAAAAAATCTGTTGTTAGAGGGTGTTTTGTTAAGCTTATAAACTGTTAAAAATAACTTATAAGATGTTTAAGAACTTATAAGATCTTCTAAAGTGTTTGGTAATTTTTTTTTTTTTTTAAATCTTAAAAATTCAAAAATAAATTGATGGAGAAGGGCTTATAAGATATTTTTTTTTTAAAGTAACTATACCCCACTTATTTTTCTAAAAACAGTAAAAATAACTTACAGGTTTATTATCCAAACATTTCAAAAAATAGACGTAACAAATTATCAGCTCTTAAAATGGTTTATTAAATGTAAGAGCCTGTTTAAGATAAACTTAGTTAAACGGGCTCTTCCAAAACAACTCCTTATGATTCTTTTTTTTTCTTTCTAACACAAGATACCCTAAATAATGTTATTTTAGCATATAGTTTGTTGACAAAATTTGAATCATTGGGTTTTTTCTTAATAAAATAACATGAAAAAGTTTTTTTTAGCAATCATAGGACATACAAGGGTGGCGAATGCAATGAACCCTAAATAGTTGGAATATATACTTTATCACGAAAGAAAAAAATTAAAGGAAAAGAAGAGATTAGTATATATCTTCAAAAAAAATATATGTATACTTGTTTTACTATTTTTAAATGTGCAATGAAGTTCACAAACACATACAAATATTACTAAAAAAACAAAAAAAATAATTAACATTGTTCTCAAATAAATTTTTAACATTTAACATTACTAGGAAAACCAAAAAAAAAATATAATGAATAAAAAAATGTAAATTAAATAAGTGTGTGTGTGTGTGTGTTAATATGTTTAGTTCATACCTTGCTTTCAGAAATCCTGCAAATTCATATATCTTGCATAAATTCTCAGCATACATGATCTTTGCTTTGCACTGCTTTTGTAGTTTGGGGGTTTCTACGTTTCTCATACTACCAAAGCGTCGATAAATTTCGTCTCGTGTATATTTGGATAAATCATCAAAATTATCAAAATATTTGACCGGGGCAAGATTGTCGTAGTAACTGATTCTACTAGAACTTTCAGATTCTATTAAAGGTCGTGACCTAAAATATTCACAAGTATAATCGAACATATCCGAAATTCGTACGGGATTCAAAACACTTGTTGCAATCTGGTAGATATTAAGTTCTGGCATATGCTTATAACCGTGCTTCGCAATGGCCGCGATTGTTGCATTTACGACCATGTCCAATGGAATCTGATTATCAATAATGTAAAAAAAATAATTAAGCCAAATTATGTAAATATTTTTATCCATACTACATAAAAAACAATAAATTATAATATTTAGGAAGAAAAATAAAAAATTTCTACAAGTACATATATAGGGTTTAAAATATTCTTGAAAAAACTTACAATGTCAATAGGGGTATCAGGCTTGCACAAAAAGGCAGGAAGCTGTCCTTTTCCAAATGAACAAATTAGGGGGTCAAACACCCTAAAAAAATAGACACACAACAACGTTTATAATAATTAGTTATCATCATCTATGCATGATTAATTTTAATTTATTAACATTATATAAATAAATAATTTCAGTATATTTATATATGCACCTATTTCCCTGAATCCAACCAGGGACAGGTCCTTTGTAGCAACTTTCGATAATGGTCGGTCTAATGATGACGACCGGCATATCTCCCCTCGTTTCGTGGATAACCATTTCTCCCATCGCCTTTGTAATTTGATAAGTATTATGCCATCCGTAGAAATTTGCTCTGTTACGTTAAATAACTTCAAATTGTATTTACTTATGTAACGCATGCGCAATTTCTAAAATTATCGATTTTTTTCATTGAAAAATAAAAAAAAAAAGATTAAAAAAAAATTTAATTACCTCTCCATTCCTAGCTTTCTCATATCCTTGTTCCTATCAAAGCCTGTTGAAGTTCTGCCTGATCTCGAAGCTAGGTTTACTTCATCGGATATATCAACACGAGGAAACGGAGATGGATCTTTTCTTCTATTCTCCCCCATGGTCAACGGCTTCTCTAAGAATATCCCTTCTCTTTCACCATTGACATATGCTATTAAAAAAAAAAAAAGAAAAAAAAAAAAGAAAGACAATGAATTAATTTAATTAGTTTGATCAACTACATATATACATTGTGTAGGAAGAAAAAATATCATCTCTACGTACCGGTTGAAATATGGACAAGGAGCTCAAGGCTCTTGCACGCCTTAGCAAAACTCATTATTCGTTGGGGGCCATTGACATTAGTTTCGAGTGACACATCGTACCTGCATATATGGATCGGATCGAAAGGAATATAATGTTTGAAAATTCGTAGTTTCTTTTTATTTAATTAGTACTCCTGTGTTGTATCGAATTGCTAAAAAAAATGCGCCGCGTTAGAGAAAATACAAGGGTGCCGATCAAATGAAATAAACCGTGAAAAATGGATTGTGACACCAAATACATATTTTTTCTCTTGGAGGTCATTTACATATCTAGCTCAGTCCCATGAAAGTCAATCAATTATACAGTTATATGTATCAACTACCAAACAAAAAATTGTGTGAAAACACCTATTTTTCACATAGTTAGGCAAAAGTGTCGTCACTATGCTTGTCACTAATGGGGTGTCGCTAATGCTCTATACTGACAATAAATAAGGATTAAGTGATAACAAAAAGAGCTATTAGTGACAACAAAAAAAATATTGTCACTTAATGTATGCATTAAGTGACAACTTTTGCATTTGACACAATTGGGCTGTCGCTAATGCAATTTTTTCTTGTAGTACATATATATATTAGCCCGACGAGACATTTTTGGTATGAAAAGTAAAAAGGAGAGAGAGAGAGAGAGAACACACTAATTAACTAACCTTTCATTTATGTTTGTACTGGCTGCAGATTCTATAATGACGTGGACATCCGTCATAATTGCATGAGCAGAATCAGGGTCCATTCCGAGATTCGGCTCAGTAATATTACCGATAACCGGCACCAGATTCTTCGCCATAAATTCTTGGTAATATTTTCCATGTTTTTCTTGCAGACATTTGAATAGCTCTGAGTTGATAAGCTAACAACAAAGAAAATGATTTTGTATAAATTAGGATATATATATATATATATATATATATATATATATATATATATATATATATATATATATATATATATATATATAACGTACTTCTTTGGTCATTCTATCAATTGCTGTGTCATGATCATCTGCTTTCACTAGTATGTAGATTTTACCCACCGGTGTCGACCTCAACAACTTCTCGACAAGTGCTATATATACATACATAGAAAGAATGTATTGTAATATTTTAACTGGAACAATATATATATATATATATATATATATATATATATATATATATATATATATATATATATATAGGCCCCATGACAAGGGCAGTTAATTAAAAGAGGGACATTCAATTTTTTTTTTCTTTCAAATAAATCCAGCTCATTCAAATTTATTTGCAAATAAGGAAAATCCTTTTATATATACCAAAATTACCATCAATTCATTGAAACCCAATTCAACTCCAATTTCATGATTTACACCTCAATTTAGCCCAATTTCATCAATTAACCAATTTTAATCATAATTTCAATTTTGACCCGCAGACCGCCAGTCTCCGGCGTTGATTTTTTTTTTTTTATTGAAAACTTTATTTTTTTTGAATTTTTTTTCCAACGACATAAAAACAAGTTCCCAGGTTTTATATAAAATTGCTGCTATATACATTTTTTGGGCTTTCGAAGCTATTCCAAAATTGTCACTTTCTTGCACCAACTTACCACCTCCGGAACCAGTTGAGCTACACCCATGCGGGCAAATTGTCACTTTCTGCTATTATGGGTTCCAGTGTTTATGTTGTGCTTCTTTCTTGCCTTGACTCTTTTATTTTATTTTATTTTTTTATAATTTTGTTTTTTTGCATTAAAAATATTTTAGATAATATTATTGCCGTGGCTACTAAATTACTGTCTCCAACAATTATTTAACTGCCGGAGACAGTAATTTAATTGTTAATTGACTTTTTTTTTTAAAATATTTTAATTAATATTACTGTATTCGTTGCTAAATTACTGTCTCCAGCAGTTATTTAACTGTCGGAGAGACTAATTTAACTGTTAATTGACTTTTTTATTCTTAAAAAAAAATATTTGAATTAATATTATTGTCTTGGCTGCTAAATTACTGTCTCCAGCAGTTATTTAACTGTCGGAGACAGTAATTTAACTGTTAATTTAACTGTTAATTGACTTTTTTTTTTTGAAATTTTTTTTTTCTTAAAAAAAATTATTTTAATTAGTATTACTGCCTTGGCTGCTAAATTACTGTCTCCAACAGTAATTTAATTGTCTTAGACAATAATATTAATAATATTACTGTTCGGGAAAATAATATTCATAATATTACTGTCTGAGACAGTAATTTAGTAGCCAAGACAGTAATATTATTTCAAAGAAAAAAAAAATCGAAAAAAAAAGTCAACGCCCGAGACCGGAAAAAAAATTATTTTCTGAAAAAAAATATTTTTTCAAAAAATTATTATTTTGGGGGTTATTGTGATATATTTATTTAAATCCGGGGTCAATGTGTAATATTAAGGAAGTTAGACCATGATGGATGAAATTGACAAAAAAGATATTATGGAGGGTATATTTGACCAAAGGCATGGGAATGAGTGTATTTGAAAGACTGTTTTTTTTGTGGACCAATGTGCATTTAAGTCACTTGGGATGGACCTTTTTGCCATTCGCCCATATATATATAGGGCGAGTCCACCCTTGGGCAAGGGTGGACTCAAGCCCACCCTCATTTCTTAATTTGCCTCCTATATTATACCATATTTCTATTTAGTCCACCCAAAATTTCAATTAATTCAAAAGAAGCCCCATATTTTATTAATTAGCCTACCAAAAATTCAAATTAATACAAAAAAGTCCCAAATTTTATTAATTAGCCCACTCAAAATCCAAATTAATACAAAAAAAACTCTAAAATTTATTTTTTTCTTTCTTTTTTTTCGTTTCTCCTTTTCCTATATTCAAAAAAATCCTAAAAAAATCCCAGAGGCGCTGCCCCCGAACCCCCGAAAATTGAAGCCCCCCCTGTACCGAATTCCTGGACTCGCCACTATAGTCTTTATATATATATATATATATATATATATATATATATATATATATATATATATATATATATATATATATATATATATATATATATATATATATATATATATATATATATATATATATATATATATATATATATATATATATATATATATATATATATATGATTTCCACAAATAAATTAAAGGGGAATGTAGTACAGATAATAATTTATACGTACGTACCTTTTCCGAGAAAACCAGTTCCACCGGTAATAAAAATGTTCTTCCCTTGAAAAAAATGAACGATCCCTACACCACCCTTGCCTTGCAAATCATCTTTAGTACTTTTTGTGGTTAAATTAAGAGATTCCCTTGCCTTATAACTACAATGTTTGTTAGTTACTAAGGATATTGGAACCTTGGACTTGCAGTACTGATGATCACAACACAATAAGTTCTTAGGTTTCCTAATTGCTGGGCAGAAAACTAAGCTATTACACAGCAACATAGTTTTCTCTATATATCTTCTTTATTTTTTAGAGAGAGAGTCTAGAGAGATAGAGAGAGAGGTGTCTTTGTTATGGAATTGTATGTGATCCAAGTAGAGGGCTCTATTTATAGAAAGAAAATGATACGGATAACTTGTCATAAATGGTGTACATACCTCCTTCTAGGCTTAATCATAACAGAAGGGTAGGTATGGCTTAATCTCACTTTGCACCCTTAAAATTTAGCATTTTGGCACTTTGCACCCCTTGTAACACAATAAATTTTTAAAACTAATGAAGGGTAATTTAATATTTGGGCAAATGACAAAGAAGGACATGACAAAGGACTTAAATGCACATTGATCCATACAAAAAACAATCTTTCAAATAAACACATCCCCATGTCTTTAGTCTGAAATACCTTCTATAATATCAAGGTTTATGAGATATAACCCCCTAGTAAGGAAAAAATAAGTACTAACCACCCTTCAAAAATTTCGCTAATCAATTAATTATCTACGATCTTTTTTGGAATCCTAGCTTTTTACATTTGTTAAAAAAAATCACATTCGTGCGAATCATGGAGAAGCATGAATGAAAATATTGAAATCAAACAAATCAAACGGAGGTAGGTTGCTATGGAATCCGAGTTTCCTACAACATATAATTCGGTTTGTATATTTGATCTAAAAATACCAATGTTTTGAAAACCGGACCGGACATCGAACCGGACAAACAACTGGGTCACGGTTGGACCGGTTCGACCGGGGTCCGACCGGGTTTTTTCATTTTTTTAATTATTTGTATGACTTTAAAGTGGTAATGATATAAATATGCACACAAAGTATATGTATTAATCATAAAATATCATTTTTAAGCGTTTAATACTCAAATAATGTATCAAAAATTTTAAATAAAATTAATACATACGCATGAATATTATACCAAAAAAATGCATAGTTGAATCTTATATTTACTATTTACATAAAGTTTGAATAGTCAAATTAAATTTATGATAGTAAAATAATTTACTAAAAATTTCAATACAATTACTAATTAAAAGCCCAAAGCCCAAACCCTAGTTTTTTCAAGCCTTAATCCTCCGCCTCCATCAGACCTTATAGTTAATATTCTCTGTTTTTTTTTTCTTTCCCATATCTTTCCCAAGCACTGCCGTTACCTATCTTTCAGCAAACCACACACGAAGAAATGAAGTCTCTCTCTCTCTCTCTCTCTCTCTCTCTCTCTCTCTCTCTCTCTCTCTCTCTCTCTCTCTCTCTCTCTCTCTCTCTCTCTCTCTCTCTCTCTCTCTCTCTCTCTCTCTCTCTATTTAGTTTTAATAAGGAACCGGTTTTTGGTGACGGGTTTTTCCGGTTTTGGGCGGTTCGACCGGAAAATTTCCGGTTTTAATCAATCGACTCGGGTTTTTGGCACTTTTGGGTTTATGCATCGGATCGGACCGGCTGGATGGCCGGTTCGCGGTTCAACCGGTTGGACCGGCCGGTCCGGTCCGGTTTTCAAAACATTGAAAAATACAACCTAATCCCCAAATTCGTAGAAACACCCACAAATTTTCGATGGCAGCTGTAAAAATTTGGTAGTCCACTATACTGTTCCCAAAGTCAATTATAAATATTGATTCTCAGCTTGCCTATGCTGATGATGATGTCATGATCGGGACTCCAGAGTTTGAAGGAGATCCTTGATTCGTATTGTAGAGTGTCCAAACAGATGGCCAAGTCATGTGCGACTCGCGAGATCTCACTTATTCGCCATATCCTTGGTTTGTACCAAGGTCATAAGCACTGGTGGTACTTGAAAGGTGCAGGGGCTGTTGACCAATGTTTTGAAAACCGGACCGGACATCGAACCGGACAATCAACTGGGTCACGGTTGGACCGGTTCAACCTCGGTTCAATCGGGTTTTTGTATTTTTTTTATTTTTTTATTAATATATAATTAAAAATAAATTAAAGTTAAATAAATATATATTCAAAGAATGTACTCATATATTAAATACAAATCTAAATACTTTAATTCGATTCATTAATCAACAATAATAACTTAGAATAAAATTAAAATTTTACATTTAGAAATTAACAATATCAATAGTAGACATAAATTTAGACAAATAAAAGACATCCACAAATTCCCAGCCAAAAATAAATAACTAAATTTCATTTACTATGCAATAGTAATACACTTCTTTTTTTTTTTAATAAAAAAAAAAAACTAATATATAAACTAGTGAACAGTAGACACACCCAAACCCTAATATACATGTTACAGCCGCCTCACTCACCTCTCTCCACTCTGCTTTCTTGTTTGTTCATCATCATCAATTAAAAAATATTCCTCTGATTTATTTTTTACTATTCTCCTTCTTTAAACATCCACCATGATGTACGTAGCCACGCTGTCAATCTCCCTCGCAAACTCCTCCAAAAAAATTCAGCGAAGTAGCACGACTTTTTATAAATTTTTTATTTTTCTGCAAAACCGGTTTTTTTGACCGGTTTTGGCCGGTTCTTAGCGGTTGAACCACGGATTTTCCGGTTTGTAAGCAAGTGACCCGGGTTTTTGCCATTTCCGGGTTTGGGTGTTGGACCGGACCGGATTTGTCCCCGGTTCCCGGTTAAACCGGTCGGACCGGCCGGTCCGGTCCGGTTTTGAAAACATTGCTGTTGACCCCCAAGAATTTTATTTTTTTAGGTTTTAGGTATTGTATTTTTTGAATATTACTTTTGGCACCTCAAAGTTTTGTAAATATGTGTCTTAACCCATTAAAACACATATATCTTATACAAATTATAGATAAATATATTATATTTAACATAAAATATAAAATAAGAAGGTTAAAAGTTTGTATTATTTTAAATAAAATATATGAATATTACTTATTTTTTAATTTTTTATCAACGCCTTTAAAAAAATAAGATGAGACCGTGTCATGAATCTTCACAATACATTATTATTAACTACCGCTATATTAACTACCATGTTGTAATCACAGTAATATTAAGTATTTTTTAACTTTTTTTTTTCAAATTTTATTTTTAACAACCCATAGTAATATTAAGCTTTGATCCGACATGAACAACAACAATAATTAAAACAATAATAACAACGATAACAACAATAATAACAACAATAACAATAAGAACAACTAACAATAATACTCTCTTCAAGCCAAAATATGTGTCGCTTTGGGTTGTTGCACACATATTAAGAAAATTAATAAATATGTGTCGATTTTAGAGAAAAGTATATAGAATGACTAAAATGTCCATGTTATTAATGTTGTTTCCATTAATTCTCAATCAACTAATGCATAGTAATAAGGGTAAAACTGAGAAAATAATAATTAATGCTTCATTGAAATTCTAAAGTGATAGATAATTTGAAACAAGAAAAATCTCTCAAAGCGACAATTAATTTGGAACGGAGGGAGTAATAATAACAATAAGGGGTCATTAACAATAACCCCCTCCCATAGTTAAAAAATGGTGATATGTCCATACCAGAATTCTTCCTTTGTGATAACCTCCTATAATATTTATTCTCACTATTGCCCTTGCAACAATTATCACGATTTGTAACAACCAACCATAATTTTTGAAATTCCTAATAATATGGGCGCCTAAACCCTATTAATTCGCATTAACATCTGCTTTTGTAACACCCAACCATAATATTCGAAATCCCTAATAATATGAGCGCCTAAATCGCTATTAATTAGCATTGATATCTGCTTTCCTATCAAAATTGCTTCCAAATAATAAAAAAAAAAAAACAAATTACATAAAATTCGCTGAAAAAGACGCACGAAAGTGAAAACTCCCTCAAATCGAAAATTCCTTGCTTCATAACTGTAGTCACATACCAGAAAAATTGAAAACATTTGGTACAACATCATACATCCATCACCCCCTACTAGTCATATACAATCTCTGTTTTGATTTGAAGTAGTCACATTCAAATGTCGATGTAGGCATTAACAAAACAGTGAGAATATGACTATTATGTGACTAGGCTGTGTATATAACAGTGTAATTAACATATTGTACAAGCATGATTATAAGATAACAGTAAGAATATGACTATTATGTGACTGTTCTTTGTAAAACAGTGTACTTAACAGGACCGTGGGATTAACAGACAGTAAAAGCATGATTCTTAACAAAACGGCGAGAAAATGACTATTAAGTGACTATGGTTTGTATAACAGTAACTAAATAGGACAGTGGGAATATGACTATTATGTGGCTACTCTGTCAAATAGGACTACTATGTAAAATACACTGCACTACAACAGACTAATCTTGTAATTCAATTGTCGCACTCCAAAAAAATTGAAACGTTTATATTGGTATTCGGCGGTGAGAGAAGGAGAATCTCCATGTAGAAATCACGCATCCGACAGAGGGCATCGACAATGTGGGGGAGGCGCCGCCGCCAATTGTACCATGAGTCAATGTAGTGGTATTGAACGAGGGGGGAGACGATCTCCAACACCGGCGGAGGAGGGCCTCCTGCAACGGGTTTCGGTCGGCGGCGGTGGTTTACAGTTTACAGATCTGAAGAGAGAGAGAGAGAGAGAGAGAGAGAGAGAGAGAGAGAGAGAGAGAGAGAGAGAGAGAGAGAGAGAGAGAGAGAGAGAGAGAGAGAGAGAGAGAGAGAGAGAGAGATGCACGAGAGCGAGAAATAAAATTGTATCACTTTAAAAACCTAACACATAGGGGCACTTTAGTCTTATCATGTGTGGTAAGGGGGATCTCACTAATTTAGATTGAGATTTGGATTACGGGAAAAGTCTTTAAAGTCAATTAGTTTTAATTCAAACTATTTTCTAAATGAGGGGTATCGCATATTACCCTTAACAACAACAACAACAACAACAACAACAACAACAACAACAACAACAACAACAACAACAACAACAACAATAAGAATAATAATAATAATAATAATAATAATAATAATAATAATAATAATAATAATAATAATAATAATAATAATAATAATAATAATAATAATAATAATAATAATAATAATAATAATAATAATAATAATAATAATAATAATAATAATAATAATCATAATAATAATCATAATAATAATAATAATCATAATAATAATAATAATCATAATAATAATCATAATCATAATAATAATAATAATAATAATAATAATAATAATAATAATAATAATAATAATAATAATAATAATAATAATAATAATAATAATAATAATAATAATAATAATAATAATAATAATAATAATAATAATAATAATAATAATAATGATAATAATAATAATAATAATAATAATAATAATAATAATAATAATAATAATAATAATAATAATAATAATAACAATTAATAACAATTAATAACACTAATAACAACATTAATAACATTAATAACATTAATAACAACCACGTTAGTAACAACAATAACAGCCATAATAAGAATAATAATAACAACAAAAAGAATAACGGGAAATTCTATGCTACACCTGGTGAATATAACCAGGCACCCTAATTAATAAGATTCCCACCACGGGTTCAGTTATGGCCTAATGGGTTTTAGAAATATACTTATAAAATAAATAAAAAAGGACACATGTCAAGAAAAGAGCCACCGGTGTAAATCACCGAGTGTAGATTATAACATTACAAAATGACTTTAAAATTTAAATTAAAATTAAATGACAATGCACTCTCTCTTATTCCGTTAACTAGCAATAGGGGTGGTAAACGAGCCGAGACAACTCGTGAGCTCAATAAGCTGGCTCGAAAAAAGCTCGAATTAACTGGACGAGCTCGAGCTCGACAAAATAGACTCAGGTGAGCTCGGCTCGTTCACACCCCTAACTAGCAATCCACAAATTATTGTTTTTTTTAGTTATTACTAGTTTTTTTTTTTTTTTTTTTCCGAGCAATGGTCGATATATCATGTTAAAATTTGAAAAAAAATCAATACATGAAAATGAAAATTATAATAAGAAAATAAACAAATTGCAAAAATAAGAGACAATGGCCGGAAGATTAGAGCTATATCCAGGGCCAGGGGCCAGGTGGTATAGTTCGTTCCTTGGTTTAGTAGTTGACTATAATTGAATAACAACCTTTTAGATTTTCTATGACAAAATAGACCAGAAATTAGGAGCCGAAAATTTTGATATAAAATTAAATAATTACTAAAATGACATTAAAGTTTCTCAGGTTGCCATCGCGAGTATTTACTTTTGCAAAAATATGAGATAATAGCCGAAAAATTAGAGCTAGATCTAGGAGGTAGAATCCATTATTGGGTTAGTAGTGGAAACGGGTGGAAATCAGAACGAAATTTCTGATTTCCGCCAAATCCGATCCGAATTTTTCAGATTTTGGAACGATTTTTTGTAGTCCGAATTCCGAAATTCCGATTTCCGATTTTTTCCGAAAAAAATTGGATCGGAATTGTATATGAATTATTCGGAATTTCTGAATCCAATCCGAAAATAATTCCAAAATTTCCGGTAGTATTTCCAAAATTTTCCGAAAATTATTAATATTTGTTCATTACTATATATATTGTTTCTAGTGAGGCTTTAAAAAGTCCATTTTAGCAAAGCAGCCCACTTTAACAAACTGGTGAGTCCCAATATTGAATATTCAGAATTTTAAGGATTAAACAGTAAATACCACAAACTTCTAATAAAACCCTAATTTCTTCCTTATTCTTCTTCTTGCCGCTCACCATCTCCTCTGACCTTTTTTTTTTCTCTTTCCACCGCCCAACTCTTCTTGTCTACCACATTTATCTCTTTTTTCTCTGTAAAAAAATTGTCTTCCAGTGTTTTATTTTCTTGTCGAGCTCTGCCGATCTAACCTTGAACAACCATTTTTGAAGATTCTTATGATATCTTTTGGGAGCAGTTCTCATAAAATCGTCTCGTCGCTTTACTCTGTAGTGAAAATGCAACAAAGTCGCCGCAAACTGCCAAGACGCCTTCAATTCCGAAATTCCGACCGAAATTTTCGGCATTAAAATCTAAACTGGGTTTTTACTTCCGAAAAAAATCCGAATTTTTCCGAAGGGGTGGAATCCAATTCGATCCGTTCGATTTCCACGCTAGTAGTGGATTATGATTGAATAATAATTGTCTCCATTACAAATAAGCCCATCATGACATACTTATTCATAAATGGGTCCAGACAAAATATTATTTTACAAAAAAATCCCCACATTGTCCAGAGGTGTGTAAAAGACTTAAATACCCCTCACATTTGAACATGCTCCAATTTCATCATTTAATTTAATTTAACCTCAATTTGAACCCAAATTTTACAAATTATTCAATTTTGACACAAAACTCAATTTTCAGTACAATTTCACCTGTCACAAGCGTTGACCGCCTGGTCTCCGCCGTTGACTTTTTTCTCCTGACTTATCCGTCGGTTTTCGACGTTGACTTTTTCGATATTTCTTCTTTCTGCCGCCGCTGACCGGCGGTCTCTGGCGGCGTTAACATTTTATTTTATTTTAATTTTTTTTTGTTTAACATCTTTTTGCACCGTTTAAACAACAATATTGATGTGGTTGACAGTCATATTAACTATATTACTATTTCACACAATAATATTGTTGTATTACTCTCTAACACAGTAATCACAACAAAAATCACTACTATTGCATGATAGAGTAATATTAATATGTTGGTCGTTCAATAAAGGCAAACATAATAAAAAGTCAAAAGAAGTAATACAGATGTGGTTGAGAGTATTATTACTGTCATCCACAGTAATATTACTATAGCAACAATAATATTACCATCAACCACAATAATATCACCATCAACCACAATAATATTATTGTGTTTATAGTAATATTACAATAGTAAACAATAATATTATTACGTTAACCGGTCAACAAATCAAACATAACAAAAAGGCCAAAAAAAAATATTGATGTCATTGACAGTTATATTATTGTGATTATAGTAATTTTACCGTCAACGACAGTAATATAATTACGTTGACTTGTCAACCAATCAAACAAAAAAAGAAGAAGAGAAAATAGGCAAAAAAAAAATTAATAATAATATTATTGTGGTTGACAGTAATTGACTGTCAACGACAATTCAATTATAGTTTACAATTACGTAAATGTACTGTCAATAACAGTACAATTACTGTCAGCGACAATATAATTACTGTTAATGATAGTACAATTACGATCAACGTTCAACAGTGGATTTAAGAAAACAGATAAAATTTTTAGGGAAAAAAAAGAGAAAAAGTCAACGCCAGAAACCGGCGGCAAAAAAAAGATTTAAAAAAAATGTTTAAACTAAAAAAAAAGTCGAAATTGGATTTTTGTGGTCAAAATTGATTAAACAGAAGTTCAATTAGGGTTACAATTAGGAATTGGTTTTAAAGGGTTAGGGGTAATTTTGACATATACATTAATTTTGCCTTTATTTATAATACTTATCAAAGGGATGTGTGCTTATTAGCGAACGAGATATAACCCCTGAACCTAAAATAATAAAGATGGTTGGTCAGAGACTTGGGGTTGTCTAGTGTCCGAGAGGACCGTACTTCTCGGAGGGTAATCTTCCTAGTTGTGCCAGGTAGGATAAGTACGAACCCCATAGAAAAATATACTGACACCCACGTGGTAAGTAAAATTGCATACAAATCATTAAACATAAATCTAAATTATAATTTAATAATCAATAACTAAAATTTGATTATAGATCAATAATTATTAAAATATAGTAACTTAATTGTTGGATTAACTCTGTGTTCATTCGCCTCCATTCCTGTAACATTCTCCCATTCTTTCAACATATATTTTTCGGGAAATTGAGAACCTATACATGTTTTGAATTATATCTCGGATTTTCATTTGGATTCTGCAAATATCCCCTTTTTCTTTCTTTTTGTTTTGTTAGTATCAAGTATTTTTGTCATTCTCCAGATCAAGTTATTAGCATAGCGATTCAATATTTTTTTAAATGAGGTGTGAATTTAAGCAAACACGCTCGTCTATTTTGCAGCACACGAGACACCTCTGTTTTGAACATTCAATATCTTGAGTGAAATCTTCAAAAGAATATCTCGGAGTTTTGCTAGTTTGCCTTTTGACCAGTGGAGGCAGCAGCCTTCAGCATTGACGCCAATTCTCGCAGCAACAACGGCAAATCCAGTTACAACCTTCCTAATGATGCAGAGAATAATAACCCTCTGTCGGTAAATCCCATCAATCCTCCACCAATATATCCAAACCAATGCTTATACAACTTATGAGCATAGGCAACATCAACGCATAACAAATTGCTTATGAGTCAACCAAACCAAATCAAATAAGTTCCATACTATATATACCTAAAAAGGAAAAAAAAAAAAAAACATAACAAAAGCATAGGAAACTGCATCAACGTAGCATCTGAATATATGCACGTACATACATATAACGATGATATGATCTTAAGGTATCCTCTAATTCTTACATACGCAAGAAGTCAGAAAAAGTAGTATTATTCATCATGAAGAAAACCAAAGTACGTGTATGAGTATTTATACTTCAAACAATAAAACTGTAACGGTTTTAACCGTTATTCAAAAATTTTCTTTTGGAGTTAAAACGCTGTCGTTTTTATTATTAAAATCGTGTCTAGTCTTTTAAGTATTAACACGCTTTTTGGCTGAAGATAGGAGGGCGGAACGGCGTCGTTTCATCAAGGACTGCATGTCGTTTTCGTCACATGCAAAGCAGCAGACCTTAGCTGTCTTCTGCACCCTTGGGACCGTTGTGTTCTTTCTATTTATAGGGGAGGCACGGTATGTAGACGACATGTTGAATCTTATCGTCTAGTTAGCTTAGTTAACTTAGCTTAGAATAGTTGTTTTAATTCTAAGCTTTCTCTTTTGTTGGAGGACTGTAACCCTAATTCTATATTGAAGACAATCGAATATTTCTTTTTTTTTGTAATTCATTGTTGAGATTTTCATAAATTATCCGGAGTCATAACACTTGGTATCCAGAGCAGTCGTTCCTGGACCCCTTTTCTATACTATGATGACAAGGAGCCATGTGAGGACTGGTTCAGGTGACAACACAAGAACGGAAGCCGAGGTATTTGTGGATGAACAGATGGCCTTCAACACCAAAATCCAGGCAGATATGTCCGCAGTAAGAGAAGAAATGGAGAGGAGCAGAATGGAAAGCAACCAAAAGATGGAGGAGATCCATAGAATGTTGGCTGAGATGACTAGATCTATGAATAGCAGCAGAGGCAAGGAACCAATGCAACAGGGGAACAACTAGCTCTGAAAACCCTACACGAAACATGGAGCAAATGGCTCCCAGATTCCAACAAATGCCACCAGATCCAGGTAACCCTAATACCCCTATGAGAAATATGGAAAATAGAACTATCAGGGTGGATTTTCCAAAGTTTGATGGGCAATTTCCAAGGACATGGCTGAGGAGATGCCAAAGATATTTCAGACTAAACCCTATGAGTGAAGGAGAGAAAGTACAAACAACATCTATAAACCTTGAAGGTAAGGCTGAGGACTGGTTTGCTGACTATATTGAAGGCATAGAGTACATAGGATGGGAGGTTTTCTCTAGCATGGTACTAGAGAGGTTTTTAGAGGAAGAACGGGTGAGTTTAACTGCAGAGTTCAACAAACTGCACCAGGAGACTAAGGTGGAGGATTACAGACAGAGGTTTGAGCAGCTGAAAGGATACGTGGCAAGGAAACACAGGGCCCTACCTGAGAGCTACTTTGTGGAGTGCTTTATAGAGGGACTGAAGGGGGAGCTCAAACACACAGTTAAGATGATGAATCCTCAAACATTATCTCATGCCATCATCCAAGCTAAATTACAGGAAAATATGGTAGATCAACTGAAGGCAGAACTCAAGAACTCTATGAAAACACCCAACCACAATTATAAGACTCCTAGGTTGCCAGCTCCTGAACAACCCTTAAGGATCCAATACCCTGAGAAGGGGGGTATGCAACCTAAGAGACCGAACAAGCAAGAATTGGAAGAGAGGAGAAGGAAAGGATTATGCTATAATTGTGAAGAGAAGTTCACCCCAGGCCACAGATGCAAGAGGCTGTTCTACATTGAGTGCATGGCTGAGGAAGAACTGTCCGAGGTAGGAGATGAGGAGATACCCATTGAGGTGGAGGAACTAATGCAGATTTCCCTCAATGCCATTACTGGCCAGACTTCCCACACCACACTAAAAGTATTGGGCAAATGCAGAGGGCAGAAAATCACTATTCTTTTGGACACTGGAGCTTCTCACACTTCATAGATCCAAAATCTGCCTTGCAATTGGAGTGTGAGAGGGTTTGTACTAGGAAGGCCACAGTTAAAGTAGCTGGAAAGCACCAAGTAGTATGTGAATCCATTTGCCCAAACTTTCAGTGGGAAATGGGGGGGTACAATTTCTGCTTAGGGGTGACTCTACTGGATTTGGGAGGATGTGACCTAGTCTTGGGGGTTGATTTCAGGAAAAAGTTTGGACCTCTGTCCTTTGATCACAATGAAAACTTCATCACATTAAGATAAGGGGGTGAGTTAATCAAATTACAAGGGATGAAGGAAGATCATCAGTTCGTGATGATTAGTGGAGAAGAACTGGAAAACTTACTACAGACACAAGGGGCCAATATGGGATGTATATTCATCATAGAAGAGGAAGAGGGGCCACACTCTACTGAGAAGCACTGTAATGCAGTGAAAGGAGTTATAGAGAGGTATGCAGACCTCTTTCAAACACCTACTGAACTACCCCATATGAGAAACACTGAGCACAGTATCCCACTCAAGGGAGAAGCAATTCATTTCAAACACTACAAGAAAACTAGGCTTTCATAGCATATTGCTATAGCGCTTTAAGAATAAATGCTATAATTATTTTCTCGGTGTTTGATAATTTATAAAAATAGAATAAGAAACGCTATAACATAAACAAAATATAGGGCGCCGTAATTTTCATTTTAATAGCCTTCAAAATACAATAATTATTGTTAAATAAATTATGAATCATATAAACCCTCGCCCCATCTGCCGAATCATTCACCCCAAGACAGAACGCTATCTCTATATACCGTCGGTGAGCCATTTTTTCAATTCTCTACATTTTTCAGTCGTATGTATTATATTTTTCTCTATATTTCTCTCGTTATGTGTTTTTTTTGGGGTAAAGATCTCCTTTTTTAGGGTTTTTTTTGCTAAAATTGGGAATTGGGAAGATTTGGCATCGGGATGAAGATTATCGAGATAGAAGTCGTTATCGAGCAGACTGATGAGGCAACTCGCTATACTTTGCCCTTAATCCGTCAAGAGAATCCCATCAATTTGTAAACCTCAAATCTCCCATTTCAATTTATGTCATATTATTATTGTTGTCTGTCTATATTTATTATAGGTTTTATATTTACTTTAATCCTATTTCTTTGTAGTTTATTTTTCTCAATGATCGATAGTAGGATTATATTCTTAATGAAATATTCATTTTACTCTCGCTTTTTATTGTGGGATTGGGGTGGAAAGGGACACTATTGAATCCTCATTAATCTGTACATAATTTATTTTATTTGGTTACCTTTAGTTAATTTGAAATTTTATTAATATAACAAACAACTTGATTTCCACTTTTCATTTGTTCTGTTGGTTATGCTCTTTTATGAGTCTCAGGTGTTGCTTTTATCTCTATAGAAAGGGCTCTGTTTCCATCATTGATATTGAGCAAATAAAGGAGCAACCAAAGAAATAAGAGGCTTTGCGCATCAATCTGCAAGCAAATATGGACTTGTGTAAGATTTATTTACTCAATTTACTTTCGCATATATTGTAACCAAATTTTGGTTTTATCATTACGTTGGACCCTTAAAGGTATATATTTTAGTTGTTAGTTGTTGTTAGTTATCTGTATTTCTTTGAATCCAGAGCAAAATGATATTGTTGATAAGATATACAAGTTTTAAGAGGTTATGTATCAATCAAGTTAGAAGACAACGGTTAAATTTGATAATATTAAAGGCTAAAGCCTTATTAACTCTGCTACCAATGTCTCCTAGCACCGTTAGCAGTTTCTTGTGGAATTACATTATGTTCTTGAATCATAATATTTTTATTAATATCGTTTTACACCTTAAAATTAATCTTTTTGTTGTATATATCAGTTGTTAACAAGGAGCTAACTTTGTGTTTGATAGGCTTTTAACTTAAGAATAATGTTACTATGGATTAGGCTTCTTTTCCAGGCTTCCTTGGACTTGCGAAAATTGTAATCAAGAAAGATTGCTTTTGAAGGTTAGAATGTTTCTTTTGTTTATGGCCCATTGTTTCAACAAGGGACAATTTAAAGCCTCCGTATTTTCTTTAAATGCTAATTGAACTAAGATTTTGAGTCATCTAGCATTACATTGTTTCTTTTCAGGTTGATAGTATTTGAAAATAGAGATAATAAAATATTAAAGAGCATATGTCAAGTAATTTTATGATAAATGGTAGAGTTGAGTTTGGCAACGAACACTGTAGAAGTCCCAACTGCATGGCTTTGGAAGCCTATATCTGAGATATAATTTATTGAAGATGTCATCGGCATTGTAGTAGAAGCACGGCTAGCAGACAAGTGGTTTGGCTTTATAGATTGTTAAGGAATGAAACTTGTATATTTATTGTATTTTTTATTCATGTAGTTGTTCCCTTTTCATTAACTTGTGTTATTTTTTCCCTTGTTTTATAACAGGTCAAGATCAGTAAGGAAAGTAGAAGACATGATTTTTTTTAGACCTTGTCGTACTGATGTACTTTTGTATTTTATTAGTATGACTACGAAGAGATGACTAGTTTTGTTATTGTTTCAGGGATTTGGTTCAAATATATTAATGAAAGTTATTTATTTCTTATATGGCTATTCGATAAGAGTGTAATTGTATAAATATTTTATTAATTGATGCTCAAGATAAGTTGTTAAAGGACACAATAACATTTATAAAATGATGTTGTCATGTTACTGCTTCCTAGAAACGCTATAAAAAAGAAAAGGCAATACCGTTAAAGAAACGTTGTTCTTACTAATAATAGCTATAAAAAGAAAAGGCAATACCATTAAAGAAACGTTGTTCTTACTAATAATAGCGTTTTGTCAGATGCTACCGTAAACCAGGAAAACGTACAATAGCGTAGTTTAAATGCTATTATCGTCTTATAATAGCACTTTCCATAAGTTATCATAGCGCCTACAATAACACTAAGAAAACGCTATTGTATGATTCACTATAATAGCATTTTATAAACGCTATTGTAGGGCCAGGACCTATTATAGCTCGGCCAGACATAGAGTTTTGAAAAACGCTATGGAATCATACGATAGCGTTTTTCAAACGCTATTGATAGGGAATATTGTTGTAGTGAAATCACAACCCTATAGATACCCTTATATGCAGAGGAAAGAAATAGAAAATATGGTCAAGGAGATGCTACAGACTGGGGTCATACAAGCTAGCAGCAGCCCATTTGCTTCCCCAGTGCTACTAGTGAGAAAAAAAAGATGGCACTTGGAGGTTTTGTGTGGATTTCAGAAGACTAAATGCCATGAACATAAAGGATGGATACCTTATCCCACTGATTGATGATTTATTGGGTGAGTTAGGAGGAGCCAAGGTGTTTTCTAAAGTAGACTTGAGAGCTGGCTATCATCAAATCAGAATGAAGAAGGAGGATGTGGAGAAGACAGCCTTTGTCACCTCTGATGGGCACTATGAGTTCAAAGTTATGCCATTTGGACTCACCAATGCTCCAGCCACCTTTCAATCCTTGATGAATGATGTGTTCAGAGCACACCTAAGAGACTTTGTGCTAGTCTTCTTTGATGATATTTTGGTATATAGTAAGAGTATGGAATTGCACATAGAACACTTGGAAACCGTGTGTAAGTTGTTGAGGCAACACCAACTATATGCTAACCAAGTAGAATACTTGGGGCATGTGATTAATGAAGAAGGGGTAGGAGTGGACCCTGCTAAGATACAAGCTCTCACTAATTGGCCTATACCACAATCAGTCAAGGCACTGAGAGGTTTTCTAGGATTGACAGGATATTACAGAAAGTTTGTTAAGGGTTATGGAGAGATAGCCAGATCTCTCACTCAACAACTCAAAAAGGGACAATTCCAATGGAATGAGGAAGCACAAAAAGCCTTTGAAAGGCTGAAACTTGCTATGACCACTACACCAGTTCTGCAATTGCCCAACTTCAAGGAAAAATTTGTGGTAGAAACTGATGCTTCTTACCATGGTATAGGGGCTGTGTTGATGCAAAATGGACACCCTCTAGCCTATCTCAGTAAGGCTTTGGGCCCCAAAAGTCTAGGGTTGTCCATTTATGAGAAGGAATTTCTAGCAATACTCCTTGTTGTGCTAAAGTGGAAGTCTTACTTAATCTGTGGCTCTTTTGTGATCAGAACAGATCAAAAAAGTCTCAAATACTTACTGGAACAGAAGTTGTCCACCCCTTTGCAGCATAAATACCTAGCCAAATTACTGGGCTTCAACTACACCATTGAATATAAGAAGGGAAGGGAGAATGGAGTGGCAGATGCATTATCTAGAAGAGAAGAGATAGCAGAGATTCAACAAATCACCATAGTGCAACCCTTGTGGGTACAAGAGGTAGTGCAAAGCTATGAATCAGATCCAGAAGCTCAAGAAATCATTGCCAACAGTACACTTAGACCTTGGGATGTATCACTGTATGAGTACAAGGATGGGTTGATAAAGTACAAAGGGAGGATCTATGTGGGGAAGTCTACTGACATTAGACAAAAACTAGTAGAGCAGATGCACAACTCAAGCATAGGGGGGCATTCTGGGATCCAAAACACCTTCCAGAAGATTCAGCTCACTTTTCTTTGGCCAGGATTGAAGCAACAAGTAAAGGAATGGGTCGCCAGTTGTCATATATGTCAGCTGAGTAAGCATGAGAATGTGAAGATCCCGGGGTATTTGCAGCCACTTCCAGTTCCTGAGCAAGCTTGGAGCTGCATAACTATGGACTTCATAGTCAAACTGCCAAAATCTAGTGGTAAGGAAGTGGTGTGGGTGGTGGTGGATAGATTCACAAAGTATGCACACTTTATTGCTCTCAGTCACCCACTTAGTGCATCCCAATTGGCACAAGTGTTTATTGAAGAAGTGTACAGGCTGCATGGACTACCTAATTACATTGTATCAGATAGGGACCCAATCTTCACCAGTAATTTCTGGAAGGAATTGATGCAATCTCTGGGGGTACAGCAACAGTTAAGCACTGCTCACCACCCTGAAACGGATGGGCAAACTGAAAGGGTAAATCAATGCTTCAAAAGCTACTTGAGGTGCATGTGTGGTCAATTTGCTAGGAAGTTGAGCATTTGGATTCCACTGGCACAATGGTGGTATAACACTACATTCCACACGGCCATCAAAATGTCCCCATTTGAGGCGTTGTATGGATATCCAGCACCTCAACTAGGGTATGGTCCTCACCTATTGAGGAAAACGGAGGGAGTGGGGACTTGGTTGAAAGAGCATCAACTGATCACTCAGAAGCTGAAGGGATTATTGGGGGAAGTTAGAGAAATGATGAAGTATTATGCCAATCAACACAGAAGTGAGAGGAGTTTTGAAGTAGGGGATATGGTGTACTTGAAATTAAAACCCTTCAAACAACTAAGTCTGAGGAAGAGCCACTTGTGGAAACTGACCCCGAAATATTGTGGTCCTTTCAAGGTGATTCAGAAAATAGGAGAGGTGGCATACGAGTTGCAGCTTCCCTCGGAGTCGAAAGTGCACCCTGTGTTCCACGTCTCGCAACTAAAGAGAAGGGTAGGTAACCAAGAGCAAGTGCCAGCTAGCCTGCCTCCCTTGCATGAAGAACATCAGTTTTTGTTGATACCGGTGGCAGTTTTGGAACGAAGGATGGTTAAGAAGAATAATGCGGCGTGTATACAATGGTTAGTACGCTGGGCTCACCTTCCAGAGGCAGAAGCAACATGGGAGGAAGCAGCAGAGATGAGCAGGAGATTTCCAGATTTCAAGCCATGAGACATGGCTTGAAAAAGGAGGAAGTAGTGTAACGGTTTTACCCGTTATTCAAAAAATTTCTTTTGGAGTTAAAACGCTGTCGTTTTTATTATTAAAATCGTGTCTAGTCTTTTAAGTATTAACACACTTTTTGGCTGAAGATAGGAGGGCGGAACGGCGTCGTTTCATCAAGGACTGCATGTCGTTTTCGTCACATGCAAAGCAGCAGACCTTAGCTGTCTTCTACACCCTTGGGACCGTTGTGTTCTTTCTATTTATAGGGGAGGCACGGTCTGTAGATGACATGTTGAATCTTATCGTCTAGTTAGCTTAGTTAGCTTAGCTTAGAATAGTTGTTTTAATTCTAAGCTTTCTCTTTTGGTGGAGGACTGTAACCCTAATTCTATATTGAAGACAATCGAATATTTCTTTTTTTTTTTGTAATTCATTGTTGAGATTTTCATAAATTATCCGGAGTCATAACAAAAACCCTAACTATAGAAAATATCATAATAAGCAAATTACTAAATAATAATCAAAGCAAATAACTTATACTAAGCATCAGGCCCGTCAATATATCGTGGGTTGGGTTTTGGCAGCCTTGTACTATGTCTAGCCTTAACAATGCAATGATGTTAGAAAAACACAAAAGAATTTGTATTCACACACAGAAATCGAAGCGATTGTTTGTTGCTTCCGAGTTCCAACTTTCTTTGTTCCCCTTCGCCATCGGATAAGATTGGGGGGGGGGGGGGGGGATGAAGAATTACCGTATTTCCTAGCAATTCCAACATCCAACATTCGTGGTTCTCTTGGCCATTGGAAAACATTGAAAGCGGCGAGACGAGGAAGCAACCAAGAAACTAGAGATTCTGCTTATTATCGATTGGCAGGGTTTTTTAATTTTTGGAAGAACATTGAGAGATTATATTTTTATTTGGCCTGCAATTTTGTTAATTGAATATGCTTATTGTAATATTTTTTAATGAAGAATTTAATTTATTGATTTGAGTTTATAAGGTAATTAAGTAATTTTTATATAGTATGACGTAGGTATGGTGATGTACTATATGTTTTTAATCTTAAATTTTTAAGTGTCGTTCTAGGTTCGTAATAGGTCGTAGATAAAATCAATGGATGAGACTAAAATTTAATTCTTTTATACGCACCAGATAAAAGATATTACGATTTTAGAAGTACAACCCTCTCGAACCCTAGACAACCCCCAAAGACTTATGTATAAAAACCCCATATTTCCTAGCAATTCCAACTTTCGTGGTTCTCTTGGCCATTGGAAAAGATTGAGAGCGGCGAGACGAGGAAGTAGCCAAGAAACTAGAGATTCTGCTTATTATCGATTGGCAGGGTTTTTTAATTTTTGGAAGAACATTGAGAGATTATATTTTTATTTGGCCTGCAATTTTGTTAATTGAATATGCTTATTGTAATATTTTTTAATGAAGAATTTAATTTATTGATTTGAGTTTATAAGGTTAATAAAGTAATTTTTATATAGTATGACGTAGGTATGGTGATGTACTATATATTTTTAATCTTAAATTTTTAAGTGTCGTTCTAGGTTCGTAATAGGTCGTAGATAAAATCAATGGATGAGACTAAAATTTAATTCTTTTATACACACCAGATAAAAGATATTACGGTTTTAGAAGTACAACCCTCTCGAACCCTAGACAACCCCCAAATACTTATGTATAAAAACCCCATATTTCTTTATTAAGACTATTAAAATAAGGGTAAATTACACCAACACCCCTGAGGTATTCTTAAATAACTGTAAGGTCCCTGTGGTATTGATAATTACAATCACCCCCCTGAAACGTAGTTAGAAACTCTAACGGGATAATGCATTGGATAGATTATTCCGATAGGGTTATAATGGACTATTACTTTTAGCTAGTGGTGGAGATAACATAGAGTTATGGGGAGTAATGAGGTGACATGCCTCCCGAAATATTACTTAAATCACCCATAACTCTTTGTCGTCTCCACCACTTCCTGAAATCAATAGTCCGTTAGAATTCTATCGTAATAACGTATCAAATGCATTATCCCATTAGAGTTTATAACTATGTTTCAGGGGGGTGAGTGTAATTATCGATACCATAGGGACCTTATAGTTATTTAAGCATACCTCAGGTGTGTGAGTTTAATTACCCTTAAAATAATCTCTAACTCATTTTTTATGAAGTATTTTAGTAAAACTTTATAGCTCGATTCAAAAAAATCTTATTTTATTTATGTTTTACATTTATTTTTATTTATTTCATTGTATTTCAAATTAGATCGTAAGTTTAATTTTTATCTTAAAAAGTAAGATATATTTTTAAAAGGGTTTTTTATGAATAAGTCCCTGACCAACCATCTTTATTATTTTATGTTCAGGAGTTATATCTCTTTCGCCAATAAGTTCGTTCCTTTAATATCTATTATAAATAAATGTAAAATTCATGTATATGACAAATTTACCCCTAATCATTTAAACTCATTTCCTAATTGTAACCCCAATTTTACTTCAATTTAATTAATTTTGACCACAATGATCCAATTTTGACCTTTTCAGCTTTTAAACTTTTTTTTTGTTGAACTTTTGTT